>NW_025422115.1:712500-1425000 GCF_011764305.1 Mustela putorius furo | reverse complement strand
CAGGGCCGCTCTTCATTTCTTTCCTTCCCCCTTTGTTTACAAAAGCTGTGGGAGGGGCAGAAAAGGTGTTCCCACATTATCACATCTTGAATGTCAGTTCTGTACATTTTTGACAAGAATTAAAAAAAAAAAAAGCTTCTTGTTCTAAAAGGCAGAAAACCTTAAGGCTTGATTTGAGCCAGGGCTGATATTGCTAGGAAAACAATAGTGGTTTTGTGCAGACACTTCCACTGTCCTGAAATGCACAGTTTGCTGGAGATGGAGGAGGGGGAATGTGTTGTGGAGGGGGTCAGGGCTGGAAAAGAGAGAAAAAAGATTTCTTTTCCAACAGATTCAAATATTTCCCTCTGTATCCCTTGCGTTAAGGAGGAAATGAGAAAATGTCTTGTCTTTCATAGCAAGTCTCAGCACTTCTGTGTCAGGATTCTTTGGAGAGGGTGAGGGGCAGGGGTGTGGGGGGCTCACCTTGGATGGGGAGCGCCAGCTGCACCTTCACGACGCTCTGCCTTTGACACCATCACCTCTCTTTTCCTGGTTCTTCCTCAGCGCCCCCATCCCTGCCTGCCCCCCGGTTTTATTGTTTTTTTTTTTTTTTTTTGTTTTGTTTTTTTTTTACCTAGTCTCTGCAGATGCAATGGAGAATAAAAATGTGGTGAGACCTGCCGCCAGCACCTATGCCCTCCAGTTCTAAGCTGACAAAAATGTCAAGAAACTGACAGTAAAATATGCGAAGCAAAAGCCCTTGCAAACAGGAACAAACCCCAGACTCTTCGGCGCTTTCGCCACACTGTGTCATGGTTTTCAAACAGAAATAACAGTTGTGGGATTTATTATCTCTAGCATCTCTTGCTCAATTTTCCACTATGCAAAAAATATATATATATATATATATATATATATATATATATATATATCATAACTACACGTATGAGCCTGAAAGGGAAGCTTTTGAAGACGTGGGAAGGGGGACACAGGTAAGGACATAGGCATCTGGTGTGCACCCAGCGCTGATGTTGGGATCTTGGCTCCCATCAGCGGAAGGAGTGTTGGTGGCGCCACCTCTGGGGTTTGTAACGGGGCAAGCAGGCTGGTAGCAGGGGCAAAAGCTTGAGGACCACCACCACCCTTCTTCCCACAGGGCTGCAGTCACATGATTGAAACGGTGAAATATGCATCTATTGACTCTGGCAACCTGTTGTCTGAGAACCTGGTTAATTTCCCGAACACTTCCAGCGCGTTCCGTGCAATTCTAAATGGTTCTGGGCACAGGGTCTTCCTGAAATGAAAGGAACTTCTGCGGCAAGTTGTGACTGTCACTGTTTTCTGAGCTCCTGATGGAGGTTGGATTTTTAACGTATTATCTAATTTAATCTGGATAGCCATTTTACTGGTTATGCCCCACCCCACCCCACCCACCTCATTTGAGGGAGGAGGCAGCCAAGGCTTATAGGAGAGTAATTACCTTTCTCAAAAATCACAGTTGTGGGCGCCTCGGTGGCTCAGTGGGTTAAGTCGCTGCCTTCGGCCGGGGTCATGATCTCAGGGTCCTAGGATCGAGTCCCGCATCTGGCTCTCTGCTCAGCAGAGAGCTTGCTTCCCTTCCTCTCTCTCTGCCTGCCTGTCTACTGGTGATCTCTCTCTGTCAAATAAATAAATAAAATCTTAAAAAAAAATCACAGTTGTTAGTTCACAAAAGGGATTTAACAGCAATTGTCTGATCCCAGATGTCCCTCTTGACCCAAAGCTCTCTGAGAGAAAACAGTTTATTCAAGTGTTTTCCTTTTTTTTTTCTTTTTGTATTCTTGTTAAAAATCTTTTTATATTCTTTTAAAATTCAAGTTCTTTAATAAACTATACTGACAAGCTATCGTTTTAAATAGGGAACACAACCCGAGGTGCATTATGAACATGAGCTGTAGTTACTTATATTTATTTATAGAATTTATAGAAATTCTATATTTATAGAAATTGCTTTATTAACCCTTGCCTTTCTTTTAAAATTGAGACACTCTGTAGATATGTTTCATTTCCTTATCTGTGAACATCTCTTAACAGATTGAGAAAGGAAGACACCTAAGAGTGGAATGTCCTATTTGGTTTAAGCTAATAACTACAACATTCTTATAGAAATAAGAAGCATCCACATAAGATGACTCTGACAAAGGAGAATTAGGTTACTCCCTTAAGACATTAGATATCATGGATATGTTTATAATTGAGGGTTTTAAAGTGCAATTGGGGTGCCCTAGTCACCTTGGGACATGCACAACTTAACTGCACATAAAATTGGCATCTCATGACCTTAAAAACAAAACATAGAGGGAGGGAGAGAGAGAGAGAAGGAAAGAGAGAGGAAAATAAACATAAGAGGAGCACTAGGAAAGCACACAGGACTCAATTGCCCTTGAAATTTGCACACAGCATTTGCCACAGGCAATTAATCTGCACACAGAAGAAAGGGAGGCCCCAGTAATCTCATATGGCTTTTTCCAGGCCTCTAGCAGGTGAACAGCAAAGCCAGGAGTTGAACCATGGGTGTGTGGTTCCCTGTTCTCTTCTGGCCAACTGACTATTTTCCCTTCCCTGACAGGGGCGGGCACCATCTACATACCCCCACCCCGATCACAGAGGTCTAAAGAACCATAAAACTGCCCTTGGAATCCCAATGTCCTATCAGCGGAAATGTCTAAGCCAATAACTGGGAAGGAGAGGCACAGCTTCTCCTTCAAGAGGACTACCATAGCTTTGGTGCAAAGTCAGAACCCGCCTGAGTCCATTAGCCTCCACCCGTCCCCACCACCCTCTCCTACGTTTTATTTTTTTGTTTTTTTTTTTTTATTACTTTAAAAACAGATTGTGGGGAAGAAAGAATAACAACTTTAATACAATTTACATATGAATAGAAGAATGTGTGCAGGTATCAGCAAGGAGCTTCTTGTGAAAATAGGAGCAACAGAACAAAGAACGCCTGATTAGGAGTCCCTATGAGGTGACAGTGTTCTCATTTATTGGAGTTCAGGTTCAAATTGTTTCCCAAAGGCTGTGACCACTTCCCTGAAAACTTTGCAAAACATTATTTTCAGCAGGTCTACTTTTTTTCCCTCCTCATTTAAATGATTCTAGTTTGCATATTATCCAGACAGAAGGTATGTATTTATTTTAAGTGAGAGATAGAAATGTAAATAATTTTTATTTTGGAGGTAAGCCTCTTTCATCTTAATTTGGGCCATCCGTTGGTGACAAACGGAAACAATATTTTTAACCAAATGCAGTGACTATAACTGCATATATTCTTCCTATCAGTTGTGTCTCTTTCCACTGAATAGTCTATTTTGAAAACAAACAAAACAACATCCCAAAGCAAAACACAGGAAGATCTTTCTATATATCTTACCTTAGAGGAAATTAATATACTGTGTTTCTGCTTACCTGAAAATCTGAACTCGGAGGGTTTTTTTTTTTTTTCCTAGAATAGAAAAATTAATTTACAGTGAGAAACATTCTGCATCCTCACTTTCTATCTGTACCAGAAGCTAACTATAAACAGTGAAAGACTGGTTTACAACGAGTACAGTGAAGTCCCGCGGCTTCTAAGAGCTTCCAACAGTGTCTACTAATGTCAGAATTCTTTTGGCTGAGATTTTCTTTACTTAATTTTGATCATGAGTCTGATGGTAAAGTATACCCCCATGAACTTCTCTCTTTCCTTCCTTCCTTCCTCCCTCCCTTCCTTCCTTTTTACTCTTTTTCTTTCCAGAATTTAGAGTCACTACAGAATCAGTGCTTCCCATTTCAAGGGCTGCATATTGGAGCTGGTATCTTTGTGGCAATGAAGATGTCTTTCAGAGATCTTTTACTACTACTACTGCTACTACTATTTCTTCTTCTTCTTCTTCTGTTTCTTCTTTTAAGATTTTATTTGTTTTGTAATGGCCTATTTAGCCAGAGAGATTCCATCTTGGATTAAACATTCATTTTGTTGTTTATACAGCGAAACTTAAACTGTCCCTGTCCCCCGTTCCCCCCATGGGACTTACTTAAAAACAAGCCCGGGAAACCAGTCCGAGGTAACAAAGCCCAAATACAAGAGTGGGTCAGGCCAGGTGGAGGTATCCAATCGGTGGGGGCGCATACTGTCTCCCTAGCTACCAAGGAGTGTGGGCCCCACCTTTTGGGTGCCAATTCTGACCAAGGTGATAGGCTAGTTCAAATGTCTACTAGGGTAGATGGTAATTCAATTGGTCACTTATGTGTGACCTAGGATGACTGTGCAGCTTTCTCTGTGTTACAATTTCATTGGCCACCTCTGTGTGACCAGGCCCAACCACATGGCCTTTGCCCTTAAAAGCTAGTCTGTGAAGCAGAGAGAGGTCGCCCTCTCTGTAAAAGGCGCGGCCCCGAACGTTCAGTTTGGTTCTTGATGCTTGGCACGAAATAAAGCTTTCCTTGACCTTCACTTTATATCAGTCTTGCTCCTTTAATCATGGACCCATTATGGGGGGACCTAAAAATTTATTTATTTGACAGAGAGAGAGACAGCGAGAGAGAGGGAACACAAACAAGAGGAGTGGGAGGAGGGGGAGAGGGAGAAGCAGGCTTTCCACAGAGCAGGGACCCTGATGCAGGGCTCATCCCAGGACCCTGGCATCATGACCTGAACTGAAGGCAGACTCTTAATGACTCTTAATGACTGAGCCACCCAGGAGCCCCAGAAGTCTTTTACTTCTAAAAAGGTGTTTCTAACTGTCATGTAGCAAAAGAAGCATTCTGTTCCTTTCAGAACATGACTAGTATGTTACACAGTCTTAGCTGAGTTTTACTCATGCTTTGGTAGCATATCTTAGAAAACGTTTCCTCTTTTCCTTATAGGCAAGTTTCTTATTTTATTTGGTGGTATGTGTGTAGTATAATTTGAGTGGGAGTTGAAAATCAGATGGGTTGGATTTTTTTTCTTTTTCTTTTTTTAAGATTTTATTTATTTGACAGAGAGAGATCACAAGTAGGCAGAGAGGCAAGCAGAGAGAGAGAGAGGAGAAAGCAGGCTCCCCGCCGAGCAGAGAGCCCAATGCAGGACTCGATCCCAGAACACTGAGATCATGACCTGAGCTGAAGGCAGAGGCTTAACCCACTGAGCCACTGAGGTGCCCCGATGCATTGGATTTTTAATCATAAGTGTCTATTCACACAGGCTTACAGGAGACCTAAAGGAAACAGTAAAATGACCAAGAGAAAAATAAATAAGTTTATTCCATAAGCTGTGCTTCCTTAAATGGTATTAACTGACCAGAGAGATCATTATTTTAAGTTGACACGATGGACCATTTAGAACAGAAGTTAAGAACACATGGGGCACCTCAATGGCTCAGCTGGTTAATTGTCTGACTTAGGCTCAGGTCATGATCTCAGGGTCCGGGATCAAGCCCAAGCTCAAGTTCAAAGCTGAGTCCAACTCCCTGCTCAATGGGGAGTCTGCTTGTCTCTCTCCCTTGCTCTACCCCTCTTCTCTCACTCCTGCTCTCTCTCTCAAATATTAGAATAAAATATTAAAAAAAAAAAAAGAAAAAGAACACAGCTTGGCCTTCATATAGACTGAGTTTCCAATTTTGCCACCTGCTAATCACATGATTTGCAGAAAGGTCAATTTCTCCAAGCTGCAGTTTCCTCTTGTGTTAAATGGAGATATGCTTACTCCTAATTTCTAGGTTTATATGAGCACATAAAGCACTTACCGCATTATGTGCCCTATGCCGATATTGTTATTAGTAGTAATAGTAGTAGCAATAGTAGTATTAGGGATAATCGGCCTTACACACATGCACTCAGAGACACTGAAAATGGCCTGCTAAAGAACTAGCCAGGTACAATGCAGTTCTAGCAATTCAGGCTATAGCACTGGTTAGTTACTAAGTGCCCTGTGTCTTTAACCCATGTCCAGTTCTCATATCTTTCCTGATATGATCTATTTAACACTTAACATGAATCGCTTCTCTGTGTAATTTAATCAGGATTAATTTCTTTCTTTCTTTCTTTAGTAAGGCTCAATTTCTGTTATTTTCAACTAAAGGGGCACCATTGATGCAGATGGGAAAACCCAAATATTAAGTTGTTTATCTTTCTAAAATCATTATATTCTTCATACGAAGCTGATTCAAAAATGCATTGTCACTTCAACGGCAGAGTACTACTCAAGCGATCTGAAATAGTTAAGACAGCTTCTGATGCATAGCATGAATCTTCTAGAAAAACATAGCTCGCTGTGTTTGCATGATAGTGCCTTCTGGTCAGTTCAGCCCAATGACCAGTCAAGTTGGTGGAACAAAATCAACTAAATTGGTTGTTCAGCTGCCTTGACCATTCATGTCAGTCTAAAAATATGATCCCACGCAAAAATTCGGTCACAGCTGTGTAGAGCTGTGTCCCAGCATTGAATCTGCATGGATTACATAAGAAATGATAGCGCTAGTATTTTTTAAATAACTCATTTGTGTCTTTCGATCTTTAATCATAACAACTGAGCATTAAAAGGAGACTAACGTATCTGGGCTTTACTATGATTACCATTGAAGGTTAAACATAATTTGAGTAACATGGAGAGTGGAGAGTAAGACATTAATTCTGAGTCTGAAAATCCAGATTGGAACCTCTATCCCATCACGTGGCAGCAAAACCACTTCCAGTGAAGTAGATATTCTCTGAGCCAGTTTTTTTTTTTTTTTTTTTTTTTTTTTGTAGACAATAACGCTTGGTTTATGTACCCCACCAGCTATAATGAGCATTAATTGGAACTGGTTGTCATTGGTGTCTACAGAACAAATAAACATTGGGCATGAATGTGTTTTGTAAAGTGGAAGGCACTATACAAATTATATTAAAGCATACTATCCATCAATCCTATTATATTTTTCTAGTAATTTGTTTCCCTCTTCTCAAGACTGATATTCTCTCCTCTGCCATATGTTCCCCTTTCCCCTTTATGTATCGTTGTCCCCCATTTTCCAAATCTGAGGGCTTTGACTAATACTAGATTGAGAAAGTATAACCTGGCATACCATTCCACCAATTTAAAATATATTTTTTTCATCTGTACTCTTCAAAACCTCTTTATTTCCTATTACAAATGAGAAAATCTTCCATCCATGAAAGGCCAAAGTTTTGGCTTGTGCTATGGCTCCCATCCCCTCTTGCCTTCAGATGGCAATTGTTCCTTTGACTATTCCCTGCCCAGTGAAGACTCTCTTTCCAACCTCTGTGTCCATGCTTTTTCTCTTTTCTTTACAGGCTCTTTTCTTTACATCTCCTTTACTCCTAAAATGCTGGCATTCCTCAAGTTTCATTCTCGCTAATTTCCTTTCCTTCTCTAGATTTTCTGTCAGAATGATGTCTGCTCTTCTTGCGGTATCAAAGATTACCTAGATTCTGATAACTTTCAAGGTAGTAATCTCATGTAAGCTTCAAAACTATAGACTCAATTGCCTCCTTGACATCCAGAATGGCCCCCAACACAAACACACACACACACCCCAAATCTGTTTCTCTACCTCAGTAAAAATATCCCCCATTTGCCACTTCTTACAAACCCTCTCCTACTCCACATATGATCAGTTCCCATTTTTTTCCTTCAAAAACAGACCACAAGTTTGTCATGTGTCTTCATCTTCTTACATCCACTCTGTCTAAGCCATCAGCATTTCATCCTTAGATTATTACAAATAACAATCAACCTGCTTCTCTCCAAGCTCCAAATATTGACTTCTTCTAATCTATTCTTTAAACAGCAACTCGAGTGATATTTTATCACTTCTTCCTGGGCTTAGAATAAAATCTGAATAATTTACCTACCATGGTATACAAAGTTCTAATGAACCTGGCAAGATCTTGGTCTCTGCCCCCCATCTTTGACCATTTTATCTTTGGCCCTTCATACTTCAGCAATAAAGACTTTTCAGACCCTCGAGGGCACCAGATTCTTTCTTTAAAAAAAAAAAAAAATTTATTTATTTATTTGTCAGAGAGAGAGAGCACAAGCAGGGGGAGCAGCAGGCAGAGGGAGAAGTAGGCTCCCCTCTGAGTAAGAAGTCAGACGCAGGACTGGATCCCAGGAAGCAGGGATCATGACCAGAGCAGAAGGCAGACACTTAACTGACTTAGCCACTTAGGTTTCCCAAGGTCTTTCTCACTTACGTCCTTTGTTTAAGCTATTCCCTATGCCTCAAGCACATTTCCCTTTAATTTTTGCCTGATTCAATCTTATCTCCATTGGGTGTCAGCTTAAATGTCTTTACTATTCCACCTATGATTGTACCCCTGCCCTTTCTTTATAGTCTGTCTCCCTATTTCTTCATAGCACTTATCAAAGCCAAAACTTCTTTTTATTTGTGTGCTTATTTACTTTATTCCCAGCTAGATAGTAAGCAACAAGAAGTAATCTTTTATACCCATTTTATTATCCAGTACATCCTTAGGGCACAACACAGTCCTTAGCAAATAGCCATTGCTTTATTATTATTTGTTAAAAGAATGGATCAATGGATGAATTCTTTATAATGCTCAACCTCTAATGCCTACTTCTGTTCCTCCTCTGTGCAAGAAATGCTGGAAGTTATTTAGGATTCCATGTTTCAACCATTTTATATACATGATAAGGGCTTCTATTAAAGATTAGCTTTAACAACTATATTAAAGGTATTTTTCTGATTATACCTCATATAAGTGCACAAAATATCACCACAACATAACTTTTCAATGCCCTATGTTGGGTAAAAAAGTGCGAGTAGACTCTTTGAAGAAAATGAATCCTCCAAGCTCATCAGATTCTTAATCTCATCAATGAGCAGAATTGTCCATGTCAGAAGTTTGAAATGTGAATAATCTTCAGATGTTCTTTTATCATGTTAGCCCATGCCTTAATTTATCATTTCAAGAATGGATGTCCTAACTCTACTGATGAAAGAGACTTGCATAGCCCGTAAACTCAATGAGCCATTAAATAGGTGACAATAATCTTGATAGAAGTTTGGAATATTTAATTAGTGCAAAAAATACTCTTAAGCAGTGCGCTCAATTACTTCCTTGGATACTCCCCAAAATATCAACCAACTATTTTGCATGGCCATGAAATGCTTTGGAAGACATTTAAGACTGAGAAAGGAGATAATATTTCATCTATTAATTGAGAACTTGACATGCTTGTCCATGTCCCATAATAAAGTTTGAAAGTGAATTCAGTTTAGATCCTTGAGATATTTTTAAAGGTGACATTTCCATCCTTAAGGTTAACATTTTATGAAAGTAACTGGAAGACAACGAAAACCTCTAGGCTAGAGAAAGGAAGCATATCCTCTGGTGTACTCATCAAGTGTTGTTTCTACATATCCTCTACATTGGCCAAAAGACCAATAAAACATGGAGAAGAAACAAGAAAAACATAATCTTACAAATAATAAACATGATTAAAAAAAATTCTTCTGAGTTGGTCCATCAGCACAAAAGCAAACAGCTTGGAGGAAGAATACAATGGAGGGAAGGTAGTAAGAAAGAGGATGAAGGGAGAAGGAGGGACCAGATGCTCTAAGTAAGGGAACACAGGGACATTCGACTTACTTTTGTAAGACCTGACTCAGTATCACTCTCATTTTCTTTAATAGGAAAATAAATGATGATTTGAAGGGGCAGGACTTTAACATTGGTTTCCTCATTCCTTTTCTGGACTAAATAATTTCTTTTGGTGATTAAGTAATAACCAAATACTGGGTCTTCCAATTAGGTTCAATGTTTTAGATAATGTGAGTGTGGTTAGATGTTTTGCAAAATTCCATCATCCATATTTCCTCAACTAAGCAGTCCTGACATCCAGATCCTGGCCCACATGGGTGTGAGAAACAGGTGAAATGTTAATTGGGTTATGGGTTATGAAGTCAGAAAACCACTTTTTTTTTTTAAATTTATTTTCAGCGTAACAGTATTCATTGTTTTTGCACCACACCCAGTGCTCTATGCAATCCGTGCCCTCTCCAATACCCACCACCTGGTTCCCCCAACCTCCCACCCCCCGCCCCTTCAAAACCCTCAGATTGTTTTTCAGAGTCCATAGTCTCTCATGATTCACCTCCCCTTCCAATCTCCCCCAACTCCCTTCTCCTCTCCATCTCCCCATGTCCTCCATGCTATTTGTTATGCTCCACAAATAAGTGAAACCATATGATAATTGACTCTCTCTGCTTGACTTATTTCACTTAGCATAATCTCTTCCAGTCCCGTCCATGTTGCTACAAAAGTTGGGTATTCATCCTTTCTGATGGAGGCATAATACTCCATAGTGTATATGGACCACATCTTCCTTATCCATTCATCTGTTGAAGGGCATCTTGGTTCTTTCCACAGTTTGGCAAACATGGCCATTGCTGCTATAAACATTGGGGTACAGATGGCCCTTCTTTTCACTACATCTGTATCTTTGGGGTAAATACCCAGTAGTGCAATTGCAGGGTCATAGGGAAGCTCTATTTTTAATTTTTGAGGAACCCCCACACTGTTCTCCAAAGTGGCTGCACTAACTTGCATTCCCACCAACAATGTAAGAGGGTTCCCCTTTCTCCACATCCCCTCCAACACATGTTGTTTCCTGTCTTGCTAATTTTGGCCATTCTAAGTGGTATAAGGTGGTATCTCAATGTGAAACCACTTCTTTATACACTGCTCTTACTGTTCCATCAGTGCCTCCCTCCAGCAATTATAGCCTATATCTAGAACAAAATCTGGAAATAGGGCCTGGTATAGACTGGCATAGATGCATGCTTAAATTCTGTGTCCTAGGGGCGCCTGGGTGGCTCAGTGGGTTAAAGCCTCTGCCTTCGGTTGTGTCATGATCTCAGGGTCCTGGGATTGAGTCCCGTATCGGGCTCTCTGCTCAGTGGGGAGCCTGCTTCCTCCTCTCTCTCTGCCTGCCTCTGCCTACTTGTGATCTCTGTCTGTCAAATAAATAAATAAATAAAATCTTAAAAAATAAATAAATAAATTCTCTGTCCTAAAATTAAAATAATGTCTGTAGGAGTCTGGTGGCTGCAAAAAAGAAAGTTCTATCTATAAGGAGGCCTTGTCCCAGATGTTGTTCTATCATCTATTGAAAATGGATTGTTTCTCAAAAAATATGCCATCAGCCTGAGAATTTGTTTATCTAATCATTCATTTATTAATTGAGTAAATGATCATTACTGATTTCTTTTTTTTTAATTAAATTACTTTATTTATTTTCAGAAAAACAGTATTCATTATTTTTTCACCACACCCAGTGCTCCATGCAATCCGTGCCTTCTATAATACGCACCACCTCTGATTTCTTAATATACACTCTACTGGCTTCTGGAGGTATAAGAATGAATATGATCATCAAATAGTTTAGTTTAGTCTTATGAATAAATATGCAAATGGTAATACAAGAAAGTGTTATTGATGCTAAGATTAATGTTTGTATCAGACACTGCATTAGCATAAGGAGTTTTAAAACCTACGAAGAGGAAAGTGAGGAAAACCTCCCTGGAGAGTTTATCGGGGTTGAGTTGGTGATGGAGCAGTGAATATCTCTTCAGCAATGAACTTGAATAGAGGTTAATTATTATTTTTTTTCCCACAATGGAGTCATTCAAGTATTACAGTGTATTTTCCAGTTTAAAGTTTTTCATAATTATTATTGTTCACAATGGATACTTGTGTAGCCAGTTCAAGACAATTTTTTTTGTCTCCTTTATGCCAGATAATTGTTTTATTGTTTTTCACTGAATAATGGACTCAATAGATACTTTGATACCCTCTTTACAACAAATGTGCTTGATTCTTGGTCATCTCACAAAACTCTCCTACCTCATAGTCTCGGGTTTATAAGCAAAGTTTATTTATGGGATATCACCAAGATACACTGTGACACGTACTGTTCTATGACAACATATTAGGTAGTGGTTTGATCCCCCAATCCATTTTGGGACTTAAGTGCACAAAAATAAATTAATTTTGATTCCTGGGTCATGGCACATTTGAATCATCAGCCAATGAATAGACTACATTTATTTAGGTAATTTTGAGTCCACCATTCATAAGAACAATCTAAGACCTCAACAACCTCATTAAACTCTTTATTATTTCTAATAATTTGCCTTTCGATTACTTTTGGCTCCTAAATTTAAATGAATATGTAATTTGCAATGACAACCATTTTATTTTGTCCATTTCAATAATTTGGCCAATCACATATTTTTCTTGTGTTATTTCATTTGCTAGGGCCTTCAATAGTAGGTTCATTAATCAGAGTTTGTGAGCATATTTTTCTTTTTCTTGTTTTAGAAAAATGAGTCTCAAATATTCTTATTTAGAAGGCTATGTATTTTAAGTATTTTATTTTTTAAAATAACTAATTTACCAGGCTAAGAAAATTCTTTTCTATAATTAATTGACTGAGACTCTTTAGTCATGAATAAATGTTAATTTTTTAAATGCTTTTTAAAATTTAGGCAATTACAGAGATCTTTTACTTTTAATATGTTACTATGGTGAAATGTACTAATGAATTTTCTATGTTGAAAGAGTCACATATATATATGGTCAATTCAAGTTGGTTGTGATATATTGTTTTTTTATTCAGAGTTAGATCAATTTAAAATGTTTTATTTAGGATTTGGTATCTGCATTCATTACATGAAGTAGTTTTATACATTTTTTTCCCTTTTCTTTAACATTTTTGGATTTGGTAATAGACATGTAGTGTACTGAGAATGAATTGGTCTGTAATCATTTGTTTTGTTTTCCTGTTGTTTAGACATTTTATAAAATATTAGGATAAACTGTCCGTCGAATATTTAATAAAACTCACTTGTGAAATCAACAAGACCTGGAATTTCCTTGTGAGAAGAATTTTAAACTATCTATCATTCCTTTAAAAAAATATGTATCACTAATTTTTTTATTGTTTCATGATTAGTAGCTGCATTTTTCTAGGGATATGTCCATTTTGTCTAAATTCCCAAAAGTATTAGCATATTGATGGTTGATAGTATAAATTTTTTGGTAATAGATTTACTGAGATATTATACACATCATAAAATTCACCCATTTAAAGTGTATAGTTCATTTTAGTATATTGAGAATTGTGTAACCAGTACCATAATAGAATTCTAGAATGTTTTCATCACCACTCAAAAGAAACCTTAAATTCATTAGCTGTCAATCCCCATTCTTACCCATCCCCTGGCACTAGGCAATCATGAATATCCTATATATCTCCAGAAAATCCAATTCTAGACATTTCATATAAATAGAATCATACCGTATCTAATCTTTCATGACTGGCTTCTTTTGCTTAGTACATTTTTTTTTAGATTCATTCATACTGTAACATTTATCAATACTTCATTTCTTTTTATAACTGAATGATACTACATTGTTTGGGTATACCACATTTCACTAATCGGTTCATTGATGGACATAAGGTTGTTTCCACCTTTGGCTATAATGTATAAAGCTGCTATGCCTATTCATGTATAAGATTTTGTATGGATATATATTTTAATTTGTCTTATGTATGTAATTAGAAAGGGAATTGATGGGACATATGGTAATTATACATTTAACTTTTTATAGAACTGCCAGACAATATCCCAAACCAACTATATCATTTCACATTTCCATCAACAGTGTTTGAGAGTTTTGATTTTTCCACATCCTCACTAATACTTGCTATTACCTGTCTTTTTTATTATACTCATTCTGTATATATACAGTGATATCTCATTGTGGTTTTAATTTGCATTTCCTTGATGATGTTAAACTTTTTCTTTTTTATACAACTATATTTTTATTTATATATATTTGTATTTGTATTGTATAAATAAATATCCATTTTTTTTAAGAAATCAGTAATGGATATTGATTTGTATTGAATATTTTTTCTGCATCTATCAGAATGATCAAAATGTTTCCTTTTATTAATTAACATACAGTGTATTATTAGTTACAGAGATAGAGTTATGATTCATCAGTCTTATATAATACCCAGTGCTCATTATATCACATATCCTCCTTAATGGCCATCACCCAGTTACCCCATTGTCTTCACCCCTCTTCCCTCTAGCAACCCTCAGTTTGTTTCCTATGATTAAAAGTCTCTTATAATTTGTCTTACTCTCTGATTTCATCTTGTTTTATTTTTCTCTTCCTTCCCCTATGATCCTGTTTTGTTTCGTAAATTACACATATGAGTGAGGTCATATGGTAATAGTCTTTCTCTAATTGATTTATTTCACTTAGCATAATACCCTCTAGTTCCATCCACATCTTTGTACTTGGAAAGATTTCATTCTTTTTGATGACTGAGTCATATTCCATTGTATTTTTATACCACATCTTTTTTATCCATTCACCTGTCGATGGATATCTGGGCTCTTTCCATAGTTTGGTTATTGTGGACATTGCTGCTATAAACATTGAGGTGTAGGTACCCCTTCAGAACACTACATTAGTATCCTTGATGTAAATAGTAGTGCAACTGCTGGGTCATAGAACAAATATTATTCAAATATCTATGCTACCTAAAGCAATCTATACATTCAGTGCAGTCCCTATCAAAATACCATTGCCTTTTTTCAGAGAGCTGGAACAAGTAATCCTAAAATTTGTAAGGAGCCAGAAGAGACCCTTAGTAGCCAAAGGAATATTTAAAAAGAAAACCAAAGCTGATGTCATCATAATTCCAGAGTGCAAGCTATGTTACAAAGCTGTTATCATCAAAGCAGTATGCTACTTACACAAAAACAGACACATAGATCAATGAAACAGAATAAAGAAACCAGAAATGGACCCTCAACTCTATGGTCAACTAATCTTTGACAAAGCAGGAAAGAATGTCCAATGGCAAGAAGACAGTCTCTTCAACAAAAAATTTTGGGAAAATTGGACAGCCACATGTGGAAGAATAAAACTGGACCATTTTTTTTTTACCCATATACAAAAATAGACTTGAAAGGAATGAAAGACTTAACTGTGAGAAAGGAATCAAAATCCTAGGGGAGAACATAGACAGCAACCTTTTTGACCTCAGCAGCAGTAAATTCTTGCTAGACAAGTTTCTAAAGGCAAGGAAAACAAAGGCAAAAATGAATTACTGGGACTTCATCAAGATAAAAAGCTTTTTCAGAGCAAAGGAAACAGTTGACAAAACCAAAAGACAATGGATAGAGTGGGAGAAGATATTTGTAAATGTCTTATTAGAAAAGGGATAGTATCTAAAGTCTATAAAGAATTTATCAAACTTAACACCCAAAGAACAAATAATCCAATCAATAAGTTGGCAAAAGACATAAACAAATATTTCTCCAAAGAAGAGATACAAATGGCCAAAAGACACATGAAAAAATGCTCAACATCACTCAGCATCAGGGAAATACAAATAAAAACTGCAATGAGATACCACCTCACACCTGTCAGTATGACTAAAATTAACATCAAGAAACAACATTTTGGAAAGGATGCAAAGAAAGGAGAACCCTCTTACATTATTATTGGTGGGAATGCAAGCTGGTGCAACCATTCTGAGAAACAGTATATATATATATGTTGGTTGGCAATTTCTATGTTCTTAAAGAGAAATATCAATTTAGATCCTTTGCTCAACTTTTTTGTCTCCTTAGACAAAACTATTGAAATGTAAATGTTCTTTATCTATTCTAGATATGAATGCTTTGATATATGTTTTGCAAATATAGCCTCACATTCATTCAATTGCATCTTCACTTTATGATGTCCTTTGACATAGAATTTATCTTTTTTTATATTTATGTTTTTAATGTCATATCTAAGAAATCATATCTTGCCAAATCCAAGGTCATGAAGATTTACACCAATGCTTTCTTCTGAAAGTTTTATAGTTCTAGCTGTTACATTCAGGTCTTTTGATACATTTGAGCTGAACTTCTGTATATGGTGTGAGATAGGGATCCAGTTTCATTTTCTTCCACATATGGCTATGCAGTTGTCACAGCACCATTTGTTGAAAAATAAAATAAAATAAAATAAGTCCCCAAACTGTCCCTTCCATAATGAATTGTCTTAGAAGCCTTGCCAAAAATCACTTGACTATAAATGTGAACTTTCATTTCTGGGTTCATAGATCTCTTCTTATGCCATGATCACACAGATGTGATTACTCTTGCTTTGCAGTAATTATTGGAATCAGGAAATATGACTCTTATAACATTGTTCTTTATCAAGATTATTTGGCTCTTCTGGGTCTCTTAAGTATCCTTATGTATTTTAGCATCATTTTGTTGATTTCTGGTAAAAGATTAGGTGGAATTCTTATGGGGAATGCACTGAATCTGTAGATCAATTCAGGAAGTAGTGTTATCATTTTTTTTTTTTTTTTTTAGTTTTTATTCCCACATTTTCTGATTCTTTGAGTCAATTTCAGTAGCTTGTGTCTTCAAAGGAATTTTCCATTCTATCTAAGTTACCTAATTATTGGCATACATTTGCTCATAGTACTGCCTCAAGATTTTTATTTTTATAGTAATGTCTTCTCTCTTCTTTCTTTTTTTCTTGCTGAGCCTGATTAAAAGTTTGCTGATCTTTTCAAAGAACTAATTTTGGTTTTATAAATGTTCCCTTACAATTTTTATATTCTTTAATTCAATTTTTTTTCTCTTTTATTATATATTTCTTTCAGCTTGTTTTAGATTTAGTTTGCTCTTCTTTCTACAGTGTCCTTAAATTGTAAAGTTAAGTTATTGATTTGAAATCTTTCTTATTCTTTTAAAGATTTTATTTATTTATTTGAGAGAGACGGGGAGGGAGAGTGTGAGAGTAAGAGCCCAAGTTGGGGGTGAGGGGTGGGGAGGGGCAGAGAAAGAGGAGAAGCAGGCTCCCCTCTGATCAGGAAGCTGGACATGTGGTTGGATCCCAGGACACTGAGATCATGGTCTGAGGCCAAGGCAGATGCTTAACTGACCACCCAGGTGTCCTGAGAGCTTTCTTATTTTTTAATGTAGGTTTTTACACCTATAAATTTCCTTCTAAGCACTGTCTTGATTGCATATATGTTTATTGTTGCAAAACTCCAGGATGACGTTACCCCTTTATCATTTTGTAATATCTTCTTTGTTTTGTCCCTTATTTAAGCTTTTAACTTAAAGTCTGTTTTGTCTGGTAGAAGTATATCTATCCATAGTTTTGATTTTATTTTGTTTTGTTTTGTTTTTTGCTTTTGTTTTCTTTGAGGTTTTTATTTTCAGGGAATATAATTTCCATGTCTTAACTTTGAGGGTATGTGTGTTTTTATACAGAAGGGAGTCTCCTATAGACAACATATAGTTGAGATGTGCTTTTTAAAAATCCATTCAGTCATTCTGTATGCTTTTGAGTGAAGAATTTAATCCACTATTTTTAACGTAATTATTCATAGATAAGGGGCTACTAATGCTCTCTTATTAGTTGTTTTCTGGCCACTTTTAGTTCCCTCATTCCTTTCTTTCTGTCTTGCTGTTTACTTTTGTGAATTGGTGATTTTCTGTAGTGGCAGGTTTTGATTCCCTTTTTGAAATGTCCTGATTAGCACTAGGTATTATCTGTTGCTAATGAGTCGTTGAACTCGACATCAAAAACTAATGATGTTGGTTGGCTAATTGAACATAAAAAAAAAAAAAAAACTTTTAAGGTATCTATTGTGGGTTTTGTATTGTGGTTACTGTGAGGCTGACCTAAAATATCTTATATACATATGTCTGTTTTAAAGCTAATAACACCTTAACTTTGATTGCATACAAAAACTTTCCTTTTTTCCCTTCTCCTCCACTTTTTTTTCTTTTGCTTTTGTTGTCACAGTTTTTTGTCACAGTTTTGTTGTCACAGTGTTTTGAATTTGACTATATACTTACTTTTGTAAGTCTGTTTTATATTTTCATTAGTTTTCATATTACTAATCAGCCTCCTTTCATGAATTTTAACTTGAACAACTTTTTTCAGTGTTTTTTGTAAGGGCAGTCTAGTGATGATAATCTTCCTTAGTTTTTTGTTTCTTTGTTTGTTTGGAAAAAACCTTTCTCTCCTTAAATTATGAAAGGCAACTTTGCTGGGTAAAGTGTTCTTGGTTGGCAGTTGTTCGTTTTTGTTTTTCTTGCAGTACTTTGGAAACTTCATTCTACTCTCTCCTGGACTGCAAAATTATTACTCAGAAATACACTGAAAGCCTTTTAGATGGTTTCCTTTTATGTGTGGTTTTTCTCTTGCTGCTTTTAAAATTATGTCTTTATCTTTGATTTTCAACAGTGTTAGTACAATGTGTCTTGGAGAAGACTCTTTTGGATAAAAATTTGGGGGGATTTATGAGCTTCATGAATTTGGATGTCTACACTTCTCTCCAGATTTGGAAGTCTCAGACATTATTTCTTTGAGTAATCTTCCTGCCCCTTTCTCCCTCTCTTTTCCTTCTGGTATTCCAATAACATATCAATAGTTTCACTTATGTTCATATATGATTTCTTCACTCCTTTCTTTATTGTTTCTTTGTTATCTTCTGCTTGGATAGTTTCAATTGATCTCTATGCTATTTCACTAATTTTTTCCTTCTGTATGTTTGGGTTTGCTGTTGATGATTTCCATTGCTTTTCTTTTTCTTTCTGTCCTTCTTTTCTTTCTTTTTTAAAAAATTTCACACATTGTGTTCTTTAACCCTAGATTTTCTGTTTGGTTCTTTTTTAATGATTTATCTCTCTCTCTCTATTAAGCTTCTTTTCTTGTTTTATTATGCATTGTTTTCCTGGCTTCATTGAATTGTCTTTCTGGTTCTTATAGATTACAAGTCTTCTGGAAAATAATTATTTTGAATTCTTTATTGGAGACATTGAGGATTTACATTTGATTTCTTTTTCATTTTCATTTCAGTGGTGTTGGTTACTGGAAAGTCATTTTGTTCCTTCAGTGATTTCGTGTTTCCTTGTTTGTTGTTATTGTTGTTGTTGCTGTTTAAAGTTCCTTGTAGCCTTATTTTGCTGTCTGTGCATTTGAAGGAGTCACCTCCTTCAGTCTTTATTGACTGGCTTTGGGAGAGAAGTACCATCTATCAGCCCTGTTAGGGGTTCTGAGGCTTTCTATGGACCAAGTTGCTCCACACAACCTATTCCTTCTTGAGGGAGAATTCTTAAGACTGTGTTCCTGCAAAACCAATCTAGTAGGACAATTTTAAGTGCTCAAGTTTGTGTACTTTCTCTCAGTCCTGCAGAGTTGGGCTGATTTTCTGTGTGTGTTCATTAACCATCTGCAGGGGCTCCCTCTCACTGCCACTGCGAGCTATATACAGGAGTTATCCATAGAGAGAGTGTGTGTGTGTGTGTGTGTGTGTGCACACATGCACGCGCATGTGTGTAGGAGTAACTTATGAAAAATTAGGAGTGTCCATGGGCCAGAATTGAGGCACACATGAGGCATCTCCTGAGGCTCATGAGTGGGCTTGCTGATGGACACTAAGTTAGTATGACCTGTGTTCTTTTGCAATGATTCACTCTGAGCTTGGCTGCCTTTTTCCCAGATGTACACCTCCTCTTGGTTGTACAGTTTATAACTTATTTTATAAGAAGGAAATGGACATCTTTGGTAGCAGCCTGCTCAGCTGGGGAATCTGAACACTCATTCACGTTTTTACTTCCTATATGGGAGAAACCATAGCCTAAGATGGTTTCTGTTGGCATTCAGCAATGTCAGCTTGAAGAAGGGCGGGGGGAGTGATACAGATATAGTGAAACCATTCCTTTTACCTTCTTCTATGAATATGACCTCAGAATTTTTGATTCAGTTGGAACTTCTTCACTGGACACCTGGCCTTCCACAAAGACTCTCTTGTCTGTGGGTGATTTTCTAAATCAATGTGCTTTGAGAGGAAAATGGCAGAAAACTTACATAACACCATTGTGATCTAGAACACGTTATTGCTAACTACAGGCATTATGCTGTATAGTAGATTTCTAGAAACTAATCATCTTGCATAATTGAAACTTAGTACCCTTTGACTAATACCTTCCATTATCCCTGCGTTCAACCCCAGACAATCATCATTTTACTGTCTACTTCTGTGATTTTTGCTATTTTACATTCTTCATATAAGTAGTATTCTGTGTTATTCATCCTATATCCAGCTTATTTACTTAGCATAATGTCCTATAGGTTCACTCATGTTGTTGCAAATGACAGGATTTCTTTCTTAAGGTTAAAAATATTCCATTGTAAGTATGTACCACATTCTCTTTATCCATTTGTCTGTCAGACATTTAGACTGCACTTGTGTCTTAGTTATTGTGAATAATGCTGCAATAAATATGAAAGGACAAATACATTTTTGAGATCCTGATTTCCTTTTTTTTTTTTAAGATTTTATTTATTTATTTGAGAGAGACAGAAATAATGAAAGAAAGGATGAGTAGAGAGGAGAAGGGGACACAGGCTCCCTGTTGAGCAGGGAACACAACATAGGGCTCTATCCCAGGACCCTGGGATCATGACCTGAGACTTAACCTACTGAACCACCCAGGTGCCCCCTTGATTTCAATTCCTTTGTATATGTAAGAATAAACCTAACCCAGGAGGTGAAGTATTGTATACCGCAGACTACAATGCACGTGGAAGAAATTAAAGCAGACACAAATAAGTGGTTTATGCTTGAAAGAATTAATATTGTTAAAATATTTGTATTATCTATAGTGATCTACAGATTCAATTCAATCCCTACAAAAATGCCAATGGCATTTTTCCTCAATAGAGAATATATAATCCTAAGATTTACATGGATAAAGGATCTTGAAAGGGAATGGAATTTTGAGCAAAGAGAACAAAGCTAATGACATCACACTTTTTAATTTTAAAATATATTAAAAAGATACAGTAACCAAACCTGAATGGAGAACCTAGAAATAAATTCACACATATATAGTCAGTCAATCTTCAACTAAGATGCAAGAAATACTCATTTGGGAAATAGACTCTTCATTGACTTGTTGCGAAAACTAGATATCCACATGAAAAACAATGAAATTATATCATCACCTTATCCCATATACATAATTTAATTCCAAATGGATTATAGAATTGAGTAAACATAAGACCCAAAACAATAACAAATCTCAAGGGAAACAGGAGGAAAACCTTTTTGACATTGGTCTTGGTAATAGTTTCTTGGGTATAACACCAAAAATCTCAAGCAACAGAAGTAAAAATTGATAAGAGAGACAATCTCAAACTAAATATCTGCAGAGAAAAGGAAGCAATGAACATAATGAAAAAGCAACCATAGAATGGGAGAAAATATTTACAAAACCATGAATCTGTTAAAGGGTTAATATCTGAAATATATGAGAAAATCTTACAATTCAACTAGGAAAAAAAAAAACCCTCTTTAAAAATGGGCAAAGGAACTGAACAGTTTTTATTTTTTTTTCAAAGAAGACAAGCAAATGACTAACAGGTACATGAAAAGGTGCTCAACATCACAAATCATCAAGGAAATGCAAATCAGAGCCATGATGATCACCTAACACTTGTTAGGAAGGCTATTACTGTTATTTTTTTATTTTAAAAATAGATTTTATTGAAGCCATTCTGTAGGGTTTTTGTTGTTATTTTCCCTTTCTTTTTATTCATTTAAATTCAATTAATTAACATATAGTGTATTATTAGTTTCAGAGATAAAGTTCAGTAATTCATCAGTTGTATATAACACCCAGTGCCTATTGCATTACGTGCCTTCCTAAATGCCCATCACCCAGTTATCCCAGCCCCCCACCCAATTCCTTCCAGCAACCTTCAGTTTGTTTAGAAAGGTTATTATTAAAAATAAGAAAACAGGAACACCTGGGTAGCTCAATTAGTTAAGCAGCTACCTTGGCTCAGGTCATGATCCCAGGGTCCTGGGATTGAGCCCCACATTCATCTCCCTGCTCGGTGGATAGACTGCTTCTCCCTCTCCCTCTGTCTGCCACTCTGTCTACTTGTGCTTTCTCTATCTCTCTGTCAAATAAATAAATAAAATCTTTAAAAAATAAAAATAAGAAGACAAAACAAAAAAAATAGCAAGTTTTGTTGAGGATGTTGAGAAAGGGAACTCGTGTGCATACCCTCATATATGAATAACAGTTTGGCTGATATAACATTTTAGATTCTAGGTTATATTTCTTTTCCACTTTGAAAACATCACTTGTCTTCTTGAACTGTTTTGTTGTCTAAAACATATGATGTAAGCCTATTTTTCCCCTTAAATGTGATTTATCTCATATATGATTTTCTATCTGTGCAATTTTAGATTTTTAAATTTTTCTTTGATATTCCTAAATGTCAGCTATGACACTCTAAGTACTTTATGCTCTAAGTTTGTTCTTTAAAACATATTCTGGAAAATTTATCTGCTGTCTTTTAGACACTTTTCTTTTTATTTTGCTCCTTCTGAACTCCATTTTCTGATATTACTTCTTCTAGTTTCATCCTTCATATTTTTTAGCTTCTATTTTTATAAACTCTTATTTTAAATTTTTCTTCTAGAAGTTTCCACAATCTAGTTTTACACAAACTCATCCTTGATCAAATATTTTCTTCTCTTTATCCCGTCTATTGAATTTCATTACTTTTTGATTCTTAATATTTCTGCTTTATTATTTTAATGTTCTTTTGTTCTAGTTTCATATGACTAATATTTTCTTATCTTTTTATTATGTTCATTAGTCTTTTTTCAAGTTATTGTGCCTACTACTTATACTTTTTATGGAATACATCATCCTGTTAATTTTTACTTGACAAAACTTAGATCCTCAAGCATTTTAACTTAGTATATGACTGTATTTTCCCCTAGAAACATTAATTATTCTATCAGACAATGTAGAAAGTGAATAACCACTTCAAATACAACTCAACTCCCATAAGGAAATAAGGGGGGTGGGAAGATAGTGGAAGAAATGCAGAATGAAGAGTAAATTGCTCCAGAAACCAGAAAAACCCACCACTCCCCACAAAGTAACTGCTTAGATAAGGCTTTATCCTTTCCTGGGAAAAGAAGAGATTCATTAAAAGAAAACACTTCTTAGATTCTATTTATGCCAGCTCTGAGATGGTTGATGGGTGATATGGAAGCCTAACACAGTAACTAAACTAAGTTAGTTTTCCCCTCTACACGATTTCCCCCTGCTATGCACAAGGCTGATCTGATACTACTATTGAAGAAATCTGGACAAGAGGAAACATAAATGTGGGGACAGATATTTAATTGTCCCAAGGCAATGACAGAACAATATCAGAATTCCAAAGTTGCCTTTCCTCTTTTCGTATCTCATAGCCCTGACAGAATATCTCTTAATTGTGGCCAAAACAATCACCTAACTCATGCTATGTCAAAACAATCTTTTGATACCTGGGGAATTTTTTTTTTCTCACTTTTTCTCTCCTTGAAAGTATTTTTGCTCAAAAATTTGTTTGATTAATCTTGGAGGAGAAAGTCAATAGTCATTTCTGTTCTATATGTAGGGAAAAACCTCCATGCATCTTAAAAACATCATTGTTTTGAGTTTTGAAAACAGCAACAATTAGCATGCAATATTTGATTTTTTATACTTTGGCAACATTACATTTATTAACTGGCTTGATAATCATACCAGTCCTATAAAATAGGTAAATTACCAATATTATTGTCTTACAAATTAAAAAAAAAAAAAGTGAGGTTTAAAAAGGCTAAATGAAGGGCACCTGGGTGGCTCAGGCCTTAAGAGTCTGCCTTTGGCTCAGGTCATGATCCCGGGGTCCTGGGATCAAGACCTGTATCTGGCTACCCACTCAGCAGGAAGACTGCTTCTCTCTCTCCCCCTCCCCCTGCTTGTGTTCCCTCTCCAGCTGTCTCTCTCTCTCTCTCTCTGTGTCAAACAAATAAATAAAATCTTAAAAAAAAAAAAAAGCTAAATGATTTGCCCCAAATTTTATACTTAGTTATTCATTACTAATGACTTCTTCATCAGAAAACATTTTCTCAGTGATAGAAACTCTGATATTTATTATTCACAAAATCCTTGTCATTCTTGCCATGACTTCTAAGTGTAAATATATATATATATATATATATATATATATATTTTTTTTTTTTTTCTTAGAGAGGGAAAAGGGTTAAAGGTAAGAGGGAGAGAGGGAGACAATCTTAAATTGGGACTCAGTCTCCCAACCCTGAGGTCATGACCTGAGCAGAAATCAGAAGTTGGATGTTTAACTGACTAAGACACCCAGGTCCCCTAATAATCTTATTTTTATCTGATGTTGGGATCTTTCCATTTGAAGTAATTAAATAAAGTAAGTACTTCATGGTAAGAATTTGAACTTTATGCACCTCAGAAAGATATAGCCCAAAGTTCTAATTTTTATTTCATTTTATTTTAAAAATATTAATATGCAGATTTATATTGGTTCTGCATGTAAAAAACTTGGAAGTCACCACTCAGTCTTAACCAGTAAGCTGAATAAACTGAAAAATCAATAACTTTTACTGAATTCATAGAGGAAGGAAGAGCATGGAGCAAACTGTTGGCTTCAGCTTTAGAAAGAGGGTCAGGTGAACACAGGGAGTCATTGTGTACAAGAGCAGAGAATCAGGAGCATGAGAACTGATACCAGGGCAGGAAAACTTCAATTGTAATTGATGAACTGCTGGAGGCTCAGGAAGGACAAGTCTGAGAGTTAAAATTCCAGGGTGACATAGTCATAGAAAACCCCCCCCCCCCAGTTTTGTGAGATTGAGCTCCAAGAACTTGATCAGGTTCCTCTATATAAGTAATGGAGAAAAGTTTTCTCATGCTTCTCTTACAGGAAAGGGGAAAGGAACTGTTTTGAAGGGAAGCTAGTTAACCAAAGCCTAACCTGCTAGTGTATTATCAGAGCTTTACTGACCTGGGGGGAGGTTAGTAGCCAACCTCACCTCACCTTAGCCATTGTCCTACCTAAGTGGAGAGGAAATAAAAAACAAAAAACAAAAACCCAAGAAATATTTGTGAAGTTTACAGTCCAAAGACACAGGCTCATTAAAAGACTGGGACCACTAAAGCGTATCATGCTTAGCGAAATAAGTCAGGCGGAGAAAGACAACTATCATATGATCTCCCTGATATGAGGAAGTGGTGTTGCAACATGGGGGCTTAAGTGGGTACGAGAAGAATAAATGAAAGAAGATGAGATTGGGAGGGAGACAAACCATAAGTGACTCTTAATCTCACAAAACAAACTGAGGGTTGCTGGGGGGAGGGGGTTTGGGAGAAGGGGGTGGTATTATGGACATTGGGGAGGGTATGTGCTTTGGTGAGTGCTGTGAAGTGTGTAAACCTGTACAGACCTGTACCCCTGGGGATAAAAATATATGTTTATAAAAAATAAAAAATTATATTAAAAAAAAAAGACTGGGACCGAATCATAAGATTATAGAATGCTTCCCTTTCCTCAACACCTCACCACCATATTACTAAAGACCTATTTATAGCAGTTCATTTTACCCAGTACATCAGACTAGCTATCAGTTTAAAAGTTACAAGGTATATCAAAAGGCAAAAAACCCCCCACAATTTGAAGAGTAAGAGTAAGCATCAGAACCAGGCATGGCAAGAATTATCAGACCAAGAATTTAATACAGTTATGATTAATATGTTAAGGGCTCTAATGGGGATAAAGTAAATAGCATACGAGAACAGATGGACAATTTAAGCAAAAAGTGGAAATCCTAGGAAAGAACCAAAAGGAAATGCTAGAGATTAAAAAGAAGAAGAAGAAGAGGAAGAAGGAGGAGGAGGAGAAGAAGAAAAACTATAAAAGAGATGAAGAATGTCTTTGATGGGCTCATCAGTAGACTGGACATGGCCATAAAAAGAATTTGAGAGCTAGACAATATATCAAAAGAATCCTTGAAAACTGAAAAGCAAAGAGAACAAAGACTAACAGAAAGAAAAGAAAAACATTTATGACAGAATGTTCAAGGATTGTGGGCCAACAAAAAAAGGTTTAACATCTATTTTCTAGAATACCAGAAAAAGAGAAAGGAACAAAAGAAATAGTTGAAAAATAATGAATAAGGATTTCCTCCAGAATAATGTCAGACATCACACCACAGATCCAGGAAGCTCAGAGAATACCAAACAGGATAAATGTCAAAAAAGAGAAAACCAAACCAAACTAAAACACTGCCTATTCATACACTTTTCAAACTGGAGAAAATCAAAGATAAAGGGAAAAAAAAAAAAAAGACCTGAAGGAAACTAATGGCAAAGGACACCTCACCTTAGAGAAACAAGGTTAAGAATTATACTTGATTTCTGAGAAACCACAAGAGCAGGAAAAGAGTAGGATGAAATATTTAAAGTGTTGAGTATAAATTAAACACCAAACTAGAATTCTGTATCTTGTGGAAGATGCCTTCAAAGTGAAGGAAAAATAAAGACTTTCTCAGATAAAATTTGAGAGAATCTGTTGTCTTGAAAGAAATGTTGAGAGGAATTCTTTAAAAAGGAGGAAAATAATATAGTCAGAAACCTGGGTCTGTATTAAAGAAGAGCATAGAAGAAGCAATAAATGAAGGTAAAATAAATATTTTTTCTTATTCTTAATTGAGGTAAAGAGTTTGTTCAAAATAACATCAACATCAATAATGTAAATGTAAATGATAATATTCTATGTAATAAAGTAAATGTATTCAGTTATGTGTATGTACATATATATACAAATATATATATATATTTATGCTTGTGAATGCTTATATATAAATTAAATGAATGGCAGCAATGATAATGATATAAGGGATGAGGAGGAGGAATTGGAATTTTTTATTATTATAAGGTTTTTACACTTCTTGTGAAATGTTATAGTGTCATTTGAATGTGGACCTGGATAGCTGAAAATATATAGTGCAAACTGGAGGGTGAACCCTAAAAGAATATATATATATATATATATATATATATGTGCTTAACATTGATATGCTAAGAAAAGAGATAAGATAGAATAATAGATATTAAAACCATGAAAGGCAGACAAAGAGTGAAAAACAAAAATAAAAACAATAAAAGTTTGCCCTTTTATCGTATTTTTATTGTTTTAGTATCTACAAATATGGTAGATACTAATATGAATATATTGATAGTCACTTTGAATGTCAATGGTTTAAATGCAGTGGATCAAAAAACACGATCAAACTATATGCTGTCTTTAAGGAACCCACTTTTAATATAAAGACATTTAGAATAAAAGCAAATGGTTGAAGAAAAATGGACCATGCTAACACTGATCAAAAGAAGCACACATAGTTATATTAAACAGAGCAGACTTCAAAGCAAGGAAACTTATTAGGAATAATAGAGACATTGCATAACGATAAAGGGGTCAATTCTCCAAGAAGACATCACAGTCCTAACGGTGTATGTACCTAACGGCAAGGTTTTAAACTCTATGAAGC
The DNA here is from genome assembly GCF_011764305.1 of Mustela putorius furo. Taxonomy (NCBI): domain Eukaryota; kingdom Metazoa; phylum Chordata; class Mammalia; order Carnivora; family Mustelidae; genus Mustela; species Mustela putorius. The sequence goes on along the minus strand of NW_025422115.1, from coordinate 1,397,519 downwards.
AAAACCTAATAGAATTACAAGGAGAAACTGATGAATGCACACACATTTGGTGACTTCCTTAATAGAATCCAGCAGGCAGAAAATTAGTTTCGAGTAGTTTTTGTTTTGTTTTTATTTTATTTATTTATTTTTATTTTAGGAAGCTTTCTTGAATTATGTATAGTTTAATTTTTTTTCATTCATTTCATTTCTTGGTTTCCTTCTTCCAGGACTACTGTTATATGTATTTTAGATTTTCCTTGCTTGTTTGCTATTGCTATCATGTTTTCATATTTTTTAATCTCTCTCTTTACATTATTCTGACTTTAAAGTATTCTTAATTTCCGTGTTACACTTCTCCTAAGGCATTATCTATTGTGTTTATTGGTTCTTGTGTTTTAACATTCACTTTCCCTTTGAACGTTATTCTTTTTTTTCTTTCCTTTTGACTTTCTTCTAAATTCTATCATGTTTTCTAATCTTCTTTTTCTCAGGTCACATCATCTCTGAGTGTGTCGAATTCTGATTTGTACTTTCATTCATAGCATCTAACATTTTCTTAATTTCTTTTATCTGATTTGAACTACTGATTTGCATCTGTTCTATGAATATATCTTCATAGAATGTTTTTATAGCATCCAATATTCTCTGTTCCTGGTTTTCTTTTAATGTATAATAACTGCATGTGGAATTTGACAGCCATCCTTTTCTATTATTTGACTTTTTAGAAAATTTAGTTTTCCTACATTTGGATGGTAGGATGGGAGAGGCTTACTGAGTTTCATGGTTCTAGAGCATCATCTTTTATATTATTGTTTTTACAAAGAAATAAGAATATATGCCTCATTCTAAAACCTGTCTCCCCTATCCTTCCCTTCCATTTATCTAGACATTGATTTCTATTTTGTCTCTACTATCCCTGTCCTCTTCAACTAGTATTATAGTCCTAAAAATTTCTCCTTAATGTGACTGTTCATCTTGGTAAGGATTATCAATGTCTCAGTATTGTAAGTTCATAGCCCACACACAATAAAGACATTCTAGCAGCAATGGGCATACCCAGTTCACAGATCTTGGTATCTAATGTTCCTCTAAGAGACCAGATATCTTTGAAGATATGGCTGATTCTAAAAATAAGGAAAAATAGGTATACAATAAGGCTAAAATGTTTTGTTATATCTGAAAATAAAGAAGCAATAAAAAAAAAAGTGGAGAGGCTTCAGAAAGACCCAAGGGGCCAACTTGATATGGTTTGCGTCAAATATGGGACACTTCAAGGATCTAAAATAATTAAGTACAGGAATAAATGGCAAAACATTGAAAAATAGAAATTTATGAGTTCATATAGATAATAGTAAATGGCAACTAAATAGTACATAAAAGAGGGTTTTTCTTACATATGAAGATTGAAAGTTGATTCATAAGTATATAGAGAGAGCTAGAGTTAGTACATCAGTATTTTGCAATTATCATGGTAAAGATTAAATCAGGCAAGTATTAAAACTGATGTTATAACAAAGGGGTAGTTTTAACAACGATTGGGATGCTTACATAGTCTCAAAATTTCTCCCCATAGACTACCTATGTGTTTCAAGGAAAAATGTAATAATTATACAGTCTTCCACTCTCAGCTGAGCTGTTGAAGGTGTACAAAAAAAAAAAGTAACAATTATGAAGAAAAGAAATCAGGCAGCATTTTGACCAGATCATCAAAATTAATATTGCAAATGAGAAGCAAATGAATATTATATGCCTCAGATATAAAAAAACCACAGCATCTCTTTTGTGTGACTCTGCCCTAGAATGTATAACATGAATATAATCATAAGGAAGCATCAAAAAACCCAAAATGAAGTATGTTCTATTAAAAAAAAAAGCAGGGATTGTACTTTTCAAAAATGTTAATAGCATACAAGGGAACACATGATTCTGGAATTTGCAGATTAAAGGAATATGAAGAACTTTAATAAATAAATGCACTATGTGACTCGTCTGGATTCTCTACTGAAAAGGAAAATATGTCACAAAGGATAGTAATGGCATCAACTGAAAAAAAAATGGAATATAGATGATTGGCTAAATGAGAAAAAAAAATTTACCAATGTAAAATATACTGCATTTAATAACTATACTGTAGTTTTATAATATCCCTATTATTGAGATAATACACACCAAATAATTTAAAAGTAATTGGCCAGGAATATGTGATTTACCCTCAGTTAGGTCAGGAAAAGATATACTGTGTGTTTATTTCAGCAGAGATATACACTGCTCCACAAGTGAAAACAAATATGGAGGACAGAGAAAAATATGGTCAGCATACGATGAAATGCTAAAGATAGATGAATGGGGGTAAATAATGTTCTTTGTACTTTTTTTCTTTAACTTGTCATTTCTCAACAAAAAGTTTAAAATTGAAAAAAAAAAAAGGGTTCATTCTTCGGACACTCGTAACGGTCTCATACCTTACCCCAGCAGAACTGACTTAGAGTTTCTAGTAGCCCTGACCCCCTTTCATTGAAGATTCATCTTAGATTGCTCCCAGGGCTTCCCAGTGGTAATTTGGGGTTTTCCTATGTCAGCTTCTGCTTTCCCTCATCTTCCTTCTGCAAAGATGCTGATACCATTTGATTCTATTAGTGATTTGTCTCCACATATTTTTAACAGATGCATACTATTCTAAGAGATAAATGCTCACAATTTTATTAATTATTTTCATATTTTAGCAAGTTATGTTGGTTCTAGTTTTTCCTTTACTAAATAGGAAATTTGCATTGAAATTACTATTATTATTATTATTATTTTTTGCTCTGGGTTTGTATTACTTTAAAGTTTTAGGGGTATAATTATAAGATTAATAAATATGAAGATCTTTTTTTTAAAAGAAACACAGTATATATTGCTAGATTATGTAGTTTGCCAGAAAGAACATAGGTTATTTATTTATTTATTTATTTATTTATTTTAAAGATTTTATTTATTTATTTGGCAGAGAGAGAGGGAGAGATCACAAGTAGGTGGGAGGGGGGGAAGCAGGCTCCCTGCTGAGCAGAGAGCCCCATGCGGGGCTCAATCACAGGACCCTGGGACCATGACCTGAGCTGAAGGCAGAGGTCTAACCAACTGAGCCACCCAGGCGCCTGAACATAGTTTTTTAAAAATAAAATAATTTTGCACATACTAGTGGGATATAACTTAAGGACATAAACTGCATTAAGGCACATTTAAAAATGTGTTCACTGTTGCTACTAATCCTATTTTAGTTGGTTATGCTGGTATTGCTACTGTGAGAGCAGTCTGGGGGTAATGTGGGCTACAGCAGATAAATGAGTAAGTATATGCTATTTTAATTCCATCATCCTTAGTGACTTTGAAAATCAATGTTCTCAATATAAGAAAAAAGAAACATAAGAGGTTAATTAAAAATGTTATAGTCCTGAATTTGAATAGGAAGTATTTTTATGAACTCAATGTAGTTTTTACCTTTAAGACAAAACATATTCTTAGTTTTGTCCACTGAATAGATCTAGAAATAATAATTAACCAATAACAATAACTCTTAGCTCCCAGATGGTATTCTCTAAGCACAATTATCCACTCAAAGGAATCTGTTCCTGCAGAAACTCATAGTTCCATGACACGGTCAGGAAACAGACAAGATGATCTTAGAACATCCTGTCATACCAGATAACAAGAAAACTGTCAAAGGCAACCAGGTTCATATCCAAATAACTAAAGTGACTTTGGTGTGAAAATAGTCCTCTTGCAAAAGAAGAAGAAACGTGAGAATCATTAAGAAACGTGAGAATCATTAAGAATAACTACAATAAATTTACACACATAAAATATGTTTGATCTTTGAGTTTATGCTAAAAAAGGATGCTGTGGGCAGTCATCATTACAACATGCTGGAGATCCATCCCAATATTTGAAAACTGGTTAGTGAAAGGAAAGAAGCAGACATTTAGATTGCCTTTCTTACAAGAAATATAACTCCAAATAATCGAATATTAGATTAGGGGAAATAATTATTTCTGGAGGTATTCCAGATAATAAATGAAAAAGAAAATGACAGAATATCTCCATTTTGCAATTCATAAGCAGCTTAGGGTTCTAGGTTTTTTTGGGTTTTGTTTTGTTTTGTTTTGTTTTTAAAGATTTCACCTATTTATTTGATAGACAGAGATTACAAGTAGGCAGAGAGGCAGGCAGAGAGAGAGGGGCTGATGTGGGGCTTGATTCCAGGACCCCGAGATCATGACCTGAGGCGAAGGCAGAGGCTTTAACCCACTGAACCACCCAGGTACCCCAGTGGTTCTAGATTTTAAGTATTTTTGGCTTTAACGCAAATTAAGATAGATAATCAGAGAGTTTGTCCCTTCTGATGGCAGAATGGAAAATCTATTATGAAAGAATTTGACCAGAAATGAAAGAAAGTGGGAGGCAGAGAGAGAGGTGGAGGGAAAGAGAGGAAAGAAGGAATGAAGGCAGGAAGGCAGGAAATTTGTTGAGTTTGATCAAGACTCCAGATCCAAACTCTAGTTCTCTAATTTACAGATATGCAGAGTACAAAGCAACATGCAAAATTCACTGGCAACTATGGAATCAGAAAAATCCAGATTTCTGGAAAGTATAGTAACAATTTCTTCCTCAGATTTCATGAGGAAACAAAGAGGCAGAGAGAGAGATGAGCAGCGGACAGCAACTATCCTCATGTATAACCTTACATTGATCCTTATTTTTATTTAAGATTTTAGTTATTTATTTGACAGACAGAGATCACAAGTAGGCAGAGAGGCAGGCAGAGAGAGAGGAGGAAGCAGCTCCCCGTTGAGCAGAGAGCCTATGTGAGACTCCATCCCAGGACCCTGGGATCATGACCTGAGCCGAAGGCAGAGGCTTAACCCACTGAGCCACCCAGGTGCCCCTGATCCTTATTTTTTTAAAAAACAGTTAAAAATTATTGACATTATGATATTCATGAAATAATTATAAATGTGTATACTACCTAAATATTTGATGATATTAAGGTATTATTTTAAAAATATTTAGATGTGATAATTGTGTAATGGTTATGTTAAAATCATCCTTAGCTGTTAAAGATACAAACTGAAATATTTCTGGTTGAAATAATAAAATGCCTAGAATTTGTTTCAAAATAGTATGTGAAGGATAAGGTGGGTGGGAGTGAGAACCTATCAGAGGACATTGGTTGGTGATTTCTAAAACTGAGTGATAAGAATCCAGCAGTTTATCATAGTTTATCATAGTATTTCATCCATGGTTTTTGTTTGAAAAAAAAAAGCAGTATAAATATATTATTTAAAAACATCAAGAGGAAGGGTGTGTGGGTGGCTCAGTGGGTTAAGCCACTGCCTTCAGCTCAGGTCATGATCCTGGAGTCCTGGAATTGAGTCCCGCATCAGGCTCCCTGCTCGGCAGGGATCTGCTTCTCCCTCTGACCCTTTCCCTTCTCACGCTCTCTCTTGCTCTCCCATTCTCTCTCTCAAATAAATAAATAAAATCTTTTAAAAAAATAAAGTAAAAATATCAAGAGTGAAGATGTGTGTGTGTGTGTGTGTGTGTGTGTGTGTGTGTGTGTATGTATATATATATGCTTCTGAGAAAAGAAAAGGGGGTTCTGAGAAGTGGTAAGCTAAGAAAATGTTAATTTTTTTATGATTACCTGTTCAGTGTTCTTTTGACTTCTAAGATAATGTGCAAAAACGGAAATAAATGAAGTAAAAAGTAAAATGTGTTTTTTTTGTTTGTTTTACCAATACTACTTCTAATGATTTATCTAGCAGAAGACTTTCCATAAGTAGTATAATTTAGTGAAATATCTGAAGTATATAAATATTTGGAATGAATTTGGAATGTAGTTAAAAAGAATGAGATTTCACTAATATGTGACTGAACTGGAGAAAAGCTCCATTATACACTGTTTAAAAAGTCATTAAATAATTTAAAACAATATGAAACTGATATCAACATATAATATTCCATTTTTGTTTCTTACAGTGGTAACATAGAATAAATCTATTTACTTTGAAGATACTGTAAATTTTATTTTTTTGTGTATATACTTTGAGTTTAAGATGATATTATGGTAACTACTGTTATCTGTGGTTTAGTATTAGATTTTAAGCTTTTGGTGGGCAAGGATAATGCACATTTGTTGTGCCATTTGGCACTTTATAGGTATTTATGCAAAAAATAAACAATTAATTTTTGTACACACATTGAAAAGATACAGAAACGTGTTAACCATTGCATTTATTAAGAGATTATTAAAGCACTGGGATTTTCTCTACTTTTCTTCCTCTTTATATGAGATTCATAATTGTTTATAGTCAGAGGACTAAAACAAGGTAAGGAAGACATTGAAATAGAAAAAAGACAAGAGAAATCTTAAAAATGTGTGTTGCCCTCACACCATCTGAAACCACAATATCTCTGTCATGCCAATGTTCATTAAAACCATTTTCTGGGAAATCTGGTGGCTCAGTTGGTTAAGGGTCTACCTTCAGCTCAGGTCACGATCCCAGGTCTTGAGCTAGAGCCCTAATCAGGTTCCCTGCGGCTCCCCCTCAGCAGGGGAGCCTGCTTCTCCCTCTCCTTCTGCCCATACTCATGTGCTCTCTCTCACTCACTCTATCTCTCAAATAAATAAGTAAAATCTTTACTAAAATAATCATTTTATCTTGACAAAAATGTGAATAAGATGTGTAACTTCCTATAAAGTTACTTCTGGTTCATTGGGAAAAAAGCAACCTCTTGCACAATTGAGTATTTACTTATTTCCTTCCCATATTATTATTTATAGAACAAGCACAAAGTAGTTTGCTGCTGATTAGAAGGAAATTCCAACCAGCAGTTTCTCAGAATGACTTTTATTTTGATGGATATTTTTTAATGAACCTAATTTATGTGAAGGTTGTTCTGTTAAAAGAAAAGTTCACAAAAATATCATGCATGATTGATCTCAAGACTGTGGCTTGATCCAAAGACAACACACAACAGCAGTCAAATATACATTTTATGGGCTTTTGTCTGTTTTGCAATAACACCGGAAAACATTCTTTAATTAAAATTTAAAACCGTAACTGATTAATTTTCTGTGTAAACAATCCGTGTAAACACGGAATGTCAGCATTTTAAGGCGGTGTGAGTATAAATTTTACTCTCCACACATGGGCATTCTGGGAAGGACTTTTGGCACAAGCGAAAGGTGAGAATGTGACCCAGGGGAGAAGGATTTGGAGCCCTAGCATGCTCTGTAACCCCACTCCTGTCCTCTTAGCTGAAGTCCAGTCAGAACTGGGGAAAATGTTCTTTGCTGTGTGATAGTGTTGGCATGGGCCCGGTTGTCACTCACTCCATAGCTCTTTTTTTACTAGCTGCAAATCTCCAAGGATTCCAAAAAACCCTTCAGTAGCTGGACACGCTGCTACCTTATTGGTGCAGTGAGAGAGACTCTCCCAAGAATTTGGCCATGGACATGGCTGTGCAGAACTTAGATGGAGCATTCCCATTTGGTTTCTGTTGTTAAACATAATCTCCAATTTTTACAGGAGCCAGAAAGCAACCTCACTTCTCCTTGGCAACTTTATGATTTTTTCTTTCTTTCTTTAAAACAGAGGCAAGGTTTAAAATGTTACTTAAAATACTCTTGAATGACTTTTCAAGGAAATATGGGAATACATTGCCAGGAAAATGGGGGAGTGTGTTCAAAGTAAAGAATCTAAAAATCTCTGCCTAGACATTTGTTTAAAACTTGAAATAAAAATGCTCATAATCAAGTTACTTTTATTAGACATTTATAGCTTTGCCAATAACACATTACAGTGACCTTTGTCCTTCTAGAGTCTAGAAAAAGACCCAGCATTGAAGTCCTCTGAGCCTTTCTAGGTGACAAGCTTGGGTTTGCATTTGGATTTGCTTTGAACCCAGAGCCAACCCTCAGGACAAGTACCAATCTTGGGGTGGAGTAAGGAGTTAAATATTGAATATTGAAAGGAGATATTCAAAGCAAATACCGTCACATTTCTGGACCTTGCTTCATTCCCAGTAAACTTATTTCAAATAAACTTGTAATTTTGCATCGAAGCTTGTAAAAGTTTCCATATAAATTAATCATATTATTGTTATTACAGGAAGCAGAAATATGAAGAAACTTCCCTCAAATGAAAGAAACTTCTTTTACCCTGCCTGCCAAAGATGTTGGGTGTTGATGCATTATTTAAAACTGCTTGTGTCTGTAAAGGGATTTATTGTGTCTGTAAAGGGATTTATTAGCAACGTTTTCATAAAATGATGATTTGTGTACCAAATGGTATGAAGGTAAAGATTTTCTATCTCCTTCACAGAGGCTATAGAGAAAAAAAATAAAATAAATCTATAACCTCTGGAAATAAATAGTTTTTTTAAAAAGCACAATTAAAGAACACCTACTAGAAGTAAATTTATACATGTTCTTTCTCGTATTTGCAACTTTTCCATACCATTATGAGGTGAGGGAATTGAGATTTTGTAAGGTAAGAGAATCTGGCATAGGATGCTTAGGGTCAGGATTTCAGGATTTAAATTGAAGTTGACATTAGTTGACATTAAGCCCAAGTATTTTCCACCACCGTGTGCTGCCTTTTTATAGAAAGAATCGGCCAGGTAAAGAAATGACATGTGTTGACTCATATCTAGAGGAAAATCAGACATGGACTTTCAGGTGAAGGAGAAAGAGGAACAAAATAGAAGGCAGAACCTAGGATGTTAGAAAGGAGATCATGAGTGGGATAATTTGTTGGAGTGGAGGAGTATGGGTGAAATGAGATGGGACATATAGGGGGTCAACTTTTCCACTGAACAAAGAAATATCTGGTTAAGTTCCAATGCCTATGCCATTTTTATTCCCTTTCAAAGACTCCCTAAATTTGGGTCTTTGTGCCTAGAGGTTATCTTGCTAACTCCTGTGACAAGCTGCTTCAGAGAATCATTATTCATGTATCCAGAGGTCTATCTTGTTGGAGAAAATGGATCAGCTTTTAGAAGAGAAACCAGGAACATGAGACAAAGTCCCCTGAAATCTCAGTATCCAAACTTGTCCTTGATGTAACAAAACAAACATCCCTACCCCTAAAATGCCTACTTGCTCTTTACCATTAAACCAGAAATTGATCTGAGTACCCTGTAATTCTTCCGCCATATTTATCCACTACTCTGCATGACCAATGTTTCTTCATGCATAGTAACTGCTATAAAACTACATTCAAGCCCACTCAGCCTTTTTTCTATCAGTGACAAATTCCCAATAAGAATAAAAACTTCTCTGAAGCAACGTGTTACAGATAATACTGATGATGAGTTTGGAAATCTTGCTGGAGATTGTGGTGGACAGCTGCCTTCAAAGGACATCTAACTGAATCTTCTTTCCTGGGTCTTTCAATTGACACACCATTTTGAAATCATCTCTACACAAGATATTGGAGATCATTATTATCATATTCATTTTTCAGATGAAGAAATGGACTGCATAGAGAGAATATGACCCTTCTTTTTTCCCCTCCCTTCCCCTATGATCCTCTGGAGGAAAAATGAAACAAGATGAAACCAGAGAGGGAGACATACGGTAAAATACTCTTAATCTCAGGAGACAAACTGAGGGTTGCTGGAAGGGAGGGGAGTAGGGGGTATGGGATGGCTGGTGATGGACACTGGGGAGGGTATGGGCTATGGTGAGTGCTGTGAATTGTGTAAGGCTGATGATTCACAGACCTGTACCCTGGAAATAAATAATACATTACATGTCAATAAAAAAACAAAGGGATAGTCCAATCCTAATCTTAAACAGCCAGATCAATATTTCTCATAGAGACTTCTGGCATTACCAGACAGGATACGCAGGCAGGATTTTGGCTCGGAAATGCCATCACGATCTATAAAACCAGCAAGCCTTAGGTGCTAACCCATTTTCCCAGGAAATAATATTCTATGGAATTGGAAGGGCGTTTTTGTCCTGGCTCTCCCATTTTCCAGGCAGGTGAACCCAGATAAATCATGTACCCTCTTTAAAAAGCAGTTTCCTCATCTGTAAAATTAGAGAATAGAAGAGTACCCACTACATAGCATTGTTGAGGGGACTCAGAGAAATCACAGGCATCAAGTGTATTAACACAGCAATCGGCATATTTATGACAATAAATGTTTGCTGTGGATGGTGTCAGCCTTGGGATTATTCCTTTTCTAGTTCCTGAAACAGCTTGTCTTGTATCTTCATCAATAACCAAGTGTTTGGCACACAACCGACCTCCCAACCCCCAGCCCAGTAAATGCTCATCCAATTAATTAATACGCTCCCTATTAAACTCTGGAACCATGGACTAGGCATCCAGAAATAATGGCTGGTATTCTGCTCTATTCTCCTGTTGTTCCCACAAATCCCCCCCCCCCTTCACCCCCAAGTCAGAGGCACATCCATGGGATCATATTTCTTTATGTTGAGCTGGATGGGGTGTTCGTGTCGATAAGAAACCTTCCTCCCACCCCACTTTGTCTGCCCTGCACTTAGGAACCAAGGTTGAGTTCAAACAGGGGTCAGGGAGATAAAAGCCTTAGGCTTAACCACCAATTCACTCGTCTGGTGCCTAAAACTTCTGTCATTTATTTATTGCCATTAGAAAGGATCCGCAGGGTCCTGTGTCACGAAGGCTGTAGGCAGAAGCCTCTGCCATTTATTATCTCCCTTCGGTTGGGAAACAGAGCAGGCAGATGCAATTTCCCCAGGATCTGCGGCCCTGCCCCTGGACTGAAGACTGAATAGGAAGAGAGAGAAGTTTCCTAGCACTTTATGGTATCTTTTGTTTTTCATCAAGAGGCCAAGGACAGACATTTTGAAATAATTGTCCAAGACAGAACCCATGCAGGCCTCGGGGGTTGAAGCCAGCTCGGAGGACAAACACCCAGGGCTGAGGCTTACAGACGGTCAGAGATTTACCGCAGCCTCTCCCCAGACTACTTGTTATGGAGGAGAAGATAAACAGGAGGCCCTTTTCGAGCCAGTGGTCTTGTGGAAGGTGCTAGAAGCATTCCTGGGCAAGAACAGGGCCCAGCCGCCACGCCAGCTGGTTGCCTTTGAGTTTGGTCCTCGGTGCGCACAAAACTTCCATCCCCCGTTCAGTTCTGTGCACGGGCTCTTTTAAACGTGAGTGCGAGGGAATACCAGCCAGGCCCCCAAAAAGGACAATTGTACGACAGATTGGAACGAAGACACCAGCCCTGATGTATCCAAACAAAATGTGGAAGGCACCAGCCAAGGGAATCAGGGCAAGAAATGCTCTTCCGAGTCCCTGCATTGGCTGCGGGGGGTGGGGGGTGGGGGGGAAGCTCGTGGCAGTCGCAGCGGGGACCCCCCTCCCTTCTGCACCAGATCCCCCACGCTGTTTGCGCTCCCCTCCTCCACTTTGGCAAAGCAAGCAAGATCATAAACGTCAGATGTGAGCTTGTCGCTGTAATGATCCTGTGGCTATGAATAAAAATGGCCCAGGAACAGATTTATGAATTGAATCGTCTTTCTGGGGGGTGGGCTGCGTGGGTCGGGGCTACTGCTCCCGGAGGCTGGGCATGCGTGCGCGCGCGCGTGTGTGTGCGTGTGCGCGAGTGTGCGCGCTGCTCGTGTTGAACTTCTAGCAATCGAGAGCCCACAGGGTTAAGCCTAGAAGGCTAGAATGATATTTTCGCCTCTTTGATGACACACTAAAATAAAGACCGTCTCGTTTTGCAGCAGAACATTGAGTGTGTGAAGCCAATGTACATGTGGTTACTATTTGCAGAATTTGGCATTTTCTATGAATAGTATAAAACAGGCATTGGATCAGCTGTCATGTTTTGACAGGGTTGTCCTTTTTTTCCAGAATGCCACTTTCTCTACCCCCTATCCCCCCCACCCCATATTTGAGCAGCAACCCTACCACTTTTTTTTTTTTTTAAGTGGACTAAGAAATTTGATGAATAATGAATTAAAAGCTGGAATGGGTCAAGGGTTTAAAGCACAAGGAAGCAATCACCCTGAAGAAAGTGGCCCCCCTAAGGGGAGGCAAGTCCCTGTTATGACTGGTGGTGAGATTGTCTCCAGACGGGGCCTCACCCAGCCCCAGAAATGGGAACAAGGTCAGAGACCAGATTAGTTAACAGTGTGAAGTGGGAGTTTAAAGCTGTTTTGTTTACAATGAGCTAATCAGCCTGACAGCGAAGTACCCCAGCTCTTCCCTCTGTTCAATATATTTGATTCCTCCCAAGCTGTTTGGGACTCTGTTTTCAGAGTCTCTTCAATTCTGCACCTTTCATACGTCCAAAACTTGACAGGAATGAAGTTGACAATGAGAAATCATTTTACCTCTTCATGGCGACATACATCCATCAGTTTCAGCCCTAGGGTGTAAACTTGGGTGTGAGGGTTCACCTTCTCTGGGAGAGATGGAGTTTGCTGTGTTTAACCTGTAAACCATTAACACACACACACACACACACACACACACACACACACACGAGAAGCTCTCTTTTAATTTCTTGAGAATTTGAAGCTTTGGGTTTTATTAACATGGGACCTGTATGTGTTAATTACACATTTATTTCAAAAGCACTCTCTCATGCTCGCTTTCTCTCTCTCTCTCTCTCTCTCTCACGTTCACCTTTTCTTTTAAGATTTTATTTATTTTTCACAATCACCTTTTCAATTTATTTTTTTCTTTTGTTCAACATGCACCACTTTTTCCTTTGTTCACAAGGGACCAGAAACTAGAATGAGCCCATCTTAGACACCTTTCCTAATCAGCTCTTCAGTTTTACATCAGAATGATCTCATCGAGTCCTTTTTGTCTGTATTAGCAAAAAACAACTGATCGGGCACTGGAAAAAAAAATAGCTCTTACATCTATTTTGTACAAGCAATCGTGTTTCTGATTAAACAGCTTTATCTTGCCTGTTTAAATGAACAATGTAATTATACTCGAAACTGAAACCAATTGTCAAGATGTCTCTGTTTGGCTTGGAATCACTACAGTATAAATCCAGTCATGGGATTTCTCAGAGCAGTAATAAGAATATCAAACAGGTCATGCACTGTATTATCATTTCATTGTTATTTATGTTTGCCCAGACTTGATTCAGAGTCTCTGAAACCTGTCACTCTCAGGATAGCCTTACCTATTAAATCATCTCATTCTACCAAGAACCTGTGGATAAGCCTCTTCTTTAAAAAAAAAAATAATAATAATAATAAAATGAGTTCTAAGATTAAATTCTTATCATTATTTATCTTTGATTTCTATGGCAGTACCACTTACTATTCTAATTATTATTACTCAGATAGAAATTATGCACTTAGTCATTCATTTATTTTTCTTTTCTTTTCTTTCTTTTTTTTTTTTTAAAGATTTTATTTATTTATTTGACAGAGAGAGAAATCACAAGTAGAGAGGCAGAGAGAGAGAAGCGGGGAAGCAGGCTCCCTGCTGAGCAGAGAGCCCAATATGGGACTCGATCCCAGGACCCTGAGATCATGACCTGAGCCGAAGGCAGAGCCTTAACCCACTGAGCCACCCGGGTGCCCCTCATTTATTTTTCATAAAATAGATTGAGCATCTACTATGTGATAAACATGATGCTGCAAATTCCCAGGGATGTGGAAACAATTAGAAAACATTCTGTCCTCAAATTCCTCAAAAGAGAAAAATAATATAACAACAACAAAATACATTTCATATCTACATGATATTTATATATTATATAGTAATGTGTCAGGTCACTGTATATTTGATTTTCTATTTTCAGGGAAAACTGTATTAAGTGAGGAATTATCATAACCCCTGCTTGCATTGGTAGAATACTACAAGTCATTTATATAGGTTTGGATATTTTAATTATTATCGTAATTAGAATTTCAATATGATAAGGATAGTTTCAGGAGACTTTCTCCTACACCATCTCATTCAAATTATGCATTGTATAATATTTTCTTCCTCATATCTCACAGAAAAATACACAACAGATGTTCCTCATCAAGGGGCTTAGCAAATGCAAAAGTTTGAAATGAGCAATTCATTCATTCAACAACAAATAAATATTAATTGATAAATATGTGTATCGAGCCACTATCTTGTGTCACGTAAAGAGTTAATGAACAAAAATAAACCATTTCCTTGCACATACAGAGAATACAGGCTAAGGAAGGAAGACATGGATAAGGCTCTATCCAGTCTCTACTGAGAATAATGTGTAAAGGAAGGCACTTTATATACTTGTTCTTAAAGGTTATTCAACAGGGTTGTAGAATACAATTCCAATTTTAACTCTTATGTGCTCATTCTATTTTTTTTTTTTTAAGATTTTACTTATTTATTTGAGAGAGAGAAAGCATGAGAAGGCAAAGAAAGAGGGACAAGCAGATGCCCCGCTAAGCAGGGAACCTGATGCAGGGCTCCATCCCAAGACCCTGAGATCATGACCTGAGCCAAAGGCAGATGCTTAACTGACTGAACCACCCAGGCACATCTACGTACTTGTTCTAATATGAGTCTCAAGATGGAGACGTGCTCCATCTGGCCTCTGAATATACCAATGAAGGAGACATCCTTCCTTCCTTTCTTTCTCTTTCTTTCGTTCTTTCTTTCTTTCCTCCTCCTCCTCCTCTTTCTTCTTCTACTTTTTTTTTTTTTCTTTTAGGCTAACAAATTAGTCTTATGTCCCATCTGAAACTTACAGTTGACTTTGCTTGGAAATCCCACAAAGGAAAAATGAATTTTTTTAAAGATTTTATTTATTTATTTGACAGACAGAGATCACAAGTAGGCAGAGAGGCAGGCAGAGAGAGAGGGGGATGCGGGGCTCGATCCCAGGACCCTGAGATCATGACCTGAGCTGAAGGCAGAAGCTTTAACACACTGAGCCACCCAGGTGCCTGAAAAATCAATCTGTATTGAGGTCAAGTCCACAATTTAAAAAGAGAACAAAATAGAGGGGGAAAAATTGTACCAAAATCATTAAACAGGAAACACAACAAATAGATTTTAGAGCTCTAATAGGCTCAAAATGTGTAAGAATAAATCATCTCACCAAAAAAGCAAGACTAATGGAAAAAAATGTGAAAAAAGGAGAATGAAATAGAACTATACTTTTAAAACATTGTCTTTAAAACTTTTAATAGCGGAAAATAGGGTTAAATAGCAAGTTAGACATTTGTAAAAAATGCTTTAGTGATTTTATTGGAAGAGGCCAAGAATCCAGCATAAAAATGAAGAGATGGCAAATAAGATCAAATTATATGGAAGAGAGAATGGGGGAGCCAAAAGGGAGAATGGGGGAAAGGCAAATTTGAAAATGTAATACTTTGCCATCTTATAAAGGACTTGCTTTTCATATTTGAGAAGCATGAGAGAGAAACATAATTAGAAGTTACAACAGTCTACACAGAGTAAAACTTCAGAACCCCAAGGGAAAAGGAAAAGAAACTCGTAAAGCAACCAGTGAGAATAATCAAATTACCCACAACTGAACACCCATACATCACAGCAACCTAAACTTTTCACGAGGCTAATGGTGGAAATAAGACAATGCGGTGATAATCTCAGAAGACAGGAAGTGGGCGATGAGGGGAAAATGCCCCCTTTCCTGCTATCTCTAAGCAAAGGAGGTATGGGGAAGAACCTTGCAGACGGTGTTTTAAACTTCTCTTGGCATATTTACTACATCCCATATCAGAAATGAAACAAACCCACCCCAGGCTCCTGTAAAAAAGAAATAAAAGAAAAAAGAAAGAAGGAAGGAAATGATCATTTCAAAGTATGATCAAAAATAAGGAGCAAGCTACAATTCTGTTTTCAGTTAACTTATCAGTCCAGGGTGAGGATGAAAGGAAGTCATTTCGCTTGAAATCTATGTGAGTTTTCCACTTACAAAAGCTGTTCAGAGAAGAAAATCAGCACCAAAAATTGACAGTAATAATTATGACTAATATGAGGAGGGTATGAAAACATTCTGGAACTATATACATGGACGTTGATGATATAAAAATATTAGTGATTATCCTATAAATCTTATCATCGCAGATTTTAATGTGTCGTATTAAAATTAGGCTATCTACTGGGGTGCCTGGGTGGCTCAGTGGGTTAAGCCTCTGCCTTGGGCTCAGGTCATGATCTCAGGGTCCTGGGATCCAGCCCCACATTGGGCTCTCTGTTCAGCGGGGAGCCTGCTTCCCCCTCTCTCTCTGCCTACTTGTGCCTCTCTGCCCACTTGTGATCTCTCTCTCTCTCTGTGTCGAATAAATAAATAAAATATTTTTAAAAAATGGGGCTATCTATTCTCATTCTTTTTTTCTATTTGTGTAGCTCAAAATAGCTATAGATTATCTTTCATGGTCTGTGCAGCTGGAAAGTGTAAGTGAGTCAAATTTTAATGTGTGGAAGGATGGGTAAACACTTAAAGGGATCCTAAAACACATTATTATTACCTTATTTATTATCTAAATAATCACCTGTCTAAATTACTCATGTTATGTTTTCCATTTTTATACCCTGAGAATTGTAACACTGCACCCCTATGGTTTCTATAAAGGGGTACACGTGTGCACATGTTTATGCATCCTATTAATCTGGGGGGATGAAAGTTCTGTATTTAATGGTACTGTCATAGAAAAGCAATGACATTAGTTAAATATTAATTTGATGTGCTATAACATCATCTCTTCCAGCCCTTGTTCCACCTTTTTGCAAGCTCAATTCTCTCATTTCTCTAACCATCTTTCCACAGGCTAAAACTGCACCTAAGATTTTACTATATCGAAAACCAACCCTACCAACATTATATTTATTGCTGGTTCCCACCATCACTTTCTCCTTCTCATCACCAATGAGGCTTTAGAAAAATGACCAGTCAGGCATTGAGGTCCCTAGTTGTTGTTGTTGTTGTTTTTAAGATTTTATTTATTTATTTGGGGCACCTGGATGGCTCAGTCAGTTAAGCATCTGCCTTCAGCTCAGGTCATGATCCCAGGGTCCTGGGATGCAGCCCAGCATCTAGATCCCTGCTCATTAGGGGCTCTGCTTCTCCCTCTCCCTCTGCTTATGTGCTCACTTTCTCTTTGTGTGTGTGTGTTAAAATAAAGAAATCAATAAATGAATGGATAAAATATATTTTTTATAATTTTTAAAAAGATTATTTATTTATTTATTTATTTGGCAGAGTGCACACAGATAAGCAGGAGGAAGAAGCAGAGGTAGAAGGAGAAACAGATACCCTACTGAGCCCCCGGGGTGGGGGCTTGATCCCAAGACCTTGGGATCATGACCTGAGCCAAAGACTTAACCTATTGAGTTACCAAAGTACCTCAGCTCCCCAGTTCAAATTTCCCTTTTCTGTAAGTCTGTACTTAAAGAAACAAACTTGTTAGTATTTTTCACCACCAGCTCTGCAGTTACATCTTAATGATAGACAAGATAATAATAGACAAGATCATCTTGTTTTACAATCTCACTCACATGTTGAAGCATCCAGTGTTGTAGAAACCTCCATTCTTCTTGAAGTGCCTAGTCTGGGCTTAGAGCCATCATACTGTCCTGGCTGTCCTTCAATTCCACTGGCTATTTCTTTTCAGTCATTACGGTCATCTCTTCTTTTAGATCCTCTCCCTGCTCTGCCTTACCTTACCCTTATGTTAGAAAACGGACACATTTTTCTAGATAGTTTATGCTCTAGTTTTCTAGATAGTTTATGCTCTCTTGTGTACATTCAGCATAATCTGGGATTAATTAAGCCAATTTGATGGCTGGGAATTGTGCAGTCCAGTCCCTTGTAAACGTCTTCATTAGATTGGCAAGACCTAAGGACATCAATTTCTTTGTAAAATCCCACAGTTTAGGGGGATTTTATGGGGAGCAAGAGGAGCCCACAGAGATTAGGAACATGTTGTAAACCTCTTTCATTATGAATCTTTTCTCCAAGGCCGAGATTGTGAATCACCAGCCATCAAGTTTCCCCTGCCAAGTGGGAGGGTGAACAGTGTGAATCAGCTGTTAAGATGAGTAACAGTCATCTTAACAGTCAACAGTCAAGGGAAACAAATACCCATGGTGATAGTCGGCTTCCAACTTTAAAGATGTTTCTTGATTGGTTAAAAATTTTGATGCCCTGTAATATTACCTTTTTATGTTGCCTTTCTCTATTACCTAAAAATAGTTGAATTGTAGATTCCAAACACTTCTTTTTTTAATTCTTTAGGAATTATTTTTTCCTTGTAAGATTCTGTATGAACTAGAGGGATATCAAAACCTTTACATTAAACCTTGGATTTAAGCCTGTATCTGGTGTGGACTTCACCTGGATAATTTTTATGTAACTGGTGGAGATTCAGCCACACCGACCTTTGGTCAAAATGTGTGCGTGTCCTCACTTGATAAATATAAAATAGGGAGTAGGAGTACACCACTGGGACAAAAAGGAAACTTTTGATTATTTTTGAAGTGGATATATACATATCTTGCAAAACAGATACTTCTGGATGCTTACATAAAATCCATGGTTGAATATCTGGGTTTTTTTGGGGGGGGGAGGGGCAACAATGTAATGAGACAAAAATTACTCTTCTGAGGATTCTAGACAACTAGTGGTGATCACAGGAAACAATCTCAAACCATTTCTGTGTATCTCTAGAAAGGTTTTGTTCTCCTAATACAGGTGTCACTTTTCCTCTTGATTTTAACTCCTTTATGCTGGTCTGGATTACAGTTGTGATGGCTGGAATTACAATTACCTTCATGTGCCTCATTACATTGGAGAAGCTGAAATAATTTCCATGTATGAGCTCTGGATTGCTTGCCTTTAAATTTATTGTCATATAGGAAGAACATAAATGTCTATCTTGTCTACTTGAGTTATCTGTTATCTGCAGCTGTTATCTGCAGCAAACCTAACTGATGCAGTTTTGAATAGATGAGTCAGAGTCGAAAAACAACAACAAAAACAACTACAAATATCTGAGGTTTCTAGGCTTCAATTATATTCCAAGTTCTCCAGCTACTAGTTTGAGACCTAGGGCAAGAGACCAAACTTCTAAAGCTTTCTTTTCTCATCTGTGCATTGGGGCTTACAATGCAGAACTTACCCCCTTGGGGCTGTTACGAAGATGAACTGAGTTCTAAATGGCTTCTATAGCCAGAATTTAAAATTATGATAAAGTCTTAATAGAAGAAAGTTTCGGAAGTGCTCTCCGAAGTAACATATATCCAGAAGATTCCATTTAAAGGTGTAGTCAGACTATTTCTGACCCAATCCATTTGTTTTATGCACTGCCAGCAATCTCATTGTAGCGGAAAACATATTTCATGGTGTGCTGGGTGGTTGAAGTAGCACTTAGATGCACATGCACTAATTTCAGGTCAGCAAGAAAGATCCAAAGCACCCTGACAAGACCCAAACTGACCCCTTTTAACTCTTGAGTGAAATGTTGTTTTACTTGCTCAGGAAATCACTGAAAATGAAACTCAACTTCAAAGAGGAATAAAAATGCCAGGGAAAGGAAAACCCTCTTTGGGGCAGCACTCTGAGCTTCTAGATTTTTGTTATTTTTATTTATTTATTTATTTTTAAAAATGAGAATATAGAGGATCGGCATGTTTTTCCATTTCCCTATAACCTCAATATTATCACATATTCTAACACACATCCTAGTTAGTCCTTTTCCTACCTCTTTCTTTCCCTTTTCAGGTTTGTGAGAATATGAATATGGAGTTTCCAAGGTCTCAAAGTGTTTCTTTGACATAAGGTCAACATAATGGGACAAGTGTTGGGATAGGAGTAGGAAGAATGGAGCCTCTTTTTGGTTCAAAGGAACAGAGGTATATCTGAGTAACTTCAGGAGGGGGGAAGAGATTGGAAGTTCGTCTATGGTGGCCAAAAACTAAAAAAAGAAATCAGGCTGGAGAGAACATGCCTCCAAAAACTGGCTTTTCTGGGTCCCCCATTTTTGCCCTTATCTCTCTCCACTTAATGGCATCCATCCACTTCCCCTATCAAAAAATTTGCCACAATATAAAAAATACCAAACCCAGAACTTCGTGACCACGACTCTGAAACTTTTCAGCAAGATATTGTTTCACCCACTTTTTTGTTCCTCAGAGTATGACTTCTCTAGCCCCTCATTGGAATTCAACTCAGTTCTACTCTAAATTAGTACATGTTCTGTAAATATTCAGAATCCTCACGGAAATTAATCTTTTCAAAGAAAAAATCCCAGTCACAACTCTTGGACAAGATATCTATAGATGACTCTCAACTAAAATCAAAGCCACAGTTCTCACTCTTTTTCATTGAACAATGAATCCTCATTCTTTCTGCTGAGCGCTTTCATTTACCAACATTGCCATTAACCAGGGCTTCTGATTTCACTCAAGCTATGGTCAAAAGGAACACATTGCTTAAGGACTGTGGATTTTGGGACTCAAACAATTGAACAGAGACTCTGGGTTCCCCTTTGATTCAGTTGCCATATGTCAGCATTTCCTGTCTGTCTTGGAACACTGCACCTTTCTCTGAATCACCAGCGTCCTGCCTTTCTTTTCCTGACTTGGGAAGTATGACTTCCGACAGTCTCTCCAGAGAATTAGCTGCCATTCTCTTGTTGATGTCTGTTTGCTTATCAACCTCACAGGGAGGTTTTTGTTACATAGTCAGGAGGAAAAGCTGATCCATATAGCATATGTGTCCATTCTTTGGTGGCAGTGGTTGGTGGAGCTTCAAAAGATGTTCAAAATATTAGCGATGATCAGGTTGTTTAAGGTAGCCAAAGAATAGAAATGGCAGGAACCATTGCATGTAATAGAAAACACACACACACATGCTCACCAACTGGATGATTATGAAAAAGCAAGAACACATGTCTGACAGAAATGGATTTCGTTAAGTCTCATCTATATATAAAGAGTTAGGGGAAAATAAACCTGAAATTTGCATTTTGGTTGCAAAGTGATATTAGTATTTTTCAGTCCTATACTTCCTTTCACATGTTGAAAAGCAGCCTAAATATCCAACACATGAAAATGAATGCATGTCCTCATGATATTTTTAAGACTGCAGAGGCAAGCCAATAGTATGACAGATACAATGAATCCATATGTTACATTTTCCAAAAGGAGGGGTACTTTAGATTATATTGTCATTTTTTTTAATTGCAAGAAAAATACCCCCAAATAAAGTCTGTAAGAACCAAAGTAAGAAGGAAGGAAGTCATTGTCAAGTACAAACTGGTAAGTGGTTTCAAGTCTTCATATGTCCATGAAGAACATTTCTTATCATCCAGTAATCAGGTCAAAAGGGATGACTTATGACTTTCCACAACTCTACGATATGTTCTTTCAATTACTCCCTTTTAAAAGCACGTGCTAACATCAGGGTAAAGAGGCATCGTACTATATCAATTAGGGTAATACACTCCTTCACAAGAAAACCAACACAATGAATCATAAAACCCTAAATTAAACTCTCCAAATAAAAAGCTTATATGTAGATTGCTTGGGAAGTAGTTTGTCAATTGAAAAAAAGAATAATTTTCTTTATGGCCTTTGAGTAGGGTGACCTTGGTGCTTGAATTGCCAATTTGGGCTCACTGACATCATTGCTTTTGTCATTGATTACTCTTAAGAATAATCCAGCTATGATGGTAAGGGGTTGTAGCACTCAGAAAATACAATGTGTCTTGAATGATTAAAGATCTTCAAAGGAAATAAAGCTACCCAATGCACCAATTATTAAGAAATGTATAAAACTGCTAATCTCCAGTTATAGGTAATCCCTCAATTACATATGCATTCTACAAAAATTGCTATTTAGCAATGATAGGAATGATATGAATGTCAAAGCTACTACTATGTCTTTGAAAATCTACATTTGGGGAAATAATTAACTTGTACATGGAATGATGACAAAGAATAACAAACCATTAACTGATAGGGACACAAATACTTATTTACGAATAAGAATCTCTGTTCCCAGTAGCTCTGCTTCTGAAATTTTCAATGAAGGATACAATTCAAAAGAAAAAGATGACTTTCTTCATAAAAGTTGCCTGGCAGTATTAATGTCAAACACTTGGAAGCTAAAGAGCACTCTGCTTAAGAATGCTTGGATCAACCAGGAAATCAAAGAAGAACTTAAACAATTCATGGAAACCAATGAGAATGAAGACACTTAGGTCCAAAATCTATGGCACATGGCAAAGGTGCTCCTAAGAAGGAAATACATAGCCATCCAAGCCTCCCTTAAAAATCCTGAAAAATCCAGAATAGACCAGCTCTCTTTACACCATAAAGAGCTGGAGAATCAACGACAAATTAAGTTAACCCCACACACAAGAAGGGAAATAAGCAAGATTGGAGCAGAGATCAATGAGATAGAAACTAGAGATATAGTAGAACATATCAACGAAACTAGAAGCTGGTTTTTTGAAAGAATCAATAAGATCGACAAACCATTGGCCAAACTAATCCAAAAGAAAAGAGAGAGGACCCAAATTAATAAAATTATGAATGAAAAGGGAGAGGTCATGACTAACACCAAAGAAACAGAAACAATCATCAGAAATTAATATCAACAACAACAAAAAAGAAATTAATATCAACAGTTATATGCCAATAAGTTAAGCAAACTAGATGAAATGGATGCATTCCTGGAAACCTAGAAACTTCCAAAACTGAATCAGGAAGAAATTGACAACCTGAATAGACCAATATCTAGTAACAAGATTGAAGCAATGATCAGAAACCTCCCAAAAAACAAAAGCCCAGGACCTGACGGATTCCCTGGAGAATTCTACCAAACATTTAAAGAAGAAATAATACCCATTCTCCTGAAGCTGTTTCAAAAAATAGAAACATAAGGAAAACTTCCAGACTCTTATTATGAAGCCAGCATTACCCTTATCCCCAAACCAGGCAAAGACCCCACCAAGAAGGAGAATTTCAGATCATATCCCTGATGAATATGGATGCCAAGATTCTCAACAAGATCCTAGCTAATAAGATCTAACAGTACATTAAAAAGAATATCCACCATGACCAGGTGGGATTTATGCATGGGATGCAAGGGTGGTTCAACATTCACAAATCAATCAATGTGATAGAACATATCAATAAGAGAAGAGAGAAGAACCACATGGTCCTCTCAAATGCAGAAAAAACATTTGACAAGATACAACATCTGTTCCTGATTAAAATGATTCAAAGTATAGGGATAGAGGGAACATTCCTCAACTTGATAAAATCTATCTATGAAAAACCCACAGGGAATATCATCCTCAATAAGGATAAGCTGACAGCCTTCCGTTTGAGATCAGGAACATGACAAAGATGCCTACTTTCATCACTGTTATTCAACAAAACAGAAAGTCCTAGAAGGGCTTTCTTCTGTAACAGGAAGTCCTAGCAACAGCAATCAGACAACAAAAAATAAATAAAAGGTATTCAAATTAGCAAAGAAGAAGTCAAACTCTCTCTCTTCACAGATGACATGATAATTTATATGGGAAACACAAAAGACTCCATCCTCAAACTACTAGAACTCATACAGCAATTCATTAATGTGGCAGGATACAAAATCAATGTATAGAAATCAATTGTTTTCTTATACACTAATAGTGAAAATATAGAAAGGGAAATTAGAGAATCATTTCCATTTACTATAGCACCAAGAACCTTTAAGGTACCTGGGAATAAACCTAACCAAAGAGGTAAAGGATCTGTACTTGAAGAACTACAGAAATTGAAGAAGACACAAAAAAATTGAAGAGCATTCCTTGCTCATGGATTGGAAGAATAAACATTGTTAAAATGTTTATACTGCGTAGCGTCACGTATACTTTCAATGCCATCCTGATCAAAATTCCACAGCATTTTTCAAAGGGCTGGAAAAAACAATCCTAAAATTTGTATGGAACCAGAAGAGACCCCAAATTGCTAAGGAAATTTTGAAAAAGAAAAACAAAACTAGAGGCATCACATTGCCTGATTTCAAGCTTTACTACAAAGCTGTGATCACCAAAACAGCATGGTACTGGCACAAAAACAGACACATAGACCAGTGGATAAGAGTAGAGACCCCAGATATGGAACCTCAACTCTAGTCAAATAATCTTGGACAAAGCAGGAAAAAAATATAGTGGAAAAAAGACAG
Organism: Mustela putorius furo; assembly: GCF_011764305.1. Classification (NCBI taxonomy): domain Eukaryota; kingdom Metazoa; phylum Chordata; class Mammalia; order Carnivora; family Mustelidae; genus Mustela; species Mustela putorius. The sequence continues at coordinate 1,373,330 of NW_025422115.1, read as the reverse complement.
TCTTTTCAATAATTGGTGCTGGGAAAATTGGACAGCTATGTGTAGAAGAATAAAACTCTACCATTCTCTTACCACCATGCACAAAGATAAACTCGAAATGGATAAAAGACATCAATATGAGGCAGGAATCTATCAAAATCATAGAGGAGAACATAGGCAGTAACCTCTTTGACATCAGCCACAGCTACTTCTTTCAAGATATGTCTCCAAGGCAAAGCGAAAATGAACTTTTGGGACTTCAAGATCAAAGTTTCTGTACAACAAACTAAACAGTCAACAAAACAAAGAGACAACTCATGGAATGGGAGAAGATATTCATAAGTGACACTATAGACCAAGGGCTGATATCCAAGATCTATAAAGAGCTCCTCAAACTCAACACACACAAAACAGATAATCATGTCAAAAAATGGGCAGAAGACATGAACAGACATTTCTTCAAACAAGACATACAAATGGTTAACAGACACATAAAAAAAATGTTCATCATCATTAGCCATCAGGGAAATTCAAATCAAAACTGCATTGAGATACCACCTTACATCAGTTATAATGGCCAAAATCAACAAGATAGTAAACAACAAGTGTTGGAGAGGATGTAGAGAAAAAGAACCCTCTTACCCTGTTGGTGGGAATGCAAGTTGGGGCAGTCACTTTGGAAAACAGTGTGGAGATTCCTTAAGGAATTGAAAATAGAGCTACCCTATGACCCTGCAATTGAACTACTGGGTATTTATCCCAAAGATACAGATGTAGTGAAAAGAAGGGCCATCTGTACCCCAGTGTTCATAGTTGCCAAACTGCGGAAAGAACCAAGATGCCTTTCAACGGACGAATGGATAAGGAAGGTGTGGTCCATATATACTATGGATTATTATGCCTCCATCAGAAAGAATGAATACCCAACTTTTGTATCAACATGGACAGGGCTGGAAGAGATGATGCTGAGTGAAATAAGTTAAGTAGAGTCAATTATTGTATGATTTCACTTACTTGTGGAGCATAAGAAATAACATGGAAGATATTGGGAGATGAAGAGGTGAAGTGAGTCGGGGGGAAATCGGATGGGGAGACAACCATGACACTGTGGACTCTGAGAAAAAAACCGAGGGTTTGGAGGGAAGGGGGGTGGGGGCTTTGAGTGAGGCTGGTGGTGGGTATTATGGAGAGCATGTATTGCAAGGAACACTGGTATGGTGCATAAACAATGAATTTTGGAACACTGACAAAAATAAATTAAATTTAAATAATAATATTAATAAAACTTTGAGAACAACATAAATGTTCAACAGAGGGGACAAATTATGGAAAAATGAGGGCAACTTAATGAAGTCTTAGCCTCCCTTAAAATGGAAAATTATGACAAATAAGGAACAATGAAACATACACAGTAAGATATAGGATTTCTTTCCTTATTGGGATTACTTAATTCTTTTTAATTTTTTGAAAATTTGTTTATGAGAGAGAGAGAGAGTGTGAGTGAATTGGGGAAGGAGCAGAGGGAGACGGACAAGCAGACTCTGTGCTGAGCATGGGGCCCGACATGAGGCTTGATCTTAGGAGCCAGAGATCATGACTTGAGCCAAACCCATGAGCTGGAGTCTTAACAGACTGAGTCGCCCAGGCACCCCAAGAACTCCTTAAAATTAATATGTGATTCTGTACAAGGACTGGGAGAGGGAGTGAGAACAGTAAATTAGTTCTAATAGCACAATTTTATGTTTACATTATATATAAATACATTTTTGTTTTATCTTAGTGTGAAATTAAAAATCTTCAGATGAGGGAAATAGGCCACATTGCAGGAGGGCAGAACCGAAAAACTAAAAGACAAAAACTATATGTTCAAGGTTGAAGATGAAAGGAAGCCTCTACCCTCAGCTGGACTTGGCAGAGGGGGGCCTTCAGGTGGAAGTCGTTCACTTCTGTCTGTGCTCAGTCTTGTTTTTCTTGAATCCCAAGGCCATGATTTGGCTTTTGGACTCCAGTTTCCTTGTTCTCCTTGCCATGTCAGTTCTTGCCTGTGATGATCCCCCATTACCTGTTTTACCTCACCTCCCAGCTGTAGTACCTTGCCAGAGGAAGTCACTGGATTGGGTGTGAGTGGCCGCTAGAGACTCACACTGTCCAAATCTAATGGGGCTGTCAGTACCCATTGCTATCTCTGTTGATTTTCTAGTTTGCTAGATGGTGGCGTAACTCTTGTAAGTGCTTTCTTTGCCTTGTAAAATAAATGTCATGTGCCTCCAAGAGTGTGGTTTTGCAGTTCTTCAGTTAGACCTGAGTTTGATTTCTGGTTCTTCACCCACAGCCATGTGGACTCAAGTAAGTTCCTTTCCCCTGAAAGCTTCATGTCCTTTCACAAAATCATATAATAATGCCTGTGTTCTGCCATGTTTTTCTAAGACTTAATTGCTGTGTCTGGCACATAGAAAGCCTTCTATTAATAGCATTATTTTCAAAATACTACAAACTAGTGGTGGAGCCACAAGTCCTGGTGGGGATGGTGAGGGGTTGTCAAATAGGAAAGCAACCGTTGACAACCAGGATCTGAACGGAGACAGGGATGGGGTTAAAGGTGTCAAAACTTTTCATACTTCAGTTGTAGGAGAAGGATATTCTTGCCGTTGGAGAAAAACAACAAAAACAATGAGCTAGCTAACTAAATAAATAAAATGTTGAGATTTGTGAGGGGATGGTCATGGGGTTTTCACTCATTCCATTTTTATCCTCCTCCTCTCTTATCAGAAAAGGTGTATATCTTTTTCTGAAGTACCTATTTCTTGATGCAAGTGTCTGATTTCATGTCTTCCTCAAATCTCCTTTCTATTTCCTTTCTGTCTGGCCCTCTCTTTCAGCTGACAGTCTCCATGCTTGCCTTCATTCAGATGCAAGGCCCCTGTGTTGAGGAAAGCTCCCTTGGTTTTTCAATGATTGTGGCCATTTGCTCTTCATTGATGGCTTCCATGTTTTCTGTTCCCCTGTGAGACTTCCAGATTGCCTTCTATTTTTTTTTTCCCCAGTTCCACCACATGTTCATTACCCAGTCATCCCTGAATTTCCTGCATCTGATTTCTATCCTCATGACTAATCTAAAAATGTACTCTCTCAAAGTTTTACCCAGTGACTTCTTTTTCTCTAGATTTATGTCTGTTGTTCATCTGTATCCCCCTTGGTGTACCTCTTTGATGTGGAACACATTTAATGCAACCATCTTCTTAAACTTTTTCCTTAAGAGTTAATTCTACGTTTGCCAGCATTTTCTTCTCCAGTCTCTTTACCTCAGTTGAACGTTTCCCAATGGGTGTATGGTTAAGAAAAAGTGCTATAGCCGAAATCATTTTACTTGTCCTTCCTTCAACCTAGAAGTATGGATTTCTCTAAGATTGAGCTTTCCATCTATAAAATTGAGTTATTTATCACATATACAGTAGTGAGGATTAAATAAAATAATGTCCATCACAGGGTTTTACACAAAGAAACTGTCTAAAAATATTATTATTTGCATTGCTATTATTCTTTATTTTTTAATAAAAGACTCTGCTTGGAATCAGGAACACTTGGTATTACCATGTAGCAATTTTTATCTGTTTTTGGGACCCAATAAGTTGATTATGATTTTTTTCTCATAGACAGTATTTGCAATGTTGTCTCAAAGGGACTATGGTGGATGGATTAAGATCTAAAACTTTCTAATTAATTTTCCTTCATTAAAAATGTCAGACCCTTACCTTTCTGCCTTTTAACTACTGTCTTTTTTCTAGAACTGAAGTCAAATTTTATCTTTTCTGTTAATTTTGTCTAATCATTTAGCCAGATTTTTCTCTTCATATATATATATATATATATATGAAAAAAAAATATATATATATTTTTAGCATTTTCTCTCTATACTGTTAGCAGATTTTTCAAACATGTCAGTCTCATTTTTTCATATAATCTCTAATTTCCTTAAGAGTAAGACCATATCTCATATCCTGTGGAACCCCTTTGAGGATCTGGCACAAAGATTTTTGCATGGTTTTAGAGATGTTATAATTGTCAGTTGGGTACCATAAAGTAGGCATCTAGACTCCAAAGGATAACTAAGAACATTAGGGTAGATTGACAATTCCTCACTTTATAGAGAACCAATTTTGGAATCTAAAGAATCAAATATCCCTTAATCAGGGTAACATAGGGCAGTGTAGGTTGTGCACAAGCTGAACAACTACAGAGTGGCACTACTATTTATCCAAGAGATTAGAACTAATGCATTGATACGGGCTTGCGAAGGCCATGAATTGAACACATGCCAGGAATATTTATTGTATGCCTCTTATAAAATATGGATATGTCAGAGCTCCCACCATAAATAGAGTGCATATAAATGACAAACCGCACAGCAGTTCTTACCAAATTGTCAAGGAGTACTTTTAGTATACTAAAATCATACTATATTTTATATTTTGTAACCCAAAATTGTGTTCTTCATGTAAAATGGTTCAGCCATTATGAAAAAGATTTTGGCGGTTCCTCAAAAAGTTAAACATAGCATTACCATATGGACCAGCAATTCTACTCCTAGGTATGTACTCAAAAGAATTGAAAATAGGTATTCAAACAAATTCATGTGCACTTATCTTCATAACAGCACTATTCACAAGAGTTAAAAGGTAGGAACAAATTAAAGGCCCAGTGGATGAATGGATACAACCAACAATGGATACACCAATATACATATAACAGAATACTATTTAGCCATAAAAATAAATGATGTACTGATCCATGCCACAATGTGGATGAAACTTCAATTATGCTAAGTGAAAGAAACCAGACACAAAAGGTCACATAGTGTATGATTCCATTTGTACAAAATATCCAAAACTGGTAAATCCATTGAGACCAAAAGCAGATGGGTAGTTGCCAGGGCTTGGATGGAGAAGAATGAAGAATAACTTCTTGGTGGGTACCAGATATCCTTTTGGGTCAATAAGACTATTTTGGAATTAGACAGGGGTGGGATGGCACCACACTGTGATAAATGCCACTGGAATTTGAACTTTAAGATGGTTAATTTTGTGTAGTGTGAATTTCACATCAATTTAAAAAATACATTCTTCATCACTGTACAACATATTCAATATAATCATTCCTGTGCTAGTATGTTTTCAGCACTGTAGGAGAAAAAACAAATTGATAAAACAGTTTCCCAGCCCTCAAAGCTTTTGTAAACTGTTGGGGAAGTAAGTCATAATCAAAGCAATTGGATGACTACAGGAAATAGACTCTAAGATGGTACCACTGTCATATGAGAAATCTATGCTTGCTTTGTTTCTTGTCCAGTTTTGTAGGTAGCTTCTAACCCTGGTCAAGTCATTTGACCCTTAGTTTACAGATAAAGAAAACCAAATGAGATAGTTTTTAAGATTTCTCCCAGGCCAAAAAAGATTTTTTTTTAAAACATTTTATTTATATTTATTTTATCTGATAGCATATGAAAGGTAGCGGGGAGAAACAGAAGGAGAAGAACAAGTAGACTCCATGCTGACCACAGAGCCTGACATAGAGCTTGATCCTAGGACGCTGAGATCATAACCTGAGTGAAATCAGGAATCAGACTCTTAGCCAACTCAGCCACCCAGGTGCCCCAAAAGAGTGGGGTTTTTTTAAAGACATTACTTATGGCAGAGATCATGCATATCATGGAAAGCAAATACCTAAGAATATAGGAGTGACATTAGCCCCTGAGAAGGGTTTCAAAAAGGATTTGAGGGAATGGGAAATGCCCCTAGCCTAAAAGTCTGGGGGAAAGGATTGCTATTGTCAAGTAATAGGCATGCAGAAAGCTTTAATATATATTTATGATTGAGTATCATGAGGGAGTAATTATGTGTAAACAATTAAATATATTCTTTAAGTTATAGCTAGCTTATTCACAGGTTCTGTTCTAGCTAAGTCATCTAAAGGCACATTCTTCTCCATAACTGAGACCCAGACATTTAAAAATTCTAGGTAGCCGTAGTAAACTCATTAGCGACCAACAAAATACTCTATTTCATCACTGCGACAGTTGTATCTCACTGCATTTAAATTGAAATTCCTAGTGGTGGATTTTGTCCCGTTGTATACACTGGCAGTTTTGACATAACCAACTGAAGTTGAGATGAGTAAGGTTTAGGTGTGAAAGCATGGATAGGATTAATCTTTCATCCTACTTGTATATTACCAACCTCAAATCCATCCATTATTTAATTCTTGATATAAATTACACAAAACGAACTGCCCTCCCCAGCCAATAATTACACTAATGCCTCAGATAGACATTTTCTCAACCTCTCCAGGGTAAGATGCTTTCTTTCTAAGGAGATTGCAAATGTCTGCTGAAATGCTATGGCTTTGCTGTCCCAAGGTAGTTGCAGAATCTTGCATTCTCCAGTACCATGATACAGAACAGAGGGGCCTGGATTTCCTTCTTTCACAAATACTCTTTTGAAAGGTGCTGTCCTTCTTGCATTTCATCTGGTATGTAAATTACCAAACTGCCAAGCTGCTTGTCTGGGAGGGTTTTATAACCCTTCATTGTTTATGCCTGTCACTGATGAGTTTCTCCTTTGTTGCTCAGCACATTATTTATTTGGGGAAAAAAAAAATCTCCACCTCCAACTGAAGTACCTGGGCGGCCTTCTCTCTTCAGCTGGAGGGAAGGAGAGGGGGAGGGGGGAGGATGAAAGGCAGGAAGTAAACTGAGCAGTTTTCTCCCCTAGGAAGCCACTTCCTATCAGAAGGACACCAGTGTCTGTCATTTGGATGATCAAAAAAAGGGAAAGAACAGCTGAGTTTGGAGAAGATGAGTTTCCAGAGCTTTAAGCTCAGAAAGCCCATGATCCCCCGTGGCCATGTATATCACAAGCCCTCTCAACTCTCAAGGGACTCACTCCATACACACACACACACACACACACACACACACACACACACACACACATTCATGATTAATACAAACAGGCCCAAACATGCCGAGAGAAGTTCTGAATCGAACTGCCGCAGCCATTTCTTCTAGCTCCTTGGGTAATGTGGCTGCAGGGACACCTTCCAGAAAAACAAGCAAAGATTTTTGTCCCTTTTCACACCTTCTTCAGCAAATTTCTGTGGCAGAATATTTGGGAATGGGAACAAGTACAAATGCAAAAAAAAAAAAAAGTGTTTATGAATAATGGAACATTTCAAATCCATCTGGTTTCTGAAACATTTTTTAGTTTCTCACTACAGCCAATTATATAGCATGCTTGAGTGAGAACTGGTTCTATCCTGAGGCTCATTCTGCTCTCAAATTTCTACATTGATAGTTGCTACCAACCTCTGAGGTTAGTAGCCATATGGTAGTCCAATATGGCACTTTATACTCTACTTGTTATACAGTAGGCGATATTCTGGTGAACATAAATCCACATTGTAGTAGGAGCCATCAAGGGGGACCTGGGGTGGGGAAGCTAGAGGGCCTTCCCAGATTTTGGCAGTGTACAATGATTTCCCTTTTTAGTTTAAGAATGCTGGGGAATTATTTCCATAGTTCTTCCTTTGATTGCCTATGTTTACCCAATGGATCCCTGAATATATAACAAAAAGCCTATGAGAAAGATAGGGAGAAAAAAAAATGTTTTGGTTTGGGAAAAAGGCATTTTCTTCGCACCACTCTTCCCAGAGCTTGCTTTTTTTTTTTTTTTTTAAACTTTTTGTTACAGAAAATGTCAATTTGTCAGCGTATATGCTTTTCAATGGGTATTTCAGGAGTTGTAAAGATAATACAATATCGAACCTCCCCATGTGTCAGTGTATATCTTCAAAAGGTAAGACCTCTTTAAAAAAAATAACTTGATATGAAACACTCGAAAATTTGTTATCAGTAATTCTTCATCATTAAATATTCACTCTGTTTATAGGGTAATAAAATGTTGCATTTATCTACTAAGTAAGCAGTTTTCCTGCTCTATAAGACCTCTCTGGATGGTTCACTGGAGACTACCCGATTTTACAGATGAAGAAATGAGGCCTTAGAAATATAAATCTATTTCCCAAAATAGCATGGAAAGCAAGGGTCTCCACCCCAAACCTTTGCCACCCAAGTAGGTTGCCTTGACTGCCTTGCTTCGTCCCCTAATTGCTGAGCACTCAGGACGCAGCCTTAAACTTAGAGAAGCAGCACCAGCACAGAGAGGGCCAAAACCAACACTAAAGCTTCAATAATATTGGACAGGCTCTGTGTATGTAGAACTGGGACTTTGGGAGAGGTATGAATATGCGTTGAATGCATACAACACATTTATACGCATGATATATGTGGGCAAAGATTAGTATCTCCAAGGGAGGAAACTGTCAGTTTTGCTGTCCTTCACTGATATGGCCTTTTCGGACTTGTTCCCTCCTGTTGCCACTAAATTACAGATTCCATATTTTGACTGTTATTGTACCCTTCCCCAGGGGCCAGTGCTATATATTATGTGTTGAAGAACTAAATAAACACTTGCTAAGTAAAAGGCTACAGAGAAAATCAATTATTAGTATGGTAAACTTTACCTCCATTAAAATTTTAGTTAACATTTGTCTAAAATTTCATTCCAAACAGCCTATAATGGATTATATAATACACGAAATAGCTCCCCAAGCTAAAGTGAACAAGTGGTAAAAATGTTATAAAATGTCTAATAGTGTATCCCAAGCCCCAGATGGCTTATCTTTGTATTTTGAATTTTCTGCATGTCTGTACTCTCTGACCTTGGCACAGATCATCTCAATTTGCTTTAGTTAATTATGTGGTTTACTGTGGCAGGTTCAACAAGAGGACCTCAGTGATTTTAAATGGTTATAGGCTTTCATTTCTTCATTGGTTACTAAATATTAAGCAGCATAAGATCACCAACAACTTTATGAATTGTTCAATAGCCTTTTAATTCAAATGTATAAAGGTATTTATTTTGTCTAATGTTTAATAGTAAGTTTAATTTCTTCTCTATTGATCAAGTACCAGATACTTATGGAGTCGAAATGTTCCTTTTTCATAAAAGAGATTTATACCATTTTCTTTATTTCGGAAGTAAGGAAACCAGGGTTTGTGGAGGTTGGTTGGATCAAGGTGAGATCGTTGGCGAGTGTTGAGCTGGACCACAGGCCAGTTTCCTGGGCTTGTTACGTTAGCGATTCCCTCCTTCATTAATTTGCACACTTGACTGACCCTGAAAATCCTTGAGTACTTGTTGAACAAACAGATTCGTCAGCTTCTCGTCTGGAGTAAATTTATCAGCAGAGGATGAGGGCAGCTATGTTCTTTAATTTTTAAAGATGAGGTTCATCTTGAAAAGAACAATTTGACTGGACCAACTGAATACCTTCTTAACTGTGATCTTATATGTGAAATGCCTGGTATAGAGATCAGACCGTAAGGACTCTCAGTAATGACAGGTAATTATAATGCAGTGTAAATGCTACTTCCCCTCCTTGCTTCGGCTTTCCGTGGCAGGCAAAAGGAGCGACATGGGGAAGACGGAATGGCTTCTCACTTTCTTCTAACCTTTTCAGACAAGTCTGTACAGGCACCAGAGAGAAAACTCATCTGCTGGCCGGGGAATTGGTATTTCTCTACATGTATGAACTTCAGCGTAGTCCCTCAATGAGCTGCTCTCCCAAGTTTAATTCATTTAACACTCAATCACTCCAATACCAGCAAAATGTGTGAAGATTTTCCTGCTTGGTATTTGTGGAAATTGGTGGGGAGAAAAAAAAAAAAGAGAGAGAGAGAGAGAGGAACAAATAGCTCTGGGCAAAACCAGGCATCTGAGAACAGATGGTGTGCAAGCTTCTACCACTGAGCATGGCTGACAAACCGTAACAGTGACCTGCTCTGATACACAACTACAGGGAGTTTAGAGAGTGAGAATTCCCAGAAAAGCCAAAAACTTCCCCGGTGACCTTGACTTCACTTTGCGATAGCGCCACCACGGAACAACCTCTTTACCAGTAGCTTCGTGGGATAACGACAATAAAAAAGGGTTTTTAAGAAAAAGTCTGTTGGACACTTTGGGCCCTGGGATGCCATGTAGCGAAGGAGTACAAATGGACACGGTCCAAATGGCTCTGGGGCAACCTGGACAGTGTTCAAGTATTTGCCTCCTCTCCAAAAGAATTTTCACAAATTTGGAGAGGTAGCAAGGTACTGGAGACTATGGATTCAGCTTTCTTCTTTTGCCTACCATTGCTCTTTCTCCCCTCCCAGAAGTATAAAATTAGTCAAAAACAGCAAAAGGAACCACTTGACCTGGCCAGACAGCTCCTTGAAATCAGGCGTGCAATTAGTTTTCCGGCACCCTAATTGGGAACGCTCAAGCTCGTTGATGACCCTTAACATCCATTCTGTTTCTATTTTGCCCCTCAACCTTCTGGATCTTTCTGTAACCATCTCTCAAATGTGTGCCTTTCTTTCTCATTACGAGTCACAGTCTTAATTCATAACCACATCTTTTCAAACCTGGAATACTGTGACAGCCATCTGGTCTCTTTGTCTTATGTCTAAATCACCCTGTAACTGTGAGTATAGTTTAAGAAACTCCCCTTTTTTGACCCCATGTAGGTCCTAAGGGATGCTGTCACCACTACTAGTCCCTCAGACATTATTATCTTAGTTTCTCTGATATATAAATATCCTAGCTGTTTCTACCACATTATATCATTATATACTTTCATCTTGCTGAGGACCTGGGTGGCTCAGGGTTCCTATATTTTGCTGCCTGGTTTCAAAAACTGTCACAGATTTGACCAATTTGGCCAAAGTAATTTATTTATTGAACACACTTTTATTCAGTCCGCTATGTAAAGGCATTATGCTCAACACTGGGAATCCAGCAATGGACCAAACAATGTCCTTGCCGCCATGGAGCTTATGTTCCAGGAGATAGACAATGAGTAGGTAAAATACGTGCAGTATATCAGATTATAATAAATGCAGTAGAGATGAATAGAGCAGGGAAAACAAGTAGAGAAACCCAAGCATTGGTGTGGAGTTGTTATTTTTAAAAGGAGAGTGAGAGAATTGAATGAGATATAAGCGAATGAAAGAAAGCAAGTAAGGCATTTGAGGGAGGAAAATGTATGCAGATAAACCATGTGGCACACACCCTGATGAAGAAGCAGGTGACATGTTTTTCCATATATGGAAAGACTGGGCTACTGGAGGGCAGGTTAGGAAAGTGACGAGAGTAAGTGTCATTGGAATGATAACAGAAGACCAGGTCTCATAGAACCTTGTAGGCCAGTGGAAGGACTTGGATTGTGTAGTTCAGTGGAAAGATTGGAAGGAAGAGAGATGGGAAGTTGCCACTGGAAGTTCTGGGCAAAAACATAACATGGGTCACTAAGATGCTCTGCTGACAGTGGATTAAATAGAGGCAAACCAAGAAGACAGTCCAGTGAGGAGACAAGGGCAATGAGCGGGTGATGATAATGATGCCTGGTGCAAAGAAGAAAATAGTAGCGGATGAAAAGCAATTAATTTCTAAGTGTATTTAAGTGTTGCACCAAAAGGGTTTCTTGGATTAAATGCCAAGTGTCAGAAGGAGGGTTGAGAAAAATGACCTAAATGTGTGGAATGATGGCATTTCCATTTGCTGAAGGCAAGTTTGGGGGAAGAAAATCAGTAATTTGGCTATGGTTATGGGAAGGTGGGATAACAGACTGGCTAGCCAAGTGAATGTGATGAATGTGATATACCAGTAGGGACTTGAGGCAGTATTCTCAAGATTTACATTTGATAGTCATCAGCAATGCTTTTCTACTGGTTTCCATTTTTCTAATGAAATAAAAATAAAGGACATCAGCTGAGAGTGAGAAGGAAGAAGGGTGGGTAGGAAGTTTGCAGAAGAAGAAAAAAAATCATGAAATTGTTGACCAGTAGTGTGACCAAGTGAATGGGCTAATGGTAGGTGTGTCCTGGGATTTCCCATCAGTGGCTTGAGTTGGTGTCATGCTTTCTCTTTCATCCATGTGAGGACAGACACAGAGTAGACAGAGTTTAATAAGTTTTAATTTAATAACTTTCCTAGATTCCTATCCCAGGAGGACCACTCACTCTAGTGGTCTCTTTTCAGTGCTCTCTCCTGCTTTCCTTCTATGCCTTGTATTCCTCCTTCTGAGATACCCTTTATATCTAATGAGCTCTGCTATTTAAATCACACACATTTTTAAAGCCCTTCCCACCTCCCTTTTAGAGTTGTCTACTCACTTCACCAAACATTTCCTTACTTTGTCCTAGGTCTATACACTACATTCCAAAATTTTACTTGATAATTAATGGCAGAGTAATAGAGTGGAAAACGTTGGAGTAAAAATAACTGGAATTAAATTGAGCTATGTTACATGTTATCTGGGAGATCTAGGTAACTCACTTAATGTATTTGAACTTCAGTTTATCTTTTTAAGGGAACAAATATAATAATTTTATTTCCTAAGTTGTAAGAATTCAAGGGGAACAGTTATCTGAGAAATAGTTTATAAATTATAAAGTGTTGAATAACTGGGAGGGCCTATCATCCTGTTTGACACTTTTTTCACAAATTATAGCAACAAATTGAGTTTTGCTCCATTAAGTGGGTTTTAAGGTCTTTAAAAGCATAGATTCCACATCTATTTTTATTCCTACTGCAACCTGCACAGTGCCTTGCACACAATAGAAATTCAATAAAAGTAAAATTGTTGAATTGAGTTTAAGTGAAAACAAGTCACTGTCAGAAGAAATCAGTTGGTAAAAATGAGCAGTTTTATTTATTTACTTATTTATTTTGAAGACAGAATTAGTGAAACAATTTTACCTGTGAAAAATCAAAATGTACAATCAGAATATGATTCACATTTTGGTCAAGATTCTTTTAAGTCAAGGTTGTCAGATTTAGCAAATAAACATACAGAATGCCAAATACAAACTTTAGATAAACCAAAAAATAATGTTTAGTATTAAGTTTCATGCAATATTTGGGTCATACTTATACTACGACAGTTTTTTTTTCTTCTTATCCAACCTCACATTAAACTGGAAAATAATTCAAATTCAAATATTGCATGTAAACAAAGCTGAAAATTATTTATTGTTTATCTGAAATCTAAATTTTACTGGGCTCCCTCTATTTTATTTGGTAACCTTATACATTTAAGTCACAAATGGAAAGAATCCCAGTCAAAGTAGTTTAGGCCATAAAAGAGGAATTTAATGGACCATTTGTCCTCTGATGGAAGGGCAAGGAATACCACTGGACCTCCTGATCAGTGGGGTGTGGTGCTCTAGCATCTTCAGAAGTTCCGCTACTATTCACCTTTGCTTTTCTCTGTGTGAGCTTCATTACCTTTGATGGTCTCATTCTGCCAGACACTTTGGGCTCACATCTTGTTAGACCTGCCATCACAGAAAAAGCCTTTTAAAATTAGTTTAAATTGCATAATCCCAGACAGGGTCTAGACTGATTGGCCAGGCCCAGGCTCACCTGTCAAGCAATGTCTGGGGAGAGGAAAATAGAGTCCTCAGATTATGATATGTATCCACACCTGTATCAAATATAATGACCATGAGAGTATACTGATCAATGCACCATTTCAGATAACATTTTGAAAGGGAAGGAGAAGTCATTTATTCAAAGTAGGGAGGAGGAGATTTCCAAACCAACAAAAGAAAAAAAAAATCCAAAGAGGAGAAGATAATAAAGATTCATTATAAGCAGAAATATAAGCAAAGAATTTTTATTCCAGCATTCTTGAATTGACCTGTTTGCCCTCATTCTGATTGGCAGATTTATGGAAGTCTGGTTAGTCTATACCACTCTGACATATACGTAAGTGCATGGCTCCATACCCTTCATTAAAAATACAGAAGTAATTTTGGAATAGTTTCAAACAATGAGTCATATCTTTTCTTGAGTGAGGGCCCTCATGCTTTCATTTTTCTTTTGCCTTAATAGAGACATTCCCCATGAAATAAGGAGGGTAATGTTCCCAATCGAGTGAGCAGGGAACCCCTCTTCTTTTCATAGATGATTCTTGATAAATCTGCCAATAAGGCCAGAAAATCTATGCAAATCTAAATGATTGGTTCATAATTTCATATCCTGCAAAAACGAGCCAGGCATTTTAGAATGTAATGCATGTATCACCCAGGCTCTCAATTGAAAATGAGCATGTTTTAAACAAGTCCAGTGGAAGGGAATTAACAGTAGAACTAAAAACACCATATGCTTATAACAGGAAAAGTCACTCAGAGTGATATGCTACAAGGATATAATTGAGTAAAGATTCAATTGCATCAGGACAAAAGTTAAGACCGTGATTAAGTTAAGCCTGATAACTTATGTCGCCTGGTTAAATTGATGTATCAAAAGCAAGGAGACTCTTGTTGTCTTTTGTTTATATTAAGGAAGAAAAATATCTCTGGCTGGGCTTCTACTTCTAGTAATGATGAACTAGGCAATTTGGACTGGTACAGATAATCAGGAAAGCCAGTTCTATATTCTCTCTAAAAGCTTGAAATTACATAGGCGACTCTGAAAAATGACTGGGCTAGGATACAAGAAAGGACAGAGATCTAATGAGAATGAGTCTAGGATTTGGCATCACTTTTCTGCTAGGGGAAGTTGTCATCCCAAGGATGAGGGAATCACCAGTGATTCTGACCAGGGAATCATGTATTACAGTCTGGACCTTAGGATAGATAATCCAGATGAAAATCCTCATGTAGGCTGTGCCACAGAAGTGTTCCAACTTAGGAAGAAGAGTGAATTAGAAGCAGACAGGGCCTCATAGAGAGTGCAGCTCAACTTTGAATCTTCTCAGTTAGCAAACTGGTTGGAGAAAATTCCATGTTGCTAATCTCTTGGATACCTAGCAGAAGCAACTATAAATCATATCTACAGGGAGATACATCATTTTAGGCTTTGCGTTATTTTTACAAACAATTTTGAAAGTATAGTTTGTAGCATATGATAAAAAATAATTTACAAGAAAATAAGGCAATTTAAAGAGAATCCAAAAGAAACTCCAGATATTACAAAAAGCCTCATAAGGGCTTGAGATGGTAGAGCTATCAAACATAAAATTCAAACTAAGCATGCTTACTATATTCTAGGAGATGGAAGAAAAAGATCTTGGAGGGTAAGGAAAAAATAAAAATAAGAATTCAGAAAGTATCTAGAACTGAGTGATAATAAAAAGTATGATATCTCAAAACTTTTGGAAGACAACTAAAAGCCAGGTTTAAAGGAAAATTTATAACCTTTTAAATATACATCTATAGGGATGGCTTCACATAAGGATGCCTGGAAGTAATCTTAAAATCCACCTCAAATTAGAAAGGGAACAACAAACTAAACTCAAAGGAAGTAAAAAGAATGAAATAAGAGTGAAAGTCAATAAAACAAAAATGAATACATAATAGAAAAGGCCAAAAAGGTGAAAAATTGTTCATTAGGAAAAAATAATAAAATTGTTGAATTTGTGATCAGTTTGATAAAGACATATATAAGAAGAAATAAATTATTTAGGTCTGGGTTATCATTACCAAGCCTATGGAATTGAAGGAGAAAAAAGGTATTTTGAGGAAATTTATGCTAATAAATTTGAAAATTCAGATGATATATGCAAACTCCTATGGGAATACTATGTTGCAAATGTATATAGAAATAAACAGAAAATCTGAATATCATTTATTTTAGAAAAATAAAATGAACCAATGCTTTGAAATAGTTGTCTCAAGAACACCTCCAAGAAGTTTTGATAGCAAATTCTACAAAGTATTAAGAAAAATTGAAAATTTCACACAGAATATTCCGGAGAAAAAACAAAGAAGGAATAATCTTTAATTTGTTTTATGAGGCCACTATAACCTTGATATAACTTGAAACAACACCAGAAGAATAGAAAATTATCATCAAATTATGTCACTGCTTAATATGGTTTTAAAAATTCGCTAAATAAAAACTAGTAAATTCAATGTGACTAATTTGGAGTTACTCCAAGAATGCAAGGTTAGTTTGGCATTTGAAATATAAAATTATTGTTATCTACTGCAATTGTAGAATCGATTTTTAAAATGATAGCATTTTAATAAATGAAGAAATAAATCTGTTAAAGATCAATGTCTTTCATAATATTTTTAAAAATATCAGCATGATATGAATAGAAAAAATATCATTACTAGAGAGTAAGTGTTAGAACACACATCAAACATCACATTAATGGCAGATTAGTTCAAGTTGTCCTTTTGAAACTGAGAAAAGCAATAGCAGTAAAAATATGCTTACTATGTGTACTAGCCATGAAATTAACAAGAAAATTAAATTAAAGGCCTAAGGATTAAATATAAATCAAACTATCATTATTACAGATGACAGACGTATAAAATTCAGGAGAATCAACAAATACATTCTCAGAAACAATAAATGAGTTTGTCAGGACAGTTTGATACAAATCAATAAAAAAAACTATTTTAATTGCTACCTATGAACAAAATTCAGAAAAAATATCAAATGGTTGGTGTCTGTCATATATAAAGAACTTCTGTAAATCAATAATAAAAAGACAACCACATAGAACAATGGACATAAGACTTAGGAAGGCTGTATCCATATGACATAAGTATATGAAAGAATGCTCAACATCATCACTTACATCAGAAACAAAATTAAAATCACAACATGATACCACTAAATAACCATTAGAAAGCTAAAAATTAAAAGCAAATTAAACAAAAACTGTTCTTTAAAATGTTTATAAACTTCTGCCTACAAACTATAAACTAAAACATTTATAAACTTTATAAATGTATTTATAAATGTAAGATTTTGGAGAACTATTTAGCATTTTTTCTAACATTGAAGATACACAGTATTTGAATAAACTAACATTCAAATATGCACTAGGAGACAAATAACAGGGAAGTCCACAGACACATTATATTTAATAACCCCAAATAAAAATATCCCAAATGCCAATCAGTAGTAGAATGGGCACATAACTTATGATCATATAATAGTGGGATATACAAAAAGATTATAGAATTACAGCTACCCATGAAAAGTCTTATGACTTTCCCAAGCATGGTATAAATAACAGGCCAGATCCAAAACACCCACAAAGTTTATTTCTATAATATGTTTCCTTAAATATGCAAAATACATTTTTTGAAGTCTAAACAGTAAGGCAAGGTACATATACAAAAATAGTTTAAAAACAGGCAAACCTCAACTCTCATGTATTGTATGAGGTTAATAATGTATAAAGAGAACAAGTGATAATTCCTTCAAAAGTCAAGAGAGTAGTGATTTTGAAAAGAGGAAGGTAGGGGTCTGTGATTGGAAAGGAATTTGCCGGGGATGAGGTATGTTTTAATTTTGGATTGTGACTGTTGATTACACATGCATGTATTTATAAAAACTCATTGATTTCTTCTATATATGTCATTGATACTTTCTCTTATGTGTGTTTCTACAACCACAATAATTAATGCTTTAAAATAAGAATGAGTAGCTGAGGCTGTCAAACCACTTGAAGGGTTTCCAGCTACACATCATGTTGTCTAAAGATCACAGAGCAGCATCTATAGCCTTCTCCACCCACGTTTTCCTGGAGGTAAAAAAAGGTTCTTCTTTGATCTTTCAGAAACCTGATAACAACTAACTTTCCCCCCTCTCTTTTCTTCCTGAAATCTGACTTGGCTATCTAATGTTCTAGGAACATGGGGTGCCACTTAAAACTTTTTTTTTTCTTGTAGGAGATGTCAAAACCTTGTTTAAACTGCAAAGTGTCAGGGGCGCCTGGGTGGCTCAGTGGGTTAAGCCTCTGCCTTCGGCTCAGGTCATGATCTCAGGGTCCTGGGATCGAGTCCCACATCAGGCTCTCTGCTTGGTGGGGAGTCTGCTTCCTCCTCTCTCTCTCTTTGCCTGCTACTCTGCCTGCTCGGTCTCCCTCTGTCAGATAAATAAATAAAATCTTTAAAAAAAAAAAAAAGTTAAAAAAAAATAAAAAATAAACTGCAAAGTGTCATTGAGCTGCCCCCTACAGATTGAAAATGACCAAATCTTGGACTTGAACTTCCAATAGTCAGAGATTATGCCTTAAGGCAAAATAGACCTGACATACTTTCTAAAATACATAAATCTGTATTTTTATTGTCACATGTGAACTGCGATTCCATATGTTTAATATTAGGCAAGCGTAATATGGACATTTTTCTATGTATTTCTAGATACTGGAATTTGGGGAAAACCAAGTTCAGAAGATAATCATCCACCTCTATACCACTGGTATGTTGTCATACAAACTCTGTAGAAGCTACAGAGACATCTGTGGGTAGGGTGATAAAACTGATGGCTTTTATAACATTCATGGTGTATAAAGCTGAAACTGGTTCTCCAGGACTTAGAATCTTAAAATTTTGAGAAAGATATGAACATGTGTCTTCTGTGGGTAATATGTATCAAATATCCATAACAATCATCACGGGGAGAAAAAAAAGATCACAGGATTCAGAAAATATGGATCCAAATTTTGGCTCAGCCCCCTACTGGTGTGTAATCCAGGGCCATTTTCTCCTGTGGTCTTAAGTCCTCACTGGGCAAGTTGGTGGACATTCCAAGAGATAATGCAAGTTTAAGTGTCTAGCTGTTGTTGGAATGTAGGGTGTGTTACAGGTGCTGAATAAATCCTGGTTGAGTATTCATAACCAAGTCCACAGACAATAAATGCAATGCAATAGGAAGTATTTTTTTAAAAAAGAGATAGTATTTGAAGACAATCTCAAGGACAACCCTTCCCCTTCCAAAGATACAATGCTCTCTCTGCTTGGGTCTCCATCTCCATTTTGATCACATCCAAATCCACATATCCCAACACCATTGCACCTCTTGAGTTCCAAATTCCAAAAAGTTGTTAGACAGATCCTTCCTGAATTCATCCTGCAGTTCTCTCTCTTTGAAAAGAATATTTTAATGGAGTTGAGAATACTTAAATGGTGAGTCTTGACAGCACACTTCAGCCTGTGCTATATATATCCCAGAAGCCAGTCAACCAGAGGTCACCTGGAAGTCTCCAGCTTCCCCTGGTGCTTTGAGGAATTGAGTTCACCTAGAGTTATGATTGGTTCTGAGCCTCAGGCAGTAAATGTGTAGCTGTCTGCATAGACATCTATTTTAGTCCTTCAGTTATTGCAATGACAGTCTCATGTATTTGCAGTGGGACTGTTGCTGGTATAATCATCCTGTCATACACAAGTTTTAATTCATTTAATTATTTAGAAAGTCAGTTTTCCATCAGAGAGAAGGATATCACTGAGTTTCATTGAAAGCATAATTAAATATGCGGTATCTTGGCCTTATGAAGACTTAATTCACTTCCAATAGATTTGAACTCCAGTCCCCCAAAATAATTTCCATCCAAGTAATTGGGAGTTTCCCCTGGAAAATAGTGGTGGGAAAAATATTCATCACTTCTGCTCCAGTCACTCACTTATTTAACAATATTTATGGAGCAACAGGCGCTAGGCTAGTCACTGAGAATCCCTGAATAAAACAACAGCAACAATAACAACAACAACTCGACTGACTACAAAAACTCATCTACTGTTGTGGATTGGGGCAGTGAGAAGTGGGGAGACTCTGCATCTTAAAAGGAGCTACGGATCTGTAATAAAGGTATTTATCTCCCTTATATCAACAAAGTTATCACTACCTCCTTGTTTCCCAGGACTGAAACCTGTGTATCTTCCTTTGTGCCTACCTCTCTCTCTTCCCGCCATACCCAAATAGCCAACAATGTCTTGATTTTATTTTGTAATAAATGCCAACTTCTACTTTTCTCCATTCCCATAACCATTCACTGTATTCAGATCTCCATTATCAACATCTGTAAGACCCAGTGTTCATTGTCCTCATAATAAAATGTAAATCCTTAACTTAACCTTTATGAACTGATCTCTACTTAATTGTTCGATCTATTTTTTAATCAATTCTCAATATAGAATTCTATTCACAAACCTCTGTCTTTTTATTTGCAATTCTTCCACAAATATGTTCTTTCACTTCTGGAAAGACAAAGCATTGTTCATCTTTTCCTCATACTAAGGCTGCTTCTGCCTTCTGCCTATTCCTATACACTGAGACTGGACAGTCTTGGTGGACTCTAGAGGGTCATGTCCTTAACCCAACAAGGCAGGTGTACTTCTTACAAGCCCTATCATATCTCGAGTTTACAACTTGTTAATGATTTATTGCAACTGCCCGTTCTTCTCTCTTGGGAGTGTATAAACTGTATCTTGGTCTTGATTATATTTCAAGTTCTAAAAGTGCCTAGAACGTTTAAGAACTGTGTTGAATGTTGAACAAATCAAGGTGTGTCCACAATATCACTGGTAGTTTGGGGGATGGAGTATTTTTTCCAGCCTTGGTTTCCTAAATGGAAACCTAGAGGTTTCATAATGGCAATATTATTGGAACTGAACCTTGAAAGAGAGTGAAGAACCATGCAAAATTTTGTGTCTATCATAGAACAGACACCACGGTTGTGTGTATACTCACATGTAATAAAGTAAACTTCAGCCGATCTGATCATTCTAGCCATTCTTCTAATTCAAATGACCTTCTTTCCTAGTATGATTTTCCAGTTAAATACCAGGCAGCATTAGTCACCATATAAAACACATGGGTTCTCACTATGGAAGAAAGAAACTTAAAAGTGTAGGGTATCCATTAAACACTACTTTGTTAGCTGGCAGACTCAGATGCAAATAAGAGTTGAAATTAGTATGATTTCAGCTTGTACATTTAATCATCAGAATTCAGAGAACAAAGACGGGCTGGGGATACCGTGAGACTCACTACAGAGGATTATTTTACCATAGCTGCTCAATCATGTGGCTGTTTCTCCTCCAGTTCTCCTGTTATAAAACTAGTGGGCCTGGGGCTGCCTTTGGATTATAGACCCTTGAAGGGATAAACATGCTGTTTCCCTGAGATTTGCCCCAGGAGATAAACATTTCCGATGGACTTCTTTTTTTTTTTTTTTTCCCTGACAAAGCCAAGAAAGCTAATAATTGCCATGTCAGGCAAAGAAAAAAAAAAAAAAAAGAAGAAGAAGAAGTGAAAACTAATTCAGTGTGATCCTTTATGAAAAAGGGAAAAAGAGTGAAAGATGATTCACAACTAGAAGCATGAATTGTCGGAGCTCTCTGAGGGTCTTTTGAATAAACACATCCACCAGGTTATAAATAATGACAACAGACAGTAATTTGCATGGATTAAGGTTGTTAACATTTATCAATTTCTGCATTTTAAAATACTCCCAAATTCTTGATTAGGAGTGTCTCTTTGTAGTGAAGGATTGATAGTGGGAGTAAAAGAATCTGATGAATTTAAAACTCAGATGAGAGAAAGCAAAGCCATCCAGATCCAAACTGAGATACCATTAGTAGTTCTCATAAATCAAATCATGTTTATAGGAAGGATACAGTGGAATTACCATCTGGACTTTTTAACCTCGACATTTATTTCCGAATCATCCCCTAATATTGGAAGTAAACTTAACCCTTTCTTTTATGTCTAAGGTTTGTCTTGATGCCAGTTCTCTTTGAGAGAAATGATCTGATTTTTATGGAGGCAGAATGTCATGTGTGGCATGAAGTTGGAAGAGCCAGAGAAATCCTTGGATGACATTAGCCTAGAAAAGAAAGAAAACATACTTAGCTTTAAAACCACATCAGCTGAGAAGAATTTAAAGCGAAGTCAGCGGGTGGGGAGAAATGGGAAATCTGTATTCCAATGGCTTAAGTTTGGGGCAGAGCGATGAGATTCATGCATATAATTAAATTGATTTTACAAAGAAATCTGGGTAACTATAGACAGGGTTGACTACCAATGGAGAGAAATCCACATGGATTTTTTTCCATTTCCCATTAAATGGCTAAATAATTTTAATCAAGTCACTTGTGTCTCTAGCCTTTTTGGGGTCCTGCTTTTCTTTCTAGTTGTCTAGTGACAAAGTTTACAGTGACAGAAAGAAAAGACCAAAACTCCCTCGCAAAGTCCTCTTTCTATATAAATTTCTAGAGTTTAAGCCATTGCAAGGGAACACGTAGCTGGTATGGGAGTGAGTAGCATGTTGAGCATGAATCAAGAGACTCAAAGAAGGAAAAAAGGAGTAGAAGTGGATTTCAGGGCAGTGACAGAGGGAGGCTTGGGGACCCGAATTGCAGGTAGGATGTTTGCCCTACACTGGAAGAGACACAGGTGTGTCAATCTTGTCTGAAACAAATTCAAAAACAAATTATGCAAAAGTATCTTCTGAATTATTGAGACAGCCATCAACCTTAATAATACATAGTTATTGCTTTAAGGGAAGAGATTTTTTTTTTTTTTTTTTTTTTTTTTTAAAGATTTTATTTATTTATTTGACAGAGAAATCACAAGTAGACGGAGAGGCAGGCAGAGAGAGAGAGAGGGAAGCAGGCTCCCTGCTGAGCAGAGAGCCCGATGCGGGGCTCGATCCCAGGGCCCTGAGATCATGACCTGAGCCGAAGGCAGCGGCTTAACCCACTGAGCCACCCAGGCGCCCCAAGGGAAGAGATTTTTAAGACTGAGGGGCAAGTTTATAAAACACAAGGCCATAGACTATAAACAGAAGAGTACAGATGTTGGAAACAGAAAATTGTACGTTCAAGTTTCAGCGGTCACTGACAGAACAAAGTTGGGCAAGCTCCTTAAGTTCTCCTGAGTCAAAATTTTTCTCTTCCATAAAATAAGATAACAATCTCTATCTGGCAGTGTTAACCTAAAGTCCAAATGAAAAACAATGTAGAACATTGTTGGGTGAGTTGTAGGTGATAGCTATCATTGTCTATATAAATGAAGCATTTTTAAAAATTTATCTTTTACTGCATCACGGAAAGATGGCTAGGTCGATTTTTACCTAAGTAAATTTTTTTCCCAATTTAAAATGTATCCAAGCAGCATGTGTAAAATTCACATTTACAGCTTAAATAATATCCAGAAAAAAAATGAAGAAATGCTGAACCCATGGTTGTCTTATGGGCGGTTTCTGATGTGAGCTTCAAACTCTCCATCAGCATTGCCTGCTGCCCAGGGCAGCAGTGTGGATTTGAGTGGCCATCCACCCAGTATGTGCTGTGTTCCCAGATTGTTAGCAATCTTACTAATATTTAATGATTCTCCTTATCAACCCCAGGGAATTGGATGGGTAGCAATTTAGCACAACCAAGTATAGAACTTTTCCGTTTACCTCCCCACAAAACTGGGAAGATTATTAAGGAGAAAAAAAAAAAATGTGTTTTCTTTTTTTTCCTCTGTCCTCTAGCTTGTTAACCCCAGGATTTTCCTGCTGTGGATTTATAACATCTTACTTGCAGACACTGTCACAAAAAGAATTTGAGTCCCTGAAAGGCTGTACTTCAGCAGTGAGGGCGGAAATCAGAATTCTATTCTTACCGAGAAGGGACTCCTTCTAAGACACTAAGTCATAAATAACATTTATGCAAGATGACTGGCCCACTTGCAAAGGATCGATGGGAAAACAATCTGAAATTAGTATAGAATTGTGAGTCTATTCAGGTTTGATTGGAGTCAACTTGTAGAAGCAAAGAAAGTCAATCATGTCAGACCTGGGATTTTTGAAATTAGCCTGTTCTTTCCTGCCAATGATTCAGGTCCGATCTTCAGATAAACATCTCTCTCGTAAGCAGTTTTAGTGTCAGAAAAAGCAAAATATGTACCGTTTAGAAAGATCTATTCCTCTACTCAAATACCTCTCTCTGTTTGTCTTCTCTCTTCTCTCTGTCCCTTTCCTCTTTCCCTCTCCGTGTCTCTGTCTCTCGCTCTTTCTCAACTTCAGGTGCTGAACGGAGTAGAATTCAGGGAGAGGACGTGCTTCTTTTGATTTTAAACTGTCTCACTTGTTCCTATCAACTGTTTTCCATCAGTGCCATTTCTAATAATTGTGACAATTTAAATGACAAGAAATTTGGCCAAAAATAGAAACTCCCTATCAAAAAGAGATTTCATTGAGCAAAAATGAGCTTAATCTACTCCATTTTGCCGTTATGTTTCTGTTTCCTTTCCTTTTCCTCATAAATAAGAATTTGGCTCAGTCACTTGGCTCCTGAGATTGAGAAGAAGAGTTCATCCTGCGCGGAACTCAGAGCACGTAGATCAGGGAACCTCATATCCGAGGACTTTCTTTAGAAAAGAAGAATTGGTTTCTTAACTGCTTTGAAAGTTGCCCTGATAAGTTTCTTTGTGTCATTGTATCTTTCATTTGGAGTTGAAGGTTTTTCACCCAGCCCTTATTATAGATGACCTAACATTTTGCTCTGGGGCTGAAGCCAGAATCCTTTTCCTTTAGTTCCTGGCAAGGTTGCTGCCATTTCCTATCACTCTTCTTCCTGAATTTACCTAAACCGAAGTTCCAGGCTTTTGTTGAAATGCCTTTCTCCCTTCCGCTCTTGTGTGCCCCGTGTCACATTATCTGCAAAAGGTTGCAACCAACTTCCCTTCACTGTGGACACAGGAAGGGGAAATGAGGAGGAGAAAAGTTACTGATCTGATTCTGGAGGTCAAGGGTGTGGGGGGGGTGAATGTACATTTCTCAATAGCTTTCACTGCACTGTGTGCTTTCTTTTGTTGACTGCCCCTCGCTATTGTGTGGGGAAGCCTTTTAATAACAGCCAGCAGAATTGACTAAATGGCAATACCGAGATGAAAAGGAGCTGGTAAAAAAAAAAAAAAGAAATTGTATGTGCACAGATGCCTGAGTATATACATAGCAAATACCCAGCTGTTTCTGGAGGATATAATGTGCTTGTGACTTTTTCATCCATCATGAACAGTATCAGCTTTAGTGTATTTAATC
The DNA here is from genome assembly GCF_011764305.1 of Mustela putorius furo. Lineage (NCBI taxonomy): Eukaryota > Metazoa > Chordata > Mammalia > Carnivora > Mustelidae > Mustela > Mustela putorius. The sequence goes on along the minus strand of NW_025422115.1, from coordinate 1,348,412 downwards.
CTTACAGTATCTCATTCAACTGAGTACTATTTTCGCCACTTTATAAGTGAGAAAACTGAAACCTGAGTCTTAGGGAGGTGTGGTCAGCTGCCTAAGATCACACACCCAGCGGCTGAGGCACCGTTGAAGTTGTTTGTCCGCCTCCTTGCTCTTTCCAGTCGCCCGTGCTGCTGTAATGGACCCGCGCGCTCGCTGCTGCCCACACGGAAATCAAACTTCCAATCTAGGACAACTTTTCCCCATCAAAAGGACAGTGAGATTATCTTTTGCATTTAAATTATTCTCTTCTGGTGTTGCAGGCTAATTAATGTGAGTGTATTTCCGTTCTTCCGACCCAGAGATGCTTGGACGATGGCTCTCAAGGTGCCAACAGATCTCGCACTTGCAAACCGTGTCTCTTCCAGACCTTAATTTCCGTAATTAGGCTCCTCTGCTCCGCAGTCTCTGCAGGACTGATGGTAGCTCAGTGCCTCTTCCTTCCGGTTTATGGTGATTACAAATGAGGCCTCAGAGTCACATAGCTGGCGGAACCCCTGCTCGGAATGGGACTCAGGATTCAGGAGCGCGGTGCCTGGCGTGGTTGGGGAACAAGGCACATTTAACACAGCAGCCAAGCTAGCAAGTTTGAGCTTTTCAAGACAATTGAGAGGATGCTTTGGAAAACACAGGAGCCTGTAAATAAATACACAAATGCCTTTGATTTATGACGATCACTCCTTAAGTGTCAGAACTAATGGAAGAACACATCCAAGGTAGTATTTCCCTTAAAGGAGGGAGGGCTCTGTAAACAGGGATATTGGAGAGCAAGACATTAGACACTGGTAAGAGGTGTCATAGCAACCCAGCACCTGTCATAGCAACCCAGCACTCAGCACTCCTGTGGGCAAGCCCAAGCCTGGAACCAGAGATAATAAGAAAAGAAAGAAAAGAGAAGAAAAGGAGTATGATTCAGACAAATGGAGAAGAAAGTGTGGACACAGAAATAAAGCTTGTGCATTTACTTTACATGTACAAAGTTGTCTTCTCTGTTGCCCAATTCAAGGGCATATAGTCGATGTGTTTTATAACTAGAGGTTAAGTGGGCAGAGCACCTTTTGGCTTGTGGTCCCGCCCAGGGTGTCTTTCTCCTTAGCAGGGGCCACGCCTGAGACAACAAAAAGCCCACCAGGCATCTGAATAAAGCAAAACCAAACAAGACATGCAAACCTTTTTCTGCAACCTTCATCCTAGCAACTAAGGGGGGGAACTTCAGTGACATTAACCAGATTATTGCCTGAAGGCCATATGTTCAAATCAACGAATATCACAAAACACAAACTGATCCAGTTCGGGGTTCTTACACAAAAGAAAAGAGAAACATTTTTAAAGTTGGTTGATACGCGGAACGCAGAATGCCTTGCTCTCTCCAAAGCTAAGTTGTAAGGATAGCTGAGACTTCTATGATTACCACCATCGTTTGAATCTGCAACCCTTGACTTGCTTCTTATGTTACACCCTTCACTGTTTTTCTTACTGGGAAACCAAAAGCAAAACCATGATTTTCTTCTTCCTTTACAGGCAATATATACTCACGTTAGAAAATTTAGAAAATACATCAGCTTAACCAGAATAAAACGAAAAGCCACCTAAAGATGCAAACATACCCATACTTTGGGGTGTTGGAGTGTGCGCGGGGTCAACGAGAAACACTGGGGGCTGGATGCGTCATCCCAACTCTGGCTCTCCTTCTTGAGGGTGTCCCTCAGAATGGCTTCGTTCTTTCATGCTTCTCGATCTCCATTACAAAGGGGAGTTATTAAGAGTGCCTGCCTTGTGGAATTGCATGAGGGGATCCAAAGATGTGTGGCACCTGCTGGCATAGCCGCTTAGCAGTTTTCATTGAGCACTAACCTGCCAGACAGTGGGTTCAGCTTCATCCGCAGACTCTCCAGTTATCAACAAGGGAGCTGAGATTTGATACCCCACCTAGAATCAAAAGAAAATACATATTTCTATGATTTTTGCCAATACTTTTCCCAGAGACAAAATCTCAAATTTGAGATCACAGTATATGTATAATTTCTCATATTTAATAGAGTGTTGCCATACTAATCTTTTCATATAAACACTCAAATATCTGTGGTAGCTGTATAATACTTCAGTATAGGGGCACGTGAGTGGCTCAGTTGTTAGGTGTCTGCCTTTGGCTCTGGTCATGATCCCAGGGTTCTGGGTTCTTTCCCGCATCAGACTCCCTGTTCGGTGGGAGGACTGCTTCTCCCTCTCCCACTCCCCCTGCTTATGTTCCCTCTCTCGCTGTGTCTCTCTCTGTCAAATAAATAAAATCTTAAAAAAATAATAATAATAATCCAGTATAGCTTGCTTTAGTAATCTTCAATTATTGGACTTATATATATATATGTATATATATACATATATATTTATTATTAATAATACTTAAAATAACATTTTTATTTATCAATATATAGGGCATTTTAGATTTCCCCTTACTTAGAATAAAATTACTTTGATCAACACTTAGGTAGAGATTTAAGGTATACATTGCATATTAAAGAATTATTTTCCACATTGTGGGCTTGATCATTTTTCTCTCTTAGTACAGAACTAGGCTGAAGAGAACCTTAGAACTCTACCCCCAGCCCTTATATTGTCAAATAGTCCAAAGCAAGCAACCCCCAATTTACCTAGGTAAGTCAGTCCATACTTAGAACTCTGAGTGTATTTTGCATAATCACAGTAATGAAGTCCAGAAAAGCTCACTTAACACATAACATTTTTTAACAGAAGTATTTCCCAATGTTCTCAGAAACTAAATATGAGTAAAAAACTATTACAAAGAGATTATTTGAAATTCTGCGTGGGACCCAGCCTTTGTTTCCTCAAAGTTCACCTGCTCACCTGCTCACCGGAGAGCAACAATCAAGTTTCCCATGCCCAGCTACCAGAGATGTGTATTTACCAGACTAGTTCATGTAGGCCTTCCAGAAGGCGGGATGAAGGCTGGCTGGAGAAGAGGGTTAGAGGTGGTCTGTGTCGTAAACCGTGCAAATCACTTTAAGAATCATGGGAGGGGCACCTGGGTGGCCCAGTCCTTAAGCACCTGCTTTTGACTCAGGTCTTGATCCCAGCATCCTGGGATGGAGCCTTGCATTGGGCTCCCTGCTGGGCAGGAAGCCTGCTTCTCCCTCTCCCCTTCCACCTACTTGTGTTCCCTCTCTCTGTGTCTTTCTCTGTCAAATAAATAAATAAAATCTTTAAAAAAAAAAAAAAAAAAAGAAAGGGCACTTGGGTGGCTCAGTGGGTTAAGTCTCTGCCTTCAGCTCAGGTCATGGTCTCAGGGTCCTGGGATCGAGGCCCGCATCGGGCTCTCTGCTCAGCAAGGAGCTTGCTTCCTCCTCTCTCTCTGCCTGCCTCTCTGGTTACTTGTGATCTCTCTCTCTCTCTCTGTGTCAAATAAATAAATAAAAACTAAAAAAAAAAAAAAAAAAAAAGGAAAAGAAAAGAAAAAGAAAGAAAGAATCATGAAAGTCATCTTTAACCCCTCCCTCTGCCTTGTTTCACAGATTTTGTCCATTTGGTTTTGGTTTCTACCTTCAAATATCTTCCTCAAATCTTTGGTCACATCACATCCCACAGTTAAGTTGTAGCTTAGACCCATTGTCCTGACAGCATTTAGAAGGCAAACTCCCCCAGCCCAAGAACAGTGAGTGGCAGGAATCTGACTGAGTGTAAGATCGGGACTTCCCGTCAAGAGACTGAAATGGTTTATCAAAGAGATCACTTAAAGTCCTGGTTAACTGGAATAACATTCCTTAAATCATGTTTAGTGTTTTTCAGCAGATTAAAAAAGCAGATGCTTTTAAGTCAGTTGGAATACGGACAGTTCCCCAAACTGACCTTCGGTTGATGCCCTTACTTATACCTATCCCTCTACATTTCCTGATGAAGAAACTCCATTTCATTAAATATTCTTACACGTTGGTTTGAATGTTTACAAAATATTTGATTCAAGGATTGTATCATGATTTATTCTAAGTTCACACATATTTGAAACCTAAGATGTTTTTTCTAATTTTGGTTTGTTATAAACAACCTGTAGTGGATATAATTCTAGATATAATATTATGAATGCTTATGATTATTTCCTGAGGACAAATTCCTGGGAGAGAAATGCTGACCCAGTGAGTACATGAGATACCTTTCAAAAAATCATGCCACGGTTCATTGCTACAAACAAATAGCCTACTATCATATATTGGTATAAAATACACACACACACACACACACACACACACACACAAATACATCAGTGTATAAGCCAGTGAACAGCATATATTTGCTTACACACAGACATACTTTATGTACTTTCCATTTTAATGTTTTTATTAATAAAATAATTGAGGTTTTATGACTCTCAAATGTTTCACAGGAAAAAAAGAAGAAAAAGAAATAAAAACCCTGGCTATTCTAATAATAAGTATTTCAGATGAAATTCAGAATATTTTGTCAAATTCCCAATCTCCAAATACCATTCTGGGATTTTAATTGGAATTGCCTTGTCTTTGTGAATTAACTTGTGGACTATTGACATTTATATAATACTTGGTCTCCATATCGGAGTATTCCTTATTCCACGATATATGAAAGTCTTTTAAAATGTTCTCCAGGAAAAATTTTGTAATTTTTGTTTTTTTTAAGATTTTATTTATTTATTTGAAAGAGAGAGCATGAGTGGAGAGAGGTCAGTGGGAGAAGCAGACTCCCTGCCGAGCAGGGATCCCAATATGGGACTCGATCCTATGACTCCAGGATCATGACCTGAGTAGAAGGCAGTCGCTTAACCAACTAAGCCACCCAGGCACCCCCCAAATTTTGTAATTTTTAAAATGGATCCTGAGAAGGCTTATTCTGAGACATTTCACAATTTTGATTTTATGTAAATGGTAGATTTCTGATGTTACAGTCCAACTGGTTTTATTGCTCAATAGGAAAATGTTTTTTATGACAGGATTTTAGAACCAGCCATTTTAGAGATTTATTTTAATAATTCCAGTGAGATGTTTTTTCAGTTAATTCTCATACATTCCAGCTAGATAGTTATCACAAATATAATAATTGTTTCCTTCTTTCACATATATGTGAATATCTATATTTTCTTGTCACGTTGCATTTGTTAGCTTTTCAAAAACAATGTTACATAAGAATAGCAATTATTGGAATTCCTCATCCTGACATTACCAGGAATGTCTCTAGTGTCTTAGAGTAAGGTATGATATTGGTTACTTATTTTATCAAAATATATTATTATCATGCTAAAGAAATATTCAATTAACATATCTTTGAACATTTATGCCAAATATTTTGAGATAAATAGATGGCTTTCCTTCCTAGAAGTATGATTTGCCACATTAATTGATTACTTTGCAGTGAATGATCTTTATATTCATAGAACAAACTATATCATGGAACATTAGATACTACTAATATGCTATTGATCTGGTATGCTTTAATTACATAAATTTGATTTCCATCTACACACTATTTGTTTTGGTAGTGGGGATTGTCATCTCATGAAAATAATTGTAAAACTTTCCAAATTTTTCTAATCTCTGGAAAGTAGCAGAAGAAGCACTTATTTCTTGCGGTATAAAACACATATATAATATCAACTAGGCTTTGTGCCTTTGGTTGAACATCAGATGCTGCATTTTGACAAATTTTAGAATTTCTTCCTGAGTTATAGGTCAAAAAACTTCCTATGTATTCTCAAATCAATTTGTGTGCTTTAGTTTCTTTGTACAAAGTAGTTCAACAAAATGTTTAAATTTGTAACCACTGAGTTGAAATGTTTTCTTATCAGTGGTTTCTTGGCTTCTTTCATTGATATGATTTTTTATTTCTATACAGATTTCCCATCTTTCTTCTAAATCACAGAGATCTTTTCAAGACACTGTTCCCAGACTTTATTGGTATTTTGAAAGACCTATTCCAGATTAACCAATTTTTCCTACTTTGCTACTTCATTAATTTCTGCTTTCATCTTTTAGGTTCTGTTCATTTTTTTCATGATTCATTTAAATCTGTGATTTACTTATTTTTATTTTTTTTAAATAACATGTTTAATAATCACTTGTAAATCACTTTAGGTTTTTCTCTACCTCTCTAATATGGATCTTCCTACCTAAAAATACAAATTCCAGGTATGGAAGTAAATATTCTATTTAAACTTTTACCCACTATATTTTGATAATTACTCTGCACTGTCTTGACACCGCTTCAGTCTTTGTATAGTCTGACTTCTGTCACTAAATTTAGGAGAAGGGTGAACTTGAAGGAAATGGTTGTAGAATTATTATCATCACTTTAAACATGTAGGGAATTGGTCAGCGTCTTTCATTTCTCCAGTTTTTAAATGTCTCTGTCTTGAAGCGACCAATTTTACCTTAGTTCTTACTTAACCAGAAGCTTATAAGGCTGCCTGTTAAAGCTTGAGGTCAGGATGAGATAAGACCAGATATGCTGAGTCTCTATCATCCATGACAAAACCAGGTCATCTCGACATTTTCATAGCTTTACAGTGATGAAGGTATGGTTTCTGTGTGTCTCTTTAAAAATGGTTCAATAGCTCAAAGCCCCGCATGGGTGCTCCTGGGATCTGTAGAGCTCCTTGTGAGACCCTCTGGTTGCTAGTTGTCTTCTCAGAATATGTTTGCCTTTTGTGAATTAGAAAGCAAAAACAAAATTAAAAAGCTATATGTAGGCTTCTTTCATATATACCTTGAGTGAGTTCTCAGAAGCACTGTAGTGATGTTTTCCAGCATATTGAAGTCTCTGTGGTAGGGCTTGTTGTTGGTATTAGTTTCATTAAAACACAATTCCAGCTACTGTGTCCATGCACCCCTATGGCACACCTGCAAGATTAAACAGGAACATGTCATGGTTCTTTACCATTCTTATTTAGCAAAGAACTAATAGTATGTTAGAAAAAAGAAGATGATGGCCAAAATGGCCCTAGAAGAGGCAGACTTTTAGGGGTGGACAACACAACAGAGATTGCCTGGTACAATACCTTATTTTTCTGTATGGTAAAAGAAGATAAAAAAAAAAAAATAGTGTAGTCCCAGTCCACCCAGCTGTATTAGCTGTGCTGACAGTGACCTCAAACCCCAAGTCCCAGCCAAGAGCTCTGTGCATCGTATTACCAACTTTCTCCCATTGCCCAGCACTTGGTCAGCATGAAAATAAAAATGTAGTGGGAACTGAGGCAAATGAATAATTTTCTGTTTTATCAGCAAAAGCAAATTGCCTCAATTTTGCTCCAACTCTGAATATTTGGGACCAGGAATATTTTCACTTTAACATGCAGACATTAGCCTCAAGCCCTGCTTCCTTTTGTCTGTTTAGGAACCCACACACCAGATTTTGGGGTCAAGCAATGTGTTGCATTTGCATGAGGTTGCACTGGCTCACATTTTCTCTGGGATCCTGCCTTCTGTTCTTGCCATATCCCTTTTGTTTATGAAATCATGGAGCACACTACAGCATGCAGTTAAGCCTGCTGACAGAACAGAAATTGAATCAATCCCTGGGAGCAATAGATTCAAACCCTGGGAACCTCCAGCATATTCTGGCAGCTGCTAGCAAGGCTTATGCTGTACATGCCTCCCAGGGATTTCCCCGGGACATTGCTTTTTAAGAGAAACATTTATAAAAACTACCCACTGTGCAAATCTAACATCAGTTACTGGTTTTCATATGGCTTGTAAGAGCATGGCACAATTCTATGAAGAGAAAGCAGTGACTGTCCCGTAAAGAGACGTGCTAAGGGAAATAGGGCTCTGAGCAATCAATAAGAAAACCTGGAGAATGCTGTCTGCTGGAGACAAGAGTACTGGGGTTTTCATGATTCTTCCTTGGCCTCCTCTGTCCTCTGCTAGTGAGAAATCAGCCCACATGGCAAGATTCTAAGTATCTGTGGAATCTTACTTTTCAAGATATTTTAGATATCTAAAAAGCTAGTAAAGGAAATATGAACATATTCAAATGAGAGGAACAAAACAGATAATAAAGAAATATGTTGAAGTATTTTTAAATGGATGTAAAGCAATGTAATAATATTGGACCATATTATACATATTAAGTGAAAATAAGTACATTAAAAATTAATGATCATTTCCACTCAAGTAAGAGTGCAGTTAAATCAGATCCCTAATTCATTGGTTTAAATTGGTATATACTTCTATCAGTACTTTGGAAAGCAAGCTACCAATATACTGAGAAAAACTTAGAAGCATTCATAATTGATGCTTTGATCAATTGATGCACTTGATGCAATTTGATGCAATTGATCAATTTGATCAACTGATGCATTGATCCAGAAATACACTAGTACATTTTTATCCTCTACCAAATAGATGAGCTAAATACAAAGACATTTTATTTCATTTATTTACAATATAGTATTTATATAGGATACTTTTATAATTGGGATGATTAGAGTCTGCCTTAATGTCCTGCAAAAAAAGAACAAGTAATTTTTTTTTCTATCTGATACTTCATGTTAACACTGAATTGCATGTTTTGAGTTGCAGAATACTTTTTCACTTGATCTTAGCCAAAAGGCCAAGAAGCGATTGCAGAATACTTTTTCATTCTTCACCTCAATTTTCCTATATAAATGCCCCCTAAGCGGGGAAAAAAACTTACTCCAAATTTTTAGATATAGAAAATTTAGCTCAGAAATTAAGTAACTTGGCCAACATCACCAAAAGTTAGAGGTGGAGTTTGCAGACTCTACTTCTGGTTATTCTCAGGGACACGGAAATAACTTGGAAGGCACTTATGGATCCAGAAAAGTTCATTGCCAAGGAAGTGTGGGGAAGGGGTAGAGGAAGGTGCATCACAGCATTTCATAAGTGTTAGGCAAACAGTGGGTTATTTATCTAGAGTGGGGTAAAGGAAACAGATGCAAGAAGACCTCATAGAGACTCCTGTCCTAAATCGGCAGGTCTGAAAACCAGCAGAAATGAGAGTAGAGGTAAGCGGGGAGTGAACATTAAAGGAGATGATCATGGAACACTCAAGAGAGAGGATGACTTGTTGACAGTTTAATTTGGGTTTTGTCTTAGTTCATTCAGGTTTCTATAACAAATTGCCACAGACTGGGTGATTAAATAGCAAACCTTTGTTTCTCACAGTTCTGGTGGCTGGAAGTCCAGTATCAATGTGCTGGTGAGGGTCAACTTCCATTCCTGGTTAGGGAATGGCCATTGTCACATCTTGAATACCTCCTAAAGGCCCTGCCTCCCAATGCTATCATATTAGGGCTATGGTTTCAACATATGAGTTTTGAAGAGATACAAACATATAGTTCACAAGTTAGTCACCACAACCTATTCATCCTTCCCTGATAATTGAGTTGACAGTGGACACTTGGAAGACCACATTTCCCAGCCACCTTCTCAGAGGTGAGAGTCAAAGTGTAAGATCTCCCTAATGAAGCGTGAGCATACATGATGTGTGTGTCTTAAGGTGTGAGCCTTATAATTGAGGATGTGGCTTCTCCTTGCTTTGCTTTCGCACAGGTTGAAATCCAGGCAGAATGGAACCACACAAATATTAAGGAAGGATGACCAAGAGGAGTAGTCTTCCTGGTGGCTGAAAGACTCACCTAGTCATTAGCAAGAGAAATCTATCACTTTATTTCCCAAGATACTATATTTTTTAAAGAATTTTAGCAACTTGGGCGCCTGGGTGGCTCAGTGGGTTAAGCCTCTGCCACTCAGGTCATCTCAGAGTCCTGGGATTGAGTCCTGCATCGGGCTCTCTGCTCAGCAGGGAGCCTGCTTCCTCCTCTCTCTCTCTCTCTGCCTGCTTCTCTGCCTACTTGTGAGCTCTCTCTGTCAAATAAATAAATAAAATCTTAAAAAAAAAAAGAATTTTAGCAACTTTGTCTTGTCCCAATGAATTCAAGAAATCACTGACATTTACATCATATGCCTACAGCAATAAGATGCTTTGATTTCTGGTTGAATATTGCAAGGTAAATGTGACTATTCTTATATTATAGATGAAGAAAATATTCTCAGGAGGGGTTATCTAACTTGACCCAGGTTATGCAAGAGACATAAATGGCATGGAAAAATGTCATGGGGAGGAGTGGAATCTTGTGTATTTTGTCAAAGCTTGACTACACCATTCATTAGAATAGAATCTTTAATCATGCAAAGCCTCAATTTCTTCTTACACAAAATGGGGTAATGACAGAACCTGTCTTACAGGGTTTGGGAATGATTAAATTAGATAATACATCTAAAGTGCCTGGAATATAGTAAAAGTGTGGTAAGTGCTGAGATCTATATTCCAGGGCCAGTAAGTGGTTGAAAAAAGATTCAGGCTCAATTCTCTAAAGCTCAAAAACTCATAATCTTGTCACCAGGGAACAAACTCTGGTGCCCAGATATGGTTCTCTTTCATGCTGCTAGTTTCATGCCTTTAGAATGTGTATTTCCCTTCTTTCCACACCCAGGGATGCTCTAATTCTGGTGTATCTTGTGAGACCATTGGCTTGATATTACATCTGCCACTGAAACTAACAGTGGTCGTAAAGAAATACAGCTTCTTGCCATTAGAATGAGTTTTCTCTGCATCCAGGGAAAGATGTTTCATCCCTTTAAAGCACAATGCATTTATATAGGTCCTCCAGTCAAAATACTCCAAAATGCATATTTTTAAAAAATAGTTAAAATGTCATACTTTTTCCTACTGTACATTAGAGCTAAATGTGCAGCAGTATTTTCTCTTTGTTTTCTTGTTCTGAGGTTACTTCTCTCTATTCCTAAGTAACCATCTGTTAGTTGTTCTTTGTTTTGTTTTTTTATTTCTCCCTTCAACCAAACCAAAGTGGCTATGTTAAGACCTGCATATCTTAAGGAATTCACTTCTAAAAAGACAGATATATTTGCCTGATAACAGTTTCCCATTTTACATTTAGTTCTTTCCTTTCTTAGCATAATGCTTATCATTATCAGTTAGAAAAAAATCAGTAAGTCCTCATAGTTTTCTAGGACAGCCCTATTGAATAGAACTTGCTACAGAGATGGAAGTATTTTTTATCTGTGTTGACCAATATGGTAGCTACCAGTCATACATGGCTCTTAAGTACTTGAAATGTGGCTTGTGTGACGAAGGAACTGAATTTATAATTATAACATATTTAATTTTAATCCATAATAATTTAAATGACAACATGTAGCTAGTGGCTATTGTATTAACAGGATGTTTCTAAAATTTAGATGCTCACTGTCCAATAGAAATATAACATGAGCTGCATATGTACTTGAAAATGTTCTAATACCCACATTTAAATAGTCAAAGAGAGAGAGAGAAAGAGAGAATGAGAGAGAGATGAGGGCAAAATTTTAATGATTTATTTTTATCATGTCATCACATACTCTTATAAAATAAACACATGGTTAATATTAATATTTCACTAATGAGATGACTTTCTTTTTATACTGAGTCTTTAGAAATCTCTAGGATATTTTATAATTTCAATACATCACAACTCACACTAGTTGGACTTCAAGCACTCACCAGACACATTTGGCTAGTAGCCACCAGGATAGGACAGTCCTATCTCATTAAAATTATACTCTTTAGTGGTACAGGTCTGTCTTGTTCATCAATAAATCCCTTGTTCTCAATACTGCAGGCCTATAACATGTCTTTAATAAGTATGTGTTTATTGACTCCTATTCATAGTGATCAATTCTATGAATTCACAGGTAAACCAGACTGCTTACAAAAATACAGTAAGGTCTTATATTAGTTCTCCCATTTAGGGTTAAATCTATTTTATTTTTACTAGTACAGGTCTTCTTGACTTACGATGCTGTTCTATCCCAATACACCCATTTTAAGCTGAAAATACCATTCCCAGAGGGAAATGCACTGCCTATATCTAACCAACTGAGCACTGTAGTTTAGCATAGCCTACCTTCAACATGCTTAGAATATTTGCATTAGCCTAGAGTTGAGCAAAATCATCTAGCACAAAGCCTATGTGTAACAAAGTGTTGAATATCTCATGATTTATTGAGTGCTGTACTGAAAGTGAAAAACAAAATGACTATATGGATACAGACGGTTGTAAGTATACAACCTCATGGCATTGTGGCTGACGGGAGCCGTGGCTCTCCGCCCCTGCTCAGCATCATGAGAGAAGATCATACAGCATACTGCTAGCCCAGTAAAAGATCAAATTTCAAAATTTGCAGTACTGCTTCTAAATGGATGCATATAGCTTTCTCTGTATGGTAAAAAAAAAAAAAAAAAAGTTAAGTAGGACCATCATATGTTGGGGACTGTCTGTACCTAACAAGTGTTATGAGTTTCCATGGACATCATCCAGGAAATGCTTTAGAACAGAAATCAACCAACTTGTTGTGTAAAGGGCCACATAGTAATTTTTTAAAAATTTTGTTTATTTATTTGATGAGAGATTACAAGTAGGCAGAGAAGCAGGTGGAGTGGGGGAGGGGGAAGCAGGCTCCCTGCTGAGCAGAGAGCCCAATGCAGGCCTTGATCTCAGGACCCTGAGATCATGACCTGAGCCAATGGCAGAGGCTTAACCCATTGAGCCACCCAGGCCCCTAGATAGTAAATCTTTTAAAATTTGTTAGTTATAGAGGCTCCATGGGTAACTATTCAATTGCTGCAATTGAGCAAAAGCAGCCACAGACAATATAGAAATGAATGTGCGTGTCTGAGTTCCTATAAAACTTTATTTATAAAAACAAGCAGCATACAGCTATCAGGATTTGCCTCCCAGGGCTATATTTTGCCTACCTCTGCTTTTAACTAGGGTCTACATTTTGATTTATTTTGTCTATAACACTTCTAATATGGTAATACATTAACCAGACATGCTCAGTATGTAAATATTTACTAAATTTGAGGAGAAAATATAATTTTTTAAAACCATCAGTTCATGCACTTATTTATTTGTCTTTTTTTTAAGATTTTATTTATTTATTTGACAGAGAGAGAGAGAGATCACAAGTAGGCAGAGAGGCAGGCAGAGAGAGAGGAGGGGAAGCAGGCTCCCTGCTGAGCAGAGAGCCTGATGCAGGGCTCGATCCCAGGACTCTGGGATCAAGACCTGAGACGAAGGCAGAGGCTTAACCCACTGAGCCACCAAGGCACCCCTGTTTTATTGTTCTTGAAACATTTATCACCTGTTTAAATGGTTCCATCCTCACCTTTGCACTTTGATGGGCACATAGTAAGTGATTAACAAATGTTTAATGAATAATAAATGGATTTCATGGTTGGCCAAGGGCTGATGGACTCCAAGAAGACTTTCAAGAAGTGGTGACATTTAAAATGAGTATTACAAGTAACTGGGAGTACAGTGGAGAAATCTGATGACCAGTTTCAGCCAGGTGATCAAGGTTAGCACCAGAAACCATGAATTATGTCAATAATGCATATTCTTGAAGTGATCTGATGAAAATAGTGCTTGATCTCTCTTTTCCCTCCAAATAACTCATAACTTGTCTTATCACAGAAAAATAATAGGTAAATTCCAACAGAGGAAAAACCTATAAAATATCTGACCAGTACCCCTTAAAGTGTCAATGTCATCAAAACCAAGAAAAGTCTGAGAAACTGTCACTATGATGAAAAGTCTGAGAGGACATGGCAACAAAGTGCAATGTGGTGTCATATATGGGATCCTGGGAAAGAAAAGGGACATTCCGTGAAAAGTAAGGAAATCTGAATAAAGTATAAACTTTTGTTAATAATATATACTAATATTGGTTTATTAATAATGATAAAGCTATCATACTGTAAGTTCTTAATAATGGGGAAATTTAGGTGTGAGATGTATTGAAGCACTCTATACTACTTGCCTAACTTTTCTGTAAATATACAAGTGTTCTAAAAATAAATGCCTGGGTGGCTCAGTCAGTTAAGTTTCTGCTTCAGTTCAGGTTATGATCACAGGGTCCTGGGACTGAGTCCCAAGTTGGGCTCCAGACAGCAGGACGTCTGCTTCTCCCTCTGCCCCTCCCCACCACTTGGGCTCTCTCTCTCTCTCTCAAATAAATAAATAAAATCTTTAAAAAAATGAATAAAAAATAGATACCAGCCAACACAACTACAGTGTTAATTGCAATCAACAAACAAACAAATAAATAAATGAATAGATAAACAAACCAAACATAAGCAAGATTTACCAGAAATAAGGAAAGCACACCAATTCCAGCTAGAATGAACAGCATGGACAAAGGCACAAAGATGGCATATTCCATTTTACTTCTTGCTACAGGGAGGGAAAAAGATTTTAAAGTGGGGTGGGGTAAACATGATTAAAATTTTATCTTATATCTGAGAAGTGATGACCAGATTAGAACCAGAGGTAATCATTAGGGGGCCGTGAAACTGATAGTAGGGGTTTCCTATATTTGTTTTTGTAATGGGGTAATATTTGTAACATTAATCTGTTTTTGACTATTTAAAACCAACTTCTAGGCTGAACCATGTTTTACACTATCTGAGAGAGGTCCCAGAAGTACTTAGATCAAAATCAATTTATTCTAAATGTTTTTCCTTTTTTTCCTTTTAATTAATTCATGGTGTGGTAATGATATTGAGAGTGAAGGCTTTCAGTTTCAAGAGCTGTTCTAGGGAAATTGGCATGAAGTTTATACTGTAAATACCAATTATGACTGTTACTATCCCCATTTTACAGATAAGTAAACAGAGGTGCAGACAAATTATGTTACTAGTCCAAAGCCTATGAGTAAGAATTTAAACCTTGATACAACTCAGTACTATCATAACCATAATAAGTATTATGAATAAAACAATACACTCTTGTTTAAGTAAGAGATGGTTTAATACTACTTTCGCTTTAAGGATTTTCATTAAGGGCTAAAGAACCCACATGGACTTGTGGAAATGTAACGCGTCTAATCTAGGATGCAGAACCAAGACTCTACCAACCACTCAGGAGATTTTGAAAAGATGGCGCTCTGGATTGCTGGATGGTTCAAGTTTATCTCAGTGTTGGTTATATTACCACAGAATTGGAAAGTACCTATGTATAAAAAAGCTAATTCTTAGGTATTGAAGCAAGTGTATTAGTTTCCTGTGGCTGCGGGCACAAATTGCCACAAAAATGATCTCTTCAAAAAATGGAAATTTATCTCTGAAAACTCGGAAGTCAAAAAATCCAAAATCATGGTGTTGGTGGGGCTGCACTTCTATTGAAGGTTCTAGAGGAGATTCTTTCCTTGCATCTTTTAGCTTTAAATGGCACCAGGTGGCTTGGTACTGAAAAATCCTAATCTTTGCTTCCATATTCATATGGTCTTATCATTTTCTTTCTCTATCCTTGATGTGTCTCTTATTAGGACTCTTGTCACTTGAAGTAGGGCCCACCTTGATTACCCAGAATGAGTACGTCTCCATGTCCTTAACTTAATTGCATCTGAAAATACTCTTTTTCCAAATAAGGTGATATTCATGGATTCCCAGAATTAGGACATATCATTTTGGGACCATCATTTAAACTAATTCAACCAAAAAATTCATCCAAGATTTCATGATTCTATGAATTCCAATTTTACTTTTAAAAAGCAGGATTGAAGGGTGGCTGGGTGCCTCAGTTGGTGAAGCACCTGATTCTTGATTTTGGCTTGTCATGATCTTAGGGTCGTGATATTGAGCTATGTTGCGCTCTACGCTCAACATGGAATCTACTTGAGATTCTCTCTCTCTCCCCACCTGTACCTCTCCCTTCACTCTCTCTAAGTAAATAAATAGATAAAATATTTAAAAATAAATAAATAAAAGCAGGATTGCTGGAAAAAGCATTTGCCCTCTTCATACTTTGTGGCAATAAACACCGCCCTTAATGCTCTAGACACTCATGATTGCATTGTGTATTGGGATATTGTCATAATTTTGAATGACTTTGCCATACTTTACATTACGTTCAAGCTAGAAATTTTGTTCATGGTTGTAACTAGAATGCAGAGCTCTTGTTCTTTCTACCTCAGCAGCAGATTCTGACCCACAATGTGGAGATCCCTAAAGGTCTGACAAGGCAGCAAGAAGAATCCAGAAGGTATTTCCTATATTTCCAAGAGACTAACTGAAACTGTTCATTTTTCTACTCACAAGAGGTACAGGATAACCAAAATTTCAAGCTCTTCTGCTTTTGACTGGAATTAAATGATAGGAGTGAAGTAACACTGACTTTCCTCCTGAGATCCTAAATGGTGACTTGCAGTCATATAAATGTTGTCTTTGTTTATTTCAAAAAAGAAAAGATGGGTCAGAGTTGTCCAAGTTACTTTGCACACATGTACTCTGCCATGTACTTAGCATGTACAAGTTGCTCTGCACACATGTACTCTGCCATGTACTTAGCAGAAACTATTATATGTTGGGGCAGAGAGGACAGAGAGGGAGGCCACAAGATAAGTAATAATAATGTCTATTGCTCACTCATGCATCATATTCAAGCATAATTTCATAAACTATCTGGATAAGTACTCTTCTCTCACTATTTGTGTCTTGTAATGTCAATGATTTAAGATACCAAAAAGTAATGGCTCCATACACTAAAGATTGAGGACTTCTACTATAAGGACTTTTTTAGGCAACCTCACTTCCAATTATCTTAATAAAGATACATTAATTTTATCTTGTAAGTCAGTAAGGGTAGAAGATTACCATGGGGATCTAATTTAAATATGCAAAAACAAACTTAGAGGTAGGAGTCCATATCTGTCTCTGTTCTAAGGGCTACTGAGCAGCAATTCTATCATCAAAAACATTGGAGAAAGATGGCCATCAGATGATAAGAACAGAGATTCACGGGGACTGCTTAGTGATGAATCTCAGTGGCTTTCTGATGATGCACAACCCAAGATGCAGACCTTATAGCATGTGAAAGAAGGGACCTTGAATATCCGACTGTTACTTTACTCAACAACAGGGAGTTTACCAGACGTCTAAGCAAGCCTGGGGCTTCAGACATGTACCATTTCCATTCCACCTTAACAATTACTGTAATCCCCTATCTCTGACTCATCATGGCTATTATGCAATTTCCCCAGAATGTTGGAGACTTTACTTTCAACTCTGATGTGAAAATTTGTCATATCAAGAAGATTGCAACAGTATGGCTCTTTAGAACACTTGTCTCATCTCCCTGCATTTGGAAGCTCTGCAAAGTAACATGAATCGGTACTTAAAAATGAGGTGTCTGCCTTCAGCTCAGGTCATGATCCCAGCGTTCCTGGGATTGAGTCCCACATCGGGCTCCTTACTCAGTGGGGAGCCTGCTTCTCTCTCTGTCTCTTCCTGCCATTCTGTCTGCATGTGCTCTCTCTCTCTCTCTCTCTGACAAATAAATGGATAAAATCTTAAAAAAAAAAAATAGATGTCTGTAGCTGTGACTCCATGGCATTAAGTTACTAAGGGTTGGTGATTGTCCAGTTAATTTGATACTGACAACACAAACAGACACCCCATCCCAAGGTGAGAGGAGTCAGCTTCACATTTTCCTTTAAGTAACAGGTTTATTAACATGTAATTCCATATCATCCAGTTTACCAGCTTACTGCACACCATACAGTGTTTTTTAGCCTATTCACATGTTTAGTATTTCAGAACATTTTTACCACCCCTAAAAGAAACTTTATAAACATTAGCAGTCACTTCTTATCCTTCCTGTTCCCAGCCCTGGACAACTGACAATATAGTTTCCATCACTATGGATTTGCCACATTTTATTTATATGGAATCACATAATATGTGACCTTTTTTTGTCTGGCTTCTTTCACATAGCACGGAACTTTCAAGGTTCATCTATGTCGTACAAATATCATAACTTTATTCTTTTTAATGACTGAGTAACATTCCATTATGTGTCTACGGACATACCTGAGAGATATTGTGGGTTTGGTTCCAGAAGCACTTCAATGAAGCAAATATTGCAATAAAGCCAGTCAAATGAATTTTTTGCTTCCTAGTGCATATGAAGGTTATGTTTATACTATAGTCTATTGAACATACAAGAGCATTATGTCTAAAAAATAATGCACATACCTCAACTTAAAAGTACTTTCTTGCTAAAAAATCCTACCCATTATCTAAACTTTCAGTGAGTCATAATCCTTGTGCTGGTAGAGGGTTTTGTGTCAGTGGTGATGGCTGCTGACTGATTAGGGTGTTAGTTGCTGGAGATGGGAGTGGGTATGCCAATTTCTTAAACTAAGGCCATAGTAGAATTTTACACATTGATTGACTTTTCATTTCACAGATGATTTTGTGAAGCATGGAGTGCTGTTTGACCCATAATAGATCTTCTTGCAAAATGAAAGTTAATGCTTTCAAACCTACCCCTGATTTGTCAATTAAGTTTACATAATATTCTAAATGCTTTGTTGTCATTTCAATAATCTTTATAGCATCTTCATGAGGAGTTGACTTCTTCTCCTGAAACCACTTTCTTTGCTTGTCTCTAAGAAGTGATTTTTGCTAAAAAAAAATAAAAATAAATTTTAAGAATTTTATCATTAGATTGAGGCTATTCAACTCCATTTTCAGGTTCCATTTCTGATTCTAGTTTTCTTGCTATTTCTGCCATATCTGCAGTTACTTCCTCCACTGAAGTATTAAACTCCTTGACCCATGAAGACTGGAATCAACTTCTTCCAAACTCCCGTTCATGTTGATACTCTGACCTCTCCCCAGGAATCACTAATGTTCTTACTATCTCCTAGAATGGTGATTCCTTTTCAGAATATTTTCAATTTACTTGCTCAGATCCATCAGAAGAATCACTATCTATGACAGCTATAGCCTTATGAAATGTATTTCTTCAAGAACAATACTTGAAAGTCAAAATTACTTTTTGATCCATGGGCTGTAGAATTAATGTTGTGTTGGCAGATATGAAAACAACATGGGTTTCATTGCTAATTTCTATCAGAGCTCTTGAGTGACCAGGTGTTTTGCTAATGGGCAATAGGTCTTGACAGTGGTCTTAAAACATTTGGTAAACTGTGTTACAAACAGATGTGCTATCATCCAAGCTTTGCTGTTTTATTTATAGAGCACAGGAACAGTAGATTTAGCATAATTCTTAAGAGCCTTAAGGATTTTCAGGATTCTAAATGAGCACTGGCTTCCACTAAATCCAGCAGCAGCATTAGTCCCTAAGAAGAGAGTCATCCTATCCTTTGAAGTTTTGAAGCCAGGCACTGACTTCTCCTCTCCAGCTATGAAAGCCATAGATGGCACCTTTCTATGATATAAGGCTGCTTCTTCTACACTGAAAATCTGTTGTTTAGTGGAGCCCCCTTCATGAGTGGTTTCAGCTAGATCTTCTAGAGAACTTACTGCAGCTTCTATATGAGAATGTGCTTCTTCACCTTTGATGTGGAAATGGCTACTCTCCTTAAACCTCACAAACCCACCTCTGCCAGCTTCAGACTTTTCTCCTGCAGCTTCCCCATCTCTCTTGGTCTTCAGAGAATTAAAAAGAGTGTGGCCCTTGCACTGGATTAGGGTTTGGCTTAAGGGAATGTTGTGGCTGGCATGATCTTCCATCCAGACTAATAAAACTTTCTTCATATCAGCAATAAGGCTGTTTTGCTTTTTTACCATTCATGTGTTCACTGGAGGAGCACTTTGAATGTCCTTTAAGAACTTTTCTTTTGTATTCACAACTTGGCCAGCAGTTTAGTGAAAGAGGCCTAGTTTTTGGCTCATCTTGGTTTTTCAATGCCTTCCTTACTAAGCTTGATCATTTCTAGCTTTTGCTGTAAAGTAAGAATGTGTGATTTTTCCTTTCCCTAGAACAACTGGAGGCTTATTAACTGGCCTAATTTCAATATTTGTTGTGTTCCAGGGGAACCGGATGCCTGAGGAGAGGAAGTGAGTTGGGGAATAGCTGGTTGGTGAAGCAATCAGACCACACACGACATTTAGGACTAAGCTCACCATCTTCTGCAGGCATGGTTAGTGGCACCCCAAAACAATTTCAATAGTATCATCAGAGATCACTGACCACAGATCCCCATAACAAATAAGAATAAAAATGTTTTAAATATTGCAAGAATTACCAAAAAGTGGCAGTGAGACAAATGTTGTCTCCAAATGTTGTTGGAAAAATAGTGCCTGCAGACTTGCTTGAAACAGCATTGCCACAAAACTTTGATTTGTAAAATACTAAAAATCATCAAAGCATAATAAAGTGAAGCATGTTAAAACATAGGAGGCTTATATGTGTACTCTCTGTGCTTTCTGCTCACTTCTGTCTTTAAACCTAAAACTCCTCCTAAAAAAAAAAAAAATCATCTAATTAAAAAAGAGGAAAAGAAACATCATCTCTCTTTGTGAGCATTTGGCTATCTCCTCCCAGCACCATCAGCCTGGTCAGAGCCGCTGTCAGCTCCTCTCGTGGAGCCCCTGTGGTCTGAACATTGGCAGTCCTCAGGAACCCCAGGCTGGCCTCGACTGACTGTTCTCTTGTCTCTCTCTGAGAGACTGAGGTCAAGTTGTTTATGATGGGAATGGAAAAGAAGGCTTTGAGCTGGATCTGCCAGAGAGGTGCCAGGACAGTGGGACAGGGTTTAATGAAATAAAAGGTGGCAAACTAAACCCAAAGAAAGACCTGCTTCCTCCCCAGAGGTCTGCTTCTGAAGATGACCCTCAACTGAAGATGGACCAGATACCTTCCTGGGACCTATATTGGGCATAGAGTCTGAAGACAAAAGGCCATATGAGTGAAGGAGCCTGAGTCACTGTGTCACCCTTGGAGCAGAGTCACCTACTTTCAGGAATATTTCAACTGAACAGGGTTGTATGGGCTCCACAGAAAATCCTTGAAGTTATATGACTCTGCCAGTTCCAACTCATTTCTCCAGACTTATTAAGTTTGGAATCCAGGTTTGTTAATACCTTTGGGGAGACCTTTCACTCCTGGGCATCTGCCTGCCCAATGTGATCTCACACAAAGAAAAGGGAGCATCACAGGAGATATATCCCTGGGATCTTTGTGAACTAAGCCATGCTTCCAGCAGCAGAAGGAAGTTTTAAAATCAGGAGAAGTAGCCCCACTCAGGGATGGGTCCCCTACCACCCTGCCCTGACCTACTCTTGTGCACAGAAAGGGATATGGCCTGGCCCATCCTTGACACCCTAGGTTTGCCTTAGGGCCATGTGGGTCTAGAGTGGCTGGGCTCCAGGCTGCAATCAGTCCTTTGCACCTTCCCCACTGCCCCTATAAGTGATATAACTTTCTATTTCAGGGTGAAGTTATGCAGAAATGTTTTCTAGAAGTTAGCTGGCCTCCTCCTCCCACAGCCCATTTTTTTTTTTTTTTCTCTGCTGGTGGTCAGGTACCTGTTTACCTCAGAGACAGGGCATCCTCCAAGGTTCTGAGCCATTGGGTGAGAACCACAGAACACTGGCCTTGAGGTAGAGCTGTGGAACCCTACACAACCATGGATATCCTCCTGCCTGCCATCTGATCCACTTTCCAGTTGGTCCTAGAGCACCCGTGGGTTGATTTCCAAAAGCTGGAGACACGTTCCAGATATCCATGAGTTTCCCTGGGAGACCCTGGTATGTACAATCTTATTGGTTTTGACAGTGAAGAGAAGACACATTTTAAGAAGTGTGAAGGTGCTAGGCAAGTATCTTTTGCCCATGCTGAAGTCTGGGAAAAGGTAGTGAAAATATGGGATCAATAACACAAGCTGATGAAACTCTAGGGCTGCCTGAAGTGGAGGCCGATATTCCCACATTAGAAACCTTGTGCTTATCAGCAATGAAACCAAACCAGAGCAAGCTGTCACTTCAGGACACTGTTGACTTTCTGAAACATTCACAGAAGAGCCAGCATCCTAAACTTTCCTAAGTGACTGGTGACAGACCCATCTTAAATACATCAGAGAAGGATGGAGAACAACTTCTAAAGAAAATCATGGGATGATTTGTATGAAAATACTCATTTTCTAGAAAGTCCAGAATGGCTTGCCCAAGAAACTGAAATGGAAGCAGAGACTCCAGGAAAAGGAGCAGGAGGAAGAAAGGCTAGAACAGTCAAACCAGGATTACAACAGGCCCTGAAAGATAAAGTCAGCCAGTTAATGCCGGTGGGTGAAAACCGGCTGAGGATCATCTCCTGGCTTGAGCTCCTTCGAGATCATTTGGGTCATGTCAACTGCAAAGTTGAACAAAAGAGCGAACAGAAAATGACAATCACCCCATCCATCTGTCAGAGGGTGATCTGAAGGGAAGGGTGTCACTGATGATGTTGATTCCAATGTGTCCCTTCAAAGTGCTGAAGAGAAAAACCAGGAACTAGCCAGACAATTGTGGGAAGAAAAGCAAGTGAATGAAGAGCTTATAGGACAAACAGCAAGTCCCCAAATAGAGGAAGCATCTTTACAGCCTGAAAATTCACAGCTTGAAAGCAAAATTCAGCAGCTGAAGCTGAAACTTCAAATTCTGCCTAAATTATATCAAGAATACATCATTCAACTTCAGAGAAAATTGTTTGAGGAGGAAATGCACTGCTTAGAAATTGAGAAGAAACTTCCCAACACGTGTAGAAACATGAAACCCCTGTATCAGTTTTGCAACTTCTACAAGATGATGTAAAATATGGGCATAACATTGGAGAGAAATACCTCCTACTATTGAAAGGGGTTCCTCTTCTATGAGAAAACCGCTCAAGAAAGCTGGATGGCTGACGGAGAGAAACCTCAAGGAGTTACGGAAAGAAAATGATCACAACAGGCAAATGTTGGCCAAAGCAGAGTCCAACTTCCAGGCTTTCCCAAGTGGCCCTTTTACTCCTGCTCCTCCACCAGCAGCCCACAAAGGCCCAGTAGTATCGGGGAACCTCCTGGATCATCAGCACCCCCAGGAAGGAGAAGAGCCAGGCTACAAGGGCCCAAGCATTCAGGGTTTAACTGAACTCACCACAGCCCGGTCCTGAACTCCCACAAGCACAGCATAACATCTGCATGTGTTTCTGTCCGTCTTTAATGTGATTTTTTAAAAGATTTTATTTATTCATTTGACAGACAGAGATCACAAGTAGGCAGAGAGCCAGGCAGAGAGAGAGAAGGGGAAGCAGGCTCCCTGCCAAGCAGAAAGCCAATGTGGGGCTTGATCCCAGGACTCTGGGATCATGACCTGAGCTGAAGACAGAGGCTTTAATCCACTGAGCCACCCAGGCGTCCCTAATGTAATTTTTTAAAATTTTATTTAATTTTATTTTGTTCAGTGTTCATTGTTTTTTTGACTTAACTTTTTTTGGTTTAGATATTGTTATTTAATTGATGTTGGAATTGCTTTTATTCAAGTAGACATAGCATTACAATTTTCAGATAGCATTTTTCTAATAGTGTTATTAAAGATAATTCTTATGAATATATTATTTTCCCATCATCAAACAAAATAGAATTGGATGAGACAAGTATTGTATTTTTATTTAAATAGAAGGTCCAATATTACTTCAAACACTGAAATTTGGTATGGATACAAGCATTTTTTTTCATAATTTTTTTAAAGATTTATTAATTTAGAGATAGAGGGAGAACACAGGAGGGAGGGGCAGAGGGAGAGAGAGAATCTCAAGTAGACTCCCTCTAAGTGCAGTTAGATGCTTAACTCACTGCACCACCCAGGTGCCTTTGGATACAAACATTTAAAATAATAAAGCCATTTGTGTTTGACTTGAGCATTTTGGTATACTATTTTGAAACATACAAGCACGTATTATAAGTTTGCACAAATAATTTAATATTTATTTAAATGAATTTTGACTACTTTTTAAAAACAATTGCAAAATACCCTAAACAACAATAACACATCATTCAAACTTCATGATATTTTTATTAGATTAACCCTAAATCTGTAGATCAATGTCTTTTGGAGTCTTCTCTGATACATTAGTCAACTCTCCTGTTGTATGTGTATGAGTTAGGTATCTTTTGTGTGTATGCAAATTGAGCAAGCTATTTCTTGTTAAAAATGTTCTTAAAATTTTGCAGTGTTCCTTATTTTTATATTATTATCTGTTACTGACATACCAACTGTGTCTAGTATCTGCATTGTAGGGTGTGTGTGTGTGTGTGTGTGTGTGAGTGTGAGTTTACCATTAATGGAAAACTTTTATTTTACCCAAATAAAATTTAGAAATGTCAAATAACAAACAATATGTTAAATAAAAAGTTTGGGAAAATGACAAAATAATAAGAAATCAGTGGCAATAATTAAAGTCCTCTTCCCATGAACCAAAGTTCTCAATGGCAATTAGAATGGTGACTTTTTCCAGCTCTTCAATTTGTCCAAATACATTAGAGGAATCACGATCTATGCAGTGATAGCCTTACAAAATGTGTTTTGTGAAGAAAAACCTCGAAAGTCAGAATTACTCCTTGATCTGTTGGCTGCAAAATGGATGCTGTGTTTGTTGGCAAAAAATAAAATGAAACAAAACAATAATTAATCTCACTGTACATCCCCACCAGAGCTCTTAGGTGACCAGGTGTATTGTCAGTGAGCAGTAATATTTTGAAAGGAATCTTTGTTTCTGAGCAATAGATCTCAACAGTGGGCTTAAAATAGCCAGTAAACCATGTTGTAAACAGATGGGTTTTCATCCAGCCTTTGTAGTCTTCTTTATAGAGCACAGGCACAGTGGATTTAGCATAATTTTTAAGAGTTGAGGATTTTCAGAATGCTAAATGAACACTGACTTCATCTTAAAGTCAGCAGCTGCATTAACCCCTAACAAGAGAGTCAGCCTATCCTTTGAAGCCTTGCAGCCAGGCACTGACTTCTCCTCTCCAGCTATGAAAGCTGTAGATGGTATCTTTTTCTGATGTAAGGCTATTTCTTCTACACTGAAAAATCTGTTGTTTAGTGGAGCCCCCTTTAAGAATGATCTCCACTAGATCTTCTGGAGAACTTACAGCAGCTTCTATATGAGAACTTGCTGCATCGTCTTTGCACTTTGATGTTATGAAGATGGCTTTTTTCCTTCTTTTAAGATTTTTATTTATTTATTTGAGAAAGAGAGTACAAGTGGGGGCAGAGAGCAGAGAGAGAGAGGAAGAAGCAGGCCCCCCATTGAGCAGGAAGCCTGATTTAGAGCTTGTTCCCAGGACCTTGGGATCATGTCCTGAGCTGAATGCAGACAATTAACCAACTGAGACACCCAGGTACCGCTGAAGTTGGTTTCTTTTTTTTTGAACGTGGTGAACCAACCTCTGCTAGCTTCAGACTTTTCTTATGGAGATTTTCCACTTCTCTAAGCCTTCATAGAACTGAAAAGAGTGAGGAGGGCCTTGCTCTGGATTAGCCTTTGGCTTAAGAGAATGTTGTGGCTGTTTGATCTTCTACCCAGACTGCTAAGACTTTCTCCATATTAGCAATAAGGTTGTTTCATTTTCTTATTATTGGTGTGTTCACTGGAGGAGCACTGTGAATTTCCTTTAAGAACTTTTCTTTTCCATTCACAACTTGGCTAACTGTCACAAGAGTCCTAGGCTGCTATCTTAACTTTTAAAGTGCATTCCTCACTAAAATATATTTATAGTAGGTAAGATGCTATCAAACAGCATCCCATGCTATAGAGAAATCAGTCATATTCATGAAAAGAAGAGTCAATCAATGCAGCCAACTCCACTGCCATTTCATTTTAAGAAATTGTCACAACCACCCCAGTCTTCAGACATCAGGACATTGATCAGTCAGCAATCATCAATATTGAGCATAACTTCCCAAAGTCAAAAGATTATGATTTGCTGAAAGTGCAGTTGATGGTTAACATTTTTCAGCAAGAAAAGATTTTTAAATTCAGGTATGTACCCTTTTTTAGACATAATTCTTTTGCACTGAATAAACAACACTATAATGTAAACATAACTTTATATGCACTTGTAATGCAAAAAATTCATTTGAGTCAGTTTATTGTAATATTTGTTTTATTGGAGTGGTCTGGAACCAAAGCTACAATATCTCGCATTTATGCATATCCATAATAAGCCTGTCAACTTGGTTTTTAGTAATTCCTTTATGCATCTTTAATAAGATGGTATAAGGAAAGTGTTACAATTGAAAATACATTAGTAATGTCTTCTATATTTACCTACGTGTTTACCTCTACCAGTACTCTTTATTTCTTCATATGGAGTTGAAACTGTTTAATATCCTTTCATTTCTGCTTGCAAAAATCTCTTTATTTTTTCTTGTGGAGTGGATATACTTATGAATTAACTTTTTAAATTTTATTTGGGAATGTCTTAATTTCCTCTTTATTTTTCAAGGATAATTTTGCTAGATATAGAATTCTTAGTTGACAGTCTTTTAGTTCAGCTCTTTAATATACCATTCTGTCACTTTCTGGCCTTCCTATTCCCAGTGAAATTTCAACTGTTATCTTACTGAGATCTTTTGCAGAGGATATGTTGTCTTTTTTTTTTTTTTGTAATTTCTTTTTTTTTTAATTAATTTTTTATTTTTTTATAAACATATATTTTTATCCCCAGGGGTCTCTTTCTCTTTACTTCGAGATCATTCCCTTCCTTGCCTTCAACAATTTGACTAAGATATTTCTATGTGTTGATTTATTCCATTCAGAATCCAATGAGCTTCTTGGATTGAAGAATTTTTTTTTTCCAAATTTGGGAAGTTCGGAGCTATTATAGCTTCAGATATTCTCTCTACTCTTTTCTCTTTCTCCCTCCTTCTGGACCTCCCAGTTTTCATTTGTTGGCATGCTTAGTGGTGTCCCATAATTCTCCAAAGTCTGTTATTTTTCACTTTATTCTTCATATTGTATGATATTAATTGACCTGTCTTTGTGTTTGCTGATTCTTCCTTAGATCATTTTAATCCCTTGAGGAGTCCATCTAGTGAATATATTATATTAGTTATTATACTTTCCCACTACAGAATTTTATTTAAAAAAAAAAAAGATTGACTTATTTATTTGAGAGAAGAGTCAGCGTGAGAGAGAGAGAAACCTAAAGCAGACTCCATACTGAGCACAGAGCCCAACACAGGGCTTGTTTCCAGGAAAACAAGATTATGACCTGAGAAAAAATCAATTCAGCAGCTTAACCGAGTAAGTCACCCAGGCATCCCACCACTATAGAACTTCTGTTTGGTTTTTTTTTTTATATACTTATCTCTTCACTGATCTTTTTATTTGGTGACACATAATTCTCATTCTCTCCCTGAATTCATTCTGTGTGTTTTCCTTTAGCTCTTTGAATACATTTATGATAGCTGACTTAAAATTTAGTAAATCCAACATCTGAGTTTCTATAGTCAGTATATTGAATTTTCCTCCTATTTCCTGTGTATGAGTTATACTTTCCATTTCTTCATTTATTTTTGTAAATTTTATTGGCAAGCGAACATTTAAAAAAAAATGTAACATGTCACTTCTAGAAGCCAGAGTCCCTCTCCCACCATCATTTGTTGTTGTTGCTATTTGTTTTATTGTTTTTTAGTGCTTTTCCTTGACTATTTCCTTAAAGTTTGTATTCTTTATCATTTGTGGTAACTGACGTCTGCTCACTTATCCGAGTGGTAAGCTAATGATTAGACAGAAATTTACTTCAGTAAGTCTCTCAGTTTGTGACAAAAGGCTCTGCTGGGCATGTCTTCAGTGATCTGGCTGGCAGTCTACTACCCTGCATTAGCCTTCCCTTCCTGATTGTGCAGAGCCAGGGAAAGCCCTAAGCTTTTACCTCTGACTAATATCACTTCCTCCAGGTATTGTGATGTTAAACAATTGCTACTGGTTCTTTTCATCAAGTACTCGGCAGGCTAGGGTTATTCACGGAGAGTGGTTTCCAAGTTAAGTAGACAAGCACTAGCAGTGGACTTTTCAGCAAGCTGCAAATAGTTCTCTATGGCTTTTAGGGACTTCCAAAATGTTTTGGCTACTCCAGTGCCTATTGGACTTTTTGATTTCACAGCTATTACAATTGTGAGACTATTGCTTTTCAAAGCTATCTTGTTGTGGAGAGTGATGGGATTATGACAAGTTAAATTTTCTTTATTAAAATACAGTTGCTTTTCTTAAATAAACATTTTCTTAAATTGTTGTAAGCCCTTAAATAATTAAGTTCATATTGCTTGTATAGGGAAGTGAATTTTCAGAAGTCTTTACTCCCCATTTGTAAATCAAACCCTTTCACTTCCCTTTTGATGATTATAACATAAATTAGTTCCATTTGTATATCATGATAGCTTTTACAAAGGACCCTCACATCTTACCTCTTTGTGTCCTCTAAAATTTTGATTTATGAAACATTTTAAACATGAAAGTGGAGAAAATAATATATTGGTTATTCTTGTACCCACTTCCCAGATTTAACAGATATAATATTTTGCCATATTTGCTTCAGCTTTATTATTTTTTAAGGAAAGAAATATATTTATTATCTTTCATTTTCCTCTTCTAAAGAGGTTGCTTCTCTTTTGTGGTTGACATGTGTTAATGCTAGTCATATTTGCATATTTTTGCATATGAATTCATAAACAAAATATGTATGTGAATATATCTATATAATAGTTTTATATCTTCTTTAAATCATATTTTCCTTTTATATATTTCTTTTTAAAACTAGCTTTACTTTGCTTTTGTATTATATTTTGACATCTACCTATGCTGATCTATGCAAATCTACCATTTAACAGAATGGATATTTCATTGAATAATCAAATACAATCTATGTATTCAGTCCTATACTGATGACAGTTTGGCATATTGGCTTTAAATGTGGGCTCTAAAGCCAGAATTCCTGGGCTCTGATCCATATTGGGTTACTTCTATTTCCTCTGTTATTTTGGGAAAAGTATTTAACTGCTGTGCCTTGGTTTACTGATATGGGTATAACAATAGTACAAGCCACACAGAGTCATTTTGAAGATTAAATTACGTAATACAAATGAAAAGTTTAAAAGTATTCTTGGGAAATAATAAGTCCTTGGAAAGAATTAGCTCTTATTACAAACAATGCTGTAGGGAACACCCTCATGTGTATTTCATAACATTTCTGCATTATAGCATTACATTATAGCTTTACAGTATGCTGTAATATATGTATACAATACCTATAAAATATAATATGCCTTATAGCATTACAGCCCAAATGGATGGGACCAAGGTACATTTCTATCAAGATTATACATATTCTAATCATGTGTTGCTGTAATGAGACAACCAGCCTGGTAAAAGGTAGTTACCATGAATGAACTCAATCAAAATTAGTGTCCAGAATATATATTTTATAAAATCTTCTATAAATTGTTAAGAAAACATATACCCATTTTAAAAATGTGAAAATAAATGTGAACAGAAAATTCACTGAAAAGGAAATCCCCAGAACTAGCAGAGTCTAACTGAATGACTAGTATTAGAAGACTTGTAAAGTAAGTGACCAGATGTAGCTTTAATTCACTTCCCCAAATCCACCCCTAGGCTATCTCCACTACTACATTTTTTCCCTTCCAATTAATCACGCAATTACTACATCTCTGCTTTTCTAAATGATGTGGAAAAGAAGTGTCTTCCCCCTGCTTTTGGTGTGTCCTTTTATTTAAACAAAAACATTTTTTTCTAGGAAGATTTTCTCTGAGCTGAAATTAGCTAGAGCAACTTGTAACACATGGTGTGTTATCCATGGATGTGTGCATGTGTTCAAAAAATCTGTGTAGTTGTTTCTACAAATGTATCAATGTAACAGGTGTCCAGGCACACATGTGGTTTTCAGAACTACTGCTGGTAAAGGAGTTGATGTAAGTGATCTCCTTTCAGAATAGCAACATGGCTAACACAGCTATTCATTTCAATTCACATTTACCGAAATGAAACAGAAATTTGGCAACTTCACTGGGAGTATCCAGAAATTGGTATGCTCCTGGGCTTCTGATATATAGGTGGGAAAAACATTTCCTATCTAATCTTTGACATTCTATGTTCCAAAAGATTTTTATTTTAACCCTGGTCTTAATTGCCCTTCAGTATAAAAATTAATTGTGTTTTCCACTAAAAGGCCAGTGCAGCTTAAGGTTGCTCTAGGGTCTTGGCAGCCAATGCATCTTCTGTAAATGGCTTGATTGCCGTCTGTGGAGAGAAGTGCTGGGAAAGATGTGCTTGACCGAGGCTATACATTACAGTCCAATTAGTGTGAAGATCACTACATGAGTCTTTAACTTTATCTAGTAACTGTCGGAATCTCTAATAGAGACCATTGAGAGAGAGGAGAGGAATTTAGAATCTACTCTTTCTGCCAGGCAAAAGGGGAATGCCTTTGGCTATATACCAAGGGACAACCAGGGGCACTTCCCTCAACTTTTCTGTCCCTCAAAATGCCTCTATTCCTCCTACCATCCAAATTAAGAGTTAAAGAAATCAGAATCTTCAATGTATATACTCATCCTGACAGTACAAAGTATAAGAGCAGTTCTTAGCAAGGGGTCTAGGGTCAGGGACCTTGGTTGGTATTTCAGGCTATTTGTGTTGGGTTATTAAAAATCTGCAAGGCTCAGATCCATTAGCTAATAATAGGAATGGTAACTGTACTGCCTTCATAGAATTATTAAAATTATTAAATACCATCTTGAATTAAAGACTCCTAACTGACAAGTTATTATTGAGTATTAAAGGAAATGAATGGACTTCAAAGTCAGCATACCCATGCTAACGCATCACAGTCATTCATTATGCTCTCTTTATAAAGTCAGCATTTTCTTTGCTGCTCTCATTCTCCTCTAGTTGTTGGGCATTTCCTAGGCCCTGTTGAGTTCATCTCTCACTTTGTGATAAAGATTTTATTATAGGAGTTCTCTGACCTACATCATGGCAGGACTGGCTCCAACCAACCCATTCCTTATGAGGGTTACTTGTCAATACCTCCTATTGGCGGTTCCCCTTATCCCCCTTTACTGAAGGTTTATGTTCCACCTGCACAGCCATTTTGATTGACACATCCACCTCTTCTTCCTGGTCTTTCCATACTCCTGTATCATGGATCCTCCTTACACTATTTTATCTCCCATTGGATACACACCTGCTTCTGCTAAGAATAGGGTGAGGATGTATGCTACCTCATATAGAAGGATTTAGTAATTCCTTTCTCAATCATTCCTCCTCTGAGAACATAACCTTTCCTTCTCTGGCACTTCCAAAGTCAAAGAAGGAGTAGAAGATTTGAACCCGACTCCATGGGAGTTTAAGGTTATCAAACACTTCTCCCTATGCACATGTGTTTCTGGGCAGAAAAGATTACTTAGTGGGCCAGCACCCTTCTGCTCAATAGCAAAATTTGGAAGAATATCATTCTTGAATATTATGCTGACCAAAAATCAGTTGTATTTGCTTGAAATCTGTGTATTTCAGGTGTATTGTCTTTGCAAGCCCATATTTTAATGAATATATAAATGGATGAAATATGAGAATGAGTT
Organism: Mustela putorius furo; assembly: GCF_011764305.1. Taxonomy (NCBI): domain Eukaryota; kingdom Metazoa; phylum Chordata; class Mammalia; order Carnivora; family Mustelidae; genus Mustela; species Mustela putorius. Next base: position 1,316,882 of record NW_025422115.1, on the reverse strand, counting down.
GCTGCTACTATGAAAACTAAGTTGATAGTTTTGGGGAAAAAGTAGATGAAGGACAACCATTGTCTTAGTTATCTAAGGCTTCTCTGGAAAAAGCACCACAGACTGGAAGACTTAAACAACGAATATTTATTCTTCACCTATGTGGAGGCTGAGAAGCTCAATGTTGAGGTGCTGACCGATTCGGCTCCAGGTGAGAGCCCTTTTCCTGGTTTGCAGATGGCTTCCTTCTTACAGAGGCCATGCATGGCCAGGAGAGAACAAGCTCTTTGTCTTTCCTTCTCTTACAAGGACATGGATCTCATCAACAAGGTTGGACTCTCATGACCTCATCCAAACCTAATCATCTCCCAAAGGCTTGACCTCCACATACCATCCCATTAGGGGTTCAACATATGTATGGGGAGGAGTGTAAACATGTAGTTTATAATAATTATCAAAACTATTTCTTGGGAACTCAGTATGGGTGATGAAACTATTGGGACATAATAGTAAAATCAAAGAAGACTCTGACCTTATCCTTGGCAAGTTCTGTATATCATTGCACTATTTTAAAAAACATGAAACTGAAAATCTTTGATAATATATTTAGATGTAGTTTTTTTTTTTAATATTTAATTTATTTATTTGACAGAGAGAAATCACAAGTAGATGGAGAGGCAGGCAGATAGAGAGAGAGAGAGAGAGAGAAGCAGGCTCCCTGCTGAGCAGAGAGCCCGAGGTGGGACTCGATCCCAGGACCCTGAGACCATGACCTGAGCCAAAGGCAGCGGCTTTAACCCACTGAGCCACCCAGGTGCCCTATTTAGATGTAGTTTGCATCTTTTGTTCCTTGGGTAATTTCCATGGTTGAAGATGAAATAAAGTGTTTTATGTAGATATGCATATTTTTATTATTACTTGTTAAAGTCACTTAAAAACAATATTAACTCTACATAATCAGAAAAGAGGCTTCTACAAAACTTAGAAGTTATTTAGAAGTCCTGGGACATTGAAGAGCATGGAGTTGGGCCCCCAACAGGATGTTTGCTCCTGTCCTCTCTCGTCTATTCTTCCACTGAGCCAAGAGGCCACATCAGAAGAGAGATGGAGGAGACCATGAAGACATGAAACCAAAGTAAGGAGGCAAAGAAGGAGGTGGGATGGAACAATGGGAGGAGATAGGAGAAACAGAAATAAAAGAAGTCAAGAGAATCAGAGAAGCATTTTTTTGGTGGAGAGGGAGCCACTATTAATTAAATACATGTGTGTTTATAAATTTACAGACATGTATAAAACATTAATGGGAGTTTACTGTAAGCTAATTACCACTGTAGAGTCTTATTACATAGGAATCTTTTTTCTTTTCTTTTTAAAAATATTTAATTTATTTATTTATTCATTTATTTTAGAGAAAGAGAGTGTGAGAGAGTGAGAGAGTGCATGTGACTGGGGGAGGGGCAGAGGGAGAGAATCTTCAAGCAGATTCTGAGCTGAGTGTGGAGTCCAGTGAGAGGCTCTATTCCACGACGCATGAGATCATGACTGGAGTTGACGCCAACTGTCAGAAGCTTAATTGACTGAGCCACCCAGGTGCCCCCATAATATTTTTCTTGATTGAAAGAAGAGAGTCTGCTTTTAATCCACGAGTCTCTGAAGGCCCCCTCATTATCACAGGCAGACAATAAACAAACATAAGTAGACCTTATGTTAATTGTTCAGTCAAGGAATAAAATTTCATAAATTATTAAAAATATTCAACATAGTGAACAGTTAGGGTCATCCTTGGTCTCGGCTCTCAGTAATGTCCTTATAAGTACTTCAGGGGGCCTCTTTAGAGTCTTCACAGGACCACCTTCTACCTCAAATACTAACTCTCTTGGTAAATAAGCACTCTTTCCCATACAATCTCACTGCCTTTTATTTTTAGTGCTGGAGGGGTATAAAATAACAGATTAACTACATAGCAAATTTCGAAATATTTTATTTCCTCTAATACATTATGAAATTGAGAAAGTAAATATACTTATGATGATAAAATTAAAAAAAAAAAAGCTCCATACTGTCTACAGTGAAAAATTACAACTATAAAAAATTTAGGGGTTATTCCAGATGAGAGATGATGTATATAATTGTTTGCCATATAGAAGGTGCTCAATAATGTTAAATATCATTATTGCTAGGGTTCTGTAAGCTTTGTTTCACTCTCCTGGGAGCCTTACATATATTTTTTTATATTATTTATATGGAAAAACACTTTTCCAAGTCCAAGGGGCCAATTTATTAATGAGTTTCTGGGACAACACGTTCACACACAGTAGTACATGCACTAATGGACATGGGAACTCAACCTGCAAATGGTAGGAATAAAAAAAAAAAGCGCCAGGATCTCATCATTAACCACATCCTTTTACTTCTGCATGCTCCCAAGGTGGCCGGAATTTGAATTTTGGTAAAAATGTTGTAACTTTAAGCTGGCCAAAAAAGAACAGTTCTTCCAAGTCATTTTATTTAAGGGATCTGGGGGTTAGGAGGACAAAGGAGAAAGGCCAAAAGAAAATGAGTAAAAAATTTTCCCCAAATAACTCTATTTACAAATAGAACCATTTAACCAGAAAAATAGCTAAAGATAAAAGCACAGTAATATTGATGGTATTTTTTAATAGCAAGATAAATCTAAGTGCACAGCTCTGGGGGAAGGGGACTGATCATGGTGCATGGGTACAATCCAATGTGCATAAGCTGATAAAAGTGATGATAGAAAATTGTTATGGGGCACCTGGGTGGATCAGCCAATTAAGTATCTGCCTTTGGCTCAGGTCATGATCCTGGATTCCTGGGATAGAGCCCCGCATCAGGCTGCCTGCTCCCCAGGGAGTTTGCTTCTCCCTCTACCCCTCACCCACTCATTCGCTTTCTCTCTCTCTCTCTCTTTCTCTCTCTCAAATAAATAAATAAAATCTTTTAAAAAAAGAAAATTGTTATATCCTGGTGTCTGCAATTACAGCGTGTCCCTTCTATGTTATAAGCTCTGTGCCCATCTATGTATTTAGGAAGTCATACACAGTATGACTATTTATTTAGTATTTAGGAATGTTCACAGCCATTACTTCTAGATATTTAGATATTTGGTAACTCCCCAAAGAAGTTTTGGTTTTTTTTTTTAAGACTTTATTTATTTATTTGACAGAGAGAAATCACAAGTAGGCAGAGAGGCAGGCAGAGAGAGAGGAAGGGAAGCAGGCTCCCTGCTGAGCAGAGAACCTGATGTGGGGCTCGATCAGAGGACCCAGAGATCATGACCTGAGCGGAAGGCAGTGGTCTAACCCACTGAGCCACCCAGACGCCCCACCCAAAGAAGTTATTTTTCCCCTTCCAATACCTTATTTTCTGTATCGATCCTATGATTTATAATTACTGAAGGAGATACATCGTTATACTTTATTTCACACTGCTGTATGTTTTCTTTCTCCTGGGGTACTTAGAAACAGTCCTCTAAGGAACGATTCACTAGCAAATGAGCCAAGACATGGTTGCACAACTGTGATCTCCCGGTCCCAGGCAGAAAAGAGTTTCCTCCTCACACAACACTGCCAGCAAATCACTCTCCACAGACAGTAATGGATTGAATGAAAGTATTGTGTTGTGTTTTTTTTTTCCCCCAAATTGCAACAACTACCATATAAAGGAAAAGATGAGTTTCAGATGGATTTTTAATTTTTTTTTTTTTCTCCCAGATCATTTCCAGGCATTCTTGTGAATTTCTTGCACCTAAGAGGCCTGGCTCAGTTTCAAGTTCCATGCCTTCTTGCGCTGCCAGCACATGGCTGGTTCTCAGCAGTCAGAATTGGCTTCCCTGGGGGACTCTGGTCCTTGCCCGAAGACCACCGGACACCGCCCTGAGCTGCCCAGAAACGCGGGGAATGTAAATCAGAGTCTGAGCCAGACAGGTGCTCTGCCTGTCAGAGCGCTCTGCATCTTCTCACGAGTCTCCAGAATAGTTTGTGGAAAGTCCCCTTGCCCTCTGCCCCAGCTTGGGTATGCCATCTGCCCTCAGCCCAGACTTGGTGGCCCCAACCAAATTTAGATGCATTAATACCACGTGCTGTTAATGGATGATGCCAAAAGGGCACATGGCTCATATCTCCCTCCGCCCTGCTTTGTTACCCCTGACAAGCACTCGAGGCTGGGAAGAGAGCTGTGTCGCTTCCACTCAGCTCCAGCCCAGCGACTAAGTACATTCTTACAGGGACATCAATCTTGGATGCCAAAGCCTGGCAATTTGCATTGCAGATGGCCGACCCTCCTGACATTTTGCCACTGGGAGCAGAAACTGAGGCATCCTCCTTGGTTAGAGCTATGGGCGGAGAAATCCACTTTGTAGTCAAATTGAGCGCAGAAGCAAAGAAAGAATAAGGTGGGTCGAAATTGGACCAGTGTCCTTTTTGAATGACACAAAGAATATTGATTTTTTTTTTTAATATTAGAAGCATAGTTCTTTTCAAACCCCAGCTAACTATTTCCTCCAGTACACAGATCAGTCCTATGGATCCCATTTCCAACCCAACCCTTACCGTATGCATGGCTTATGTCTGCTCTCTTCCCGACCCATGGCTTCTCCATCATTTTTTTTTTTTTCCCTTTTCTTTCCTGCGCTCATATGCCATTTGGGTCCCTCACTACTTTGATTCTCTGGCATTTTGAATCTTCAACAATGACACACATACAAAATCAGAATAAACATAGAAAACTGGTGTGTGTTTTTGAGAATGAGTTGTTTTTCTTCTTTTTTTTTTAACATAGATTTTGTGCATGATGCATCTTAGCTATAATTTTATGATTATTTTATTAGAATAGTCACTCTTCTTAGGGATCTGTTCAGCTCAGCCAGTTAAGTATTTGACTCATGGTTTTGGGCTCAGGTCATGATCTCAGGGTTGTGGGATCGAGCCCCACTTGGATCCATGCTGTGCTGGGAGTCTGCCTGAGAATCTTTCCCCTTCCCCTCCCTCCTCTGCTCCCCACCGCCTCTAAATAAATAAATAAATAAATAAATAAATAAATAAAATCTTTGGAAAAAATACAAGAAAGGATAGTTACTCTTCTAGGAGGCAGAGTTTTACTGCAAGAATTTAGTTTTGTCATCAGAAAGATCTGGATACTTACGTTAGCTCCACTACTCTCTAATTTTAGAACTTCAGACTTGTGACTTGACCATGATTCCAGGACCACCCATGTATAAAATAAGGATAATAATAGCACTTAACTTCTAAGGTTGTAAGAATTAAACGGGACAAGTAGTAGACATAAAAAGCTTAGCTTGGGTCTTGTGAATAGTAAGGACTAATTAAGGATTGGATGTTGCTATTTAATTATATACTGACCTGCTGGATGGAATCATGGTAGTGAATTGGGGGTAAGACGGGTCTAGTTTGGATTCCAGATTTGCCACTAACTTGTTGCTTATCTCTGACTAGTGTATTTATAACCCTTCAAAGGCTTCCCATCTATAAAATACAGGTATTAAATTACATCTGATATGGTTGTTTGAATGCTAAATGAGATAATGTGTGGCTGAAACCTCTACCATTTCTTATTAATCCATGTATTTCAAACTGTATAAACAGTTCCATAATTTGGGGTCCAGTGAAAGTATACCCTTTTTTTTTTTCCTATTAGAGTTCTTGTCCTATTATGATGATTCTCAAGTTGGTGTCCAAGAAGCTGACAATAGTTCCCCACATGCTTTGGGGGATCTGTGAGGTCCGTACTATTTTCTTGAAAATAGTAAAATAAGATTTGCCTTTTTCATTCTAATCTCCTCACAGGTACAGAGTGGAGTTTTCTAGAGGCTACATGAGATGGGATGGTATCACCACTCTGAAACTAAGGTGTGATGAGCTTTGCCATTTAAAAATAAATTTCATAAGCAAATATTTTCAATGTTTTTCCTTCTAATTATTAATATGAAAAATAGTGATAGATATAATCCATATAAATAAAATGTCTTTGAGGGTCTTTAACAATTTTTAAGGGAGTAGAGGTGTCCTGAAACAAAAGTCCTTGAAAACCCTTCTATTAAATTTCAATTTGTTTCTTTAAATATATATATATATATATATATATATATATATATATATATGTGTGTGTGTGTGTGTATACATATAAAATTTATTTGAGAGGGAGAGACAAAGCTCTCTCACATGTTCACAAGTGTGGGAGGGGACAGAGAGAGAGGGAGAAGCAGGCTCCCTGTTAAGCCAAGAGCCAGACTTTGGGTTATATCCCAGGACCCTGGGATCATGACCTGAGCTGAAGGCAGATGCTTAACTGAGCCACCCAGGTGCCCTTTGCAATTTGTTTCTGTACATATCTTTCCACCTGGAGATCCTTAAAGGAAAGTATTCTATTAAACTTGGAGTTTCTGCTTTCTGGCTTTGTACCTGTGCTCAGTAAAAGTTTCCTAGCCCTGTGCCCATGAAACAAACAAGCTGTTATTTATGTTGGTGTTACATCTCCTCTATCTAGAACGTAAGCTTATTAATTTGCACATTTCTTGTTTACCTTGTTTTCCTTTCCCTGTGGCATCCAGTTGTCCTCTGGATGAATCAACTGTCCAGAGACTTGTGTTAGGTTGTGTATGAGGACAGGGCAACCGCTCTGCTTTCCCAGGGGAGGGTGGACACCAGGCCCAGGCTGACTGCCCAGCAGTCCCATGGAGCTCTGTGGTCCTGGGTTCTCGCTCAGTAGCAGCAACAACCCTCCCACTTCTGGCCCCGACAGCATCACACAACAGCGGGTTCTGCCAGCTTCACCTCCTGGGGATCTAGAAGCTGCCACATCCTTGCCATATCCCCCAAATCCCCCCCTCTCCCCCCCTACCCCACAAATGAAGGCTCGTTGTCTTCTCTTTCAGCACATTTTCCCTGACATTCTTTACCTGCCTAACTCTCCTCCGGCTTAGCTACAAATAGCCTCTGGCAAGTCTGCATCTTTGCCTACTTTATCTCTTCCTCCTGCTACTCCTTGTCCTTTGACGCCTTGTGTCAAATCCACCTGTTCTTCAAGGTCACCATTCACTGCCACATCTCTGTGGAACCAGTTGGAACCAATCACCCTCGTTCAGGGTTCCACACTAACTACCATGATCTAGCTGATAAAAATCTACTGTCGTGGGCATGTCTATCTCTTGCCATCTCTTGTAAGCTCCATAGAGGAAGGAATTATTTCTTACTCATTGTTATCAAACAATGTACAGGGGCCTTTAATAGGAGATCACAAGAAGTGCTTGAATCTCTTTCATCTGAAACTTGATTGCACACTCTAGGTGTTTTTTCCATATTGTTAGACCATCTCGTTTGAAGATTACAGGGAAGGAAAAAATCTTATTACACATATGCTCTATGAAAGCAAATTAGGGACTACGAAGCATTTCCAAAAGGGGGGCAAGGGACCATTTTTATCCACAGGGGCTGCATATGGATTCGACAATGAGCATCCCACGGTTGCCTGTGGTGGCCTGGATGTTCAGGGGAGATACATGCATCCGCGCTGGCCAAATGCAAAGCTCTGTGCTAGGGGCAGGAGTCCCAGAGCTCTAGCCATCTGTGCATCCGGACAGCACCGTTCAGTTAGAGCCAGAAGTAAACCACCACATCAGAAGGACTGGCTCACGAGAAAGATGCTGAGGAAGGCAAAGAAGGTTTTCAGAGCCAATGCTGAAGCAAGGAGAATCTCGTACATGGCCTGAAAGAGTTTGACTTTGTCTTTATTTACAGCTCTATAAAATAATTTCACAGAACCTGGTGGGAACATCATGATTCATGGGGGAATGGATTACAGGCTCACAAACCATGGGTCATCAATATTTCCCCCAAACCACAAGGCTGATCAGGAAGAAACTCAGCCTGAGCAAGACACTCCACTTTTCAGGCTCAACTCTACTTCGGCATTTGAGGATCTCATCCCCACCCCTGAACTTTTCCCAAATTAATAGCACAATTTAATAGTGCTGTTTTTCTGGAGCCTATCACGAACCCTCAAGGCTGCGAAATGAGGCAGGAAATACCCCACAGCAGGCCCGTCTGGCACGATTTCCAGACTTTACAAGAGAATCTCAAACACTTTTATTTCTCAGGGAAATATAATATTTCTCCCTCAGCTCAAAGTTAGTTCTTTATCTTCAAGTAACTATAAACAAACACAGTTTTGGCAATCACCACTGGGAAAGATAATGCTGATGCAGTTATTGAAAATTCCACTTTTACTCAGACTTTTCTTTTTCTTTTTCTTTTTTTTTCCCCAGGATTTCACAGCTGTTTCTTGTTCCCTTGCATTTTTCAGCTGTACTGCATTTTGTTCAGCTTTAAATGGGCAAAGCAGAGACTGCTTTCTTTGGAACATGGCTTTCTGTCTCTGAACTAGAAGCTCTGTTTTAAGCATTAAGACTCTTGGTTCCCAATTTGCCAGTTGCTCTCCATTTAAAGCAGCAACAATGTCCCCAGGGCAGTTGAGTAAATGAGGTTATACTCTCTACAATTAATGAAACACATTAATATCTTTACACTTTCCTGCACTTCTTTTCCCAAATTTTTAAATAAGGTTTCCAGGCATCTCTGCTTTATGCTGCAAGGCCAGAAGAACGAGATTGAATAAAAAGGACATAAATGAGCAATATCTTATACTAAGGGGCAGGGGGTGGGGAGAGAAACCATTTTACAGCATTCTTAGTCCTGTATGCCCTTTCTTGATGAATTGGGTTGACCCAAGACTAAATTGGCTTAGTAGACTTTTCTTAAAGACATAACATGCTAATGTGCTTTTATATTAAACATTTAATTTAATTTAATATATTTGCTTGATGCTATATCTGGACTTATTGTGGACAATATTTCCCCTGTTTCTCAGAGTAGATTGCAATCTTGGTAACAGGAAGAAGTAACAAGGACAGAATAGTCTAGTGCAACCAATGGCAACATTGTACTACTACTGGACACATATGTACAATTTAAATTATATACATGCCTTAAAATTGGGAAGTGCATCTGAGTGTTATTAATGGGTAAGCCAAATTCTGATAGTTACTAATCCAGTTCTGACTCTTGCATATTTTTAAATTTCTTTCCAGGGAAAGCTTATTTTACTTTCAGACTCAGGAAGTAATACATATGGATTTAAAAATTCAAAATAGATATAATTTAAAATTGTTTATGTAAACATTACCTTGATCTAAAAACTGATTGTAGGCCATTTGAGACATGGAGAGCCATAAAATTCATCTATTGATTATTTTGAATATTAGAAGAGTTTATTTCATAGAGTCATCACATTTGAACCTACTATGCGCTGAACATTGCACTAGAACAATGGTCATCATTTGGAGATTTTGGTTAAACACCCACCCACCCCAACACACATACACATGAAAGATATGATTTATCCCATCAGCAGATTTACCTTTGTAAGTATGTTTTTCTTAGTCTAATATTAAAATTAGTTAGTGCTCTTTAAGCACAATACTATTAATGGTAAGGAAAGTGGCTTTGGGATGAAAGTAAGCTCAGGGCATTAGCAGTTCAAGCTCTTCAAATGCTTTCTTTTCTACACCAAAAGCAAACCAGAGCAAACCCTGTCTTACAGAAAGTGTTGCAATGATTTACTGCCTCGCTAATTCCTCATGTGTTGTGATGCAAGTGTTTGACCCTTGGCTTGTGAGACATGATGTCTTTCAGATGGAAGTCAGGATGATCATTACAGCAGTCAGGCTCTGTTCCACCAGAGTGGGATGGTCGGCAATTCTAATCCTGGCGGCGCTCCAAGCTAGGAAACCACGTGCTACCTCTCTTGAAAAGTTTCTTGGAACGTCAGCTAAAGAAGTTGCTTTTCTGTTACCATCCCCATCCTTTTGTAACGCCCCACTCAGACAGCTGCTAGCTCACTGCCATGTCACCCTCCAGGCAGGACTGATTTCAATAACAAGCGAGCCGATGTCATCGCGACCATTATTTGGGAGTGAGAGTTCAAACAGGCTAGCTTCAATGGGAACAAAAACGTTCAACTTACTCATAGTGCTGACTGTAATGGGTTGTACTGTGAAGGAGGTTGAACTAGTTGGCAAAAGGTTTTACCAGTAGTTATCCTGAATTTGATTTAACTTGGCCTAAGTCAACGTGACGGATCTTGTTTTCCTTTGGTCCAATACCTTAAAACTTTAAAGGACAACATCTGATGGTAAGAGTAGGTACTGCTCCCATTGTTTAGCCAAGCAAGCTGAGGCTACAGAGTTTAAGTAATAGCTTGTTCAAGTCACAAGTCAAGGGAAAGAGTCTAACTTTCCTCCCATTACGTTAATTCCTATTTCATTTCATGATCCAAGAAGACTTGGAACAAGTCTTTTCCACTCAACCAGCACCTAACCCTTGCTTAGAACTCAAGAAGCACTCAGTAAAAATTCTCAAGTAATGAATGGAAAGTTGAGCTTTAAACTCATGTCTCCCATTAAACCAAGATTTCTCAACCTGGGACACATTCTGCAACCCATGTTCTGGGATCTATAACCCTCTACATTAACTTTCTAATTTTTTAATGGTTCTAGAAACAAAGTAACATGAACATATTCTGGACCGTCTGTAAAATAAGTTCTGTCACTCAAATTCAGTGCTGTTACTTGCATTTTTTGTTTTGGATGTATTAAATGGAAATAAAAGCTAAAATGTGTATCAGTTTATTGTTTAAACAAAAGTGTGTTAAGGATGAATGCCACATTTATGTTGGAGAAGGACATAGTGAAGGGATCATGATTTTATGGAAGATAGTGATGCTAAAAAGACAGTGCAGAATTTTTCTATTCTCAGTGGCAGCAACAATTGAATTGTCTATTTAATGCAGTTACCAATAAGGCAGTACTACCAATATTATCTTTAAGTGAACAAGAAAGCCTTACATATATAGCAAATGATTCATTAAAATTGGTGTTTGGGCATTGCTTCTGTGTAGAATTTTGATAAAGTTTGAGTTTCAATAATCTGAGAGTAGCAAACAGAGTCTTATAGTGTTTTATATACAGTACATATATCATATATGACATACAAGACCAGTAATGGTAATATTGCAGTTGAAATACAGACACAAATTTAATGCAGAACACTACCAGAGATTACATGCTTCTACTATGTACCTCAGATTTTTTGTTTTAGCAAAACAAAATCATCCAGCATGTTTAAAATAATACTGCATGGGATTTTATTGACCTTGTGGTTTTGCATTCATTTAATGCCCTTGGAATTGTTTAGAATTTTTAGTTATAAGGCAATTACAAGGATAATGATTTTGTACTTAGTTTTATATTTGTATGTATCTAAGTAATATTATGAAAAAAGATGGGTTAAATTGATACTATGCCCTTTGAGGATTGACTTCCTTAATGTATTCTCATCTGTGTATGTATATACACATACACAGAGTATATATACATGTATATATACTACAAGAGAGAATAATACATTAAAGAAATGATTATTTTATGTTATATATAATTATAATATATATGTATATTTTATTTATACATTTGTATTTTATATAAGTATATATTTTATGTTATAATCATATATTATGTATTTCATATATACAATGTTTATTTTAAAGTGAATTATAGTTATATAGTCACAAAATATCTGTAAAGAATCCATGACATCATTGCTGTTGTTCACAAAATGTGTTTGTATATGTATGTATATATAACAGCTTAATTTCACTGAAATGAAATAATACAACAATTTTTTTGCAACAAAATAAAAATATGAAGATCAGAATGCCAAATTAAAACTATTGGAAAACAACAGTACTACATTTTTTTTTAAAAGATTTTATTTATTTGACAGAGAGAGATCACAAGTAGGCAGAGAGGCAGGCAGAGAGAGAGAGGAGGAAGCAGGCTCCCTGCTGAGCAGAGAGCTGGATGCGGGACTGGATCCCAGGACTCTGAGATCATGACCTGAGCCGAAGGCAGCGGCTTAACCCACTGAGCCACCCAGGCGCCCCAGTACTACATTTTTTTAAGTCCTAGATTTTCTTTTGATTTAACTGCAAAATTTCAAATTTAAATAAAAGCATAAGAAAAAAAATTACTCTTGCATAGTATTTTCCTTTTTTAAAAAAAGATTTATTTATTTTTTTGAGAGAAAGGGAGAGAAAGAGAATGGGGGGAGGGGAAAAGGAAGAGGCAGAGAGAATTCCAAGCAGACTCCCCACTGATTGCATAGAACCTGACGAGGGGTTCATCTCCCCACCTTGAGATCATGACCTGAGCTGAAACCAAGAGTTGGACGCTTAACCACCTGCACCACCCAGGCACCTGGTAGATTTTCAAATCGAGGGCACCATCTTTCACTTCTAGAAGGATGTTTTGAAAAATTTAATGTATATTGAAAATTAACGTTTTTTGAAAGATTTTATTTATTTGACAGACAGATATCACAAGTAGGCAGAGAGGCAAGCAGAGAGAGAGAGAGGAGGAAGCAGGCTCCCCGTGGAGCAGAGAACCCGATGTCCGGCTCCATCCCCGGACCCTGGGATCATGACCTGAGCCGAAGGCAGAAGCTTTAACCCACTGAGCCACCCAGGAGCTCCCAAAATTAATAGCATTTTTTAAAAAGTATTTACTGAAAATGTTCTGATAATCACTAAACAATATTTTAAAGAACATTTTACAAATTTTGGTGGGAAATAATAGATGTAAGTAACTTGAGCAATAACGTAAAAAGAATAAGTTGAAAACATCTCGAATCCCACCATCCAGAGACACTATTAATCATGTAAAAAACATCTTTTCAGACATCTTACATACATTTTTCCATCTTATATACATATATATATCTATGCACTTATGTATCTTTAACTAAAGCTATTTTTAGCTAGGGATCATGCACCTGGAAAAAGTGACTCAAGGAAGTGAATCAACTTAATGAAACCCATAACATCGTCTGACTACGGAAGAAGAACAGATAAAACTACATGGACTATGCAATTGTAGAACACACAGACTATGTAATTGATTAGTGTAATTAAATTTAACAGTAAAGAAATGATTATTATGGGATATAGGAATTAGCAATACATTTAAACAAAGAAACTATACCATGAGTTTTTCCCACTGGATCTAACTTATATTGAGCAATTATTATATTCTACTTTAGGAAATCTTGAATTTATAATAAAGTAAAAAAAAGGTAGAATGGTATTTCTACATTATCATTTTAGAAGCTACAGTGAACTACATTATTTGATTGTATCGCTAAATTAATTAAAAAGTCTGTTGGGGCATTCTTAATAAACCTGGCCAATTTTTAATTCAGGTTGACACCACTGAAGATACAAGTATAATTGCTATTGGTTCAGAGTCTGCAGATGATCTGATATCAGTCTCCAGCATATGTTCAAGCATAGTAAAACCTCATTAATTTAGACTTCTTCATTTGAATTTCATGACAATTTGAGCAAGTTATGCTGTTCTTCATTACCTAGGAAAAAAAGTTCCCAACAGGGAAAGAAAACATTACCCTAACAAGATTTCAGGGCTACATTATAAAGTATTGAATAGAACAAATAATTTTCAAAAATTTAGTATTACTCGTGTGCATAAAAATATAGTGACTATGCACTGAAGGGATATCATCTGTTCTTAAAGTATATTTAATATAACATCTGTTTAGAAATACTTAGTGTATGGGCGCCTGGGTGGCTCAGTGGGTTAAAACCTCTACCTTTGGCTCAGGTCGTGATCCCAGGGTCCTGGATTGGGCCCTGCATCGGGCTCTCTGCTCCGCGGGGAGCCTGCTTCCTCCTCTCTCTCTGCCTGCCTCTCTGCCTACTTGTGATCTCTCTCTGTCAAATAAATAAATAAAATCTTTAAAAAAAAAAGTAAAAATACTTAGTGTATTATAAGTCTTCCTTCCTTATCTCCTTCCTTTCTTTTCTTTCTTTCCATCTATCATCTATCTATTATCTATCCATGTATCTATCATCTACCATCTTTTAATCCCTCTATGTAACTCTTAGAGTTCACATTTTCCCTACTTTAGAATGATACTGCTTCTTATTTTTATGTTACTAGTATTTAAGTTGTTTGGAGGAAATATGCTATAGAAGTTGTTAAACAACCCATATTTATATAATAGTATTCTTGTATTAGGTATGAAAGATCAACTCAGTATCTTTACATTTTGGTTTAAAAAGTATTACCTTTGAAAGTTTCAGTTACCAAATGGTTTATATCCATGGTTCTCATCTAGGACTCATTTTACCTCTCAGGGAGTATTTGACAAGGTCTAGAGACATTTTTGGTTATCACAACGGGAGCTGCTACTGGTATTTAGTGGGTAGAGCCCAGGGATGCCTCTAAACAGTTTACGATGTACACAACAGTATCCCACAACAAGGACTCATTTACCCCAAAATGTCACTAGTGCCAAGGCAATTTTAAACATTTTACTCATGATTGAATCAGTTATTAATAATTAAATAAACCCACTCCTCAAGCTTTCAAATATGAAAAAAGACCAAAAATATTACGCTGGCAATACTGAGGTCCGCTAGAAGTCCCCTACAAAATACATTGAACTGGTCAGTTCCATGTTGATTGGATCAGGTTTTCATTATGTCACTGTACACGAGCAGAGCCTGAAGCCAATTTATTAGATGGCCCAACCCACGTTTTTGAGAAAACAGAACCTAATGTGAAGCTTAAGGTTTTAATACTTCATTTGCGAGGTGCAAGCCCAAGTTGATGAAGATGAGGAAAAGAAATGTAAAGCAAGAACAAATGTGAGGTGATTCAAAGTGAGACCTTCTGATGCCAGCTGTTGCTTGGTGACAAGCCACTGAGAGGGACAGCAGTTGACTCAGCAGGTTTGTAACACTCCAAGGTAAAATCTCAGAGTAGTTTTTGTGAGATAGGAAAGAGGGAAATTTCTCACTGTCATTGACATAAATTGACTCCAAGGTGGGACTAAACCCCTGCAGCACATTTTTGACCAGCAGCATGATACCCCTGCTGTGGCTTTTAGAGATTCCCGACTCCTCACTCTGCATTCAAAGTCTGACCATGGCAGGAGAGTCTGGGTGCCCCAACATGTGGCTGTTGGCTGCTATCTTGAGATCGGGGAGGAGGGCCTGCTACTCCCAGAATAAGCAAGTGGTTCATCCACTGGTGATGGCTCATGGAATATGGGAAACACACAGATGTATGTCTGATAAAGTAAGTCTGGTGGCCATTTGAACTGTTTACAAACTGCTTCTAGTTATTTCTCTTCCAGGGACATGGCGGGGATATAGTTCTTAGCAATTGTGTTGATAGGATGGGAGGGCATGTGTCTAGTTCAGACCGATGAGTTGTGAGAAGAAATAAATATTGCTCTAATATCTAATAGCCAATGCAAGATCCTGCTGAGTTCTGTCTTTCAGCTGCTATGGGTCCTCCATGAATGTGATAAACAGCAACCTGTCACCCTACTCTCCTGACTTAAATTGGGCAGGTAACATAAAAGTGAGAAGTTAAATACTGTTATCCTTTAAACCATGGATATTTCAGGGTTATTTGTTATGGCAGCACTAACTAACCTGTTCTGACTGATCATGTTTGCTGTTTAAGTCTGAGTTGACAACAGTTAAATTAACCTACCATGACCACCATCCAGAAACAAAGAATAAGGTCTTAAGGTATAACCAAATGTCTTCAATTTTACTTAATCATATCCATTCCCCAACTGCATAACAAAATTCAACACAAAATAAGGCAAAATTGAAGATTGATTTTCTGTCTTGGACACACCCAATCTGAAATCTCTCCAAAGAGCAAAGTAAATTTTAGCAGTGGCATACAAATCTGTCCAATGCTTCACTCATGCTTGAAGTTACCACAACCACTAGAGTACGTGATTCCAAGCCTTTTGCAATGTGGCCCTGGTGGCCTCGTGTGTTCCTGATATTCCAGATTCCATTAGTAGTAACTGTCAATAAATGATAAAACAGTTTAATTATTTAATAAAGGTAGTTGTATCAGTCTTCATGCACATTTTTAGGAAACATCTTCTACATGCAGATGGCTAGGAGCAGGAAATATTAAACTTATCAAGACAGAGCCTCCCTTGTCGTGCAGTCCACATTCATTTCAGAGATACTGCCTGATATAAACAAATAATAAGTCGGCTCAAAGTGGCCTTTAATGTGCAGAAATGAAGGGCACTAAATGATATACACTGATAATAAGGTGGCAATGTTCATGATAGTTATCATCTAATATGCATCCTATGAATTATGGTACCATGCTTATATGATTCTACTCAATGATCTTTCTGGTTTTTGTAGACCCTTTCTATGGGAGTACAGTTATAACAGTTGTATGTGCTCTAACTTGCATAAAGGAGAGAATCTTATCATTATGGGATACCTTGGCCTGACGTTCCATTAGAAAACTGGTAGAGAGGACCCAGAGGTGTTGCATGTGTTGGAAACATTTATTTAGCATGCATACCTTATTGTGACTTATGTAAATACATAACAAATGTACTGAAATATCTTGGGGGAAATTAAACATTTTGTGTATTATAAATATTTCAATTTCTCTGTTTAAATGATGTTATGTGGCAGAGAAGAGTCAAGATGGCGGAGAAGTAGCAGGCTGAGACTACTTCAGCTAGCCGGAGATCAGCTAGATAGCTTATCTAAAGATTGCAAATACCTGAAAATCCATCAGCAGATTGAAGAAGAACAGCAATTCTGGAAACAGAAAAACAACCACTTTCTGAAAGGTAGGACTAGTGGAGAAGTGAATCCAAAGCGATGGGAAGATAAACCCCGGGGGGAGGGGCCGGCTCCCAGCAAGCGGCGGAGAAACGGCGCACAAAATCAGGACTTTTAAAAGTCTGTTCCGCTGAGGGACATTGCTCCAGAGGTTACCCGGGGCGAAGCCCACACGGGGTCAGTGTGGCCTCAGGTCCTGCAGGGTCACAGAAGGATCGGGGGTGTCTGAGTGTCGCAGAGCTTGAGGGTATTGGAACGGGAAAGCCGGCTACAGAGACAGAGCCGACAGTAAGCTCACAGCTCGGGTTGACCTTGAACCGGTCGCAGGCTCGGTGAGCTCGGAGCACGGCCGGAGGTCAGGCAGACAGGTGTAACTGGGCGCTGTTCTCTGAGGGCGCACTGAGGAGTGCGGCCCTGGGCTCTCAGCTCCTCCTGGCCGGAGACCAGGAGGCCGCCATTTGTATTCCCGTCCTCCGGAACTCTATGGAAAGCGCTCAGGGAACAAAAGCTCCTGAAAGCAAACCCCAGCGGATTACTCACCCCGGCCCCGGATAAGGGCGGTGTAATTCCCGCTTGGGGCAGACACTTGAGAATCACTACAACAGGCCCCTCCCCCAGAAGATCAACAAGAAATCCAGCCGAGACCAAGTTCACCTACGAAGGAGTGCGGTTTCAATACCAAGGAGAGCAGCAGAATTCCAGAGGAGGAGAAAGCAAAGAACGGAACTCGGCTTTTTCCCTGTGATTTTTTTTAGTCTTGCAGTTAATTTAATTTTTTTCTTTTTCATTTTTTGTTTTTTTTCTCGCCTTCGGGTAAAATATTTTTTTAACTGTTACCTTTTTCTTTTTTTAACGATTTTTTTACTAGTTTATCTAATATATATATTTTTTCTTTTTTATATTTTTCTTAGGTGTTTTCTTTTTTTTAAATTCTTATTTTTTCTTTCTTTTTTTTTTTTCTTTCTTCCTTTTTGAACCTCTTTTTATCCCCTTTCTCCCCCCTCACGATTTGGGATCTCTTCTAATTTGGTTAATGCATATTTTCCTGGGGTTGTTGCCACCCTTTTAGTATTTTACTTGCCCCTTCATATACTCTTATCTGGACAAAATGACAAGACGGAAAAATTCAACACAAAAAAAAGAACAAGAGGCAGTACCGAAGGCTAGGCACCTAATCAATACAGACATTGGTAATATGTCAGATCTAGAGTTCAGAATGACAATTCTCAAGGTTCTGGCCGGGCTCGAAAAAGGCATGGAAGATATTAGAGAAACCCTCTCGAGAGATATAAAAGTCCTTTCTGAGAAATAAAAGAACTAAAATCTAACCAAGTTGAAATCAAAAAAGCTATTAATGAGGTGCAATCAAAAATGGAGGCTCTCACTGCTAGGATAAATGAGGCAGAAGAAAGAATTAGTGATATAGAAGACCAAATGACAGAGAATAAAGAAGCTGAGCAAAAGAGGGACAAACAGCTACTGGACCACGAGGGGAGAATTCGAGAGATAAGTGACATCATAAGACGAAACAACATTAGAATAATTGGGATTCCAGACAAAGAAGAAAGAGAGAGGGGAGCAGAAGGTATACTGGAGAGAATTATTGGGGAGAATTTCCCCAATATGGCAAAGGGAATGAGCATCAAAATTCAGGAGGTTCAGAGAACGCCCCTCAAAATCAATAAGAATAGGCCCACACCCCGTCACCTAATAGTAAAATTTACAAGTCTCAGTGACAAAGAGAAAATCCTAAAAGCAGCCCGGGAAAAGAAGTCTGTAACATACAATGGTAAAAATATTAGATTGGCAGCTGACTTATCCACAGAGACCTGGCAGGCCAGAAAGAGCTGGCATGATATTTTCAGAGCACTAAACGAGAAAAACATGCAGCCAAGAATACTATATCCAGCTAGGCTATCATTGAAAATAGAAGGAGAGATTAAAAGCTTCCAGGACAAACAAAAACTGAAAGAATTTGCAAACACCAAACCAGCTCTACAGGAAATCTTGAAAGGGGTCCTCTAAGCAAAAAGAAAGCCTACAAGTGGTAGATCAGAAAGGAACAGAGACCATATACAGTAACAGTCACCTTACAGGCAATACAATGGCCCTAAATTCATATCTCTCAATAGTTACCCTGAATGTTAATGGGCTAAATGCCCCTGTCAAAAGACACAGGCTATCAGAATGGATAAAAAAACAAAACCCATCTATATGTTGCCTCCAAGAAACTCATTTTAAGCCCGAAGACACCTCCAGATTTAAAGTGAGGGGGTGGAAAAGAATTTACCATGCTAATGGACATCAGAAGAAAGCAGGAGTGGCAATCCTTATATCAGATCAATTAGATTTTAAGCCAAAAACTATAATAAGAGATGAGAAAGAACACTATATCATACTCAAAGGGTCTGTCCAACAAGAAGATTTAACAATTTTAAATATCTATGCCCCCAACGTGGGAGCAGCCAACTATATAAACCAATTAATAACAAAATCAAAGAAACACATCAACAATAATACAATAATAGTAGGGGACTTTAACACTCCCCTCACTGAAATGGACAGATCATCCAAGCAAAAGATCAGCAAGGAAATAAAGGCCTTAAACAACACACTGGACCAGATGGACATCACAGATATATTCAGAACATTTCATCCCAAAGCAACAGAATACACATTCTTCTCTAGTGCACATGGAACATTCTCCAGAATAGATCAATTCCTCGGTCCTAAATCAGGACTCAACCGGTATCAAAAGATTGGGATCATTCCCTGTATATTTTCAGACCACAATGCTCTAAAGCTAGAACTCAACCACAAAAGGAACTTTGATAAGAACCCAAATAGATGGAGACTAAACAGCATCCTTCTAAAGATGAATGGGTCAACTGGGAAATTAAAGAAGAATTGAAAAAAATCATGGAAACAAATGATAATGAAAATACAATGGTTCAAAATCTGTGGGACACAAAAAGGCAGTCCTGAGAGGAAAATATATAGCGGTACAAGCCTTTCTCAAGAAACAAGAAAGGTCTCAGGTACACAACCTAACCCTACACCTAAAGGAGCTGGAGAAAGAACAAGAAAGAAACCCTAAGCCCAGCAGAAGAGAAATCATAAAGATCAGAGCAGAAATCAATGAAATAGAAACCAAAAAAACAATAGAACAAATCAACGAAACTAGGAGCTGGTTCTTTGAAAGAATTAATAAAATTGATAAACCCCTGGCCCGACTTATCAAAAAGAAAAGAGAAAGGACCCAAATAAATAAAATCATGAATGAAAGAGGAGAGATCACAACTAACACCAAAGAAATACAAACTATTATAAGAACATACTATGAGCAACTCTACGCCAATAAATTTGACAATCTGAAAGAAATGGATGCATTCCTAGAAACATATAAACTACCACAACTGAACCAGGAAGAAATAGAAAGCCTGAACAGACCCATAACCATTAAGGAGATTGAAACAGTCATTAAAAATCTCCAAACAAACAAAAGCCCAGGGCCAGACGGCTTCCCGGGGGAATTCTACCAAACATTTAAAGAAGAACTAATTCCTATTCTCCTGAAACTGTTTCAAAAAATAGAAATGGAAGGAAAACTTCCAAACTCATTTTATGAGGCCAGCATCACCTTGATCCCAAAACCAGACAAGGATCCCATCAAAAAAGAGAGCTATAGACCGATATCCTTGATGAACACAGATGCGAAAATACTCAACAAAATACTAGCTAGTAGGATTCAACAGTACATTAAAAAGATTATTCACCACGACCAAGTGGGATTTATTCCAGGGCTGCAAGGTTGGTTCAACATCCGCAAATCAGTCAATGTGATACAACACATCAATAAAAGAAAGAACAAGAACCATATGATACTCTCAATGGATGCTGAAAAAGCATTTGACAAAGTACAGCATCCCTTCCTGATCAAAACTCTTCAAAGCGTAGGGATAGAGGGCACATACCTCAATATCATCAAAGCCATCTATGAAAAACCCACCACAAATATCATTCTCAATGGAGAAAAACTGAAAGCTTTTCCGCTAAGGTCAGGAACATGGCAGGGATTTCCATTATCACCACTGCTAGTCAACATAGTACTAGAGGTCCTAGCCTCAGCAATCAGACAACAAAAGGAAATTAAAGGCATCCAAATTGGCAAAGAAGAAGTCAAATTATCACTCTTCACAGATGATATGATACTATATGTGGAAAACCCAAAAGACTCCACTCCAAAACTGCTAGAACGTATACAGGAATTCAGTAAAGTGTCAGGATATAAAATCAATGCACAGAAATCAGTTGCATTTCTCTACACCAACAGCAAGACAGAAGAAAGAGAAATTAAGGAGTCAATCCCATTTACAATTGCACCCAAAACCATAAGATACCTAGGAATAAACCTAACCAAAGAGAGACAGAATCTATACTCAGAAAACTATAAAGTACTCATTAAAAAAATTTAGGAAGACACAAAGAAATAGAAAAATGTTCCATGCTCCTGGATTGGAAGAATAAATATTGTGAAAATGTCTATGCTACCTAAAGCAATCTACACATTTAATGCAATTCCTATCAAAGTACCATCCATCTTTTTCAAAGAAATGGAACAAATAATTCTAAAATTTATATGGAACCAGAAAAGACCTCGAATAGCCAAAGGGATATTGAAAAAGAAAGCCAACGTTGGTGGCATCACAATTCCGGACTTCAAGCTCTATTACAAAGCTGTCATCATCAAGACAGCATGGTACTGGCACAAAAACAGACCCATAGATCAATGGAACAGAATAGAGAGCCCAGAAATAGACCCTCAACTCTATGGTCGACAAAGCAGGAAAGAATGTCCAATGGAAAAAAGACAGCCTCTTCAATAAATGGTGCTGGGAAAATTGGACAGCCACATGCAGAAAAATGAAATTGGACCATTTCCTTACACCACACACGAAAATAGACTCAAAATGGAAGAAGGACCTCAATGTGCGAAAGGAATCCATCAAAATCCTTGAGGAGAACACAGGCAGCAACCTCTTCGACCTCAGCCGCAGCAACATCTTCCTAGGAACAACACCAAAGGCAAGGGAAGCAAGGGCAAAATTGAACTATTGGGATTTCATCAAGATCAAAAGCTTTTGCACAGCAAAGGAAACAGTTAACAAAATCAAAAGACAACTGACAGAATGGGAGAAGATATTTGCAAATGACATATCAGATAAAGGACTAGTGTCCAGAATCTATAAAGAACTTAGCAAACTCAACACCCAAAGAACAAATAATCCAATCAAGAAATGGGCAGAAGACATGAACAGACATTTCTGCAAAGAAGACATCCAGATGGCGAACAGACACATGAAAAAGTGCTCCATATCACTCGGCATCAGGGAAATACAAATCAAAACCACAATGAGATATCACCTCACACCAGTCAGAATGGCTAAAATCAACAAGTCAGGAAATGACAGATGCTGGCGAGGATGCGGAGAAAGGGGAACCCTCCTACACTGTTGGTGGGAATGCAAGCTGGTGCAGCCACTCTGGAAAACAGCATGGAGGTTCCTCAAAATGTTGAAAATAGAACTGCCCTATGACCCAGCAATTGCACTATTGGGTATTTACCCTAAAGATACAAATGTAGTGATCCAAAGGGACACATGCACCCGAATGTTTATAGCAGCAATGTCCACAATAGCCAAACTATGGAAAGAACCTAGATGTCCATCAACAGATGAATGGATCAAGAAGATGTGGTATATATACACAATGGAATACTATGCAGCCATCAAAAGAAATGAAATCTTGCCATTTGCAACAACATGGATGGAACTAGAGCGTATCATGCTTAGCGAAATAAGTCAAGCAGAGAAAGACAACTATCATATGATCTCCCTGATATGAGGAAGTGGTGATGCAACATGGAGGCTTAAGTGGGTAGAAGAAGAATAAATGAAACAAGATGGGATTGGGAGGGAGACAAACCATAAGTGACTCTTAATCTCACAAAACAAACTGAGGGTTGCCGGGGGGAGGGGGTTTGGGAGAAGGGGGTGGGATTATGGACATTGGGGAGGGTATGTGCTTTGGTGAGTGCTGTGAAGTGTGTAAACCTGGTGATTCACAGACCTGTACCCCTGGGGATAAAAATATATGTTTATAAAAAATAAAAAATTAAAGATTTAAACAAAAAAAAAAAAAAAAAAAAAACCAAATACTTCAAAGCTTTGAAAATAGTCATTTTGTCTCCTTTAACTTCCAACAACAGCTTAGGGGATAGAAAAGAAGAGGTTATTTGGCAGAAATCCAAAGGTTGAAATATTTTCAGTTGAATGCATTTTTATTTCTTTCAAAGTTTGGCCACATTTTCTGAAAACTACATTGACCTTTGTAGGAAGGACAGAGGTTGGGAAAAAAAAATACTACAAAATAAAACATAAGGACTAATTTCAACATTATTGCCAGAATATATGGTATAATCTTCTGAATAGCATATGTGAACCAAATGCTCATCATGGCACATTGGTGTCATGGTTACAAGATGGCACACTTAACGATAACAAGGATTCGAGGGGACGCTCTGAGATGAGAGTATCCAAGAGAAATACACATTTGCCATTTCAGAGATCATCCTGGTACACCATACACAAAAACAAGAGCCTAGGCTCCTGGGTTTATTACCTGTCCTCCTAACTGTCTCTAGAAGTGAGACAGGTTAAGTAAGTGACCAAGAGCCAAGGATTCTTATCTGTTGACTAGAACATTAACAACTCCATTTGGTATGAGTGTCATAAGAGGATTCATTAGTGTTTGCAAAGCACACCAAGGATGAAAAGCTCTAAACACTAATGATAACCAATTTCACATTCTCCAGCAATGCCTGCAGTGATTTCTGCATGTAGGGAAATGAGAGAAATGAGCTTTCATATTGCATTAACACATCACTTAAAAGGTGACTCTTCAGTGGATTAAACAGAATACCAAATTGGAAACTGGGAGACATCGGCGTTTACAATGGTATTAATTATATACATGGGGCATTTTAATGATTGACAAATGCAAGAGAGAAGCAAACAATTTACATATATCTCTGAGTGAAGTTTGGTCAAATCATTTAAGGAACAAGATTTTATGCCATTTGACCCCAGAGACTTTGGATAATCATATGGACTTAATTTTTTAAATTGCCTATAGAGGAAATATTGGCAATATCTAGTTATTTACAAATTACCTTTTCCTTGAAAATAACTAGTATTGGTTTTGTTCTGTTTGATATAATAAATGTTCAGTTCAAGGGCAAGAATTACAAATACGAGGTTCTATTTTTCCTTCCATTCAAATTAGTTTTTAACTTAGAAGTAGTGGTCTTACCTCCCAGGATGTCAAGCATGAAAATGTCTTAAGTTCTTTCCAGTATTTTTTTTTTCCAGAATTAAGCCATATGTCACCACTGAGGGGACCCACAGAAAGGAGCATAACATTGACTTTCATGATTTTATAATTCACCTAGCTTTATTTATTTGGTAACTGAAAGTGAAAGTTTTGTTTGTTTGTTTTTTGTTTTTTTAACTAGCCAAATGTGCCTTAAAGTATAATGGGTTTTAGCAAAAAGCTCTCCTGCCTCCATAAAACTTTTTCCTTTAATTATGTGTAAAATTCCATTTTGCAATTGATATCCATCCATCATATTGTATAAATAGAAGCCAATGAATTTGGTAGGAAAGCTATACATGTTCAAATTAGCACTCAGCACGTTGCGCACAAATCTTAGTTGGGTACCAGTAGAATCCTACCAGAGAAAAGAGAGATTTCAGGATGGCCAGAGCTATCACTATAACATCCCTGAGTGCTCCACAGAGATAAGGAAGGAAAAATGATAAATGGCCTTTATAAACCACCAGGAAGATGAAAGAAAAGGATGTAGTTTCTAAAGAAACATAAGTCCTGGGGGTCAGACCAGACCTCAATGTGGAGGACTCACCTGCATGTTGCAAAATGTTGCAAGCATCAGCAGATTAGTGCCTTCAGTTTTAAATGGTCGGGTCATTCTGCATTTTAATTGGTATTTGAAACAAATGAATACACCTGCCCATATGATAAGGAGTCACAGAATGTACCTCCTTGCTACAGAAGGAAAGAAACTGGAGCAAAGAAACTGTATGTTGGAGATTCGCTTGCTTATCAGTCTACAGCTTAGAAAACACCAAAGGAAAATAATTTTATGTAATATATATATCTATATATGTAGATATATAAATATATATCATGACATTGAGTGACAAAATGGTAGCTGTCATAATGCACCAGTTAACATGTCCAATAGGAGCTGATCGTTGAGTGTCCCCCGGGAAAAGAAGACAGAAACATGACAAAGAACAAAGAACTTGGATCAATAATGCTTGGGGAAATAAGACAGAGAAGGTTATTTACTTGCATTGATCCACTGCTGCCATCACGTAAACTTGGCCTGTTTTTCTTTTGTTAACCTTTAAGCCTGAGTATACTCCGAGGCAACAAGGGAGCCAACTAACAGGTGTAGATTAAGGATCGAAGGAGGTCACTGTACCTCTGTCACCACCAGGCACCCATGTAACAACATCCCTGAAGAAATTTAAACATCAATAGCCATAATAAGGGCAAATTTATCAAGCCCAGTTGGCTCTAACTGGGAGCCCGCCTGCGTCCAGCAGGTTTGCCCTTGCTAAAGCTCAATTGATTTGGACATTCTTTTACTAGAGTTGATTATCAATTGTGACATAGCAAATTTGTTACCTTCCAAGTGCTGAGCGTATGGTGGCTATTGGAGTCTCTGAAGTGAAAACACCTGGGCTTAGGTTACCCCTTACTAGGGAAAAGAGAGAAGCAGGGGGACAATCTTATTCTCATAAGCACAGGCCAGAGGAGCTGCCCTTGGTTGCTGTCCCAGCTGCTCCTGGAGAAGAAGATCCTTGGAGGCAACCAAGAGGTAGGTTTTCTCAGATGAGCTCAGAAGACCCGAGGAAGGGAGAAGGTAAATAGCTCAATCAAAAGCCTGTTTTTAAGCCAGATCATTAAGGTCATACTCACGCTATTCCCTCTGCCTGGAAAACCCTTCCCATCCATCCCCATGTCCCCATACCAGACCTACCTTCAAGATATGGTTTGGAAGCTATGTTGCCTGAAATCTACAATGGGAAGGATGTTCTTATCCATCTCACCACCTTGGTGAATTACACCCATTTTTCTAACTTTGTTTTTCTTCCCTGTTAGATCATAAACTCCTCAAAGTCAAAAGGTTGGTTTACATATTTCTAGGTCTCCTAAATTAACAGCCATATATATTTGTACCAATATAAAACTTACTTCATAAAACTTGCTGGAGAATGAGTGAATAAATGAATAAAGCCAAGCAGTAATTCAAAAGTAGGTAATAATTCCAAATTGAGCACTAAAACTTAACATCAGGACCCTTCAGAGGCAAAACCACCCCCTAGGCAATCCATGTTCTTTAGCTGCATTTTCTTTTCCAGGATTATATTCTACTCCCTGGTACTTTTCTTCCTCCTACCAGCCACACCTGTGGGCCTCTCTTCTGGGTGCATAACAGCGATAGTCATAATTTGCCATCAGATTTTTACAATTTGGTGTAACTCAGTTATTATGTCTCTCGAGGGCACATATATTTACTAACGTTTCATTAAGAATTTTTACATCTATATTCATGAAAGATATTGGTTTATATTTTCTCTCTCCCTCTCTCTCTCTTTTGAACAGCTTTAAGTAAAGATTTCGTAGTAAAAGTAACTGACCATCCCTTTATGAAGCCTTATATCCATAACTTTTTTAGATTCATAGAGAAATATCCTATTTCTTAGTCTGTTTAGGTTGCTGTAACAAAAATACCATACACTGGAGGGCTTGAACACAATCATAAACTTATTTTTCACTCTTCTGGTGGCTGGCAAGTCCAAGATTCAGGCACCAGCAGATTCAGTATTTGGGGAGATCTTCCTGGTTTATACACCCCATCTTCTGCTATATATATGCTTATGTGACAGAAAGGGCAAGGGAGATCTGAGGTCACTTTCATTAGGGTACCAATGCCATTCATGACCTAAGCTCCTCCAAAGACCCCCACCTCCTAACACTATCATGGTGGAGATTAGGATTACAACATATGGATTGTTGGGGAAAGCACAGATATTCAGTGCATAGACACAGCTGGTATGGTATAAGAAAGACAGACATAATTAACTCCGGTCCACTGTTAGAGAACCCGAGGCTCACTCTGGTTAGTGATTAGTCCAGGGTCACCTAGCTAAGGATGGAGATGTTTGGGACTGGGACTCACATCTTCTGACTCCAAACCACATGTTCTTGGATATCCTTGATTTTCGGTCTATACCCCCATGGTGTTATTTCAGGCAACATAGAAATCACTTAAGAAAAAAAGACTTACCCTTTAAAAGACTCCAGGTGGAAGATGAAGGGGAGCAGGTATGCATTAAAGAAAGTACAAATACTCTTTGTTCTCACCTACTTTCCCACAAGACCCATAAGGCAGATGGAACGCCTTTCAGGAAAGCCACTCAGACCAGCCTACCCTACCATATCCAAAAAGGGTAAGTAGTTTAAAAATTTGTAACCACCTCAGCTTTATAATGTGTCAACGGCTTCTTACCAGAGACTATGGAGGAACGTGGAATCCCCATGAAGTCCCAGGAATCTGTGGCAGGGTGGCCTGCATCCCAGCATGCACCAGGACTTGAGAGTTCAATGGCACTTTGCAGCCGCAACAACTCACACTCCTTCCTCTGTGGAGAGGGTCTGCTTGGTCGAGTCCTCATTAAGGCTCGTGGTAGTCTTGCTCTGTGGTGTCTGGAAAGCAGCTGTGTCCCCCGCCAAGTGTCCTTTCCTGAAACACATTGCTTTTTCAGTCCACTCTTTCCAAGCCTGGTATCCACATCAGCAAAATGAAATAAATGAAAACCCCCAACACCCTTCTAATGAGCACTAATTGGTGCGTCTGCTGATGAGATCTGCAGAAAGGCCAAACAGGGAAGGGTCTTCAAAAACAGACTCCTATTTCCTGCTAACTGCAGGCCCCCAAGGTGGCAATAAGTGTTAGAACCTGGGGATGGCTTGTGGTCCTGTTCCCTGGGCATGCTGGCGCCTCCAGACAAAAGCTACAGTGTCCTGTGTTGTCCTAAAGGGTTTTCCTAAAAGATCCCTTTTCTGAAGATGGCAGCAAAAAAAAGGGAACTCTTCCTTCTTAATCTGATTGGGTTTGATAGCCAAATGCAATAGAAAATCTCCTTTCCGCAAGATCTGGAGAAGAAAAAAGCCAAGAATGCATTTCTAGGGAGATTGCATGAAGTGGAATTGAATGAAATGGGATCAGACCTGAATGAGAAGCACAAGGTGAAACTCAACTGCCCTCTAACAGAGCGACCTGCAAGGACAAGACAGGTGTTATGTGTATGACTTTTTCCACCTACTGTAAATTATAAGCAGGAAAAACAAAGCATCCTAATAATATAACAATGAGAGAACGACTCAAAGCAAAGATTTCAGGAACTTTCATCAGAGGAAGAGACATTAAAACCTTAGTCATGAAGAGGAAATAAGAGGTAGTCTGAATGGGAAGGAGAGAAGGGAACAGAGTATTTATTTACCCATTTATTTCTAAAATATTTTTATTTATTCATTTTTAGAGAAAGCGGTCAGAGAGGAGGAAGGACAGAGGGAGAGAAGCTCCAGCAGATTCTCCACGGAACATAAAGCCTGCTGTGGAACTCAATCTCACGACGCATGAGATCATGACCTGAACAGAACCCAAGATTCTGGCACAGACGCTTAACAGACTGAGCCACCCAGGTGCCCCAGGGAACCAAATATTTAAAGTCCTCAAAGCAAAAAAGCTCAGTGAATCTGAAAAGCTAAGGAAAACCCACCGTGGCTGGGATGTCCAGAGGAGGGATACAAACAGTGAAAGTGCTGGTCTTCATCAGGCAGAGAGCTAAGGTTTTGTCCCACATGCAGCAAGAATCCACGGATGTATTTAAAGCAGTTTGGTGATATGAACCAATTTACATTAAAAAAAAAAAAAAAAACCTGGCCACTCTGGAGATTAAAGGCTGCCAAAACACAGAACAGGGAATGGAATAGGATGAGGCTATTGATATAATCAAGGAGATTGAAAAAATTAATAATAATCATCAAGGAGATGATGAGGCTAAGGGTGTAGGATGTATATGCAACACAACACACACATATTCATACCTCCCTTATGTGGATCCAGACTAAAATGTAACAATATTTTTAGAGAGAGAAAAGAGAGTACTGTATACTTTGAATAACAATAGGCTATATATATTTCAAGATCATAGAATATGTATTTCAAGATCTTTAATTATATATATAATTAAATATATAATTGTATGTAGTTATATATAGTTATATATAAATATATAAATGCTTATATCGTTTATATTTATATATTAATATTATATATAAATATATGATCATATATTATGTATTACATATAGCTATATATGCTATATATAATAACACATAAATACGTATGTACTATTTATAATATAGTATATATTATAAAATAATATTAATAATAATATGTATACCTTATTATTATGTAATATATATAATATGTATTTTGTTTATAATATGTTATATATGATTATATAATTATGTATATATACATATGTATATATCATTGATTAATATGTATCTGATATATATTATATAATATATGTATAATATGTATTAAATAACACATATATAACATTAATTATGCAAATGTATATAATTTATATTGTATTAATAAAATATACACCTTGAACAGCACGAGTTTTTTGTTTGTTTGTTTGTTTAAGATTTTATTTATTTATTTGACAGAGAGAGTGAGAGAATAAAAGCAGGGTGGACTGTGGGGAGAGAGAGGGAGAAGTGGACTCCCTGATGAGCAGGGATCCTGATGTGGGGCCCAATCCCAGGACCATGGGATCATGACCTGAGCCAAAGGCAGATGCCTAACCATCTGAGCCACCCAGGTGCCCCAACAGCACAGGTTTGAACTGCACAGGTCCACTTATAAGCAGATTTTTTCAATAAGTGCAGTACTATAAATATATTTTTCCTCTTTATGATTTTTTAAATAAAATTTTATTTTCTCTAAGTTGGTTTATTGCATGAATAGAGTATATAGTACATGTAATATATAAAATATGTGTCAATTGACTATTCATACTATGGATAAGTCTTCTGATCAACAGTTAAATTATAGTTCAATATTTGGAGAGACAAAAGTTTTATAGGGTTTCTTAACTGTACAGGGGTCAGTTGTCCCTAATCCCTGCATTTTTTATATATATATAATATATTAGCTATATATGTTATATAAAGTTATGTATAATTATAAATCTTGAGATGGAAAAATAGGGAGGGATGTGATAGTGATATGATAGTGACATTGGCTGTTCCTGACTTCACTAGGCCTCACAAGAACAACAACTATTCAAGTACGAAACACTCCTGAGAGAATCCTGGAATGCAAGGTGAGGTTGAGGCATCCTCTTGCACCACAGAGACTGAAACAGACTATATTAATAGGGTAAGAGAAGCCACTACAGGTTGACCATATTGCTCCTCCCCAGGCCAGTGTGGCACCACGGAGAGAAGTCTCTGTTGAACTTTCAGTCCCTCCACTGGGAAAGGAGAACACCCAGAGTGTACAACCAGCCACCCCCAATAATGAGTTCTTTTGAGGGAGCTCCTACTCTAATCTCACCCCATGGAGGCTACAGGGTTATCTGTTGAGCTCAACCACAGGGAATCTGAGTATGACTGAGAAGGAAGAAAGGGCTTACAACAACGAGCACATAAATCTTGGCACTGACATAATACCTGCAGTGCCCAAGTAATAATCCCAAACAGTGATTTTGCTCACTGCAGAACCAAGTCAATGCACTCTGACCAGGGAACTTGGTGGAGTACATTCTGCCTGACTGAAATCCTCAAACAAGTTTTCCTAACCCTAGAGCCCAGTTTGTCCATACTCAGGCAAAAGCTCAATTACTCACCAACTGTGGAGCATGTCTTCCAGTCCCATCTAGCTAGAAAGGCTGGTGAAAAGTCCTAGAAGCTATACTGGCTCAGTGGTACCTGAGCTAAGAAGTGGGCAGGCAGAGCTGTGAGCCCCTGGGTAAAGCCAGTATCAGATGTAGGACATTTCTGTGCTATGGACAGGCTGGTGGATTAACTCACAGTCAAGGCTAAGTGTAGCTCTCATCCACTACTATCCAGAGAGACTGTTTGGGAAATTAAAAGCAGCCTAAAGCAGACTCTTCTCTTTTCACCTAAGCAAGAGGGCTGAAATAGCTCCATCCACTGTGGGGAGTGTCTTTTGGCCCCATCTGACCAGCAGTGTTGGCACATTATGCTTCAGTGAAACTTGAGCCAGGATGCAAATGGGCATAGCCTATAATTTGGAGAACAAAGCCAGTGACCCTGCTTAATCAGGGAACTTGAGGTACAGGTAAGCTTGTGTTAAGACAACAAACAAAGAGCTTTGTCAGCGCTGCACCATCTCCTGCTGCACGTAGATAGAAATTCCAGTTCATAGCCCTGCTCATCACCGAATACAGCTTTCAGCCTTTTGAACTAGGGGACATAACCAGAGCACACAACAAGTTGCATAACCCACTCAACAGCTGTATGCATAGTGGCACCTAAACAATGAAGCAGCCCATCGCTTCCCTCATCTGCAGAGCAAAACTGGTGGTCTCACCAGACCGAGGAATTCAGTGTACACTCTGTACTGGTTTGTGTCCCCAAACAACAAGTTGTATAGGCTCCAGGGCTGATCCTTCTGTCCATCCTTATAAGAAAACTAATTTGTAGCCCCATCTATTGCTGAATACAGTACCTGAATACAGTACTCACCTAGTAAGCCTGACTAGAAAACCCATCCAAATACAGAGTGCATCTTATAGCCTCATTTGGGTAGGGAATCAAGCCAGTAGTCCTCTAACAGTTCTTAGCAAATGACATACTCCTTTATCCCTGTCCTCAGAACTCCAACAGTTGCCTCACCCAAAATAGGTCATAATAACAGGTTTTACCTGCCCAAGGACATTACCAGTAGATATACCCAGAAATACTAGCTGAGCTGAAAACTGTCTACTCTGAAAACTGCAAGACATTAGGACATGACAAAGGTATCCCATGTTCATGGATTAGAAGAATTGATATTATTAAAATGTCAATACTATCAAAAGCCATCCATATATTCATTGCAAGAACTTTTGAAAATCCAATAGTATTTTTTTTATAGAAATAGGAAAAAAACTCCTAAAATTTATATGGAATCACAAAAGACCCCATATAGCCAAATAAATCCTAAGAAAGAAAAACAAAACAGAAAACATCACACTATCTGATTTTGAGCTTTTGTAACACTGTAGTCATCAAAGCAGTATAATGCAGGTATAAAAACAGATGACTAGATGAATAAAACAGAATTAGGAGCATGCAAATAAATCCAGACATATACAGTCAACTAATAGTTGACAAGGAATTCAAGAATACTCAATGAAAAGAAGAGCACTCTTCAATAAGTTGTGCTGGGAATGTCAGATGTTCATATGTAAAAAAAGGAAAGTGGGCCCATTTCTTATTCCACTCACAAAAATAGATGAGAGACTTAAATGTAATACTTGAAATCATGAAACTCTGGGGGAAGAAAAAAACAAAACAAAACATAGGAATAAAGTGCCTTGACATGGGTCTTGGCAATGATTGTTTAGAAATGATGACTAAGGAGCACCTGGGTGGCTCAGTGGGTTAAAGCCTCTGCCTTCAGCTCAGGGCATGATCCAGGAGTGCCGGGATTGAGACCCCTCATCGGGCTTTCTGCTCGGTAGGGGGCCTGCTTCCCTTCCTCTCTCTCCACCTGCCTCTCTGCCTACTTGTGATCTCTGTCAAATAAATAAATAAAATCTTAAAAAAAAATGAAAAAAAAAAGAAATGATGACTAAAGCATAAGCAACAAAATTAAAAATAAACAAACAGGACAAAATTAAAAATAAAATTAACAAGTGGTTCTACAACAAACTAAGACTGAATAGACTGGCATAGAGGTGGAGAAAAGGGAGCCCTTATGTGCTGTTGGTGGGATTGTAAATTGGTACACCCATGTGGAAAACAATATGTAGGATACTCAAAATTAAAAATATGACTTCCATATAATCCAGCAAATCCACTTCTGGAAATATATCTAAGGGAAACAAAAACACTAACTCAGAAAGATATCTGCATATGCATGTTTATTCAAGCATTATTTATAATAGCAAGGACATGGAAACAACCTAAATATCCATTGATGGATGAATGGATAAACACACACACACACACACACACACACACACACACACACAAATATTATTCAGCCATAAAAAATGAGGAAATCCTACCATTTATGGCAACAACGATGGACCTTGCAGGCAACATTCTAAGTAAAATAAACCAGACACAGAAAGACAAATATTATAAAATCTTACTTATATTTGGAATGAAAAAAAAACCAAATTCATAGAAAAGATGATTAGACTTGTGTTTACCAAAGACAGGGGTGAGGGACGAGGGAATTGGATGAAGGTGGTCAAAAGGTACAAACTTCCAGGTACAAACTTCCAAGTACTACTAATAATTAGTACTTGGGTGTGATGTACAACCAGGTGACTATAGCTAATACTGTTATATGATATATAGAAAAGTTGATGAGAGTAAATTGTATGAGCTATCATCACAAGAAAAAATTGTTTTCTACTTTTTTTCTTATTCTTTCTTGCCTTTTTATTATATGTAAATGAGAAGAGGGATGTTCGCTGGACCTATTGTGGCAAGCATTTCACAATATGTATGCAAATCATACCACCACGCTTTATACCTTAAATGGATACAGTGATGTATGACTATTATTTCTCAACAGAACTGGATAAAAAAGAAGTAACAGGAAAAATATGTTTGTCAAAATAAAGAAATTAAGTCTAATCAATGAGAAGTTTAATAGATTGCATAAAAAGCAACATGGGGGCTTAAGTGGGTACGAGAAGAATAAATGAAACAAGATGGGATTGGGAGGGAAACAAACCATAAGTGATTCTTAATCTGACAAAACAAACTGAGGGTTGCTGGGGGGAGGGGGTTTGGGAGAAGGGGGTGGGATTGTGGACATTGGGGAGGGTATGTGCTTTGGTGAGTGCTGTGAAGTGTGTAAACCTGGTGATTCACAGACCTGTACCCCTGGGGATAAAAATATATGTTTATAAAAAATAAAAAATTAATTAAAAAAATGTCTTACAAATTAAAAAAAAAAAAAGACTACACATAGCTGAAGAGCAATTTTCATTGAGCAAAGGAACTCTTCCAGAGCACATCTCAAAGGATGAGAGATATATGAGAAAAGGAAGCTATACAAGAGATGCTATGACACTCTTCTTCTACCCACCTCACATCTTGGAGAAATCATTCTAACCCTTCCAGGTTATATTAAGTACGGGGGGGGGTGGGCGGGAGGGGTGCCTGGGTGACTCAGCTGGTTAAGTGTACGAGTCTGACTCTTGGTTTTGGATCAGGTTATGATCTCAGGGTTGTGATGATCTCAGGGTCATGAGATCAAGACCTGTGTCCAGCTCCCTGCTCAGCAGGGAGACTGCTTAAGATTATCTCTCTCTGGGATGCCTGGGTGGCTCAGTGGGTTAAGTCACTGCCTTTGGCTCAGGTCATGATCCTGGGGTCCTGGGATCAAGTCCTGCATCTGGATCCTTGCTCAGCAGGGAGCCTGCCTCTCTCTCTGCCTCTGCTTGCCACTCTGCCTGCTTGTTCTCTCTCTCTCTCTCTCTGACAAATTAATAAATAAAATCTTTAAAAAATATTCTCTATCTCTACTTCTTCCCCTCCCCCTCCCCAACTCACATTCTCTCTCTTGTTAAAAAAATATATATATGTAGTTTCCTGTTTTGTTAATTTTGGCCATTCTAACTGGTGTAAGGTGATATCTCAATGTGGTTTTAATTTGAATCTCCCTGAGGGCTAGTGATGATGAACATTTTTTCATGTGTCTGATAGCCATTTGTATGTCTTCATTGGAGAAGTGTCTGATCATATCTTCTGCCCATTTTTTGATATGTTTGCCTGTTTCGTGTGTGTTGAGTTTGAGGAGTTCATTATAGATCCTGGATATCAACCTGTACTGTCATTTGCAGTTCAGGAATTTGGAGTTCATTATAGATCCTGGATATCAACCTGTACTGTCATTTGCAAATATCTTCTCCCATTCAGTGGGCTGCCTCTTTGATTTTTTTACTGTTTCCTTTGATGTGCAGAAGCTTTTGATTTTGATGAAGTCCCAAAAGTTTATTTTCGCTTTTGTTTCCTTTGCCTTTGGAGACATATCTTGAAAGAAGTTGCTGTGGCTGATATTGAAGAGATTACTGCCTATGTTCTCCTCTAGGAGTCTGATGGATTCCTGTCTCACGTTGAGGTCTTTTATCCATTTTGAGTTTATCTTTGTGTACGGTGTAAGAGAATGGTCGAGTTTTGTAGCAACATGGACAGGACTGGAAGAGATTATGCTGAGTGAAATAAGTCAAGCAGAGAGAGTCAATTATCATATGGTTTCACTTATTTATGGAGCATAACAAATAGCATGGAGGACAAGGGGTGTTAGAGAGGAGAAGGGAGTTGGGGTAAATTGGGAGGGGAGGTGAATCATGAGAGACTATGGACTCCGAAAAACAATCTGAGGGGTTTGAAGTGGCGGGGTGGTGGGTATTATAGAGGGCACGGATTACATGGAGCACTGGGTGTGATGAAAAAATAATGAATACTGTTTTTCTGAAAATAAATAAATAAATTAAAAAATATATATGTATATATATAAAATATATGTATATATACATATATGTAGGGAAAGTATGTCATGCAGAGAGCTGATATGGAGGCTCTTATCCCACACCAACTCAACCTGCACCATGAGAAAATGAGCTTCTCCTTTTTTGTGATTTCAGAGTACCAGCCAGGCAGAGCTGCTAATGCACAGAAGTCTGACAAGAAGCATATGGAACCACAGGATTATTTATCTACTTTGGATGTGACTAAAGTCAAGAGGAGAAAAAGTACAGGTGGCATTTACCTGGAAAATTTCCACTCAGGTTCAGTTTGACCATTTCACGCCTGACTCAAATTATTTCCTCCTGAATTTGTTTTCTGTCTACAGACCAAATCCATTTCACATTCTTTCAGAAAGTGTTTCCCAAAACGCAGCAAGACAGACAACAAATGGCTCAGTCTTATTATTACTTATTTTGCATATGTTATTTTCCGTTTTTTAAAGATCTATCTATCTATCTATCTATCTATTTATTTATTTATTTGAGAGAGGCAGGGGGCAAATGCATGTGAATGAGAAGGGGTGGGAGGCAGAGGGAGAGGGAGAGAGATTCCCAAGCACACTCCCTACTGAGTGCAGAGCCTGATGCAGGACTGGACCTCACAACTCTGAGATCATGACCTGAGCCGGAATCAAGAGTCAGATGATCACCAACTGAGCCAACTAGGCGCCCCTACATATGCTATTTTCTACTTACACTGTCAGTAGCATGTAGTGGGATCTTCAAAAGCCATGATAGGTCATATATACACAGTTCAGGCCTTATTAAAATCTGAACCTCATTTGGTCAAACCCTTCTACTTCTAAGTTGTAGGCCCAGGATTCAACCCAGGCAATCTGTCTCCCAAGTCTGCGCCCTTAAAGACTGAACCATATTATGGACCAGGACAGGGTTTCTCAACCTTGGGACTATTGACATTTTGGGCCAGATAATTGCTGTGGAGGGTTTGTTTTGTGAACTATAAAATGTTCAGCAGTGTTACCATCCTGTACCAACTAGATTCTGATGGCAGTCTTTTCTAGATCTTTTGCCCCATACCTCTAGGGTGGGGTTGTCAGTATTGCCTCTGGCAAGAATCATGGGACCAAAGTGCTCACCAGGATCTTCAAGCAAGCATTACACTTAGGTGGAATATTAAATCTATCCCCGTTAATGTCTATGCATTCCAACTCACATGATTCACTGTTGCTGTAGATGTCCCAGTCAATGCAATAAAAGAGGAAAAACATCATGTAAAACATACAAATCCATCACTATTTCTGTGCATAAATATGTCGGCAAAAAAAATTTAAAAAAATCTTTTCCTGATGGTTTCTATTTTGTCTTGGTAAAGTTTTAAGAGAACTCATCCACAGAAGAAATGGAAGAAAGAGAGACAAGAACGGGAAGCCTGAGGAGAGAGAATATGAGACTGGTTTTAGGAAGAGGGGAGAGCACGCTAACAAGACAAAACAGTGGGGTTGTGTCTTATGAGCCCTGACTGAGGTTGTTGATCCTGATGATTTCAGAGTTTTACTTCCTAAAAATCTCAGTAGAGATTTCTGTGAGATTTTTATGAATGGCCCCACCAGCATCACCCAAGGAGCCCCTAATCCATCTCCTAGCATTCCAGTTACCTAAAAGCTGCCAGCTGCTGTCTTTTGCCAGATTACAAATAAAAACTAATTCCTAAATATTATCACGTTTTATAAAATTCAGTGTTCTATACACATTCTGAATATACAAATCATGACTTATTTTAGAAATCTTAACAATGTACATCAAAGGGCAAAATGTCTCTACCCTTGACTCAACAACCCAGTTTCTAGTAATCTTTCCCAATGTAATAATTGCATAAGTGCAACAAGACATTCCCAGCAGCACTGCTATAGTAGAAAATTGGAAACAATCTAAATGCCGTCCCTAGAGGGCTGCTTAAGTAAATATTTGTGCACATATGCAACGGTCTCTGATGCCACATTTAAAATAAAAATAACATTCATGATATCTCATTGAATGAAAAACGCAGGTTATGAGTTAAGCATGCATCGCATGAGCTCATTCATAAAATACTGTGTATGTAAATAGATTTCTGCAAGACTATTTTTCAAAGTATTACCTGTGACTATTTCGACATAGTGGTCTTTGGAATGGTCTTTATGCAGTTCATACTTTTTAGATCATTTCGCTTTTCTACATATATAGATGGATATATATATTTTTTCTGATGCAGCTTCAAAGCAGTTTCCAGAATAATAAAAATGACCACATGACTGACACTGATGGCCAATACTGAAAGTAAATGCTTTGATAAATTGTGTTGTAGAAATTTTGATTGTTAGGTCCCCTTTCTTTGAGATGGCTAAGTCCACTTCACACATGAGAAGGACCACTTACATGGTTCTTGCCTAAAAACTTGAAGCAAAGCTCTCTGCATAGATATTTCACCTGAAATACTACCATTCCCATCTTAAACTCTACAGCTACCTTAGCAAAATGAATAATAATATCAGCTCTGCAGCCCAATCAGGGCTTCTCTGTGTATGTTTTTCCAGTGCGTGGTCTCAGTATGGTTGGGAGTGAGCAGGTCTGTCTCACCCAGAGGCCTGGTACATTCTGACCTGCTCAGTGGTATCGGCCAGTTGGCTGCTTGGCACCTTTCCCAGCAGTCATTGCTCTCCAAGCACGACATCTATCATTGCTCCAGTCAGAAAGATGGCACTTACCTGATGGGTAGGCAGAAGCGTCTTCTCTTACCATATGCTGGAAATTGTCAGGGGCTGTTCACGCCAAGACTGGCTACTTTTAGTGCCAGGAAACAGGCCTTTCAAAAAGCCTGCCAAAAAAATACAAATAAAAATTTAAAAAGAACCAATTTTCACATATCAAATTTTGTGTTGGGAGTTGTGTAACAAGCTCTGCAGAGCAAAGAATTATGGACATTTTTCTGGCGTAGACACCTTAAACACAACAAAGAAGAGCAATTCGAATTTGTGAAATGAGGAACAGATTTAAAAAAAATTTTTTTGACCTACAGGAATATTAGGTTTAGACCTAGCCCTCCAAAGAGTCAGAGGGGGTGGCCCACCTATTCAAGATAACTTCACCAACGTTGAGGGGCCCACCCACAGTGGAAGTTCCTGTTCCCATCATTTGAGTTCTTTTGGGTTTAAGGTATTCTCTGATGAAGGGTCTTACTGAGTCCCTATCTGTCCCTTTGAAGGTCAGAACAGCATTAAACCATCGTCTCCAATTATCATATTTGTGAAGACTGGCTGATTAGATATAGAAGATAAATATACTTGAATGAAATCACACAGGACTGGGGAATATTTGGGAAACCAGGTGTCATTGGAGAAAGAAAGCCGCTGTTTGTTTCTGAGCAGAAACTTCTGTGCAATTAGAGAGCAAGACAAGGAGGACACAGGTGGTCCCGCACTCTGGGAGAGATTTCCAAAGAGGGATCTGGAAGGGAAGAAGGAGTCAGTCCTATGACTAAACAGATAGGAGCACAACCTGGGGCACAGTCTGGGCGTTCCTGCTGGCTGGACCATCTGAGCGCTGGTTGGAGACATTGTCAAAACAGAGGGGAAGTGGGTAGGAGGGTCAGGCACAGTGACTGGTAGGATGAGGTGAACCTTGAATTGAAGGAGCAGAGATGGGGGATACAGGAGGTTGCCACCCAAGCAGAGTTCATTGGCCCTCAGAGATCCAAGGAAGATAGTAATGGTAGGTGGGCCAGGCAACTCAAGGAACAACCAGGGTCCAAGTCAGAGAGTTCATTCCCAGGCTCTTGAGGAAGTGCTCCCGGGGCAGGCAAAGATGCTTAAAATGCCTCTCTGCGCTACAGGCTGAAGCATGGCAGCCAAATCTACCGGACCATGTTCACCTTGGCCAGCTTGTCACAGAGGAGTATATAACTATGTGTGGAGGGGAACACATTTGTGTAAGTGCATCTTTTAAATATATTGCTCATTGCCAGGTGTAGGCTCTCAAGATAGCCTCTCACTCACTCATCCATGCCTGCTTTGGCTCTTTGGCCTTTGTCATAAGAAGGCCAAACCAGAGCTACAGTCAAAGCCAACGAACTCTACAACCATTCTCCATAAACCTCTGTGGCAAATGAGAAACATTCCAAAGCCCTCTTACTAAGTGTGGGAAGCTTGGAATTTAATAATTCTCCTAACCCATCTCTGAAATGTCTCTGACTCAGAAATTATTAATGGGGGAAAATCTACAGAAAGGCCACATGTTTAGTGGCCCCAGAGTCAGACTACTCTAGTTCCTACCCCAGCAACTTGCTAAGTGGGAGGTCTCCAGGTTCTTCAGTTTGTTCCACCACAAGACATCAAGAATAATAGAACATATGTCATAATGCTTAGAAGAGTATCACCTCTAATTTTTAAAAAAATATTTATTTATTTATTTGTCAGAGAGAGAGAGTGAGCACAAGCAAGGTGAGGGGCAGGCAGAGGGAGAAGCAGGCTACCCGCTGAGCAAGGACCCCGATACAGGACTTGATCCCGGGACCCTGAGATTGTGACCTGAGTCAAAGACAGATGCTTATCCGACTAAGCCACCCAGGTGCCCCACCTTCAATCTGGCTGTACATTTTTTGTCTAGTTACGTAGCAAAAGGCATTTAAATGGAGTTTAGAGACAAAGACAGTTTAACAAAGCATTAGGATCTATATCACATAACTGGTCTCTACAAATAAAAAAAAAAAAAGAAAGGATGTACACAGACAATGCTAAAGAAATAAAAAGTAATCAAGAAATCTGCAAAATAGCACTCAATGTAAAAAAAAAATAAAAACACTATAAAAACATAATTTCACTTTTTCCTACAATGTTCATAAAAAATTTGATAATACCAAGGTTGGCCAGCAAACTTGGAAACAGACTGTCCTCAACAGTGTAGGTCAGCATAAAAATCAATGTAATTCAGGGTGTTTGGATGGCTCAGTCAGTTCAGCATCCAACTCTTGATTTCAGCTCAGGTCATGATCTTGGGGTCCTACAATGGAGCCCCATGTTGGCCTCTGCACTCAGGATGGAATATACTTGAGATTCTCTGTGTCTCCCTCTCCTTCTCCCCCTCCTCCTGCTAATGCATGCTTTCTCTCTCTCTCTCTCTCTCTCTCTCTCTTTTTCTCAAATAAATAAAATCTTTAAAAAATCAATGTGACTTTTCATGAAAAAATGCTCCATATCACTCAGCATCAGGGAAATGCAAATCAAAACCACAATGAAATACCAGCTCACACCAGTCAGAATGGCTAAAATTAACAAGTCAGGACATGACAGATGCTGGCAAGGATGCAGAGAAAGGGGAACCCTCCTACACTGTTGGTGGGAATGCAAGCTGGTGCAACCACTCTGGAAAACAGCATGGAAGTTCCTCAAAAAGTTAAAAATAGACCTACCCTATGACCCAGAAATTGCACTACTGGGTATTTACTGTAAAGATACAAACGTGGTGCTCTGAAGGGGCATGAGCTCCCGAATGTTTATAGCAGCAATGTCCACAATAACCAAACTATGGAAAGAACCTAGATGTCCATAAACAGGTAAATGGATAAAGAAGATGTGGTATATATACACAATGGAATACTATGCAGCCTACAAAAGAAATGAAATCTTGCCATTTGTGATGACTTGGATGGAACTAGAGGGTATCGTGCTTAGCGAAATAAGTCAATCAGAGAAAGACAACTATCATATGATCTCCTTGATATGAGGAGGAAATGGAGATGCAATGTGGGGGGATTAGGGGGTAGGAAAATAAAAAAATGAAAGAAGATGGGATTGGGAGGGAGACAAATGATAAAAGAGTCAATCTCAAAAAACAGACTGAGGGTTGTTGGGGGGAGGGGGGACGGGAGAGGGTGGTGGGGATATGGACATTGGGAGGGTATGTGCTATGATGAGTGCTATGAAATGTGTAAGCCTGGCAATTCACAGACCTGTACCCCTGGGGATAAAAATACATTATATGTTTACTTAAAAAAATAAATTAATTAATTAAAAAAAAAGTCAGTGTGACTTTTTGAAGTGCCATTTAACAATGACTTTCAAATTTTAAGATATGCAGATTCACATGCCCCAAATTCTGAATACTGGGGGTCAGAAATATTTGCACAAATCCAATAAACAAATGTTTGTATTTATTGTAGAATCATTTCTAATAATGAAAGAAATGGAAATGAATCTAAATGTTGGTCCATAGAGAAATATTTAGTAATCCATGCTTCAATGTTACAATAAACAGCCATCCAAAAAGGTGAGCTCTATGGATAAACAGAAAACACAAGTTCGAAAGTGGTTTTATTGTCATTTTATTTTTGAACACTGTGTGTTTCTTTGTGTCACTGGAAGTGGTGGTGAGATATGTCTACCTCTGCTTTTGTCAGAGTGTGGAAGGGTGGGAGAAGGGTCAGGGAAGCAGATGTGTGCTAGCTGAAGTCCCCAGAAACTTTGTGGTCCACAAACTATGGCTGGCTAAAGCTATTCATCAAAAAGCATCATGGCATGGTAGGTAAAACAAAACAAAACAAAACAAAATCAAAAACAAAAAGCCATAACAACAGGAATTTTAGGATTACACAGATCAGTGTTCAAAATTTAGCTTTGCACTCATAGGAGATTTGGATACCTTTACAGACCTCAACCTCCTCCAATTCCTAGCTTGCAGACTCACAAGCATTATATAGAATAATGTTTATAAATTATCTCTGTACAATATATTCTCAAAAAATGCTCTCATCATTTTTCATGTATTGAGATGCACATTTACCCTAACAAAATTTCAAAGAGAAAAAAAAAGTAAGTTTTGTTTGTTTGTTTTGTTGTTGTTCGTTTGATTGATGGGAATAACAACTTTTTAAAACATCATGTTTGGGGGGACACCATCAATTAGATGTATGGTGATAGTTACCAAAAGTTTCACTCAACAGAACACATTATAAAACCTAAGCTTTTGGAGTTTTGAGTCAGAAAACACAAACTGATAAATGCATATTTTTTCCTATTGAGGAGGGTAGAGTTAAAATATCAGAAATCCAGGGCAAAAGGTCACTTCAATATTTCTTGAAGCAGAAACCTTTAATAATGGAAAAAGTCTATTTTGTATTATTCAGCAGGTATGACTTCCCATGGAAAATTCTTCCCGCCTACCCTAACAACCCTTCACCCCACCTCACATGTTCATTCTCTCTCTTATATACTCATACATACATACATACCACAAAATGCTCCTTGATTTATAAATAAACAGACAATTCTGCAAAAGTGCAGAGAATATCTTTTGGTAAAATGAGTTTGAGGTCAGTTTTCGGGGTCCTTGGGTTTTTATATGCAATCTAGCCACATTTCCTCTCTCTGCTTTGCTTGCTTAACTTACTAGAAACTTGGGCACAATTTTGCTGGTGTTGGCAGTTTTAAGGTATGGATTCGTGTAGGCTATTTACAAGATGCCAAGGGATGTCAAATCCAGAACATGTGTTTTTTATCCCACGGTCCTTCTTTGACAGCAGAAATACTCTGCAGATTATCAGATCCATTTGCTGATATTTAACATCTTTTTTTTTTTTTTAAATCCACTAAGGGTTTCGGCTGAGATGAATTTTAATGTTTCTTCATGCTGAAACTGACAAAAAATCCTTTAAACATTTAAAGAGAGGAAATAGGAGCTTTATATTTCAGTGCAAAGAGAGCCCGTTTCATTTACTTAAAAACTTCACAATTACTTTCCTGCCAAAGAAATTCAGTTTTCTATTTTTTTCTAAAAAGAACACTTTATAGACATTCTAAACACCATGCACAGCTAATGAAGACATGGTTATGGCCATTCTGAATTCGTCAATACTTGCTTTGCTCAAGTTTTCACGATGGTACTATGGGCTGAATCAGGATTCTCTTGTCCCATAAAATGTTAATACTTTTTTCTCACTAAAACAGTTATTAAACTAGCTAGCATTTTTAGTGAATATGCAGAGCCATCAAATGTGAGTGGGGATTAGAAGAGAGAGTGTCTGTGCTTCTTGTCATCTTTGTCATGCTGTTCAATGGTTGGTTTTCTCTCTTTATCTGACTTACTCACTGAGAGAAGCCATTCATGGTCTTTCCTTTCAGTCTATTCTAGTTTCTCTGAAGATCTCTATTCCCACCACCATGAATCTTCTTCCACCAGTCAACCAGGGGCCTTCCCAACTGGGAATACCAAGTGTGTAACCATTATGGTAACAACACCATACTGGGCTCCCAGCTCCCACCCAAGGGAGTCCTAGGTAGTTCTGGTCCATGATTCTGAATGGCTGACCCATTCCTTCTGGGTACTTTTATACCGTATCTCTGGTCTCTGACTTCACAGTGTCTGCTTGCAACTAATACTCATGTTCGTAAATCCCCATCTGACAGGTTGGCAACAAATATTTAAATACTTAAGTGAAAGCATGAATGAATGAATGAAAAAGAATGAATGAATGAAGTATTGCCAATGCCACTATTAATCTTAGGTCCACCAGAGTAACCGAGGGCAAGTGTCCCACTAGCACTTTCTGGAACACAAGACAGACAAGCTTTGGCCTTGCTCATTCCCTTTAATGTAACAATGCTTTAAACTTGGGTTCCCTCTCTCTGAGTTGCCCATTGAGTCTTTATTGAGCCAGACTGGTGTTCCCCACTGAACACACTTCCAGAAGAGAGCCACTACAATGCATCCTCTCTTGGTCTTGATGGAATGACACATTCAAGACCACTCTGTAATCAAGTGTCAACCAGACATAGAAAAGCCACTATGCCACCACAAAAATGACCAAACATTCCCCTCCCTTCTGCTCCTTTAGCAATAGCAACACCTCACTTTACTCTTCCTAGATAAAAGTCATATGCCTAATCAAACTGCCCCTGCTTCCTGACAATGCCCAATTCAGAACAGATCCCTGCTTTCTTAGATTTTCCTCAAATCCCCTATACAAGCCCAAGTCCTAACATCAATCTTTCCTAATTAGGTATTTATTTATTTATTTATTTATTTATTTAAGAGAGAAAGACAGAACACAAGAGTTGAGTGAGGGGCAGAGGGAGAAGAGCC
This sequence comes from Mustela putorius furo, assembly GCF_011764305.1. Classification (NCBI taxonomy): domain Eukaryota; kingdom Metazoa; phylum Chordata; class Mammalia; order Carnivora; family Mustelidae; genus Mustela; species Mustela putorius. The sequence continues at coordinate 1,272,087 of NW_025422115.1, read as the reverse complement.
CGATGTGGGCTTGATCCTAGGATTCCTGGGATCAAGGCAGACACTTAACTGACTGAACCACTCAGGCACCTCCCAATTCTATTTTTCTGGGAAACTTCCTAGTTTCCTCCAGTGCATTCTCCTGAACTGCAGCAGATTAATAAAAATAAGATTTTGTGTTTCTGGCCGTCTTTGGGCCCTGTGCTTCATCAGCACTTTGGGGAAACCTAGACCAGAAGCCAAGTAGAAAGACCCTTGAAGATCTTCTCGAGGATCCACTCCACAGTGCCTATCGCCCACCACACAGGATACCATGATGGAGTCCAGGCATCTTCACAGCGGCTACACCAGCCAGCCCAGGTCTCCGCCAGGCCTTCTGGTATTGGAAGTTGCTCCCTGGTTTGAAGTCTTGGTGCCAGGGCCCACCTACCTGTTACAATCTGTCACCAAGCCACTCTTCTTGGGAAGGCCATGGAGGACCCTAAGGAGGGTAACACCCTGATAGCTCACCCTAGTGGGTTAGAATTCCCAGGTAAACAGATTAGGATTAACAGATTAGACTGGGATGTTTTCTATTTAGGACAATATAACGATGCCTATGTTTGTGTAAGTGAGTTCGTGTATGAATTTTTATGGGGAAAGTGATATTCTACTAATAGAATGATATTTGTTTCATAGACATATCATTGAACTTGTAAGTTTTGAATGATGGGTAATAGGAACTATGATATCCTTAATATTTCTGACATGCAAACACTACAATGATATCAAATAAAAATGTTATCATTTGATTTTAACGGGTTCAATATTTAGAATTAAGATGTCATTTGACAATGACCTTAATAGTATTAGATTAAAAAAACACTCATTACCATTGAAAAAATGCTTCCTTTTAATAGTTTTCACATAGAGATACAATTACTTTGTAGAGTAGCTGATTCTCCCATAAGAGAAAGCTTCGTAAAAGCAAAAACACCGTATTTGATATTTATGTATTCTAGCATCTAGTACAGTGCCAGGGATATAGTAGGTGCTCAATAAGTAAATGAGCACACAAACAAACATGTGAAAGCCTTTTTTTTTTTTTTTATAAGATTGTATTATTTTCACTTGAAAGAGAGTCATAGCATAAGAGAGAGAATGAGCAAGGGGAGAGGGAGAAGACTCCCTGCTGAGCAGGGACATAACATGGGGCTCAATCCCAGGACTCTGGGATCATGACCTGAGCTCAAGGTAGACACTTAACAATTGAGCCACCCAGATGCCCCCAAAACACTCTTGACTGTCATCACTAATATCTTCAAGGTCTGGTTTTATAACACACTGGCCTTCAGAAAAATGTCTAGTGATAGTTCTGCTTAAATGGCTTCATGACGAGTTTTTAAATATTAACAAGTGACACCTTCCTTCCATGATTTCTTCTATCTCTGCCTCTTCCCATTCAGTAGGGCAGGTATGTAATGCTCAAGAATAGGCTGAGACAGGGTCCTGGGATCAAGCCCTGTATTGGGTTTCCTGCTCAGCAGGCAGTCTGTTTCCCTCTCTCTCCTTTTGCCCTCCCCCTCTTCATTCTCTCTCTCTCTTTAAGAAATAAGTAAAATCTTAAAAAAAAAAAAAGTATAGGATGAGACAAAGATTATAGTGATAACATTAAATATCATTCACATTTACCCCCTAATTTTTATACCTTTCAGACCCAGAAAATGCTACCAAGATTTCTGGATATTCTCTTTAATATTTCAAAGCAAGAGAACGTGCCTCATTTTCCAAGCTCCTTTACATGAGGGAAAAAATCCATGTGCTGACACCCTGGTTCTCTCCATCCATCAGCATCTGGGAAATTAACCAGAACACATGTGATGCTAACTCTGTTTCTTCCCTCTCTAGGCAACACAGCCACACCCACCAGCATCACAGCTCCCTGCTTCAGGAACCCCAGAGATACCATTGTACTCTGACCACACTGCAACAGATAATAAATGAAAAACAAATGAAAAACTCTACTTCAATAATAAAGAAAGATCCTGGGGTCTCAGAAGACCCTGGGGTCTGCACATCTGTTTTTGCCAACACCCTGTTGGAGTTTTAAAGAAAAAGTGGAAATTATTCCATCGGTGCTATGTCTTCTGTGGCCCCAGCCTCCCATATGCACTAGAATGTCACCTCGTTGTCTTCATCTACCGCTAAGTGCAAGATTCTGACTGAGGAAGATATTGCTTCTCCAGATCGTATTAAGTATAAAACACAGGCGTTGAAGTCTATAAAAGTGCACAAGGCATTAAAGAAGAATAGATGAGCAGTACTAAAAAGTGTATCCTTATCCCTTGCAAATTCTAAGTGATATTCAAATGTTAAATATCTTAATTTTTAATATGATTGATTAACTTTTAATATAATTTGAATATAATTTATTAACTTTTTCACATAAAGCAGCTTACATGAAAACCCATGCCTAATAGAATAATACAAATAAAACAAGACAAAAAATAGAAAGCTAAGACACATTTCCACCATGTGGATTAATATTTTTGTTGTACATAAATACCAAATAAGAGTCTGATTTTTCTCAGGAGTAAGGGAAAAAATGTGTGACACAGTAATTTACATAGCTCTCACCATCAGAATGAAAAAAAAAAAAAAAGCACACTGGAATCCTTAGGGAAACAAAGATTTTCCTGGCAAGAAATTCTCAAAGAAATTTCTCACTTCAGACCTGCTATAAATAAAGAGGAGCAAAAATCATCCCATCACAGAATATGGGCCTTTTAATCAAATGTTATATTCCCAGTGGAGGAAGAGAAAACCTAAAGAAGAATTATGAAATTAAATAGAGATTTTTTATTAGAAAAATAAGTGTGATTATATAATATAAATATTTATGATCATTATATATTACGATTATATTATATATTCATCGTCATAATTATTATTTACATATAAATATAATACCATTTTGAAGTTTAAACAAAAAGGAAAAGAAAGGAAATAGAACTTTGTTAATGACTTAATCAAGGGGAAAATGGAACTTAGTGTCTAGTTCAATGGATTGCACAAAGTTAGTGCTCAATAATTGAGCTCATTGAACTAAACAACGTAAGAGAAGAACTCACTATTCATCAGTCACAAGTCATTTTATGTTTAAATGATCTAAGATACATACAGCATCAAAAAATGTTTCTGAGAAATCATAGCTAGGAGAGGGGTGAAGGCCTCCACAGGGGAGCATGAGACAAATGCCTACTCTAGGAATGTTTCCAGCATGTTGTCTGTAGCATTTTTAATCTCCCCATCAGATTCTCAAGTCTGCATATCCACAGCAAAATTATCACGTTAACCAATCATTTCAGAACACTCAAGATTTCACAGCTTTGCAGAGTGAACCATTCCAAATGTGATTTGGGACTGCATTTTAAATATCAAGTTGAGGGGCGCCTGGGTGGCTCAGCGGGTTAAGCCTCTGCCTTCAGCTCAGTCATGATCTCAGGGTCTGGGATCAAGCACCGCATTGGGTTCTTTGCTCAGCGGGGAGCCTGTTTCTCCCTCTCTCTCTGCTTGCCTTTCTGCCTATTTGTGACATCTGTCTCTCTGTCAAATAAATAAAATCTTTAAAAATAAATAAATAAATAAATATGAGTCCACCTGAACCTTGCTCTCACTTAAAGTGCTCGGAACATACATTTTTCCCCCCTTTAGTGACTTTACAAAGTCATGTGACCTATAAAGTCAAGGACTCTTCACCAAAGTGCCTGAAAACTATGCTAAGCAAGTGTAGGCAGCTGGGATCCCCATCCAAAAGGGAGGGAGATGATCACAGGAGGTGAGGGAGCAGGGAGGGGAACTGACCAGTTCTCTAGAACAGATCTAATTTGGTCGTAGTATTATTTTCTTCATTTGCACTGTGTTCTGTGTGTCAGTATTTTATTTAATATTTTTGCTTTTGTACACAGAGGAAATATTGATCTTTTCTGTTGCTTTATAAAAGAAATTAGGAAGTTTCCCTTCTTTTTATGTACTCTGAAGTAACTTCGAGAACTATCTCTGGCCTTCAGAGTTATCGTTGGATCCCTGTGAAGCTCTCTGGCCTTGGTGTTTTGGCAGCACATTTCCTTAATAGCAATTTCTATTCCTTCAATGGAAATTAGTCTTTTTGAGCTTTCTATTCATAATGTGGCCAATTTCAGTCAAATGTATTTCCTTAAGAAATGATTGTTACCTAGGTTTTCATAGAACTTTACATAGAAATCTACAAGGTACTCTCTTAGGACTTTTAAATTTTATTCTGTTCTTGTGGTTCTTTTCCCCTTGTTATTTCTTATATTGAAGGTTCCTTTTCTGCTGATGAATTTTTTAGCTATTGGTTTGTCTATTTTATTAATTTTTTAAAAATTCAAAATTTAAATTTGTCAATTATATCTATCATTTTTCAGTTCTTTATATCATCCATTTCTGCTATATTTTTGTTTTCTGTCTTTTTTTTTTTTTAGATTTTATTTATTTATTTGACAGCAAAGATCACAAGTAGGCAGAGAGGCAGGTAGAGACAGAAAGAAGAGGAAGCAGGCTCCATGCTAAGCAGAGAGCCTGATGCAGGGCTCAATCCCAGGACCTGAGATCATGACCTGAGCTGAAGCAGAGGCTTTAACCCACTGAGCCACCAGGTGCCCCTCTTTTTTTTTGAAAATTTATTTTGTTTTTCTTCTAGCTTTTGAGCTGAGAATTTAACTCATTTGTTTTCACTCTCTCATTTTCTAATGGAGATGTTAATTAGCATCATACATTTTCTTCTAATTGCTGCTTTAAATGTGTTCCATGGATTCTGAAATGTAGTATACTTATTTTTTTAATGTGACATTATTTTTAGGTACATAAATTCAGTTAATATCTATCATTTCACTGGAGATCAATAGGATTATCAAATCCCAAAATAATCAGTTCTAAAAACATCCTTCTAGAATTATTAAATTTTAAAAGCAAATAAAACATCTTCAAGGATTCTAGGCAAAAAAAAGATCAAATAACTAACCCAGGCAAGAAAATAAGACAGTAATTAGAATTTTCCGTATGAACACACAAAGTAAGACAATCATAGAACAACATTGAAACACACACACAAACACACAAAATTCTCAGTTAAAAAAAACAAACAAACAAACTCAAAAATAATGATTGATTTATATACAATCAATTGGTCCTTCAAATGTCAAAGCTATAAAATGATTTTTCTTGGATTAATTTAGAAAATTTAGGTTTTTTTTACTATATCAATTGAACTCTTATAATAATTCTCAAGTCTTTTCTCTGCTTTTGGAAAGCTTTCTTAGATTAAATACTAATTCCATTCCATTGTTTCATTTTCTTCTTCAGAGACTCTGATTTAATAAATGCTATTCCTTTTGCGCTAATCTCACATTTTCTGTTTTCTCTCTGGCTCTTCATTTTCCATTCTTTTACCTGTTTCCCTGCCTTTCTTTAATGACCTTTATTAATTTACCATTTATGTCTATTCTTCAGGCATCTTGCAGTGTTTTATTCATTTGGGAGACAATTCTTTCTTTCTTTTCCATTTTTTTTCCCCTGCATTAATCAACTTTCTTTTCATTTCTTCCAGTTTCAGGAAATATATATTTTTTAAAATTTTTACTTTTAAGATTCCTAACTCCACTTGGCTTTTCATGTATTTATTGCTTGTTTGGGTCTATTTAATTCTGCTGGAAATATTAACTTATATGTGTCTTTTTTTTCATGGATCATTTGTTTCTAGGGGGACTACTCATCATTTAATATATATGAGATTTTGTTTCTTGATTTTCTATAATCATAGCTGTGTATGGGTTTGGCTTTCCATTTATTTAATTTTCTGGTATGGAGGTGTTTTATATGATTCCTAGTTTAATAAAATTTTCATCTATCAACATAGCAAGGTCCAGATATGTTGGCCAGTCTTTTTGTTTTTTTGCAAGTCTGTTTTGGAGCAGGAGGGGAGTTGTAATCTTCTCATTTAAAATTCCCTTTTGACTTTCAGGGACCCTGAATTAACCATCCCTCATGCATCCTCATACTTTTTCTCTTTACTTGCCAAAGAGTGCTTCTCTTTTCATTTTGTCTTTTTTCTCCTACCATCTGTGTGTTTCAAAGATGGCCCCTTTCCTTCACACCTGTCCTTGTAAATTACACCTACCCTGTTAAATTGGGCCTGCCACTTTAAATTACACATGCATTGAAAATCCTTCCCTTTGTTCCATGCTGAGATCCACTTGGATACTTTTTTAGAATTAAGATAGACTTGATTTTTCTGGAGTAGTTTAAGAACAAACTTGGTCTTCTTCACTAGATTTCATCTTCTGTATTTCTCCCCTTTTGGGAATACGCTAAAAAATCCATGGAGCCTTCTCTTTGGGATCTTACACTGGGATGGGTTGTAGTGGGAGGGTGAGAGAGTGTCAGCTAGGATTCGTTGATTTATTTTTCTTTCTTCTTTTCTTCCTTCCTTTCTTTCTTTTAGTTAGATTAATTTTGGAGGTTAAGCATCATCTTTCTTCAAGTTATGCTGAGCATGTAATTTCCACCTAGAGCCTATTTTTCTTCCTGCAGTCTTATTTTGTGCTATAATAAGGACACTGTCACTGGGCTGTGGACATCATCTTCCAGTACCCATAACTCTGACTTTCTTTGATTTAAGTTGAATTTTCATCATTTCTCCACTTGGCTCCTGTCCTTATATCATGGTTTTAATGATATTTTTGTTGCGGTTATGCCTTTTGTGACCTTTCAGAGGGTAGAAATTAATAATTAAATAGAAAGAAGACTGGCTGAAGAAATAAAATTTTGCCCTCAGTCTATTTCCTTCTCAGTGTGATCATTTTCTTTTGCACCATAAACATATTCTTCTATGACATTTTACCAAAAGCTTTTGAAAAAGAATAAATATATTTTAGCTCTCTCAATCCTCACATAAGCACTGTAAAGTGTTTACTATCTCCACTGTACAGATTTTAAAACCTGATACCTAAAAAGGCGAAGTGTTTTGCCCAAGGTCATGCAATAAGTGTCAAAGCCAAGAATTCAATGTCACTTCTATTGCAAGTTATAAGGAAAAAATACAACAAACATCTAAAAATAAACATGCCATATGTGTAGAAACATTTCTAAGCCATCATGGTCTTTTAGTATATTTACAGGGTTTAGTTAATTAGTGAATAAGTAGTATTAAGCCTTGACTCAACAGAAATTTTGGCTGCAGACTCAACTTTTTATAGCCTGTGCTAATTCAGCTAGCAATCCTTGGTTAAAAAAAAGAAAGAAAGAAAGAAAGAAAGAAAAAGAAAGGGACATTTCAGCTTGAGACTAACCTTTCAGAGTAGAATTATAAGTGAATTATAATTATAAATTATAAAATAAATGTTTAATCCAATACAGATATTCCAAGGTGACAATTGCTTTAGTATCTGACATAATATATCTGAGATGATCAATTCCATTTCCAAAGATGGGGGGAGGGGCAACTCTTTCCTTAACTTGAGCCCTGGACACCATTAAAGCCAATAGATTGGTTTAGATAAATATTCAGCACAGAATGATTTGATTGAACAGTTTTTCATCAACTTGAAACAATTGAATCTGGGAGATGAAGAGAAATTCGCAAATCAACCTCTCACTTGCTAAGTGCTAAAGTCATTCCTTTCTTGCGTTAAATGTAATCACTTAGCAAAACTCTTTGGGAAATAAATCACTGATCATCTCCCTCCTTCATATAAGTATTCCCCATCCTTTACGTGCTTTCATACGTTAAAGACTCATCATCTGAAATAACATTTAAATAACTCTTCTCCATAGCAAATGGCTGTTCAGTGTACTTTGCAAGAGAGAAAGCAATACAACACAATTCAGGTAACCCCATCCTCAATGTTTAGGGAATTGTTCCTAGAATCCTTCCTTAACAAAATGATGCCAAATTCTTCACAAGCTGCATCTAAGACCTTTGGTAGAATCCTAATCAGTTAGGGGCTTTTTTAGAAAACATCTTTCCTAAAGTATTCCCCCAAAAGAGTGAAAGGGAATAATTGGAGCAGTTTGTTAAGAACATAAATGTTAACCAACAGCTCAAAGCAATACATTTATATTGGCTTCTGGTAGCAATTCTAATTTTTCTCTTGTAGAGTCAAATGTCATCTTAAGGTTTAGGGGGGCAGAAACTGAAAAAAAAATCACAGTTTTAGTATTTCCATTCAAAGTACATTTCTAACATCATATCAAATAACTTGAAATGAGTGAAGATGCTACAACTCTGAATGTCAGGGTAAAGCACGGGCTTAGGCAAATATTGACATAGGCATCACCTTCTTCCTTAAAATTTATTCTATCAAAAGAAAATATTCTATAAAGCAAAATCCTCTTCTGTGTCATTTAATTAAAAACACTTTTTTCAGGAAGCACCACTGCATGCGTGGGAACTAGGTGTGCAGACATATGTACATGCATGTGTGCAGGAACGAACAATCTGCATTTGGAATATCCTCCCTCAGGCAAAACAAGGACCTGTAAGTAGAACTATTTTTCCTATCAACCCTGGCAAGAACAGAGGCAGCCCTGTGTGTTATTAGTGGATAAAATCTGAACAGGGGCCAACCTTAAGGTGAACCCTATGCATTTAAAACATTTGATCAGACAGTTAAGTACCCTTTCTCTTTCCCCTTTCCTTCCTTTTTTTCCTTCCCTACTTCCCTTCTTTCCTTCCTCCCTCCCTTTCTTCCTTCCTTCCTTTCCTTACCTTTCCCTTTTCCTTCCTCCCTCCCTCCCTTCGTTCATTCATTCCTTCCTTTTTTCTTTTCGTCCTTAGTAGTGGATATCTGTCCAGTGGCTACCCAATAGATCCTGAGGCAAGAAAGCAATAACCAATCTCACTAATGTGCAAACTGCTAGTATGAGCTCTCCACCATAATATAAACAGCATGTCTTTTATAAGTGTCAATTTCACAAGTTGGATTGGGGTGAGCGAGGGTGGGAGATTAACCCTAGACTGATCTGGCAAAGAGAAGTAGCAAATGTAAAAGCTTTGCCCAGTCAGCTGGCAGCTTTGGTGTTAGGATGCTCTGTTGAATCCTTGCAGCTAGAACCCTCATATTTATAGACACTTTTTAAGCTCAGTAGTTCCAAACCCACAGAGAAAGTGGGTTTGTGAAGTCAGGGAGAGAATAAAAACATTAATATTCACTTTATTGTTTTGCTGATTTTTCTCTGCTTAATTCCTAAAATGATTTGAGGTGTGTGATGATAATTTTCCATTTTCCATTCATCCTAGATCCATTTTCTGCCTAGTTTTATGTACAGGAAAGCTGACTCCTATGGATGGCATTACCCTGGTTACTTAGCCACTGGCTTCCCATTGGGCTTAGCTAATTGAAAGCCCTGAAAGAAGACTGGCAAGCAAGAGGACGCAGAGTTTGTGATCTTTCTTTCTTACATCCTTCCTGCTGTGGTTGTGTCTTTCCAGAACAGTTTCCAAAGAAGGGTGGGTCCATCTCCATAGCCCCAGGTTATCACTGTGCTGGGCAAGCCTAATTTCCTTTCTTGCCCTTCCAAGGCCACCAGCTCTTACTGATCTCTGGGTACCTCATTTGTCCTTTCAGTCCTGTGCACAATCAGTGAGCAGGGCATTCAGCAGAGTATCCCACTCTGTCTGGGTCAGATTTCATTCTTTGTTGTTTTTAATATCAAATTATTTCATTTTTATAAAATGCTTAGGAAAGTACCTGGCACATATGAAGTGATTTTTATGTTTGTTTAAAAAAACAACTGCATGTAATCATGACAGTATAGTCAAAGTATTATGTTTGTATGATTGTTCAGGCTGGGCTATGCATCCACTCCTGGCATGAAAATGGGTGTGGAGTACAGTGGTTAACAGCCAGGGGAAAGGAAATCCTCAAAAGTGAAAAAACAACAGATAATAGAGATATATATCATATCTCAGTTCTGATCTCCACCATCTTGGCCTCTGTGATAATGTGGTGAAATTTTACTTCTGAGCTTTATACTTGTGAAAGGTTAATTTTCTTATTCCAAAAGTAGAATTGAGAGAAATAGCCCCAGCTCCTAATTGCATAGAAAAAGACTCACATAGTATGAGTAAAACAAAAGAAAGCTTTCATGACACATCTTAGCTACTTTTAGACCCAGTAGGGAGGAAAAGGAGACAGGAATACAAACTTAGAGAAGAAGAAGGAATTATAGCTTTCACCACTATGGCCAGAGTATATGGCCCATGGGTGGTGGATGACATGACTGCAGGATTCTCCAGATAGTCTGTATTTCCCCCAGGGAGCTAAGTCTGGCCCCTTTGTTGGGGCTATAGTCAACAGGGATTCTGCACTCTAACAGGTGTTAATAGAAAAAGCCTAGCAGAAAAGTCACGTCCTTTTATCCCAAATGATCATGAGACCCCCCTCCCTTATTTTTAATGGATACAGCTTTGTTTCTTATTATTTGGCCAACCTGTCAACAGCTGACCCACTCATGCACAAAAAATTACCAATACTTTCAAAGGATATTGCTAAAGAGCAAATGCTTCCTACTTAGCTCTCCAATGTACACTATACACCTAAATTCAAACTACTACTCTATTCTTGAGGTGTATTACATGCATGCCTGAAAAAATTGTCCTGGGAGCTCCTATTATATATACTGCAAAGCAAATCTCAATTTGGCTTTCCTGAAATCCCATCCAGCAGCTAGTGTTACCCCAAGGTCTACTAAATTTTCCCCATCTATACTTCTACTCAAGTCTGATGTTTTTAGTCAAGAAGACTACCTTGAAGGTTGTGACAGAACACACTGTTGTTAGAACTCAACAGCATGGAGAAAAGTTAGGAATGTTTGGGATTTATTTTAAGTTCTGCCGAAGTCACTAGAGTTGCAATCTATGTCCTATTCTCTTTGAAGTGTTCTAAAGTCAGTGGCAGACATACCCTGTTAATATTCCCATTCTAGTCAGTCACTGTTGGCTTTCATTGAGGCATATAAATGGGCATGCCCACTCACACCCGCACAGACACACACACAAAGACAGTTCCATATATCTCCTACATCTTCCAAGGCAAACATAATGTCTAATCTAAACTCAAACGAAAGAGAAGAAATATTTTTCTGAGAGGAAAAGAATCATTTGTAAGGATGTACATAGTGCAGTTCAAATTGTAAACAGTGAAGTTCAAATTGAACTCTCTTTGAGCCCAATGCATATAAGAATAAGATGCATTGCTAAGACATAGAACACATTTTTTAAGTGAAGAAGGGGACATTTTCATAAGACTTTTTATTCTGAAATAAAATATGTTCATGATTTTTAAAATAAAGATACAATATTAAACACTGACAATATGCAAGCCCTCTCCATGTGCATTTTTCTATTCCAAAGATACAACCACTAATGATGGTTTATTATTTTTTTTTAAATTTTTGAGTGTGTATGTAAGAATGCTTTTTTATTTTTAATGATTATACAGTAAAATTGCCCTTTTTTGCTATGTAGATCTATGATGCTGTTTTGCTTTATTTATTGTGGTAGAATATATAACCTGAAATTTATCATCTTAAGCATTTTTAAGTGTACAGATCTGTGGCGTTAAGCATATTCACAAGCTTGTACAACCATCACCACCATCCATCTCGAGAACATTTTTCTTCTTCCTAAACTGAAACTCTACATCTATTAAATATTAATTCCCCATTCCTTTCCCACCCTAGACCCTGGTAACCACTATGTTATTTTCTGTCTATGAATCTGACTATTCCATATACCTCATATAAGGGAAATCATACAAGCTCTGTCTTTTTGTGACTGACAAATTTCACTTAGCATAATGTCTTCAAGGTTCATCCATGTTGAAATATGTGTCAAAATTTCCTTTCTACTTAAAGCTGCATAATATTCCATTGTATGTGTCTACCATAAGTTATTTATCCACTCATCTACTGTTGGACAACTGGGTTGTTTCCATCTTTTTGACTACCGTGAATAATGCTGCTATAAACAAACATGGATGTACAAATTATATTTTTGAGATTTTCCTTCCCATTCTTCTTGGTATATACCCTAAAACAGAATTGTTTGATAATATGGTAATTCTATTTTTAATTTTTTTTGAGAAAACACCATAATACTTTCCATAACAGCAACACCAATTTACTTCCCACCAACCGTGCATATGATTTTCAGTTTCTCCATATCCTTGCCCTGTGCACTTGTGAAGAATGTATATTTTGCTGCTGTTGCATGAAGCAATCTGTAATACATGTTAGGTCCAGTTGCCTATAGTGTTGTTCAAGTCATCATTTCCTTATTGATCTTCTGTCTAGTCATATCATCCATTATTGAAAATAAGGTATTGACATCTCCTGCCACTATTGTAGAGCTGTCTATTTCTTCCTTCGATTCTGTAACTGTTCACTCCATATATTTAGAAACTCTGATGTTTAATCTTTATAATTTTTATGTCTTCTCATGAATTGATCCTTTCATCATCACATAAACTTTTTCTTTGAGTCTTGTAAAAATTTTTGATGTAAAGTCTATTTTGTCTCAAATTAGTATAGCTGCTCTTGTTCCCTTTTGGTAACTATTTGTACAGAATTTCTTTTTTCATACTTTGACTTTCAACTGATGCATCTCTTTAGACCTCAACTGAGTCTCCTGCAGACAGCCTGTTGTTGGATCCTCTTTTTTTATGCTACCAATCTATGTCTTTTGATTGGAGAATTTGAACCATTCATATTTAAAGTAAAGATTGATAGGGAAGGACTTGCTATTGCCATTTTGTTATTTGTTTCCTGTAATGTCTTATAGCTTCATTTGTCCCTTACTTTCTCCCTTGCTGGCTTTCTATGTGCTTAATTGACTTCTTTAAGTTATACATTATGATTCTCTTCTCAATTCCTTTTGTGCAAATTCTATAAATATTTTCTCTGTGGTTACTATAAAGATTATATATATATGTATGTACATATGTATATTTTTTCTTAACTTTTATATATATTATATATTATATATATTTTATATATTTTTTCTTAAATTTTTAAGTCTGTTTTAAACTAACAACCTAACTTCAATTGCATGTAAAAACTCTACTCTGACATAGCTTCACTCCATCCAACTTTGTGTTGTCTTACTTAGGTCACAAGTTTCATCTTTATATATTTTACATCCATTAACATAGACATAAATAACTTTATGCTGTTGTCTTTAAATCCTGTAAAAGAGTAAAAAGTGGAGTTTAAACCAATATTATAATATGGATTTTTATATCTGTCTATGTATTTTTTTTAACTTGAGAACTATATTTTCATATGGTTTTGAATTACTGTCAAGCATCATTTCATTTCAAGTTGAACGATTCCTTGAATCATTTCTTGAGGGGTCATTCTAGTGGTAATAAACTCTTTAAGTTTTGTTTATTTGGGGATGTTTTAATTTCTCCTTCATTTTTGAAGGACAGTTTTTCCAATGAAGAATTCTTTGTTGGCTGTTTATTGTGTGTGTTTTTTTTTTAACTTTTAGTTTTTTAAATACATTATTTCATTGTTCTCTGGTCTGTTGAGAAATCTGCTGAAAATCTTATTGAGGATCTCTTGTACATGACAAGTTGCTTTTCTCTTGCTGCTTTTAAGAGTCTCCTTTGTCTTTGTCTTCTGACAGTTTGATTTTAATGTGTCTCAGTGTGGGCCTCTTTGGATTTTTCCTACTTGAAGTTAGTTGAGCTTATTACATTTGTACATCTCCATGCCATTCATCAAATATGGAAAGTTTTTGGCCACTATTTCTTCAGAAAAGCTCTCTGTCACTTTCTCTCTCTCTCTTCTCCTTCTGGGTCTCCCATAATTCATATATTGGTCTTTTGATGATATTCCATAAGTCCCTTGATTTTGTTCACTTTTCTTCATTCTTTTATCTTTTTTCTTCTATGACTTAATAATCTCACATTTCTTTAAGTTTTCTGATTTTTTTCCTGCCTATTTGAGTCTCTTGGACTTCTTTAGTAAATTTTTCAATTTAATTATTATATTTCTCATCTCCAAGAGTTAATTCATTTTTTAAATAATTTTTATTTTGTGATGTCATTCTCATTTAGTTCATTTTGTTTAGTTCTTTGTCCATCGTTTTTTTGTTGTTTGTTTTTAACATTTTAAGTATACATAAGATAGATTTTTTTTAATAATTTTTTATTTTTTATAAACATATATTTTTATCCCCAGGGGTACAGGTCTGTGAATCACCAGGTTTACACACTTCACAGCACTCACCAAAGCACATACCCTCCCCAATGTCCATAATCCCACCCCCTTCTCCCAAACGCCCTCCCCCCCAGCAACCCTCAGTTTGTGTTGTGAGATTAAGAGTCACTTATGCTTTGTCTCCCTCCCAATCCCATCTTGTTTCATTTATTCTTCTCCTACCCACTTAAGCCCCCATGTTGCCTCACCACTTCCTCATATCAGGGAGATCATATGATAGTTGTTTTTCTCTGCTTGACTTATTTCGCTAAGCATGATACGCTCTAGTTCCATTCATGTTGTCGCAAATGGCAAGATTTCATTTCTTTTGATGGCTGCATAGTATTCCATTGTGTATATATACCACATCTTCTTGATCCATTCATCTGTTGATGGACATCTAGGTTCTTTCCATAGTTTGGCTATTGTGGACATTGCTGCTATAAACATTCGGGTGCACATGCCCCTTTGGATCACTATGTTTGTATCTTTAGGGTAAATACCCAACAGAGCCGACAGTGAGCTCACATAAGATAGATTTTTTAAAGTTTTTGTCTAATAAGTCTGACAGCTGTTCTCTTTAGGGACAGTTTTTGGGGATTTATTTTGATCTTTTGAATGGATCATGTTTTCCTGTTTCTTTTTATGTCTCATGACCTTTTCTTAAAAATTGGGCATTTGGAGGAGCACCTGAGTTGCTCAGTCAGTTAAGTGTCAGCCTTTGGCTCAGGTCATGATCTCAAGGTCCTGGAATGAAGCCCCACATTGGGCTCCCTGCTTAGCACTGAGTCTGTTTCTTCCTCTCCCTCCACTCCTCCCCTGCTTGTGCTCTCTTTCTCATATAATTAGTAAAACATTTTTTAAAAATAAAATAATAATAAATATTTTTTTAATTGAACATTTGGAAAAACAACCACCATTTTCCATCTTTACAGACTGCTTCTGTGCAGGGAAGAGTTTATTAATCAGCCATATTAAAAGCTTACATTATTCTAATGCCTTTTCTGGATATGTGTCTTCCTTGGCCTTGTGTGTAGTGCCTTCCCTTTCTAATTGCCTAGTATACATGACTATTTTTAAGTATTTAAATTCTCTTTAGATTCTCACTCTTACTTCTTAGAGACTTAGTTGTTCTGTTAAATTCTGCTCATAATCTCTGGCTTTCAGGCATTTGTAGGTCTGTAATCTCCTTACAGTTTTTATGAGTCATGCCTGCTCTTTCTAACATCATTTTCTAGCTTGAGCTCTAAAGTGTTTTCAATCATCTGGGCGTCTAGTTAGTTGATATAGAGATCAATCCCTCAGGCAACCAACAGATAGTTTATTTGGTTTTTCTTTGTTTTTATTGTTGTTTTTTATTATGTTATGTTAGTGTAGAACATTGCAAATTTAGTCTACTCTTTCTGATTTGCAGAAGTAACTCAGGAAAAAGCTGCTGCTCCTCTCAAACTATGCCATAACATGCCAGGTTGGGGAAGGGGCAAGAAGAAGTTAAAAAAGAAAAAGAAGAAGAAATTTCCTACAACTTTGGGGCTCCTGCCCATTGGGTGTTTATTTGGTTGCTGCAGATCTTTGATAATTTCCACCTGCTTCTATAAAGTTATTTCAGTTCATTTCTAGTTGTTTTGTTAGTGTATTTATAGAGGAAAAAGAGCCTATATCTTCTTTGTCATTTTTCTGACATAATTTTCAGGTCTATGGGTTTTAGCATATCTATAGACTTATGCAATCATCACCCTAATCAGGATACATAACAGTTGACATACAAAACAATTTTGTCATTTCAGAAAACTCATTCATGCTATCCTTTCATAATCATATTCTCCATCTCATACTAGACCATGGCAACTACACAGATATGTACATCAAAACACAAATAGAATCATAACACATCTCATACTCTGCAACTTGTTTTTTTCTCTTATCAGTATATATCGGATAGCATTCTAAATCAATGCGTGTAATCAGTTATTTAATGCTTCAATGAGGACAGATTTCTATTATCATTCTTTTAAGTGGCACCATATCTATGTAGAAAACAACCTTCTTTCACTTAATGTTTAAAACAGTATTGTAATAAATATGTTTATGTATAACTCATTTAATACTTGTGCTAATGCGTCTGTAAGATAATTTGAATTTCTGTATCAAAGTGTATGTAAATTTATTATCTTAATAGAGATTTCTGAGTTGTCCAAATTTTATTGCACTTGTACTCTTGCAAGAGTAAAATGCTTATCCCTCCATACCCTATTAACATGAGTATAGTAAGTACTGTTTAAGATTGACAATCTTATGGAGAAAAAAATGCTATATACTTTTGTTGTATTTAGTATTTTTTCAAATGAACAAAGTTGGCATTTTTCCCTTTGTTTAGCCATTTGTTTTTATTTTGCTGAGAATTGCTTTTTTGAATCTTTTGCCCAGTTTTATATTTTATTTTATTTTTTGCCTTTACACTAGTGTGTAGAAGCTCTTCCTACTGCTGAAATTACTCTTCCTTATATCATTTTTTTCAGTTTCCTATTAGTATTTTTACCTTACTTGTGATATTCACCATCAAAAATTTCTAAATTTTATGTGCTTCTTTTTTGGATCATGTGTCATGTTTGGAAAAGAAGGTTTTTAAAGATAGATACATTTTCTCACACTAATTTGAAATGTTAGTTTTATGAACTACTAAATTCCCAGATGCAGTTAGATACATTTCTGGACTCTCCATTCTCTTCTTTTAAACTGCATACTCTTTGGTCCCACTGCCAAATTGCTTTATTTATTGTACAGGTGTAAAATACTTTATTACATCTTTAATTAGTCAAGCCTCATGCTATTCTCTTTTGAAAAATTTCTTAATGATTCTCAAATGCATTTTTATGAACTTTATAGAAATAACCAGGTAAAAAATAAATGGAAGAAACAAACAAACAAAAAACCAAAAAAAAAAAAACCAAACAAAATAATAAAAGCAATCTAATTGGAAAAAAATAAACAATTTATTTCTGGAATGATGGAATTGTTTTATATGTCAAGTCTCATGTATCCTGATTATGATGGTGATTACACTAAACCATAGATGATGTTAACACCTATGGAACTGAAAGTTATGACAGTTGTGTGACGTCTTATTAATTATATATTATGTACATAAAATAAATGTCATATATAATATAATGTATAATAGACATGTAATAATATGCTACATTTATTTTATTTATGTACTATATATACATGTGGATACATGTATATGTTATATATGTGTATATATGTATGTGTTATACATGTGTATATATGTACTATATACATGTGTATATATACATATATGTTAACATATATGTATATGTTATATATGTATGTAAACATATATACACACATACATATATAAGCTTTTCAAGAAAGTTTTACACTTCTAAGGCCCATAAAATAAAACATAAATAAATGAGAAGAAATAGTTTGTCTTCGACTGGGCAGAAAACATTGTAAATTTGTCAAATCTCCCTATACTATAAAATTGCAATTTAATCCTAATCAAAATACTAACAGAAGTTTCCTTTTCAATTTAACCTAGTGCAACTAAAATTCATTTTTAAAAGCTGTATACCTCTTATTAATTGTTTCCTTAGCGACATAAATAACTGGCTAAAGCTATTGAATTAAGGCCCTAATTAATTTCTTATAAGGTCCGTTTGCGTCCCAGGTTTTAGTGGTGTGTTTTTTTTTCTTTCAGTTATATAGAGACATAGAGATTGCATCTTTACCTGCAGTGTAAATGCAAATATATGCTGACCAGCTGCTAAAACAATAGAATCCTCTCCTTCCTAATACCCATGTATCTTATTTTGTTAATTTAAAGCCCCAGGATATATTTTTAGTCCAAAGGCCATGTATCACCATGCAATGAAATGACACTATATAGTTTTATTTAAAATGTAAGCCTCTCAAAAACAAAAGCCTTTACTTTTATTCTAAAACGCATTCCCATTTGAAGGAGAAATGGGAAATATTTTCCTTCTCTCTTTTTTCTTTTTTCACTTCTTCATCTAACATACATCTATTTATTTATTTATTTATTTATTCGTTCATTCACAGAGGGAGAGAAAGTGAGAACACAGGGTGGGGAGGTGCAGAAGGAGAGAGAAAAAGAATCTTAAGCAGGCTTCATGCCCAGTGCAGAGCCCCACATGGGTTAGATCTCAGGACCCCAAGATCATGAACTGAGCTGAAATCAAGAGTCAGATGCTTAATTGACTGAGTCACCAAGCCACCCCTGATTTTCATTTCTGGTTTTTGTTTGTTTGTTTGTTTTGTTTTTAAGATTTTATTTATTTATTTAATCGAGAGAGAGAGAGAGAGAATGTGAGAGAGAGAGAGAGAATGGGAGGAGAGAGGGCAGCAGCATCCCTGTCAAGCAGGGAGCCTGATGCAGGACTCAATCCCGGGACTCCAAGATCATGACCTAAGCTGAAGTCAGTTGCTTACCCAAATGAGATACCCAGGAGCCCTGTTTCTGTTTTTAATGAGAAAGAAATATGACTGTAATTCTAACATGTGTCTTTCACAGAGGAATGAATTTGGGAAAACTGTGATTTCAGTGAACTGGGAAAATAACATACATTTTCCTGCATGTCAATAAACTATCTTTTGTAGGGATCACTCCGTAGTGTGTTCTCTGCTATGAAATGTCTTTTGGAAACCTAGGGATGCTTGGCTAAAATTCTGTATCTTCTACTTGTTTACTGATGATATCTGCTTGTCCAGATTTAGGGGCTCTTCTACTCATGCCTTGGTTGGGAGTAATGCAAATATCCCATTTTAACCTCACTAAATGCCAAATGGTGTTTTTCATCTATATGCTGTAGGTTGGTAGGAGATCATGCCTAAATCGAATATCCTTCTCCCTGCCAGGCTGACAGAACATCCTGTAAGCAGATCCCAGAGGATCTGTGATGAAAAAGTCATGCTACACTGGAGAAATTATTTAAAGTGAAACAGGGTAAGAGGGAATTGTATTTAGAATTCAAATTCCTATTTTCTCATAAACTTTTTTTTCTTAGAGATTACATGGATTATGGTCAACAAACAAGAGCTATAAATAAAAATACATGCCTACATCTTTTTATGACTACTCAAAAGCTGAGATTACCACCCAACCACCATTTCTCTCTCTCTCTCTCTCTTTCTCACACACATCCATGATTTTACTAAGTCAATTATTTTTACTCAAATTCCTGCTAGTTCCCCAAATCTAAGGTTTTAACTATTGGAATAATCAAAGAAAAAAGTGTTCACATTTGTAAATGTTATAATTGTCAAGCAATCATTTCTCTTCAGTTGGGAAGAACTGGTTAGAGTTGACCCCGATCAAGAAGGTGCAAATAATTATTAACTTTTCTCTCAAAATATCAGGGATATAAAAAACAGTCATTTCAGCGAACATTTATTATAGATGTACCACACGCAAACAAGAAACACCTACCAGTGACAAGAGTTAATTAGAAAAAGGTCAGCAGTGGCCAGGTCCCAGTCAAGAAAGAACTCGTTAAGCTGTAATATAGATGTTAGTATTCTAATGACTTCAAAGTTTAATGAAACATTTAATACAAATTTGTTTTAAAACCAATTTTTTTTTAAAAATTCTTAAACAAGAGCTACAAACCAGAACAAAAGAAATAGGCACATTTGTCTCCATTAAAATTAAGAACTTCTATTCTCCAAACCAAAGATTTGGAAGACATTTGTCTACACTTCAAAATTGAGAAACGGCTTCATATTTGGTCAAAATTATGAGAAGCAAAGGGAAAGAAGAATTTAATTAAAATTTTAAATCGTGCTTTTTTTCCAGGGATATTTATTATTCTTTGTGTGGGTATACTTTTAAAGTTATAAAATAAGTACACCACTCTCTTTTTATTCTTATGTTATATCGCTTTTCTCTAGCAAAATATTTGACACAAATATACTACTGAAAAAAATTAATGTTGGAAGGAAAAAAGAAAAGAAAGAGAGAATGAATTAGGGGCGCCTGGGTGGCTCAGTGGGTTAAAGCCTCTGCCTTCGGCTCAGGTCATGATCCCAGGGTCCTGGGATCGAGCCCCACTTGGACTTCTCTGCTCCTCAGGGAGCCTGCCTCTTCCTCTTTCTCTACCTGCCTCTTTGCCTACTTGTGATCTCTGTCTGTCAAATAAATAAATAAAATCTTTAAAAAAAGAGAGAGAGAGAGAGAGAATGGAATCAATTCCTCAATCCTCACTATAAACAAAACAAGACAAAACAGACCTATGTTTTTCCATGGAAGGGCTAGGTGCTACAATGAGTTCATCTTGGTTTTCTGTGGGAGTCAAAATGTGCATAGTGATTATTAAAATGGAAATATATCAATGCTGTTCATGAAGTAAACATTCTCATTCTCTTTTGCTGACACATCCTAATCAAAGTTCTTTCTTACTTTTACATATTTGACATTATTGCTGAATATTTCTTAATTTGGATCCACCAGAGAATACTGGTCATACATATTTATGCTAAGGAAATTTCCATTGGAACTTGGTGCCCATCACTCTAATGTACACACTAATGATGACTATTGCTCTCAAGCAGATATTTTTAATGTCATGTGACTTTGCTGCCCTCCTGTGGCTGCTTCTTGGGGTGCCCAGCTCTTGGTTTATGCCTACAGGATTCAGTGACCCTTTAACTAGGTCACCTCCACATTCCTACTGGTTGTTCTTGGTGTCACAAGCATGAAGTATTTCTCATCTCACAACCACAAGTCAACTGAATGAATCAACATTCTACCAGGGACTTCTGAGCATTTTGTTTCCTATTTCACCCAAGAGCCCAGAAGTAATGGGACCATAACACTTCAGCTTTCCAAGTAAGTGAAGCATTCTTCCTTTGATTTTCTGCTTTCAACTCTCTCCAGAGTAAGAGTTATCTCTTATTCGATTTCAGGAATTGGCAAACTCTTACTATTAAAAGACAAACTCTAACTATCATAATTATCAGTTTTGAGGACCATACATTCTCTGTAGCAACAACCCAAATCTGCCATTGTAGGATAAAAGCCGGGAGAGACAATAGGTTAATGAGCTTAGTTGTGTCCCAATAAAACTTTGAGTGAAGTTGAACTTTATTTACAAAACAGGTGGGAAAGCAGGGGCACAGGATATGTCCCACAAGTTGTGATTTACCAACTCCTATTCTATATTTATCCCTTATTTTATGAATTTATGACTAATTTATGAATCAGTTGATAAATGCCTCTTTATATTCATACACAGCATTTCTAAATATTCCATCCAGAATTAAATTTATACATATGCTGACACTGGCTAGCACATGCTTTATACTCCAACTGCTTTTGGGGTTTTGTTGGTGGTGGTGGTGGTGGTGGTGGTTTGTTGTTTTTAATTACTGTGTGACTTCTTCAGGTGACTTCTTCAAATAGCTAGCAAGCAATCCAATCCATCAATGTTTTGGAAAATGCTTCTCTAGGGAAGAGTGGATCTCTACATACCAAGGAATACAAGGAATGGATTATTTTTCCCTTAAACACTGTTCGTGACCCCATATTCAGGGAGCTGCTAGGTCCTGCTGATTTGTTTCTAAATATCCTTCCTATCTGTCACAATCTTTAGTTCAGACCTCTACATAATTGTTGTATTATTGCATGTATTTTCAGTTGTGCTTTTCTGCTCTGCCTCTACTCTTAGATTTCTACGCCACCATGTAAATCATTGACCCAAACACATTTTTTCATAATATAGATCTGACTTCAACTGTCCTCTGATCTAGCAGCTTCTTGATAATCAAGTTGAAGCTCCGTATCTTGGCAAGAGAGCCTTCCATGAAGTTTTCTTTTTCTCTTGAAAGCTTCACCTCTTGGCACCATGTCAGCTTCTTGCCATGGTACACTATTCTAACTATATCAAACTTCTTGTAGCTTTCAATTGCACCAGGTTCTTTTGTTAAGCTTTTCTTCACACCACTTTCCCTAGACTGATCTTCTCCACCTCACTCTACAACCAACTCTGCTTTCTCTCTATCCATCCATTCTTTTTATTCATTCATTCATTATATCAGTATATATGCAGCAAATATTTCATAAGCACCTTCCCGTGCCATGAACACAAAGTCCCTCCTGACCTGACCTTTTCCCTCCATCCCAGTCATTCTGATGCTTGTCCCGTGTTCCCAGTGCACGCTGTATACACTTCCATTAGCATTTCTCACACTCTCCAGTATTTTTTCTGCTTCCGTATTCCATTCATTGGACTCTAAACTCCTAAAAGGCAGAAGCCATGTTTTCATAATCTCCATATTCCTAGCCCTGTGCATGTTTACATAGTAGGCAATCAATATGGATTAAATGAATAAATGAGTAAATGAGCGAGTGTATGAATAGATTAATGAATGCCTCCCATACTCATGGATGAACAGAATGTGTTATACTTCATTTAACGTTACCCAAATAACAAGTTGTGTCACTGGCATTAGCTGAACATCAGAAAAAAGGTTAAAAAAAAATGCTGTTCCTCCTCAGATTCTACTTCACTGAACTGACTTGCATAGGAGCTATCTTTTCAGATAGTATTTTTTTTTTAAGGTATTTTTGATGTTTTGGATTTCAATTAAGTAACAGCTCCCCCTACCGATAGAGGGATAAGTAGGGACCTCAGAATCAACCATGATGCTGCTTCTCTGTGAGCCAAGTTGGCAAGGTCTAAAAGCAAGGTGATCCAGGGACCAGGCAGCCTGCTAGACTTCACATGCCCAAGCAAGAGGTCAGGGGCAGGGCGCTGGCTACACTAACAAAGCAGCCCCGTCCCCACCCAAGGACAAAGGCAGCTGTAATTTTACAGCAGAGAAGCATTTGCAGTTCCCCCTTCCAACAAGTCTTTAAAAATGCTGATCTGAAAGACTGAAGCAACCCACTTGAGACTCATTTTCAGTATGGCAAAAGTTCTGAAACCCAGACTGCAAAATCTCAGGAAGCAGCTGGGTTCCTAATTAAAACAAATCGTTAATAGAT
Organism: Mustela putorius furo; assembly: GCF_011764305.1. Lineage (NCBI taxonomy): Eukaryota > Metazoa > Chordata > Mammalia > Carnivora > Mustelidae > Mustela > Mustela putorius. The sequence goes on along the minus strand of NW_025422115.1, from coordinate 1,248,815 downwards.
TTAGCAGTCCAAATTTATGCTTTTCAATTAAAAATGCTATTGCAGTTGGTGTCTCTGTGCAAGAGTATATGTGTCTGGGTGTGTGTGTGTGTGTGTGTGTGTCTGTGTGTTCAAACAAACATGCCTACACCCTGAGCTCAGGGTGTTCCAGAGTTTAAGAGGCAGTCATAAAGCCTGGGTCAAAACTAAAATACAAAGGTTAATTGCATCAATTCTTAATTGTTTCAGTAACTTCCTTGAGTCTCAGTACATGTTTCAAAAATAGTTGTCTATGGACAAATAGGTCTTTCTATCACAATTATTTCAAGGAGATTTTTAGCTATTTTATAGACGTTGGCTGTCTTTTGAGAGATGATATTTCCAGTTTACGTGAAGAAGACATTTTTGACATGCAGTCTTGTTTTGTTTTGTTTTGTTTTCCTCAAGTCCATCTGGGCAGTCAATAGAAAACACCCAAACCCCAGTGAGGTTATATATGCATATCAGCAGGAGATCATGTTTCTGGGTGAACAAGCCAGATTTTGTGAGTGAGATGGACATCTTTTTCTTGACCATTACATATCAGAAAATGCACTAAACAATAATTTATGGCACCCATAAGCAGAATAATTAACTCTTTCCTCACCTAGAGGATGAGTCAATCTGTGTTAATTCCATTTAACAATCACTCTATTAAGATTACTTGGGTACTCTCTGGGCACCAAGTTCTCAGGATAAGGAAAACGTTTTGGAGACCAGCTTATTGGAAAATATACCTCCCAGCCTTGCTTTAAGAGAAATCACTGCACCACTTATACCATCCCAAAGGTGTTCTGAATTATATTTTTACCACTATAGTCTATTTGTTCTGAACTAAAATGAGTATTTTAGGCAACAGGATGACAGAAAATTTATCAGACCATCTGGAGTATAGGAAGGATCAGTGGTTTGGGATCGGAAGAGGTCACTATGGATTCTGGATCTGCATATATGCAAGTAATTGCAGACAGGTTAGTTCAACTATCTGGAAGCCAACTTGTTCAACTTTAAACTTCCCAAAATGTATAATTTATAAAAATTTATAATTTCAAAATTTCATGGATTGTTAGGAGATTTCAAGATAACTTTTTATAAAGAACCCAGTTAAGACGCCGGCACCCTCTATGACCCATGGTAGGAACATGATAATTGGGAGTTAAAAAAAAAAAAAAAAAAAAAAAAAAAACAATAAGCAAATTCTGGAATGGTTCAGAACTTAAATTTTTCTTCTCTTTCCTCTTGACACCCATCCCTTGTGAACCCTCATCCTTTGATAATATTCCCATTCTTTCTGACTTGTTTCTCAAGTATGATCAAGGAACTTCTACTTCAGATTCCAGACAAAGGCTGGCTGAAAGATAAATGTCATCTAGAAAGCAGGCTGTTAACCTGGGCTTCCGTGTGGCTGTAAACTTCCTTCAGTTGCCGGCAAAATGATGTGTGTGCACATATATGGGTGGGTATCCAGAGTTTCCTCCACTTCTCCAAAGGTTTTCATGATCCAAAATGAAGGCTGAGAATTGTTAATCTATATGATTTGTACCTGAAACCCAAGAAAAATGTAAAAAAAAAAAGGAAGAAAGAAAAAGCTAGGCTAAATGATACTTTCGTAACATACACTGTACATAAGAGAGTGTCATGTGATTTGCAGACCATAATGACTTATAGCTAATCCTATAATCTCTAGAGCAAACACTAGAATAGCTAAAGAGCCAACAAAATAAATGAAATATTAAGAAATGTGGGACGTACCCAAAGAAGTCACGAAAAGACAAAGGACCAAGACCATGTGGGGTAAAGGAACAAATACAAAGAAGGGTGGCTCAAAATAAAACAAAGAAAAGTATCAATTATTATAGCAAATGTAAATAGACTAATCACTTTGATTAAAGGCAGAGATTGTCAACTGGATTAAAAAAGGCAAGACAGATTTGTGCTGTTTACAGGAAGCACTTTAAATATAAAATACAAAAATATAAAAACACTTGCAGATGGAAAAAAAGGAGAAAAAAATAACATATACCATTCAATCAATAAGCTTAAGAAAATTAATGCAACTATATCAGTATCAGACAAAATGGACTTTAAGACAGAGCACATTACTAGAGATACAGATATTTCATAAAGGTGAAATAACCAAGGAAACCTGAGTCTTAAATGTATATCCACAGAAGAACAACTTCAAAATATATGAAACAAACATTAACACACCCAAAAGAAAAAACAAACAAATATTTGGAGGTTTTAACATAATTGTCAAATACTTTCCACATAAATGATACAACAGATAGGGGAAAAAATATCAGACCATCATCTCATTGCTTACTTGTGTAATATTTTCATTTTTCTTGTGTATCCAAGGAGAAACATCACCTTTTGGAAATGGGCTATATCAAATAATAGGTCCTTCCTCCATATGTTGTTTAAAGAAGATGTTTTGGGGAGGGCAAGATATCGTCATGTGAATGTGAAGAAAGTATCTGTATGTGTGGTATGTGTAGAATACGATTTTTTTTTTTACAAAAACAAGACTATTTTTTTTTCTCCATTTCATTTCCTTCCCTACTTGTGGCCTGTCACCATTCTTTGCCTTTCAAACTTGCGGGATCTGCTTTCCTGTCCTATCTTAAGAGAACCAATTCTCAACTTGAGGGACACTGGATGAGCAAAGACAGCCAGATCAGACAGAGTTTAACCTGTTAAACAGTTTTCCAGAGACCTATGGCCTGTGCTCCTATTTCTGTGGTTGATTCATTCCCAAATGATGCCGGAGGCCCCACTGCATTGCAGTGGGTAATTCAGTCAGCTGCTTTTGGCTACAAGATTGAGACTGCAGGTCAGAGGGCCAGTCCATGTGCTCTACTCCCCAGTGTCTTCACATGACAAGACAAGGGTTCAAGTAAGGCAAGAATGTATTTGGGTTAAAGCCATCACACCCTGGTTGAAGCTAAATAAATAATTTGAGATAGTGATATAACAGACCTTTCCCACTCACTTCAAAACTCATGCCCACTTTTCTCTCAGAATCTCAAAACACAAACACACTTCCCTGGAAATAATAATCAACAAAAGGAAACACAGCAATAACAGTGAACTTTGGGGGAAGGCTGTGAATTAATTTATCATACAGCCTTTAATTTTAATATTAATTTAAGTTTCTATGAAGGACACTATACAACATTTTCATAGGAATTTCTCCTTACAATATAGTTTGGGTTGTTAATAAATAGACTCTCACGTTGTTTCTAAAATGTATGTCAGGTTTATATCTTTTCATAAAAAGAGAGGAAACTAAGCCATAGAGCCTCTGAGTAGACCAGGTTAGATTTCAGACTTCTGGGCTATCTGCCTTGGACTCTGGTTGGAACTGTTAGCATTCATAGACTTGTGCCAAGAAATATCTGGAAATATGTTACTCAGAAGAGTCTAGGTGCTTGTGCTGGCCTTGTTTATGGACTTGAAAGTCCCATCTTGTCAAATGCAGGTTAGTGCCTAACGGGGTAGTGTTGACATTTTTTTTTCTCCTGTAAGGAAAATGGCTGTGTGTGTGTGTGCATGCATACATGTGCGTGTGTGTGTGTGTGTGATTATAAATATTTGAGGAGGGTTAATTGGACAGAAAAATACTCCAAAGCCTTATATTTTTTGCCTATATCTCAATAAAATGGTAGGGAGCATGATGGCATGGGACTGTGTTTGGAAGGTAGGCCTGGATTCAAATTCCAGATCAATTATTTAAGAGCTGTGTGATCTCAGGCAATCTCCGGAACCTCTTTGCCCATTGATTTCTCACATTATAAAATGGAGATTGAGAGAGATACCCCTACTTTGGTCAGTGTGTTCTGTGGATTAGAGATAATAAATGTGAGGTACCTGGTACTTCACGGTTTGTGTGCTCAACAAATAGAACCACTCAGCATTATTCACAGCTCGGACAATAGTGGAGCGGTTGATGAACATTTAAGATGAATGAGCCTTCCCAAAGAGTCAACAGGCATAAGGTATATTTAACTCATTGCTCCCATGGAATGTGGGGATCATCGCTTGAAATCAATCCAATCACTCTGTAATGTAGTGTTCTGGAGCAACTCGTTCAATGCCTGGAGACGTGTCGTGAACATGTTAGGATGGTGTGCATAGTCAGGAAAACCATTGAGGTAAAGAGTGCCCAATGAATTCCACAGGGCTCTACCTAACAATTCTGAGGGCAAATCACAGAAGTAGCCTGAAAGTGAGGGTTGGGGAAGCTGACTCTGGAGCTCACGTGGCCCTAACACAGAACTTTCACCGAGTTGACTATGTCTCACTTCCTGTAAGTGCCTGTCCCTCATGCTCACTTTCAAGGACTTGGCCAATCTCCTTTTGTAAATAGAACAATGCTTTATATTTCTCTATTACTCTGGAGTGACTATATCCATAATGCAGGAAACGCATCTGTCCAGCACAATGAGATTATTTTTCTGATTTCGGTTGACAGTTATGGTAATAGTTTGGCAAACAATCCACTCCACCATCAATGACCGCAGATTACAGCTGTTTTTAAAAATCTCAGGTGCTCATGGAAACTTGGAAGATTAATTGCACGTTGAGAAGGAGACAGAAAGACATGTCATAAGCCTTTATGGTAGAAAAATTATTAACTCTTTCTATACATCAAAAGCTAAGGAAATATTAAGGAAAGCACTGCATGTTACTGAGGATAAACTATAATGAAAACAAAGTGAGAAGTGATAACATTTTTGAGGCATCGTTGGGATCGTCTAGCAATGTCAGAGGGGCCACAAGGCAATAGGGAGAGGCTGAAATATTTCAGAGACCTGCCTTTTCTATTAACAAATTTCCCAAGTCACCCAGGAGTTATTGCAAATATTTACAGGGGAGAAAATTGAGAAAGAATACTATCACACCTTCCATACTGGTCTAGATGAATAGAGCCACTAGCTAGACAACAATAATGACCTAAGCCTAGGATTTTCATGTTTGTTTAAAACAAATGTTTAATTTTACTTCTGCAGAAGTGATGGATATCAGTTGATTTTTTTTTTTAAATGGGCACTTCTTAAGTCTTAACAAAACATGTGCTTTTTTCTAAAAGTTCATAATAGCCCCTAGATAGGCCTTATTTTCAATATGAATTTTCCTCCTTTGGAATTTTTCCTTTACTTCCGTTTCATGAGGAGCAGAATGCTGATCTTGCTGGTGGCCTGTGACCCTGGCATTTGGCCAGCCATTGTCACCCAGGGGCCAGGAGACAGAATGCTGGCTGTGCAAATCTCCCCAAAGGTGTGAGCTTTCCTCCCCTCTGAGCTCTAAGGTGAAGCCGTTGGGACGAGTCCGTGTAAAGGGGAGGCCACTGGGCTGTGCAGAGTCCTCATATCCAGGTGAGTTCATTTTTCTTGTGAACTTTTCACCTAGGCCCCAATTAGTATCCTATTAACCTCCTTAAATATGGAATTGCTAAGATCTTAGACTACTCCAAAATGGACTATTAGCCAGCCCATTTCCTGGCTCCATCAGATGAAAATGCCAAAGTAGGTCATACAACAGAATTACCTTGATTAATTTCAGCACTCTCCCGTGGGCCATGATGTCACAGCCGTTAAAGGAGATTCAAATTCAATGCATCATTTCAATGACTGATGAAACCTGGGAATTTTTCAAAAACATTTACAATTCCAGGTTTATAAGGATTTTCCTTTTTAAGATGACAAACGTTTCAAATGGGCTAAATTGATCAATTATACAAATGGTGACTTCCGTCGAATGGAATTTTTAATGGCTATGTTCTCTGAGGCCTAATATGGAAAAAGGTTTATTTTCCCCAGAAACTACTATGTTAGATCAGAAACTCTCAGCATTATGCCCTGTTCCAATGCATCGATGCAGGCTGGTGTTTAAGCACACAATGAAGGTATCGCTTCTACTCCAGAGCCCACTCAGGATGGCATGTGTAAATTTAAATGGCTTTGGGAAGGCTAAAATAAGCAACAAACTTCACATTCTTTATCATCTATTCCTTAAGGCCTGCCTTAAGAACGTACTTAAAAAGAAACATCGTATGTTTTAATATCTCATATATTGATGCAATTTCTTCACAATTGGCAGCTTTAATTTGTTTTCCTGTATAAAGCAGCTTTAGAGGCGTATTAGCAATTTCAAATAGCACAGTGCAATATGCCAAACAAATCTGAATTTTGTTATCACAAGTAGACTTACTTAGGTGACATTATTAGGTTCTGAAAATGTAGACTATGACTAGCTCCTTAAAAGGCTAATTGTCTCTTGCTGAATTATTGTACTTAGAAGTAAGGAAAGCTTGGAGTGCAGCGGTTACACTAGAAAATCAGGGTTGTGTCTCTTTTAAGTTTTTAAGTAATGTGGGCACAACCAGCTTCTAGAAACACTGGCTTGAGATCAACCCTGTGTAGCCCTTTCCAGATGAAAACACACTTTGTATTTTCATTTCCACTGATGAACTTTTAAATTATGTCGTGTTTCAATATCCAAGTATTCCTTCTTAAGGTAACCTGTAAGGTGGTGGGACATCCAATGGCTCTAAGAAGCATCTCTAAATTAAACAAATGGTCCACTTTTCTGACTCAGGGCTTCATGGGAACCCACTTAGCACAGTCTGAGCTGTGGCATTGCTTATAGCAAGCACCTGATAAAGGCATCCTGATGATTCTTCTCTTTTCCTTTCTAATCAGTCCACTGGTCACTAAGCAGTGGTGAGCTGCTCACTTTTGGAAACTACATCAGAAGATAAATAGCTTGTCCCCCTCAAAAGAGCCACACATGGATATTGATGCTATTGAGCTTAACATAATGTTCAGAAACAGCGGACCTTCAGAATGCCTTTCCCCGTCTCTCTAACATTTAACTTCCATCTGAAATTCCCACCTGAGAAAGTCAGCTTTCTAGGACCTGGGGGTTAACGTAGCCTTATTTGTCACCAGAGAAATTCTGTCCTTCTACTCCAACTAACATGGCTCCAGTCCTGGCTCTATCCATCCGTCAACCTCATTAGCTGGTTAGGTAGAAATCAGGGATGTGAGGCTGTGACCCCAGAAAAACACTGTGGCTCAGGGATAGTAATTAAGACAATAAACTCTGGAATTTGCATCTTTTCTTTTTTTTTTTCTCTAGAGGAGCATTTGTATGTTTCTCTGATTCATTTATATGTATTCTTAGCATCTTAACCTATTCATGAATTTTCTAAGCAATATGACCTATGTTTTCTAGAAGCAAAAATAAAGGAATCTGAACTTAGAAATTTAAAAATTAAAGTCCATAGTCTCTTACGGTTTGTATCCATTTCTGTGGACCCCAGGAAACAAACTAAGGGTTTCAGAAGGGTAGGGGGTAGGGGAGATGGGGTAGCTGGGGGATGGGTATTGAGGAGGGCATGTGTTGTGATGAGGCCTGGGTGTTACACACAACTGATGAATCATTGAACACTACATCAAAAACCAATGGTGTACTGTATGGTGGCTAACTTAACATAAGAAAAAATGTAAAAAAAAAAAATATAAAATATAAATAAAAAACAAAACAAAAAAATTGCTCTGCTCCTTTATTTTATTGCTGTGATTTTTTTTATAATTACAAAAGAAATGCAATCAGTCCTTAAAGTAATCAACATTCCATAAAGTCAAAAATATTCAGTTCCTTCATGGCACTGGCTGCATTTCAAATGTTCATCATCATGGATGGTTCTCTTAGATAGCATTGGTCTATAATGAATTCCCCTCTCACCTACAGCCCAGAGCTCTCAATGCCATTCCCCACTGAATGTATCAGTTAAGGTTTGGTGTAGATTCTTCAGATGTTTTCCTGTGCATTTACAAAAATACCCTATTTTACCATGCTTTGCATTCTAATCAGTAGCCTGTCTTTTTCTTGAAAAAATATCTTTCGGATGTCTTTCCATTACACGTCTTATGTTTTATTTTGTTTTTGTTTGTTTGTTTTGTACTGAACATTTTTTTTAAATTTAAATTCAATTAGCCAACACACAGTACGTCATTAATTTCAGAAGGTCTTGTGGATTTATGACATTCTTTAAACAGCTTCATAGTATTCCACAGCACATGGTACCATGCTTTATTTAAACATGTTTTACCTGGATGAATATTTAGCATGCTTTCAGTTTTTCATTACTTTACCAATGATGAAATGAACAGCCTTGTTCAGATATCTGTGACCCCATATGTACATTTTCTGTGGAAAATTGTCCTACAAGCTAGGATCTATTTAATGCCCAAACTGGCCCTTCCCCTTTCTCCCTTGTGTATCGTGTTTGTGGTCTTGATAATATAATCAGGACCCTAAGGATATCTATCATCCTTTCTTGGACATGTGCCGAGAGCATCGCTCTTGCCCTTCAGTGAGAACCGCAAGTGTATCCATGTTACATGGATATCCATGGATATCCATAGACCCACAAGTTTATTTGCAGTTACTTAGTATAACCATGCTTTAGCCTGGCCTTGGTTAGTATACATTTGGTTGCACTGAGAATCAAATCATATCCTCAAATATCACAGCACCATCTTCAAGATGGGTGTGGAACTCATATCCCTCAACGACACTTACCTAACAGCTCAGGAGTTTATTGGTTACCTAAAATCCCCCATCCCTTGGGATCCCCCAACCCATATGATCCTTATACAAATTTTAAAAGGCACCCTTTTGTGAATCAATTTTTTCTTTCAGAAAATTGTATACACACTGGTGTTTGAAAAACAATAGCTTACTGAATATTCTCTTAATAAACATACAAATTTGAGACATCTACTTCCTTCATCGTGGCTGTTACATACCAGCACAGCGAATGTGCACAGCCCCATCCCAGACTCCCTCCATCCTGTTCAGGACAAAAGACTCATGAGTATATATATATGTATTTTTTTTTAAAGATTTTTATTATTTATTCAACAGAGAGATAAACAGCACAAGTAGGCAGAGCAGCAAGCAGAGGGAGAGAGAAACAGGCTCCCTATTCAGCAGAGAGCCTGATGCAGGGCTCAATCCCAGGACCCTGGGATCATGACCTGAGCCGAAGGCAGCTGCTTAACCAACTGAGCCACCCAGGTGCCCCATGAGTATGTGCTTTAACTTCCTTCTTCCTACTTGTTTCTACCAGCATCTCCACATCTTTAGCACAAGCCTTGTTTTAATTCAGTCCTTCTTGAGGCTTCTCTTGGATTACCATAATAGCCAACTAATTAATATCCCTGGCCTCCAATACCATCCTTCTGCCCATTTGCTACCACACTGCTGCCCCAGGGATGTGTCTAAAATGCCAATTTGCCCTTGCCAGCGTGGTGCTACCTTCTACACAGCTCTTTAGGAACTTAACATCAATTCCCACTACCCACTTCCCCAGGCCACCTCAAATCCCATAACATTTCCAGACAGCACCACACCTGCTCAGCCTGTTTCCTTTGCCTGGACCCATCCTTCAAAACCCCACTTAAACATCACATCTTCACAGAAATTTTACCTGATATCTGCCCCCTCCAGGATTATATGTCTCTTTCCCTTCCTCCTCCCCAAACCCTTGCTCTGTACAAAGTTACTGTGACGCTACACTTGGTTAACAATTTCTGGATATTCCCTTGAATTTCCTTTCCTAGCAGTCAATAAACCATTGTAGTCCACAATACATTTCTTGATTTGCTGCAGCAATTGCTTCAAAGTAGATGCAGAGTGAATGGCTGCTGAACAACCAGCTCTGAGGTAAAGGATGTCCTCATCTCCCCATTGACCAGGCCCAGAGGTGAACAGGTGTGAATGTCTGCAGCTCCCACAATGCACACTGTCACTAGGCTCTTTCTCTCTCAGCATCACAGTTTCTTACTTGTTTTCAATGACGATGACATGTAACTGAAAGATCTGACTCCTCTGGGCCTACCGGGAAATCTCAGATTCTTCTACTTGCCTGCTTCTCCAAGCTCATTCACACATATTTTCTTGGGCTACCCTAAGCCTCTCACTCTTGTAGAATATCAGAACTCACTTCTCATAAGCTAGGCCTGCCTCACCTTACTATAACAACATTAATAAAGATGAATTTTCCAAAATGAGGCTAGCCAGTGAACGTTGATGCAATCCCATGACTCTCAGAGGCGCTGAGTCTGTTCTGATCCCTCAACTGTAGCAATGCTATGCTTTAAAAGGGAAAGGATGCGGTAGTCACTTGGTGGGAGGTTCTCAAGATGGAACTTCCAACCTTGGAAAGCTTATTAGGGGGAGGGGGGGTCAAGAGAGGTAAGGCTCGTTAAGATCCTTACCACAACTACACATATTTATTAAAACTCAAGAAAGTTGATATCAGTTTGGCCCAGTTGCCCTCTACATGAGGTAAAGCTAAAATAAGGGTGGACCTTTGTTTCTAGGCAGATGAATTCCCCCATATTGATGCTTTCCATGTCAGCACTGATTGGATGACTTTCAATCTGTTTAATGTCAGAAGCCATGTGAAAGAGTAAAAGAGAAAATTAGCAAAAGTGAGAAAAAATGCCTCAACCAACGAAACTTTTGGAAAAGAGGAGTGAGGCCCCGTACAGGGTATATATGTCTCACTCCAGTCCAGACACCTCTATGTTTTAAATGCACAGAGTCACCTGGATTTTGTTGCAGTGTTGGGGCTCTAAAGAAGGAGTTCTCAAAGTGAAGTTTTTGGTCTGCTGGTAGGTTATAAAGTGTAGGGTCTTCCAGAAGGTCCAAGAACTCCCTCAAAATTTTGGAATTTATTGTGTGCTGTTTATATGCAGATGACATGAAATCCCACTGGATGTAGGTAGCTAGCTATTAAATGAGTTACGAAGAGCCACTACTATGTGATATTGATAAACTAAAATTAGCATGCTAAGGGAGCTTCCTCTCAGACTTTAATCCAGTATGGTGCCAGGAAGTCTGGCTGCTACAAAAAGCTTTGCAAGGCTGTGAAGCCTCTACCATTTAGGTCTGTAAGCAGATGGTTAGAATTCCCAGAGTTTCCAGGAAGTAAGCTTAGTTATCCGTGTATCATTAGTGTCTTACTGAGTTGTCCTTGGTTTTTAATTGCTATTAAGTTTGTATTAATATTTTACTTATGTTGATTGCTACCTTCGTGGATAATTGCTTTGCTTTACTATTTTGGCTGCTATTACTGGGGTGCTGCTTGCCCACGTATCTTGGGAACCCCTTGCTGCCTTGACAAAGCACAGGCCCACAGGTGAAGGGTGGAGACACAAAGCTAAGATTTATTAAGACTCATTCATACCCGGAAAATCTTCTAAGCACTTTAAACTCTAGATAATTGTATTTTTGTTCCTCAGACCCATCTGATCCTTTTAGATCAACTGAATTTTTAAAACATTCTGTAACTTGAAATGGTTTACATTTGTTTTGAACATCATTGAATATAAGTTAATGAAATAGTACAGTAAACCTACATATAGTAATCACTTAAACAATTGTAAACATTTTGATATATTTCATTTGTGCATGTGTGATTTGATGAATCGTTTAAAGTTAAATGTCAGACAGAATGAGACTTTACTAAAAAGTCCTTCCCTATGTACCTTCTAGGAAGAAAAACATAGCCACAGTGCCATCATGACATGGAAGAATAATAAAGTTTCATGATAGGGCACCTGGGGGGCTCAGTTGGCTAAGTGTCTGCCTTCAGCTCAGGTCATGATCCCAGGGTGGTGAGATCTAGCCCCACACTGGGATCTCTGCTCAGCTGGAAGCCTGCTTCTCCCTCTTCCTCTGCCTGCTGCTCCCCCTGCTTGTGCGCTCTCTCTATCAAATAAATAAAATCTTTTTAAAAATTGACTTTATAAAAGACAGTAGGCCAGCTGATTATAGATTGTGCTTTGTTTTAGATTTGTTTTATTGCTTTCACAAGGTATTGTTTATCTTTCTCTCCTATCCCCTGTATTTTTTTAAAGCTAGAAATGAGATACAGACTGATTAGGTTTATGTTAAGGGTTTTTGAAAGATCACTCCATAGATAATGGGTGTTTTGTTATGGATCACATAGGAACCTCATAATGTCAAGTGGTCCTTTTACTGGGGAAGGTATTTCATGTGTTAATTTTGTTAATGTGGTAACTGCTGGGTATCCATCCCAGCAGTACATTTTTCCTTATATAATTAATAAGTACTCTCTAGGATAATTGTTTTTGTTTCTATGGTGCCTGTAACAATTTATAACAGGTTTAGTCCCTAAAAAACAACACAAATTGTTATTTACAGTTCTGTAGTTAGAAGTCCAACATGGATCTCACTGGACAAAAATCAGTGTGTGGATAGGGCTTCCTCTCTAGAGGTTTCAAGGGAGAGCCTCTTTCCTCGAATCTTCCATCATCCAGAAGGCACCCACGTTTCCTGCCTCATCACCCTCTCCCCCATCTTCATACCCAGCAAGAGCTGGTCAAGCTCTTCTCAAGGCACATTTCTCTTACCTTCCCTCTACCTCCCTGTGTTGTTTTTTTTTTTTTTTTTAAGATTTTATTTATTTATTAGACAGAGACCACAAGTAGGCAGAGAGGCAAATAGAGAGAGGGGGAAAAGTAGGCTCCTCGGTGAGCAGAGAGCCCGATGCGGGGTTGGACCTCAGGACCCTGAGATCATGACCTGAGCTGAAGGCAGAGGCTTAACCCGCTGAGCCGCTGAGGCGCCCCTCCCTGTTCTATTTTTAAGGACCTAGGATAAAACTGGGGTTATTCACATAGCCCAATGTAATTCTGATACTGTAAAGTCAGATGAATAGCAACTTTAATTCTACCTGCAACCATTATTGGCTTTTGCTGTATAACCTAACATATTTACACACTGCAGGGATTTGGACATAGATATTCTTGAAGTAGCCACTATTCTATAATAGTAATACTTTGGTATTTGCTAAAATACTTATTCTCAAACGGTCTTTTATTTTATGATTTTAACCTCCATTGATAATCCTTGGGGATATCAGTAACTGTGGATGCAAACATTGGGGGATGCAAATTGGTGATCTTCTAGTTATATTATTCTTCCTACCATTATTAGCTAACATTGTTCTCTAAAGAAGAGCTGCGTACTTCCTCCCTTATATACTTGCTATTCATTTTTAATGCTCCTATGGGCTCAGGTTTTTAATGTATTATAATAAAGTATAAAAATCACCATCATTTTTCTTTTTGATGTACCAAATTGGGCCACTGGGAGTTCCTTAACTCCAGATTTTATGTCTTTTTAATGTATTTCTTTATTTTCTTTCATAAACACGTGCAACAACATATAGTCTTACCTTGTACTTTTTCTGAACAAAAACTAAAAATAGCTATTTCTCTAAGAGGACTCTCCCTCATCACTTTATTCAAAGATAGCAGTGGTACTTAGAAACCAAGATCTGAGTGCTAGTATAACATCTTGTTTCTAGGATATAATGATAGGCTTGATAGACAGATAGATACACATATGGATACATACATAGATAAAAATAAAAACACAGACATATATAAATTGTGAGTTTGTTTTGATATTTCCAATACAAACTTAACACTATAGACTTTTACTTAAATTTTGTTTTTAATTCTAACATTTTCCTCACAGTGAAATTCTTGGATCCCGCTCCTACAATATAGAAAAAATAGAGATTCAAAATTATAATAAAGATTACTAGCAGCAATATTCCTTCTGTATGAATTTAAAATTTGTTTGCAGTGTTTTTTTGCTCCTAGAACACATTTCACACATGAACAAAAGGTGTATCAGAGTAGTGTCCAAATTTACTTGAAATAAGTATTTTCTCCATGTTCTAGTTTCATCTTCATTTATAAGTTCAGTTTCTTTCTATTTTATTCCATGTTCAGTTGAATTTTTTTTTCCCTTTGAACTTGGTGTCATTCTTTAAATATGTAAATATTTGCATCACTGAAAGTCAAATCTAAAAGATGTAAGCGTCAAATCTCTCATCCATATCTTCTCCACCCTATTTCCCACACACTGCCTTCTGAGAACCTTCTTAAATCATTTCTGATTATCCTTCAAATACTGCTCTTTGGAAAAATAAGCAAACACATATGCCTCTTGTTATTTCTTGTTAAGAATATAATTTGAGGGCACTGGGTGGCTCAGTCAGTTAAGCATCTGACTCTTGATTTCAGCTCAAGTCATGATCTCAGGATTCTAGGAATGAGCCCCACATTGGGTTCCATATTAGTGTGGAGTCCGCCTGAGATTTTATCCCTCTGTTTCTCTCTTCCCCTACCCTCTGCTCATAGCTGCTTTCTCTCAGATAAATATATATATATATTTTAAGAGTATTGTTTGTTTTTACTTTTTCATCTAAAAATATTTCCTGAGGGAAGCCTGGGTGGCTCAGACGGTTAAGTGTCTGCCTTTTGGCTCAGATCATGATCATAGGGTCCTGGGATCATGCCCCACATCAGGCTCCTTAATCAGCAAGGAACCTGCTTCTCCCTCTGCCCTACCACTCTCCTTGCTTGTTCACTCTCTCTCTCTCTCTGACAAATAAATAAATAAAATCTTGAAAATTTTTTGAAGTTGCAGAGTGGATTATTTTGTCTTGAACATACACAGATGATCTAACCCCCCCTAAGTTAGTTATGATTACTGTTAGCATTTTGTAGATGAGAAAACTGAAGCTCACAGGTAAATGTGCAGTTTGATGAAAGTCACTCAGCATGTAGGTAGTTGAGGTTAGATGTAGACCTAAGCACTCTCTTTCTGAATCTAATCTTTTAGCCCCACTCTGTAAGCATCTGGCACAGGTATGCATCCATTGATCTTTTATCCTCCCCTGTGATGCTACTGCTAAGATTTCTTCTTTTCTTCTCCTTTTTTCCTTTCCTTTTCTTTTTTCTTCCCTTTCTTCTTTCATGCGTGCGCATGCGTGTGCATGTGTGTGTGTGTATGTTGTTCTTGAATTTAAAAAATTTAGTCTGGGAGTGCCTGAGTGGTTCAGTCAGTTAGGCATCTGACTTTTGGTTTCAGCTTAGGTCGTGATCTCATGGGTCATGGGTTCAAGTCCCACATGGGGTTCCATGCTCAGCAGGGCATCTGCTTGAAGATTCTCTCCCTTTGCTCCACCTCCCCTCTCAAAATAAAATAAATCCATCTTTAAAAAGTTGAGTCTGAAATGCCTAATTGTTATTAGAAGTTCATGAATGTGGTCTGATTATTTTATTTTATTAGCACATATATTAGGATGATAACCATTGATTTTCACAGTTAGAAGGGAACTTTGAAATAACTCAGCCCAACGTTTCCTTCTCATGGGATAAGACAGTTGAACACAGAGGTGAAAAACACTAATCCGATGTCAAAGTTAGTGCCAAACACTATTAGCTTTAATCTCCTAAGTACTAACCTAAAGTTGTGTTTTTTTTTTTTTTACTATAATACAAGTTTTGATTGGTCAAACATGGGCATCCACAGATAGCCAAATTCCACAATAATGCAGAGCTCAAGAAAACTGGGTACCAATGCATTTTGTGTTAAGCCCTTGAGCAGCGAATCTAATCATCCCAAATATTATCACAATCTTTTTCCCACCATTTCAGCAGCAAACATTTGACTACTTTCCAAAGAGTGCAGAAAAATCCTCTGATAGAATATCTATGTATTCATCACCAGCAAAGAACTTCAGTACAATGAGTTGTTAGAAAGCACAGAACCAACAGAAGTCTTAGTAGATACATTTCAAAAATAGTTCCAAGCTAGGAACTTGAGAGCATGGCTCTAAAGGGCTAGCCTGCCATAATTTGCAAAGAAACACATTTTTGTACTCCTGTAGAATGTGTGCATTATGTTGTCTAGGGGTACAGCAGGAGGTCTCTCTTCTAAGTACTTAAAAGGAGGTTTCTGACCACTCAGCCTCTCCCCAGTGTCCCAGAAGCAAGTGTTAACAGGGCAGTCATACATGCGGCTCATTGATATGGTGTCTTACATCTCCAGAGTGGTAGGAAAGCCTTTTCTGGGAGAACAGAATCAAGAATGTGACAGCTGTTGTGAGTGTGCTTTCCTTGTAACACTGAGAGCTGGAAATGATTATCAGGGCAAGCGTTACAGTAGAATGAAACCATTGGCTCAGTTCTGGATTATTCACTTGGCTCGTGATTCTTTCTCCTTTGGAAGGCTTTCCTGTCCTGGTAGAAAGTCTGGTCTTGATGGGGTTGTCTTTCTTTGTGTTTTTCTTATAACCAATTGTCTCCATTTTCTTTCAGTTTTTCTTCTAAAAGAAATCAAACAACAAAAACAAACAAAGAATGAGGTGGTCAGGTTCACAGTGAACCTCTCTTGAATGTGCTGTTCCCTTATTCTCATGGTTGTATTTGTGATGCACTTTCTAAATGTTTAATACAATATGGCAGTGTTCTGGGAGTAGATCACATAGCTATTATAAAAGCTCTCAGGTTGAAAAGATATTTCGATGAGTCACAGAACAACCTCAAAAATGGTAAGATTGAGAGTACCCTCTGCCTCTGTTCCTTCTTTCTCCACCTTCTGATCCTTCCTCTGACTTTTAACAACTGAAGTGAGTCCCTAGTGACTGGTGGTTCAAATAAAAGGCCTCAGATGTTCTATCTGGCTCTTTTCTGAAATCCATGCAGATGGAGTCCTGAATGCTTTTTATCAGAATTTGACGATGATACATCAACCTGGGGTGCAGCTCTACAGGCCTATGATGAAATTGTCTGAGAAACAGGAACCAAAGAAAGAGGAGACTCGCCGCAATTCCTCGAGTGATTATCTGATGGACTTTTTGTTGATTAGTTTCATTGTAAAGAATAAAAGAAAAATCCCCATGTCATTTGGGTTTGGGAAACCACCAGCCCAATTTCTGATGAAGTGAAGAGTCAAAAAGGAGAAGATGATACTCACTCACCAGACAGGAGTCATGACCAATCCCTTCATGGAACATAATAATAGAAACAAATAAAGCATGAGTGCCTTTGTGTGAGAGTAGGGATTATTTCCATCATAGACCCTAGTGAAAAGAGTCATAACCAATCACTTAATAGAACATAGTACCCCCAAATTAATCTGTATGGTAGAAAATGTTGTTACAACCTTATACGCTCAGAATTCTAAGAGGCCTGGAGAGCTTCAAAGAGGAGTAAAATTAGCTTGGAGAGGAGACACAACTGTCTTATGATTCTAAAGAGAATTTTGGGAATGTTTACCAAATTCAGAACATTGAAACATTTTGATAAAAACAAAGTCAATTAAACTATGGTTCATATTTCTGTGAAAAATCAATACAACCCATTTTAATGCACATTCCTTGAGAATCTTCATATATATATACACGTATATATACATGTAAATATATATATGAATATATTTATATATATTTATATGTATAAGAAATATATTTATAAGATATATATATTTATATATAAATACATGAAATTAATGTGTATATTTAATGTGTATATATACACATTAAATGCATGCATATATATGTATGTATACATATATATACACATTAAATGCATGTATTTTTAAAGAAGAAAAACAATAACATAAAATAATTCTACTCTCCTGCTTTATCCATTAATCTATCATTTGGCTTTTACCTTGTGCCAGGTATGGTCCTAAGTGTGTTGCAGAAATGGGCTCACAATCCTCACAATGGCTTGGTATATCGGATACAATTCTTTTCTCTATTTTAGGCATGAGAAAGGCTGAGTCACAAAGAGGTTACATAACTTGTCCAAGTCCACAGAGCTAGTAATATTTGTGTTTTGAAGAGCGTCTTCTTCAAATCTGATACACAACAAAATTGCTCAACCCCTTCTCTTTATCTAATCACGTCTACAAACTCGATTACTTCTGTCAGGCCCCTTCCTCTGGGCCTGGGGTAGAAGGTAGTTCTTCCTATCAAGCTACCTTTGTCCTGCAGGATGGCTAGTTTTTTCTTTCTTTCTTTTTTTGTGAAAGATTTTATGTATTTATTTGAGTGAGAGCAAGAGAGAGAAAGAGCACAAGCAAGGGGAGGGGCAAAGGGAGAAGGATAAGCAGACTACCTGTTGATCAGGGAGCTGGAAGCAGGGGTCAATCCCAGGACCACAAGATCATGACCTGAGCCAAAGTAAGATGTTTAACCAACTGAGGCAGCCAGGCACCCCAACAGTCTTGATTTCTCATTGTAGATATTCTATGAATTTTCTAGGTTTGCAAACAAGCAATCAAACAAGACAGAAAACTCACAGTTACAGAATATCTGAAAAAAAAACTTGGTTGTGGCAGGACGAGAAAAGTAAAACATGGGAGTTAATTGTAAGCAATTATCTCAGGGAGGACAAGTTTAAAGAAAGGCTCATTCCCATCTCTTTCTGACTCATAACTTTTATGGAATCACTGGGTGCAATAACCCATTGGCTTTTTATTCCGGAGGCCTCCACTCTCTATCATCAAGTTAACCAAACCATGGAGAGTGCTGAACTCTAGTCTCAGACATGGCGCTCACTCACTCACATACCCGCACGTACACATTCTCACTGTAATATTAAGTCAACTCAGCTATTTGTGCACCAAAAAGCTTCAGGCCATCCCATACTGAATCATCATTGAAGAACCAGAATGCTCATCCCATAATAATGAAAATGATCGACAAGGCAATCCAAATGGCAATAGTATTGCCAACTGATTGCTGATTAGGTTTCAGGCACTGTGCTTTCCAGTTACTTAGCTTACCTCTTTGAGTTACTACCATCCTTGTATACCATGTATTTTGACTCCATTTCACTAATGAGGAAATCATTTACCCAAAGTGGTAAATGAATTTGCTCAAGTCACAGAGCTAACAAGTGACAGAGCTGTGTTTGGTTCTGTCAGAGACCAGACTGGTATGTACCTTATCAAGGTCTTTAGACATTAGTATCCCTTGATATCACGTGTACCTCAAAGGAAGGATAGGCATGTTATCTGAGGACCTCACTTTGTGCTCTGTTAGATATTCTCTGATTCTTACCTTCATTTTAAAAATTATTACTCACTAGAATCTATAAATCCAAGGTAAAGAAATTACCTCTCCTGCTCACCCAATTTCTGCCTGATTGTGTATATTCACCTCATTTCAGTCAGGAGCCAGGTTTTATCTATCTATCTATCTATTTATTTATTTTATTTTTCTTTTTGGAAGATTTTATGTATTTTTCAGAGAGAGAGTGTACAAGTAGGGAGAGCAGCAGGCAGAGGAAGAAGCAGGCACCCTCTGAGCAGGGAGCCCAATGCGGGGCTCAATCCCAGAACCCCAGTATCATGACCTGAGACAAAGGCAGATGCTTAACTGACTAAGCCACCCACGCTTCCCTAAGAGCCAGATTTTAAAGGCTATACTAAAACCCAACTGAATTTTGAGTTACGAAAGAATGTAGAGTGTTTTCTTTCTGAAATATTGTGGGCTTTGCTCCCCGTTTTGCTCAAGTCATTTGTTATAAACCAATAGCAGGATAGTGCAAAGGAAGAATGTGGGTATTATAAAATAACTACTCCCCTGGTGATTAAAGACACTGGCGATCTGTTGTTCCTTCTGCTCTCCCAGGGGGATGACTGTATGTCCCTGATGGTGTTGGAAACAAACTGAGAGAAATCACACATCCTTTTCCAAACTGGAACCACATGCTAATAGAATAGATTAATCTATGTGGCTCTTTAGCTAATCACCTTGCATTTGCCTGCTTGCAAGGCTTCAGTGCTTTTGGTGGAATCAGTGAAGCTGTGAAAATCTGCCATCTCACTGAGATGTAGAAAGATCTGCAAAGCACAGGCTCTAGGACTTACACGGTGAGCTCTTCAAAAGATCAAAATGTGTCCTTACTTTATGCACTTGGAGCTGATTTCAAGAGGCAAGGGGAAAACAACACAGAAGGCATCCCCTTTATAACTGACAGGGCTTATTGCCAATTGAAATTAACAAAACAGTCTTTGACATCCTGTTGTTACACTAACACCTGCATCAATAACATTTACCAAGCCTGAATCTTACCTGGCACATGGCTGGTGTCACCACATACAAAGGAACTATTATCTTCTGAGAGTTTTTCACTATCTTTCCCAGACTCAACACAGGGATGCCAAATCCCTTAGTATGTGGATACCAATATATTATTTATGTTTGCAAATGAGCTTGCTCCATCTTCCAAGCTTAAGTGCTACAAAGACACTGATTTCGAACAGTGCTTGGAAAATCTAAGCAAGTTGACTACCCCCAGAGACCTGAATCCATACTGATTCAGCATTTCACATGATGGCTCATATGTAAGTTTCAGAAACCAGTATTCACTCCAGAAGCTAGTGAGAAAAGTCACCTTCAAAGGGTACAGTTTCAACTGTGCATCATTGAGGAGAATAACCACAGACTTCATTCTAACCTGTAAATTCTAATCCTAACACTACACATTGATTTGGCTGAGGGAAGCTAAAATTTACAAGTGAGAGGGCCAATAACATCCAGTAAAACCCAGTAACAGGGACATCTGAAATTTTCATTGGCATGGGCATTAAGAAGTTACATGCTTTGCCAAACCTATTTTGTCTTCATTGTAACAAGGCGGCATTGTTTAATCACCAAAAGACTGTGTAAGTATGTCAGCTGTAGGTGTATTTGGTGTGATCAGTATCACAGAAATAATGTCCAAGAGTTCACAAGCCACTTTCTAATAATGAGGGAGGCAGATTCCTGGCCTTAATGCCCAGGCATCAATGCCATCTGCATGGTCACCGCCAAGTGCCTGGAATTTTGGACTCTTGATTCCATATTTATCACCATGATACAGAGGTCACTGTCAATTTTGGAAATAATTAAACAGGGAAGATTATTTGCAAGCTACTCTTGGCAGAGAAAAAGCATGCTACAGTGATCTTTGTTAGGGAGGTAGAACAGATAACATGGGGGGGTGGGGGGTAACAGGGTTGGGTTAAACTGAATGTTGGTTTTGCAGAATTTTGGCAGGGTATTACAAGAGGCAGAATTTAAAGTATGTAACTCTGTATGGCCAGGCAGAGTGTGAGAGAAAACCCTGGAATAGATGGAGGGTTCTTAATTATGCCTGGTTAGTTATGCTTTCAGTTAACCCTTTGTTTTCCTTATCTAAATCATTAAGAGGATTCTGTCCCCACAGCCACAACTCTTCATAAAGCTAGACATTAACAATCAACCCTTTCCAGGGTAAGGTCATCCCCTGATGCCCAGTCCACCTTCCTTGAGTGTAAGCAGAAATGTGTTAGGACTTGGAGCATGACAGGGCTGAAATGAACAGAACCGGACCTTGTTCATTCCCTCTGGCTCAGGCTTTGGAAAGATGCCGCTTTCTTACTACCTACCTGGGCACAGTCCTTACTTCAGGACACAGACCTTGTCACTGATGTTTATAATCCACAGAAAAGACAGGATGTCACTATCTTCCCCCAGTACAACATTCAAATAAAGATGACTTTCATGTAGGACCAGACCCTAAGAATATCGAGAACTACTCAGACCTATCACTAATTGTTCCTATTTTTCATCTGGAGAGCTTGGCAGGTTCGTGACACTATAGCAAAAGTCTTCCCACTAGGACCTTGCCAATTTCAGCTTTAATTCCATCAGCAAACAACTTTGACTGTGTTGGGAAAATTCCATTAATCATTCATGTTCTGTGAAGAATGATACACAAAGGAGCTGACAGCATCAGGCAGCAAGTTTCCATTTGTTTGGTAATTAAGAACTCCAGGCCATCTAATGGTGCCGAGATGCAAATTCGATGCCCGGTTGGAGCCACCAGAATGAGCTGAAAGGAATTCACTTGCACTTATACCCCTGATGTCCAGTGATTTGATGGATCTTTCCCTCTTCTGTTAGGTGAGCAGCAGGCATATTGCTGGAAGCTGAAATGATACAGAAATGCTACAGAAGCCCGAGCTTCTTTTAAGAAGATACCAACTCTTTGGGACACATCCTTTTTTAAACCTGTTTCTAAATCCTGTTTTAATTATACAAATATATAAATGCACATTTTCCCTGAGTCAAAGATTTTTATCACCCAAATACAATGAGAATTGCACTTGATTTAAAATTTGAGGGGCACTTGGGTGGGTCAGTCAGTTAAGTGACTGACTCTTGGTTTGGCTCAAGTCAGGATCTCAGGGTTGTGAGCCCTTTCTCTCTGTCCCACTCTCTCCCTTTCTCTCTCTCTCTAATAAATGAATAAATATCTAACAAAATAAAATTCTAATGGGATTTTCTTTTTCTGTATAAGAACCTTACCATTCAGCAGAACAGAGATCCAGAAAAAGTTGCCATTGAGAATCTTCCATGAAACAGGGTCCTTTTTTCCCTCCCTGTATCAAGTGGGTTGTGCATTACTACATCTATTTTGAAATACCAGGCACAATTTAATAATTAAAATTTACCAGGAATTCAGCCAGAGCATTAGGGGAGGCTGTGAAATTAATCCTCTTCTAGACCAGAGATTGCTAGTGGGTCTCTACTGGTTTCTTATATCATCTGAGAGGCATACCCACAAGGTCACACTTAAAAATCCAGATGGCATTCAAATGGCCCAGGAACTCTGTCATCATTTGCTACTCTCCTCTTTCTTCTTCCTATCATCAAAATGCCTTCTTGAAATATCTAACTCTGCTTCACAGTAAGTTGAAGGGAGAGAGTCCAGCCAGATGCAACTCACATGTTTATGGCAATAAAATGAAACTTTCTTACAGAACTTTTCAGTGTTTTTCCTTGGCCTTACTTACTTACTTTCCTTGGTCTTCCAGTTACTTGGTCTTCCAATATGGCACTTTCAGCCTACCTGGGCTAAGAAAAAAGTAGAATCTCAGGACTTCTTTTAACAGATCTGCTTCAACCTTTAGCTTCCATATACTGGAATTTCCAATTGGTCTCCTGGCTTTTCTTTACATAAAATATTTTCATCTACAACTCAAGATGTACTGTAAAATGTAGGTTTCAATTGGGAATTGATAGTGGGCACTATTTTTTTCAAATGCAAAACTATAAGGGAATTCTAGTTCCTTAATATTCCTGTCTTTCTTATAGTTGTGTGATGATATGCCCTGCATTTCATATTCTTTCTCAGATACTTTTTTCCAGCACTTTGCTGATTTTATGAACCTTGACAATAAGAAAACATCCTTCAAGGATTGTAAACAACTTTTGCTCAGTGGCCTCATCCCTAGTTAGAGTCATCTGTTATGTGATATCAATCAAATATGCCTAAAGTAAATTTAATGCAAAACATCACAGGAGAAAATAATACTGCCTTGTGCTCTCACCTCCCTTTCAATACAAAAGGTGTTTATAGGAATGCATGATATTCTACTACACAGTTTAAATATTTTAAGGCATTTTTTTCTGTTTTCTTAAATACACAGGCTACATTGACTATGCATGTTTAAATTTCCATTTTTGCCTTTAGAGATACAAAAAAGGTCACACAAATAACAAATGGTTATATTTATGTGTCTCCAGCATCACATGTGTGGTTTCTTTTTAGAAGAAGATAAAGAAATTTCTGTGGTATCTTAGCTCCAGGGGAGGTCTTCACGTGTCCCACTCATACAAATTGATGATTTGTGTATGTACGTTTTGGGACCCTTATGAAATGATTAGAAATAATAATGCTCTTAAGTTAGAACCCCTTGGCTCAATTTTCCCTTTGACTTTCTAGAGATCTCGGGACGTGAGAGAAGGATGGGGACTGGGAGAACAAGAAAGGAGGAAGAAGACAGGTCTCCATATTAACACTCACCCTCATGGCATCTTCACTGCCACAAACAGAATGCTTTTTTTTTTTTTTTTTTTTTCATCTCAGCCTCCTCTACTATGGCCTCAGAAGTGTCAGACTCTCACTTCTTATTCTTAGATCACAGTTTCCTATCTTTTCAGCTCTTTCTTCCTCTGGACCCCCACCCATTTTTCATCTTCACCGAGACTTCTAATACCTGACTCCTGCACTAACTCTGTTCATCAGAACCACACTCAACCTAGAATTCTACGGAGATTTTTCCCCAGAACATCACTGAACCCACATTGCCCATTGCTGCACCCTCTCCACCTTCTGTTACAGCTGTGGCAGGTTTCCTGGGTGTGGGACCGGTGCAGTCACACAAGACTACATGTTCAGAAAGTGGTCCTTCACTTGGGTTTTATTGTTCTCCAGTTGCCATCTTGAAAAGCTAATAGTCAACCTTGGCATTTGTGTTTTGTCGGTGAAGTCCAACGGGACAATGAAGCACGTGTCAGGTGTTTGGAGGCTCTGCTCCTGTGTGGACCCCCCTATACCTACCTCCTCACTTCGCTGGTATATAACCTCCCACCTGCCTGTTTACCATCCCCTGTCCGACAACTACTGCTGCCCTTCTCTCCAGAGGGTCCTGGATAATGGATAGGGGAGGGAATTGACACATACTCCCTATACCCCAAGTCCTGGAGTGGGGCCCTGAGGGCCCATGAACACCTGCTTTCACCCCACAGATATCCTGGAGCCAGAGGGAGCACCATGACACTAAATAGCCAAGGAAAAGTACTATGAGAGGAAAGGAGAGAGGCTGTGGAAGGAAGGGAAACACTTTTCCTGATATTTGAACATGGGGTTCCATATTTTTACTTTGTACCATGTCCTGAAAATTAAGTAGGTCGCCAGCCCTGGCCCTCGACTTCCAGCAGAAGGTCAGTATTGGACATTCTCAAGGCAAGGACTTGCGAGTGACTTAAAGAAGCTGGGAGCTTTCCCTGGTCAACAGTCAGCAAAACACAGGACCTCAGCCCCACAGCCCCAGGAGATGAATTCTACCAGCATCCAGTGAGCTAGGACAAGGCCCCCAGCCCTGGATATGAATGGCAGCTCCAACAGTCCCTGTGATGGTGGCTTTATGTGACCCTGAGCAGAGGATTCTTTCAACCTCCCACGTGAACTTATGACCTTTACCAGTGTAAGCTGCCACCTTTATGATTTTGTTTCTGTTTGTTTGTTTGTTTTGTGTGTGTGTATGTGTGTTTAACACAGTGATAGAAAACTAACACACATGAGAAGCTCTTCAATGCCAAGATCTAAGTTTTTGTCATTTTTGTCCCTAAGCTTTCCTCACCATCCACAACACCTTTTAAAGTGCTCAGTGCTTAGACCTTTGTCCTTCCTTTGACTCATTTATGTATTCAAGGAAAGTAATACTGGAATTCAAGGAAAGTAATACTGATTCATCATTTTAAGTGTCATTATAAATAGCATTATCATTATTATTATGTTGTTTTTATAAACTTTAAAAGGCCAAACAGAGGCATTCTTCTCCTGGTGCTTCACACCCTGCTCTCTAATCTTGCCTCTGCACATGAATAAGGCCCTTTTCCCACATTGCCCTACACCTTTCAAGATGAAGCTTATGCTCTCTTCTCAGAAAAACTAACTGTGGCTTCCAGAAGCTTATATCTCAGGAAATTGTTATTCATAAAGTGCTTTGAAATCTTCGGCACAACAGGATACAAAGAGCAAAGTGTCTGCTGATGTACACATATTGAAAACATATGGCCATGCTATAAACCTGAATATCTCAGACCCACAAATAATGCACAAGGCAGCATTTAATTTCCTGGTGGAAAGACTTTCCATTATTTTCTTCCTCAAACTCCCAGTTCTGTCAAGGTAAAGAATAAACACAATTTTCCTAGACAAGCAGAATATAGAGAGGCAAAGCCATTATTCTAGACCATTTGGAATCGCAATGTAGATAAATATATAAACTCATAAGACCTTTGGAATAATGGGGAACTGTGGTTAACAATTGATGTTTCTGACTATTAGAAAAATAACTTGTTATAGTCAAGGACCAAGCTCATGGCAGATTCTCATAGTAAATCTTGTCAATTTTTTTTTTAAGTTTTTCTTTTTTTTTTCTTAGATTTTGGTAAAATACCCAGAACATAAAATTTCAATTTTAACAATTTTTTAAGTGTATAGTTCAAGAAGTTGTAAATACGTTCATACTGTTGTGCAATCTCCAAAATTTTTTTCATCTTACAAAACTGAAACTCTGTATCTGTTAAACAACTCCCCATCTCCCTTCCCCTCAGCCTCCAGCAGCCACCATTTGATTTTCCATTTCTATGAATTCAACTACTCTATATACATTATTTGTTTTCTTTATCCATTTTTTCATTGAAGGTCCCTGGGGCGACTTTCACCTTTTGAGTATTGTGAATAATGCTCCTAAGAATATATTCCTAAGAATATCTCTTTGGGACCCAATATTCAATTCTTCAGGGTATATATATGAAAGTGGAATTACTAGATTGTATAGTAATTCTATTTTTAATCCTTTGAGGAACTGCCATACCATTTTTTCATAGTGGCTGCACCATTTAGTATTCTCACTGCGTTTGTCAGCTTGGACTGCTCTAACAAATACCACTGATTACGTGGTTTGAACAATAGAATTTATTTTCTCACTGTTCTGAAGGCTGGGAATTCCAAGATAAGTGTGCTAGCTCACCTCATTTCTGCTGAGAGTTCTCTTTCCAGCTTATAGATGGCTACCCTTTCTCTGTGTCTTCATACTGAAGGTAGAGAAGAAGAGAGAGAGAGAGAGAGGATGCGAGAGAGAGGGGAAAAAAGAGAGAATGGTAGTAGGGAGATCTCCCTTTTCTTATATAACTTGCAATCTATTGGGTTTGGGGCTACCCTCATGAGCTCATTTAACTTAATTATTCCTAAAATCCCTATTTCCAAATATAGTCACACTGGGGGTTAGGGCTTCATCATACAAACTGGAAGGAGACAAAATTCAGTCCATAGCACTTACCAGTTTTTCATTCTGCTTCTCATTGATTTGACACAGTTTTGTAGTAATTCCATGTTACACAGAGTGCTAAGTGGCACATGTACAAAGACTTCAAAAAGCACCAAGGGTCCATGTCATATAATAGATATTTGGTATTAGTCACAAACTTTAGGCAACTGTATAAAATAAATGGTATGATGATCTAATTTTCAAGAACAATTTTTAAAAATAGTGATCTGGGGCACCTGGGTGGCTCAGTGGGTTAAACCTCTGCCTTCAGCTCAGGTCATGATCTCAGGGTCCTGGGCTCGAGCCCCACATCGGGCTCTCTGCTCAGTGGAGAACCTGCTTCCTCCTCTCTCTCTCTCTCTGCCTTCCTTCTCTGCCAGCTTGTGATCTCTGGCTGTCAAATAAATAAATAAAATCTTAAAAAAAAAATAGTGATCTCACATATAACAAAAAAAGGGATGTGAGGAGTCAGCTCCGGAGAAGATTTTTCTTGAAAAGCTATACAGTTGCCTCAACTATTATTTGTTTGCTTAGAATTTTGTTTGCCTTTCTCTTTCTTTTTACTAGATTAGAAAACACAATGTCACAATTACAGTTTTTCAGTTAATGGCAGCAAATGTTTGGTAGTTTCTATCAGATTATTATAGATATTTCAAACTAATATGTGTTCCAAATTATGAAGGTATTTCTCACTAACTGCTCCCTTCAAAATGACGTCAGACACCATAGTAAATCTTGCCTGACATTCAAAAGCTGAAATAGGCTGTACTCAGTTCTGGAAAATGCTTTCATAGGTCTTGTAGAATTTGAAGATATTTTCTTTTAGTATCCCTATAATACATCTTCAGTTCATTTTTCTCAAAGTAAAAGGTATCAGGTTCCTTGAAGTAATTCTTATATTTTGTTTTTATTTGCAAAGTTAATGATCATGGTCAAAAAAATTCATAACTATGTATGATGACAGACCTTAACTAGATTTATTTTGGTGGTTACTTTGCCATATATACAAATATTGAATCATTATGCTGAACACATGAAACTGATATGCTATGTGTCAATCATACCTCAATAAAAAGGATACTGATTATTTTATACTGATTATATGTTGAAATGACAATAATCTGGATATCTTAGCTTAAGTAAAACATACTTTTTAAATTAACAATCACGTTATTACTATCTTTCAAAATAACGAATAACTAAGATGTCTCACTTGAACATATCACTTGGTATCATATAAAGAGTCTTTTCTGGCTTTATCGATGTCATGAAAAAGCATTTTTTTGGTAATTTTTCAATTTCTCAATTAATAAAACCAAGTAAAATTTTTTTTATTTGCACAGATATAATATTTTCTTCTTTGGAAAATCAAATTCTTAGTCTCATTAAAAATATCTTCCTGCAGGGTGTTGAAGAGGCCTGTAGTAGCCTCCATATTACCATAATTGATACTTTTTTGTAGCACCTTTACCACTGAATCCAGATGGGAGTAAAATTGTTCTTGACCAACTTTTATTGTTACACAACCTACATTACTCTCATAGCAAGGATCTTTACAGCTGTACACTAAGAAGGTGGTATGTGATTTTAGTTCCAATGTGACTTTTCTAATCTTCACTTCTTACAAAATGATCAATAATTAATTAAATACTCACATCTTCTGGAGCAGAGGTTTTCAATGATAAACACAGTTTTATCAAATAGCCCTCCTTCATGCATGGACTATTGGTAATCGTGTATTAAAATGAGGTTCTTTGTGTCTCTGTTTTTGCTGAACCCCTCTTCTACCATAACAGCATCCACCAAACCTACATTCAAAAAAGAAAGAAAGAAAGAAAAAAAGACATCCATCTACTTTTCAGGATTTACAAAGGATATGTATAAAAACTGGTTTTGCAATCCTCCCCCATCACCTACCTCCAGATTATAAGACCAAGTCCAGGAATTCAGCTAAATGTGTTGAAAATTGGAGAATATCTTTGGAGAATTTCTTAAAATATCAAAGACTTTTGCTCACCCCTTTCCCTAAAGGACAGGAGGTTGGGATAGGCTTTTCCCTTATCTCAAGCCCAGTAAGATGACCTTCAAAACAAAATCTCTTTGGAGAGTTTGATGTGTGATTCTTTAAGTTTAGGGGCACAGTGCATTAGGTCTAAAAGTATGAACCTCCATAGAATATTAATCAAGCAGCCAATCTGAAGGGAAAAGGGTGTGGTTACTGGGCAGAGGAGGATAGTACAAGTTAGGAGTTGACTACTTCTACAGTCATGAGAGGACAAGGATGAAGGAGGATTTCTCATAGACTAGATAAGCACCAAGTTGGAAGAGAGTAAGCCTGGAGGTATTAATAATAATCCCAGAAGTGCCTGTGGGAAGTAATGAACCAACATAGGCTGAAACTCAGGATAGCCAACAGATACCTAAGTGACTAAGTGAAAATGAATTGTTCCTATCATGAAGTAGAGTCTAATGTCTAGCTAGAGGTAATATTAGAGTCCAAACTAGTTTCTAAAACAAGAGTCAGCTTTGTCCACTCTCAAACACCAGGAAGAGTTAGTTCAAACTATCCATTATGGCCAAAGAAAACCAGTCACATCACACCAGTACCTGTCACTAAAAATCACTACCACTTGGCTCTCAATTAGGAGAACAAAAAAGAAAATTTCAAAACAAAGGAATAAAGAAGGTGGTGACCACATTGTCACTTCCACTTCAGATTGCCAAAGATATCTTGAACTGAAGAACGGAGAAGCTTACATCTGAAATGTGGTTTTATTAGCTAGATTAGCCACATTAATTACTCAACAAAGATTATTTGAATATTTTTTTTTTAAAGATTTATTTATTTGACAGAGAGAAATCACAAGTAGACAGAGAGGCAGCCAGAGAGAGAGAGAGAGGGAAGCAGGCTCCCTGCTGAGCAGAGAGCCCGATGCGGGACTCGATCCCAGGATCCTGAGATCATGACCTGAGCCGAAGGCAGCGGCTTAATCCACTGAGCCACCCAGGCGCCCAAGATTATTTGAATATTAAAGATTTAAAGATTTTCTTTTTTTTTAAGATTTTATTTATTTTTTTGACTCAGAGAGAGAAAGAGAGAGAGATCACAAGTAGGCAGAGAGGCAGGCAGAGAGTGAGAGAGAAGCAGGGTCCCCGCTGAGCAAAGAGCCCAATTTGGGGCTCAATCCCAGGACCCTGAGATCATAACCTGAGCCAAAGACAGAGGCTTTCACCCACTGAGCCACCCAGGCACTGTGATTTAAAGATTTCCGATTCATAGAGTGAGTTGTAGCAACGTCACTGAATGGATTTGGATGGGTGATGAGGGATTGGGGGAGAGTGGAGGAGAATAAAGTATTTTCTTATCAGTCCCCTGTAAATTAGATGTGTATGCCAGACCGACAAGGGCACTCTTGGGTTAGAACTGTAGCTCTCACATTGCAACTGTTATTACCTAACACACAACACTATCATTTGACAGAAGAATTCAGTCAAGTGGTAATGTTACACTTTTTCTCCAATAATATTCTTTTACTTGAGATTATTTCCACAAATCTTTTGTGTAATCAGTAGCCACTGAAGGTAAAAGTTGTGTAATCAACAGTCCCAGTCTGCTCCAGGACTTTTTTATTTTGTTTGTTTGTTTGTTTTGTTTTGAAGAAAGCATTATTTTTTGCTTATGTGGGGAAGGAAACTATGCACATTTAAATTGATTATCAGAAAGGAGACTACATTCTTTTATATACAAGAGCACACAAGTTCCTATGTTTCTTTTTTTTTTTAAGATTTATGTATTTATTTTATATAGAGAGAATGTGAGCAAGTGTGAGAAGGGGAAAGGACAGAGAGAGAGAGAAAGAATCCTGATGCTGACTTGCTACTGAGTGGGGAGCCTGACATGAGGCTTGATCCCAGAACCCTGGGATCCCGACCTGAGCTGAAATCAAGAGCAGGTTGCTTAAATGACTGAGCCACCCAGGTGCCTCTAAGTTTCTATTTCTTGTCACGCTTTGACACCATGCCATACTAGTCAACACACTAAGGACTAGTAAAGATTAATTTGTGCAATAAGATTCAATTTCAGATACTTGCTGTAATACCTCTGATTGTACTTCTCCTTTTTGGCCACCAGACCAAATTTACTTGTCATAGAACTTATAGATACACCATTTGTGCTCACACGGGATCCCTGGGCATTGTTTCCATTTACAGTGACCCTCTAGGTTGTAGCAGCTTATGGATTATACATCTCCAGGTGCTAGCCACCTCTCTGTTTTGGTGAGTTGAAGGTATGAGGTCACATAATAGGGATGGCAAAAGTGAAGAACTACCAAATGTAAAAATAAATCAATAAAACCCCTGATGATCAGAGAAATGCCAGCAGGGATTACTTATACCCTGTGAAGGTAACATTATTAAAAACCATCAGTCTTGTGTAATATGGATTATCTTGAAGCAACTGATCAGTATCAATAAAGCAACATGATTTCTATAAAAATCACAATAAAGTGTACATTTCAAATGCAAAACATGCATGAACAAGATCATTTTATTGTTTGTTTTTTCCTTTGAAAACTTCAAATTGGGGCACCTGGGTGGCTCAGTGGGTTAAGCCGCTGCCTTCGGCTCAGGTCATGATCTCAGGGTCTTGGGATCGAGTCCCGCATCGGGCTCTCTGCTCAGCAGGGAGCCTGTTCCCTCTCTCTCTCTCTGCCTGCCTCTCCATCTACTTGTGATTTCTCTCTGTCAAACAAATAAATAAAATCTTAAAAAAAAAAAAAGAAAACTTCAAATTATCAAATTATGAGAGGACCACCTCTCAACCCCTAGCACTACTGCATCACACAAACCTTATTGCCTGCCCCCCCCTTTTTATCTGCGTGATAAGCCACTTGGTACTCTCTCATTGACTGCATTTTCAGTGACAGGCATTGTCTTAGGAACTTGGAACATAGCAGTGGAAGAGAAAACCATGGAATCTACCCTCTCAGAGTTTATAATACAGCAGAAGAGACTGACGATTAAACCAATAGTTAAAACAATATCAGGGACACTAGTCTGGTAGAGAAGGGGGGCACGTTTTGAAGGTAGATACTCAGCCCTGAAATACAAGTAAGAGCTAGTCACTTACAGAGGGTTCGTACTTTGGGGATGTGTGTGTGTGTGTGTGTGTGTGTGTATTGGTGGTGGTGGTGGTGGTGGTGGTGGTTAGGAGGGATGGGTGATGTTCTAAGCAGAACAAATTAAGGAAGAGAGCACACCACCGCAGAAACCAAAGTCAGCAAAGAAAAGAGAACTGAAAAGGAAACTGGCCTAAGACTTGAAAGATCTGCCAAGGGATCAAAAAATTGCTCTACCAAGGGGCCCAAGAGGCCAGTAGGCCCTTAAAAACTGAAACAGAACATTATGTAAATCAAACTCCACTGCAGAACAATGGCTTGTCACATCTGGCTGCCATTCACAAGTAACATCAACTATTTTTTTTTAAAGATTTTATTTATTTATTTGACAGAGAGAGATCACAAGTAGGCAGAGAGGCAGGCAGAGATAGGGAGGAAGCAGGCTCCCTTCTGAGCAGAGAGCCCGATGCGGGAATCGATCCCAGGACCCTGAGATCATGACCTGAGCCGAAGGCAGCGGCTCAACCTACTGAGCCACCCAGGTGCCCTAACATCAACTATTTTATTCAGAGCCATTGTGTCCTCTAGTTTATAGCATGCCTATTCTATTTGTGCTTCGATCTGAAGCATTTTATCATCATTACCAAGCTGATCTCCTGTGATAAGTGCAAAATCCCTAAGGGTAAGAAAAGCTATACTATTATGATGGAAGCAAAAATAGAACTCTCTAATTTTTTAATTAAGCTTTTTTATTTGAGATAAATGTGGATTCACATGCTGTTGTAAGAAATAAGACAGGGAGGTCCCTTGAACCCTATACCTGGTCTCCCTTAATGGTAACATATTGCAAAACCATAATATAATATCACAACTAGAGTATCAGCATTGATGCAATGAAGATACAGAACATTCCATCACCATCAACACAAGATCTCTAATATTTCCTTTCATAACCACACTTAGCTGTCTCCTCCTCTTATCTTCTGGAAACCTCTAATCTGCTCTACTTTTCTATAATTTTGTCCTTTCAAGAATGTTTCATGAATAGAATCACATATTATGTAAACTCTGGGGACTGGAATTTTTTTATTCAGTGTAATTTTCTGAAGATTCATTCAGGTTCTTGACTGTATCAATAATTTGCTTCTTCTTCTTTTTTTTTTTTAAGATTTTATGTATTTATTTGACAGAGGGAGAGAAATCACAAGTAGGCAGAGAGGCAGGCAGGGGGTGGGGGAAAGCAGGCTCAGCCCGAGCAGAGAACCCAATGTGGGGCTCGATCCCAGGACCCTGAGATCATGACCTGGGCAGAAGGCAGAGGCTTAACCCACTGAGCCACCCAGGTTCCCCTATTTCCTTCTTTTTATGTGTTTATTGTGATATTCTACTGTGTGGATGTACCACAGTTAGTTAAACCATTCGGTCATTGAAAAACAATCTGGATTGTTTCCAATTATTGGCTATTGCAAATAAAGCTGCTACAAATATTTGTGTTCAGGTTTATGCAGGAATGTATGTCTTCATATGTCTGGCATAAATACTTAGGATTACAACTGTTGGGTTGTATGTTAATTGCATTTTGATTTAAGAAATTGCCAAACTGTATTCCCAATGTATTCATAGCATTCTACGTGGTCACCAACAATGTATAAGTAATCCAATTTCTCTGCATCATTGCCAGTATATAATGCCATCCTTTTGGTTAATTTAGCCATTCTGAGATGTATGTGTATAGTGTGTAGTATATATATATATATATATATATATATATATATATATACAGTATATCCCATTGTGTTTAGATTTGAATTTCCCTAAGGACTAATGGCATTAATTTTTTTCATATGCTAATTTGTTTTCTATGTAACCTCTTTAGTGAAATGTTTCTTCACATTTTTCCCATTTTTTTAATGATGATAATTGCTACTATTAATTTTTTGTGTTTGGAGAATGCTTTATATATTGTAGTTACAAAACATTTTTTCGTTGGTAAGTATTTTCTCCCAGTCTGAAGCTCATCTTTTCATTCTCATAACAAGGTGTTTTGCAGAGTAAAAGTTTTTAATTTTGGTGAAATCCAATTTATCATTTTTTCTTTTATGGATCATGCATTTGATATGATATCAAATCTAAGAGCTCTCTGAAAACCTAGATTTCAAATATTTTCTCTCTTCATTTTTTTCTAAAAGTTTCATAGGCTTACATTTTACTTTAGTTTTAAGATTTTGTTTATTTATTTATTTAGTCATTCATTTATTTTAGAGAAAGAGTGCACATGAGCAGGGGGAGGGGAAGAGGGAGAAGGAGAGAATTAAGTAGACTCTCCATTGAGTACAGGTATGGATCCAAAGGTGGGGCTCTCTGTCAAGACCCTGAGATCATGACCTGAGCTGGGATCAAGAGTTACCACCTAACTGACAGACCCCCCGAGACACTCCTTTAATTATTCTTATTTTTATCTCTTCATATTCCTGTCTGCAGGATCTGTAGTGATATCTCTTCTTTTGTTCGTGATATTAGTAATATTACGAATTTGCATCTTCTCTCGTTGTATGAAAGGTTTGCCAATTTTATTGTATATCCCAAAGAACTTGTTCTTCATTATGTTGATTTTCTTCGTTATTTTTCTGTTTTCAGTTTCATTTATTTCTGCTTTTTTGCATTTATTACTTTCTTCTTTCTATTTTCTTTTTTATCTTCTCTCTACTTTTTAAAAGTTCTTTTGGTGGGAAATGATAGTATTACTTCGAGATTTTTCTTGTTTTCTAATATATGCATTAAGAGCTATAATTTTCCTCTCAGTGCTGCATTATTTGCATCCCACTGATTTTGATATGTGATATTTTCATTTTCTTTCAAGTTCATTGTAGTTTTAATTCCCTTGAGACTTCTTTGATTCATGCATTATTTAAAAGTAGCTTTCAAGTATTTGAAGATTTTCTTATTATCTTTCTTTTATTGATTTCTAGTTTGCATTCACTATGGTGTGATGACATCACACTTACATGATTTCAGTACTTTTAACTTTCTTCAGGCTTGTTTACAGCAAAGGATATGGTTTATCTTGTTACATATTCTGTGGATGCTTGAAAAGAATGTCCGATATGCTGTTTCGTGGAGTGATCTGTAAATTTTACTTGGATTCTGTTGGTTTACGGTGTTATTGACTTCTATATCACTATGGATTTGATGTGTAGGTAGTCCATCAGTTGTTAAAATAGAGGTGTTGAATTTTCTAACACTGTGAATTTATTTGTCTTTTTAAATCTATCATTTTTTTGCTTCATATATTTCATAGCATTGCCATTTAGGATTATTATATATTCTTTATTTTATTGATCCTTTTATTATGATATACTGTCTCTCTTTGTATCTAAGTTTCTTCATTCTGAAATCTATATTATATTAATACAACCACTACTGTTTCACTGTAATTAATATATTTTTTCCTCCCATTTCTTTCAACCTGTCAATATTGTTATATATAAAGTGAGTCTCCTGTAGACAGCAATAGCATCTAGTTGAGCCATATTTTTTTATCCTTTTTGCCAATCTCTTAACTGGACCATTTACATCTAATGTAATTGTTGACATCTTAGAGTTAGCGCTAACATTTTTTTTTTTTTAATTTTTTATTTTTTATAAACATATATTTTTATCCCCTGGGGTAGCGCTAACATTTTGTTTTTCGTTTTCCATTCCTTGTTTTTTGTGTGTTTTGTTTTTCTTGTATTCTGGTGAGTGACTTGAACATATTTAGAATTCCATTTTGATTTAAATATAGTGTTTTGAGTGTATCTCTTTGACAATGATTTTACTATTTTCTCTAGGTATTACATTATATATATGTAATTTATCACAATGTACTAGTGTAGTCATTTAACCAGTTTGAGTGAAATATAGAAATCTTACCTACCTTAGGGCTCCTGGGTGTTCATTCAGTTCTGTGAGCAACTTTTGATTTCTGCTAAAGTCATGATCTCAGGGTCCTGAGATGGAGCCCCGAGATGGGCTTCACACTCAATGGGCTATCTGCTTCTCTCCTTCTTCCTTTCTTTTTCCCCTTCCCCAACTCACAACATGCAGGCACTCCCTCTCCCTCTCTCAAATAAATAATAAAACTTTAAAAAAAGATTAAAAAAGAAATCATACCTTCTTTGACTTTTTTACCTTCCCTCATTTATAATATAATTATCTTAAATACTTCTCCACATACATGTAGAACCACATTAAGGAGTTAAAAGTAATTTAAAAAAACTGGGGCACCTTTCTGGCTCAGTTGGTAGAACATGCGGCTTTGATCTTGGAGTGATGAGTTCAAGCCCCATGTTGAGCATAGTACTAAGTTAATAATAATAATAATAATAATTTAAAAAAATTCAAATGGAAAATAAAAGCCTATTGAATTTACCCATATTCTTTCTTATGCTCTTTCTTTCCTAATACTTTAATATTCCTTTTTTATTGTTTCCCTTATGTTTGTAACTAATCTTTTTATAATGGGTCTGCTGGCAACAAATTCTCTTAGTTTTCTTTTTTCTGAGAATGTCTTAATTTCCTCTTCATTACTAAAGGCTAATTTTCTTAGGTATATGATTCTAAGTTGCTCTTCTTTTCTTTCAATGCTTAAAAGAATACTGCACTACTTCCTTCTGGCTTCTATCATTTCTGTTGAGAAATCCACTATTATTTAATTACTCCCCTATAAATAAAGTGTTTTTTTTCCCCTTGCTATTTGTTTTTTTTTTTCTGTTTCAGAAATTTAATTATGATCAGCCTTAGCATGTTTTTTTTTTTGTTGTTGTTGTTGTTATTGTTAGAGTTAATCTTGTTTGTGAATCCCTCAGTTTTTTGAATCAGTAGGTTTCTGTATTGTCAAATCTGGAAAGTTTTTGACCAATATTTTTTTGACAATTTTTTTTCACTTTTGCTTTTTTTTCATCCTCTTCTGAAACTCCAGTGACACAAGTGTTTGATCTTTTATCATGGACATAGAGGTCTTTGACATTTTGTTTATTTTTGTTTTAATTCATAATTTCTGGGGGTGCCTGGTTGGTGTGGTTGATTAAACATCCGACTGTTGATTTTGGCTCAGGTGATGATTTTGGGGGTCTTGAGATCAAGGTCTGAGTCAGGTCCCGTGCTCAGCATGAGTCTGCTTGTGTTTTTCTCTCTTCCTCTCTCTCTGCCCCTCTCCCTCACTCACATGCCTGCTCTTTTTCTCTCTAAAATAAATAAATAAATCTTTTAAGAAATTCATATTTTCTGTCTTTTGTTCAGATAAGGTAATTTCTATTGTTTTGTCTTTTAATTCACTTTCTTTCCTCTGTCTTCTATAATCTGCAGTTGAGCTTATCTACTAATTTTTTTTTTATGTAGGTTACTATATTTTTCAGTTTTAAAATTTTAAAACCTAAAGTTTTCAAGACTTGGTTCTTCTGTATGCCTTCTATATCTTTTTTAGAACTTCTTATTTCTTTGCTAAGGTTTTCTATTTTCTCATTTGTCTCAAGCCTTTGATTTCATTGTTAGCATCTATCAGTTGTCTTTTTTTTTTCTTTCTTCAGTTTGAGACCTCCTTGTTTACAGAATGAGAGATTATCAAATATGTAAATTCAGGAGGTCCTGAAAACCACCCCCAGCTTCAACAATTCACTGGAGAGATTCACAGAGCTGAGCAAGGACCTTTCTCATGGTCTCACAGTAACTCACAGTTATGATTTATTATAGAGAAAGAGTATAGATTAAAATTAGTAATAGGAAAATGTGTATGGGGCAGGGCCAGGAGACACAAGTCACAAAGCTTCTAATTGTCTTTTCCCCAGTGGAGTTGTGTATATAGCCCTCTTCTCCCAGTAATCATGAGTGATAATGCATGGAGTTTTAGAAAACTTCAACCTGAGTCCAGAGTTTTCACTGGGTATTGATCACATAGTTATGCTGACTGCCTACATGGCTGATGTCAGTCTTCAGCCCTTTAAGAGATTAAGATGATACCCCATAGCTCAAGGGCCCACGATAAATCACATTGTTTTAGTAGACTATCCTGCACCATCCAAATCTTCTATGAGATAAAGACATTCTAATCCAACAGGACAGTCCAAGAGCTTAGAAGCTATCTCCCAGGAACAAGAGGCAAAAGCCAAAACTTTCTTGGGGCAAGGGCAACCCTTTACATCATAGCACAAAACTTGACATCTGTATTACATTATAAGAGACTGGATCTTTCTTAAACATCTGCTTTGAGTGGCTGTCTCTGGCGCTGCTCCCGCAGGGAAAAAGGGGGCACTATCTTATTATTGATAGACAGAGGTAGATTCCAAATTCGCCTCTCAGCTTCCATTGATATCCTAAGGCAGAAGTCTTTGTTACTGTTTAGCAGGATTGGGAGGTCTGGCTGTCCACAAGGTCTCCACTGACACAGAGTAATGACAGTCTTGTTATCTCAGGATAATTATGAAAATCCTGGCTCTCTGTTAGACCTCCTCTGATACCACCACGGTAGGGAGGAGAAAGGGTGCCTCACTGCTACTGAATGGGGATAGAATGCGAGGATCCCTAAGTATTCTCGCTAATGCTGTAAGAGGAGACATTGTTACCAATTGATGGGGATGAAAGTCCTAGCTCCACATTCAGCCTTCTTTGACATCCCTTCTGCAAGAATGTGGACCACCTCTTTGAAGTCTTCGGAGTACACTGTTGGCCTTTGCTAATATGAGTAGGTATGAAGTCATAGATTGTGTGTGTGTGTGTGTATGTGTGTGTGTGTGTGTGTGTGTTTGGCTAAAGTAAAATGGTTATTGTCTTAAGGATTTTTCTGTCTTTCTAGGCTGTCCCCTTTTGTGGTTCTTTGGCTAAAGAGAGATAAGTCTTTTATGGGAAATCCCACCCCCCCCGCCCCGGGTTTTTGGTATTTCTGGGTTGCTGGCTTCTACAACTTCAAGGCAAAAAGCAAACTCAGAAAACTGGTCGTTGTCCTGTTTCTTAAGTCTTAAGTTTCCTAGCCCATCTTTTTCTTTTATTTTTCAGGGTCTTCTTACTTTAATTTCACCCGTAATACCTAGGGCTTTTATCTGTACTTAGTGGGAGAACTAGAAAAAAAATGTACATCTATTCCATCTTAAGTGGAAATCTTTCAGGATAGAACTTGAAACTGAAAAGTAGTGAAAGAAATCCTGACAGACACAAAACCATCCATAAAACACATAAAAACTGTTCATTTGTGCCATTGATGACAATCAAGATGAAACAAATAATGGATTGTTAAAATGTAAAAAGAAAACCTTCAAAGTGTGGGAGAAGAATATTGTCTCAAACACTGGATGTCTGCTGGTCTGATGATAATTTTGGAGAAGGCTTAAACTTTATTTGAGGAGGTAAAGATTAACATAGTAAAAGTTTTACAGGTTCAAAGCCCTTTTAAATAGGAAAGTGCTTTGATAAAAGTGCCAACTGGGGAAACTGCAGCTATTAAGGCGTTCCTGATAACGACTGTGGGGTTCACACAAGGAGGGGCATGCATGTTCCAGTGGATTTTCCAGTGTTCTTTTTGGAAAAACACAGGCTCATAGAAATGTAGCAGCAGAAGGAAAGCAACATACCCCAGTGAAGCAGTCAGAGTTCTGTCAAAAACACAAAGTGCCCGATGTATTCCGAACAGGAGGGGATTAAAAAGATGGAAGTAGTTACTTACAAACCCATTAGAAAATCTGAGGCAACAAATTTTAAGGAAAGATCTGCTGGGTTTTAGGACTACCAGTTAGTGGAATTATAAGAGATAGTCACCACTGATTTCAGCTCCCTGCTGCACTAAAGTGGGTGATTAGTAGGAGAATTTCTGGAAACCAACACCAATTCCTAACATTTGCTGCTTCTTACAAATGTGCCTTACATACCAGAGTCTGTTAAATAACTCCATAAGATGTCTGTTTAGATCTCTGTTTCACGTATTCATTTCAAATCTCTTTGGAAAGGTACAGATATAAATATAGATGACAGAATCTAAAAGCAGAACTGCTTTCAGGGATTCTGGGATATGTAGTTCTCGTGTTTTTTTTTTAAATATAATTTTTTATTTTTTACAAACATATATTTTTATCCCCAGGGGTACAGGTCTGTGAATCACCAGGTTTACACACTTCACAGCACTCACCAAAACACATACCCTCCCCAATGTCCATAATACCACCCCCTTCTCCCAAACCCCCTCCCCCAGCAACCCTCAGTTTGTTTTGTGAGATTAAGAGTCACTTATGGTTTGTCTCCCTCCCAATCCCATCTTCTTTCATTTATTCTTCTCGTACCCACTTAAGCCCCCATGTTGCATCACCACTTCCTCATATCAGGGAGATCATATGAGAGTTGTCTTTCTCCGCTTGACTTATTTCGCTAAGCATGATATGCTCTAGTTCCATCCATGTTGTCGCAAATGGCAAGATTTCATTTCTTTTGATGGCTGCATAGTATTCCATTGTGTATATATACCACATCTTCTTGATCCATTCATCTGTTGATGGACATCTAGGTTCTTTCCATAGTTTGGCTATTGTGGACATTGCTGCTATAAACATTCGGGTGCACGTGCCCCTTGGGATCACTATGTTTGTATCTTTAGGGTAAATACCCAATAGTGCAATTGCTGGGTCATAGGGCAGTTCTATTTTCAACATTTTGAGGAACCTCCATGCTGTTTTCCAGAGTGGCTGCACCAGCTTGCATTCCCACCAAGAGTGTAGGAGGGTTCCCCTTTCTCCGCATCCTCGCCAGCATCTGTCATTTCCTGACTTGTTGATTTTAGCCATTCTGACTGGTGTGAGGTGATACCTCATTGTGGTTTTGATTTGTATTTCCCTGATGCCGAGTGATATGGAGCACTTTTTCATGTGTCTGTTGGCCATCTGGATGTCTTCTTTGCAGAAATGTCTGTTCATGTCCTTTGCCCATTTCTTGATTGGATTATTTGTTCTTTGGGTGTTGAGTTTGCTAAGTTCTTTATAGATTCTGGACACTAGTCCTTTATCTGATATGTCGTTTGCAAATATCTTCTCCCATTCTGTCAGTTGTCTTTTGATTTTGTTAACTGTTTCCTTTTCTGTGCAAAAGCTTTTGATCTTGATGAAATCCCAATAGTTCATTTTTGCCCTTGCTTCCCTTGCCTTTGGCGTTGTTCCTAGGAAGATGTTGCTGCGACTGAGGTCGAAGAGGTTGCTGCCTGTGTTCTCCTCAGCCATACCACCCTGAACGCACCCGATCTCGTCTGATCTCGGAAGCTAAGCAGGGTAGGGCCTGGTTAGTACTTGGATGGGAGTTCTCGTGTTTTTAACCCCAATAATGCACAGGACAGTATAGAAGGTAAAAAGTGGTGGAAAATTGTCAATAGATGATCCAGCACAGCTGGTTTTAAAGCAACAACAATTTAAAATTTAAAGTCAAGTGAAAGGGAAAGGAAATTCTGCTCTATCACATCAAGTATTTATATAGATTTTGTTTATGGGAAAGTCCTCTCATTTTGCTGATTAAATAGAGACAAAGTTTAAGTAGCTAGCCCAAGGATACCAGAAAGAAATGTCAGAACTTTGAATTAAAGGTGAAAATCAATGTTTCAATTTGCTGCTAACTTTTACTTCTTTTTCAAAACGTTTTGAGGACTAAAGTATTAATCTGCAGGTCATAGCTGGATGGTTTCATGTGTAATTAAGGAGCATGTTATAGTCAGAAAATTACAAGTGTGGCAAGAAGGTGGTTGTGAGAAAGGAAGAAGTAGACTGGGAAGGTGGGTGTGATAATCTACAGAGGGGAAGGAATGATAGAGATGCTGAACATTTCCGAATGCTTAGTATGTGTTGGTGAACACCGATATTTAAGATGAGAGGAAAACAGCAGTCAGTGAAAATGCTTGAAGTGAGAAAAACCTTAGGAAGAAAAGATGCTACTGAACCCCAAAACTAAAGAGAGTTTAACTTATTTTTAAGACACATGGTTTTTGAATGCCCCAAATTCCTTCATAGAAAGAATAGAACCACTGGAACAACTAGATAGCAGATAGAAAAAATAGGACAACTACATAGCAAAAGCAAAACTTATGAAGAACATGTACCAGAAAAATTTTGTAGAATTTCCAGACATTGTGGCCACCACTTGTTCTCTATTTTTAGCAATCCCCGTGGGTATGAAGAGGTATCGGATTGTAGCTCGATTTGCACTTTGCTAATGACTAATGATGTTGAACACCTTCCCATGTGCTTGCTGACCATTCGTACATTCTTCTATGGAGGAAAAAAGGAAAGGTTCTTCAACTCCATTGTTCATTTTTAAATTGAATTGTTTGTTTTTATGTTGAGTTGTAAGGGATACATTTTCCATACCAGACTTAACAGAGGTATGGTTCCATGCTTCCTTTTGAAAGCTCGGGAAAATAAATTTCACATAAAAATAAATAACACAAAAGTATGTAGTTCAAATGCCACACAAAGTTCCAGGGAAAAAGAGTAATAAACAGAATAATATTCCTAGAGACAGTGAAAGCATACCGGAAAGACATGCTCACAAGAAAGATTCCATTTATAGCCAAGCAACTCAAAGGAACACAAAAATATTTTAAATGATTTTTTTTTGTTTTGTTTTTTAATTAAATTTATTTATTTTCATCATAACAGTATTCATTATTTTTTCACCACACCCAGTGCTCCATGCAATCCGTGCCCTCTGTAACACCCATCACCTTGTACCCCGACCTCCCACCCCCTTGCCACTTCAAACCCCTCAGATTGTTTTTCAGAGTCCATAGTCTCTCGTGATTCACCTCCCCTTCCAATTTACCCCAACTCCCTTCTCCTCTCTAACTCCCCTTCTCCTCCATGCTATTTGTTAATGCTCCACAAATAAGTGAAACCATATGATAATTGACTCTCTCTGCTTGATTTATTTCACTCAGCATAATCTCTTCCAGTCCCATCCATGTTGCTACAAAAGTTGGGTATTCATCCTTTCTGATGGAGGCATAATACTCCATAGTGTATATGGACCACATCTTCCTTATCCATTCGTCCGTTGAAGGTCATCTTGGTTCTTTCCATAGTTTGGCGACCGTGGCCATTGCTGCTATAAACATGGGGTACAGATAACCCTTCTTTTCACTACATCTGTATCTTTGGGGTAAATACCCAGAAGTGCAATTGCAGGGTCATAGATGTTCGATAGTAGAAAAAAATAGGGATGAGATTTTTTAAAAAACCTAAAAAATTGCTGTGACAGAATGCAGAAAAAATATTAGTTCTCTAACTACCTGTCTATCTATCATCTATCTAGCCTAATTCTGTCCACTGAAAAGGTATAGAAACAGTGATCATCTCAGTAACAATAATTATCTCTAATGCAAGGTTGAAATGCCTTTTCCTACTATATTAGTCAGCTAAGGCTGCCACCAACAAACAAACAAACAAACAAACAAAAACACTAAAAAAATTAACAACAGAAATTTATTTTCTCATAGTTCTCAAGTCTAGAAGTCCCAGATCAATGTGCCAGCAATTCAGTTCCTGGTGAGGATTCTTCTTGGCTTGCTGATAGCCACCCTCACAGTGTCCACATGATGGATTTTCCTCTGTGCACACAGAGAGAAAAGGGAATGCTAGTGTTTCTTCCTCTTCTGATAAGGGCACTAGTCTTACCAGATTAGAGCCTTGCCTTTATGATCTCATTTAACCTTAATTACATTCCCAAAGGCCATGCTTCCAAATACAGACACATATAAATTTTGGAAAGATATATTTCAGCCCATAACACCAACTAAAGGAGAGATGACTGATTCTAGATTTAAGGCAGAGAATATAGAAGATAAGCCTTAGATATTTTGCTATACTAATCAACAAGGAAGCTAGCAAAGATTACTAGAATTGTGTCACTGGAGTTACTAAAATTACAAAGAATTAAAATTGTGTCAAAGGGACTCAGAAGTCAACTTGTGTGCTTTCCATTGCCAAAGATGTGACAATATGAACATCAGCAAGGGTAATAACGGCAATGGTTTGAAACCCATCA
The DNA here is from genome assembly GCF_011764305.1 of Mustela putorius furo. Taxonomy (NCBI): domain Eukaryota; kingdom Metazoa; phylum Chordata; class Mammalia; order Carnivora; family Mustelidae; genus Mustela; species Mustela putorius. The sequence continues at coordinate 1,204,848 of NW_025422115.1, read as the reverse complement.
ATATTTGTTAAAAAATAAGTTTGTTCAGGGACATCAGAGTCAGTTAAGCATCTCAGTCAGCTAAGCAACCAAATCTTTTGGTGTCAGCTCGACTCATGACTTCATGGATCATGAAATTAATCCTGGCTTTGGACTCCACATTAAGCAGGGAGTCTGCTTAAGGTTTTTTCCCTCTGCCCCTCCTTCCATTCACATGTGTGCAAATGCTCACTTTCTCTAAAATATATAAGTAAACCTTTTGAAAAATCAATTAGTTCATATCTATATTAAAACTCCATAATTGGTCATCTTCAGAGAATGGTAGGACCATATTCATTATCATGAAAACTCATGACTAAAGAGAAAGAATCAAGTATACAACATGCCTTTTTATATTAAGAGTTCTATTACATAACCAAAGAGGAAAAGCATCTCTTTATAAATGTATTCCAGATAATACATGAAAAAGAAATAAGAGAATTAGACTAAATCCCATATTTGTTACCTTCTAATCAATCAATGAATCTAAGCATGAAGCATCAATGATTGGTAACTCCACACAAAGATAAGCAGGGACTATGAACCTTTGTTGAAAGAATAGTTTCAGTTTTACCCTTGGCAGAGGAATCAACCTGAGTCTCATCAAGCCTGTTTCCTCTTGCCAAATTTCAGGAAACATAGAGGAATTGTGAGCGGAAAAAAAACCCAAAAAAACAAAAAACAACACCAAACACCCCAAAACCAAGAAAGAAAAAACAAAACAACAGAAAACCTGCACTGGAGGTGTGCAGCTGCAAAATCCAGACTGTGGGACATTCTCTAAGCCTTTAATATTTATACCATAAAAAATAGGAAAGGGACAAAGAGAACCTATCAACTAAAATAAATCAGATTTAAAATGGATTAAACAATAACCTCTGGAAATGCTCGCTTGGATGATAAAACTCTAAAGAAATGCCAGGAAGTGATGATTATCAGTTAGCAGGGATGATATGGTGGTAGAAGGAGGACTGTGATCGGGAAAGAAGTTGCGGGGGGTTGGATCTACATGACGGGTTCAAATGTGGCTGATAAAGTTCTATGTTTTGACCAGGTTGGTGATGATAAGGCTGTAGATCCTATAATAAGTTATTAAGCTATAAGTTTGTTTGATGTGGTTTTCCCTCTCCTTTGTGTTATTGTTGTTGTTCTTATTATTAATTAACTAAAAAGAAGGTAAATGTCAAAATCCCAGAGGTTATTTTACAGAGTAGAACTCTCCAGGTGTGCATGTACATGGTCACAGTGCCATGAGTGCAAACCAGGCTGTTTTGGGACCTTGGGCAGGTCATTTAGCTCCTCTAAGGTCACCATACTGTCACCTGCATATGGAAGACAACTCTCACGATGACGATGATGAATGAGATAAAGTGTGTCATAACCCGGTCTGGTGTTTGGCACTGCAGCGTTCCTGAACAATAACTACTACTATCAGCTCATTGGTGCAAAACTCAAGGCAGTGTGGGGACTCTGGATTCGGGAAGAAGCAAATAATGTCAGAGAAAATGACAATTGAGACCAATAGAGAAATTGATCAAGAAAAAGATCAATGAGAAAAATGAATAGAATAAAAACTTCCTAAGAGCTGACCAAGGGGAAGAACAGAGGTGCCCGGAGAGCTGGATTCTGGTGTTATGCCTGTTGATGCATTATAGGATTTTCTTTGGAATTCCTCATAGGAGGGTTGCAAAAAAAGGGATATTGATTGTGCCCAAGAGAGACTTTGTTTATGTAACTACATCATTTGTATCTGACCCTTATCCATATTCCCGGGGTCCCCAAGGCTGCCCAGGTGGCAGTGACAAAGTAAAACCATGAGATCTGAAGTTGTCTAAATGAGGAGATGTGGCTTGCCATGAGCTCTTGACCTAGTTAATCTCTGCTCTTCCCTATGTGTGTGCAGGGCCTCTTTTCAGCGTAATTATGTTCTGTTTGGGATAACTGCCTTTCAGATAGTTGCAAAGTTTGCATTTAAATAAAAATAGCATGCATTTCGAGGAGGGTGGATGGATTCCCCATTTTCCTCACTCATGAATATTAGTCATATTGTCATAAGTGAACATTCCATTATTCTGGAGGCATTTTTTTCAGTCCTGTTATTCTGAAAATCTGTTTAATAACTTTTGTGATCATCATGTACTCAGATATACTCATATTCTCAAGGTAAAAATGAAGCAAAGTTTAGGTTTTCTTTAAACACTTGAGCCTATGAAAGATAGCTGAATAGTGGGCTTCAGATACCCGCTCTCAGAAGCACAGCGCTCAAGGTCAAATAAGCCATTTGCTCTAGTTTAACATGGGTGACTGTAGAGATGAACAGATTTGACACATTTAAATAAAACATTCTAATAGCATGTTCTGGCCTTGGAGGCCTCAGGCAGCATACGCTGTATTTGTTAGACACCATGGCTTAATTACTCTCATAAATGAATTATATCAATTTCAATTTAAAACCATAAGTGTTACAGTTGAACCAGGGTCAAATTAAACTTTCTGTCAATTATGCAGATTACTTAAGCAATTATGTAAATTGTTAATAAATTCTTAAGTGATGTGGAATTTTTCTTGAAAAAATATGAGTTTTACTCTATTGGGCTCCAATACTTGGAAAGCGTGGGTACTCAGAAATCATGAAAACTTAGGTGTAAATATCTGTCTTCGGAGCTGTCTTCAGTGCCCAGCCCTTGTGACAAATCAGGGTTCTGATCCCTTGATGCGGGAAAGTGGCTTGTGTTTTCTACTCAAGAACTTCTTAGTTTTGTCTTGTGAAGATCTATATTCTCTAGTATACAAGATGGCACCAGCATTCTAAGGGTTGGAGGTGAGGAGAAAATGGTGGTGATAATGAAAAACAAACAAACAGATGTACTTTTTATCAGTTCTATTATTGTTTTGAGATTATTTACAGCCTGTGCACCCCTTTTTGCTGTTCTGGGGTTAGAGCATGCTCCCTGCCCTCTCGTCCTTCATAGAGATTCCATGATGGGAGTATGAAGAACTACCCAGAGATCAGGTCCTATGAGCTGCCCTGATTCTCCCTCTTTCGTCCGGTGCTCAGTATGCTTTTCATGAATCTGCCTTACTCTGTTCTTTCTAATGCTTTAAAGGCAATCACTTATTTCTCTGTTATTCCTCAGGAGCTTCTTATGTAAAGTTTAAAAACACTTCTTAGTAAGATGAGGCCTCTTTTGAAATGAATGGATGCTGTTGTATGAGGGCTGGCTCACTCAGGCTACAAAGAGAAATCAGCTCAAGACTTTCCAGGTCATGGGGTTTTTCAACCGGTCAGGTCTCCAGGGGGTTCTTGAACATGTCTGAGGGCACAGACTTTGTGGTGCATGGCAACCACATCAGTAGTCTCTGTCCTTCCTGTGGTCCAGATCTTCCTGTCTCTCCCGCACCTTATCTACTTCTGTTAGTACCAACTCTTTCTGTGTGTCTAACATCCAAATTCCTTCAAAAGTCTACACTTGATTGAGTGGTTCAGTGGCTCTAGAAAATAGTTGATATCTGCTGGAGAGGAAACTTAGGTCAAGACGTTCCATGGGCTTTTGGCTGCTTGTGGCTGGACGAGAGAGCCTGCATGGTACAAAACCTAATGAGCAGTACACAGAGAACCAACCATGACCAACTTTCTTCAGAAAGGCCCTAGGATGCCAGCCTTATCTGTGTAGACATCTTCATGAAGAAGAAGAGGTGAGAGATGCTAAACCACAAGAGCCTGGGTGGCTCAGTTGGCTAAGCATCTGCCTTCAAATCAGGTCATGATCCCAGGGTCCTGGGATGGAGTCCCTCACCGGGCTCCCTGCTCATCAGGGAGCGTGCTTCTCCCTCTACGCCTCCCCCCACTCGTTCTCTCAAATAAATAAATAGAATCTTAAAAGAGAAGAAGGAAAGAAAGAAAGCAAAAAAGAAGGAAGGAAGGGAGGAAGGGAGGAGGGAAGGAAGGAAGGAAGGGAGGGAGGAAGGGCCAAACCAGTGTTCTATGGGTGAAAACCACAGTTCTCTGCCTCCTCCTTCAAAACAACAGATAAGTTTGATACTTGTTATACCTAGAGTTTTGAACTCACTGCTTTTTACATAATGTTTTCTTCTCCTCCAGGCATGTTGATGGAAGAGGTTTACAGGCCCCAGAAAAGAAATGACAAAGGGTACTCGGGTTTAGAACGGGATGCTCCAGGGTTGTACCGCTCAACCCTGACAAAGCCAGTGTATGAATCCAGTGCAGATGCTCTAAAGTTCACCTATGACTAATTGAAGCCCTAATAAAGGCAAAAACCTCTGACCTTGGTCCTTGAGGTTCCCTTCCTTGTGTAAATTAACATTTGAACATGAATTATGAAATGTGTGACATATCAAAAAGGAAAGCACCTGATACTGTGAAATATGCATATTGATGAGAGAATTGAGAGAATTCAATGAATGCTAAATTATGGGTCTACAGGGGACGGCCTTTGTTAAAATCTACATGTCACTATCTGTAAACTCCAGAGTATTCACCAGAAAGGAGAGGGGCCAATGTACCTGGCAACCTCTTTTTTTTTTTTTTAATTCTTTGTGATACAGAAGAAGGACTTTATAAAATATTAGATGAAAAGACACCTTTTAAAATGCGTTTGCTTTGTAGTGACTCCTTTTCTGTCCCTTCTGCATACTTAAAAGTCTTCATCACCTTGAGTACATTGCTGGCTTTTAAACAGACATTTGCACCTTCCCCAGTTCTGACACAGAGCTACCGACTTGCATTCAGAAATGTCTTCTTGTCGTCACCATAACTATTTCTGTGAAGACCTGCAAAGCCAAACAAAGCCAAAAAATATATATTTTTTTTCTGATTTACCCAGTTCCGGTGCTTGGTGGGCACTCTTGGCTGCCCCAGTTTCAGAACCACGTATGACTGTAGACAGAAAGCTATTTCAAGCATAGAAAACAGCCTTATTACTGTGCCATTTTTGCACAGGTTTTTTTTTTTTTTTCCCTTCCTTCCCCGTGACATTAGAGAGTCCGAAGTGACATACATTTTTTATAGCTTCATAAAGTCGTCTCCTGACCGGGTCACCCTTCTCATAACTAGGGAGCAAAACGCTTGAAAAAACCCATTCATCAACGTGAAAGGAGCCTCTGTCTGCGGCTTCCAATATGCACAGCCTGGCAAGATCCAGCTCAGTGCAAATGCTAACTTACTCCTTTGCTAATGCCAAATGACCCACTCACTTCTATCAGCACACTGAGGAGGACAAGGAGGGCACGGTGGCTGTCCCCATATGTACAAGTGCTTCTCAAGACGGAGCCCAGCACCAGCGCTTCCTGCTAAATGTACTGAACACATTAAAAAATTAGTTTCATATTTATACTAATTAAATATTCAATTAAACAAAGATAAAATTATGGGGGGAAATTTGTTCTTGCCTAATGGACTATAGCCCGTTTATTACTTCTTCACAGACATACATTAAAATTCCGTGAAAAACTGCAGGAATTGCTACCCTTGTTTTTTATTTCTTCAAATGTTCTTCCTCTTCACTTGTTCAGACATTTCAGCCTTAGAATGGCCTATCCTGGGATGAGGGGTGGGTGAGAGAGCTTTCCCAGGGAGTTTCAAGTTGTGATTTAGGAACATGCAGACTTTTTGGGATTCGAAGGCTCCGGCTTGCTTGAGGTGGATTTCAGCTCCATTGAAACTGATCTCTCTGACACATGCTGGGCAGCCCCCCACCCCACCCCCACCCAGATCAGGATGATCAGAACATCCCCCACCTGCCCCCTACCCTACCCATGGTCCACTGGGTTTGTGCACTGAGCCTTTTGATTTTAGAAACCTGGGTTCAAACTTGAGTTACTACAAATGAATAAAAAATGAGCCTCACACTCCAGGAATGTGTTTTTTATTTGGGGTTCTTGCTCTCATGATATTGAATAAATTGAATGTGTGCATGATTGTATGTACACAGATAATAATATACACACATATTATATATATAATATATATATTTTTATATTTATATGCATAACTTTTATAAGCCATAACCACAAAAATACTTACATGCACACATGTCTGTATGGTTCAATATAGAACTCAGAAATATTGGAATACTGTTCAAAGGACCCTAAAAAGAGTGTTATAAAATTGTTTGCTTTACGTTAAGAAAATCAAACATATCCTTGAAAACATCCTTGTAGCTGTCTTCTCATGATTTGATGAGATGTCACATTGCCACATCTGGAAAAAGAGACTGTCTAAATTTTGCTAGACATCTCACCAATCTCACAGTTGCATATCTGATGCGAAAGTCTCACCCACTCCCCGCTAGATCTGTCACATTAGCACCTAAAAAGTCCACCTCTGGAAACAAAATGGTCACCTTCTCTCTGCCATGATGTCCCCTTCTAGGCCAGGCCTGATAGCCTAATTGCTGCAAGCTGTATGCCTTCTCCTTTCTTTTCTTTTCTTTTTTTTCTTTTTTCTTTTTATTTCTCTTAAGATTTTATGTATTTATTTCACAGAGAAAGAGAGAGAGAGCACAAGCAGGGGGAGAGGGAGAAGAAGGACCCCCGCTGAGCAGGAAGCCTGATCCCAGAACCCTGGGATCATGACCTGAGCCGAAGACAGATGCTTAATCAAATGAGCCTCCTGGGTGTCCCTGCCTTCTTCCTTCTAAAAACTTAATCCATATGGACATCATGATGGGGCATTGAGAAGAACGTCAGGAAATGAAACATATCTTCTCATGTATTTATTATGAGCAATAAATACAGGTTATTAGGAACTTTTCAATGTATATCTCTAATTTTTCTTTCTATTGAAATGCAAAATAATCTGTGAATTCTGCAAAACAGCTTTTGATGCTACGGGGATTCATCTTCTGAAAATGGCATTCATACCATCTAGGTATGCCTCTTATTTCTGAAACAACAGATGTGGTGCAATGGCATCTTATTTGATTTTAAAACTTAATTTGTAAATTTAGGTATAAAATAAAATATTAGAATTAATAATAAAGACCATATCTGCAAGCTTCCCCAGAATCTTCCATAAGAAATGGGAACCAGGCATTCCATGAGGTCCAGCTTCCTCGCCTTCCCAATTCTAGAACTGATTGTTTGCACATTGTAATTTGCTCATTCAGAAAATGATTACTTCACCAATCAAGTTGCCTTATTCACTGTTAACAGACCTAACCATTTTAATTTGTCTTAAAGATTTTATTTTTATCTAACTTCCCATGTCAAATAATACCACCCTGTCTCCAGAAGTTAGAGGTATGGCAAACTGTTATTTTTAATGGTTAAAAAATGTATTATTATAATATTATTGTCCTGTATTTCATTGTATTATACAAATAAGAATGATTCCAAATATTTTTAATTTAGACATTTGTCATTTTATTAATATTTATTAGATTTTAGTATTTATTCAAAACATCTGGAATATTGTATCACTATTTGGGTTAAAATCTTTCCCTTTATTTGATGTAGCCTCATAAAATGAAAACTATCAGAAATTCCATACCTAGAAATACCATGCCAATTTACATGTTTTTTTCTACTTAATTTCTAAGCTTATAAGGCCAATTCTCCATGTTGTCTGTCATTCTGTTACAAATACTTTAATAAAGTCATATATGACAGGAAAGAAATGCCTGCAACTTATGTGATGACCTTAAATTAACATTCTCTAAATCTTACCCCAAATATAATGTGAGATTACATTTGACTTCTTCAAAATTCCCCTGTGGTATTCAGAACAGATGGTCCATGTAGCTTTTCTTCCCTGTCCTGAGTATTGATCATTCAGCTATGTAAATTACAATTTAAACTACACTTTAGGATTTTTTAGGAGTAAAAATGTCATGGGGGTGGAGGAACAGAGCTATGTCATTCTCTATCATCATTAAATCTTCAATACCACCACAGTGTGTTGGCACTGTTGATAAATAATACTTAATAAATAGTCAATAAATACTTGTTGAATAAATGAGTTAATGAGAACATATAAAGATATAGCAGCTTTACTGTTAGTACAAGCCTAATAAAATACTGGAGGAGTTAAAAAGTGTTAGAATGGGGAGAAAGTGACATTTTCCCATTTCTTTGTAAATGGGTAGGATCAAAGAAGGAAAAATAATCAGGAGGAAAGGTTAAGAACAAGAAAATATTAAGAGATTCTACAAATAACAAAAAGGGACTCTAAAGATCACTGTAAAGTCATTGATGTAAATGACTTTAACTGGTGAATTGCGGGTTTCCCTGTGACCTCTAAACTGAAGGGAATTCTGTGGAACTACACCTGCTCCAGGATGTGGTTCTAGACCTTGTTTCCTTGAGTGATCGCCTTTTCAGTCTTACACAATGGAGAACACCAAGGATATCTTTGTGACATTCAAGAGAATTAAGGCAGATTCAGATTGAGTAAATAAACTCTAGACCCCTGGAATCACAGAACAATTTGGCTCGACAGTGAAATGAATAATAGTGGATTTCAGTATATAAGTAATAATGTTGATTCTCCCTTTTACTTTAAATTACATATGCAGATTACAAAACTGTTAACCAAAAGCCAAGACCATTGGTAGGTTATGAATTTAAAAAAAATTTTTTTTCAAGATTTTATTTATTTATTTGACAGAGAGAAAGAGGTCACAAGTAGTCAAAGAGACAGGCAGGGAGAGAGGGGGAAGTAGGCTCCCTGCTAAGAAGGGAGCCCAATGCTGGGCTAGATCCCAGGACCCTGAGATCATGACCTGAGCCAAAGGCAGAGGCTTAAACCACCGAGCCACCAAGGCGACCCAAAAAACGAATTCTTGGTTAAGATTTCATTCTAAGCAAGGAAGATGAGCTATAGAAAGGATATTGGAGAGTCTTAAATGCTTTTCATCAACACAGAATCTAAACCTCTGAGAAATGTATTTTCTCAAGGTCATTCGACTCTTAGGTGAAGGTTCATTTGAATTTAACCTTGCTACTCCAAACCTGTGGCTTATCCTACCTAAACAGCATGAAAACATTAAGAATTGGCAACAGAATGTCACCTATGACTCTCTGCTTTGCCTCTGTATTCCTAAGCAAGCAACCCTGTACAGCCAAATATGGGAAATAAATTATAGAAATTTCCAGCATGTATTCATACTCAAGTACATGTTTATCTAGGAAAGACCATAACTTTGTGCCTTCAGAATCATACTCGGCTTCATAAACATTGCCTCTTAGAGTATTTGATATGTGTCTTAGGCTTAAAGTATCCCAAATTAATTTTATCATCTCCTCAACTTCCTGATATTTTCATTCGTAATCTTCATGAATCAAGAATATTTAGGACAGAAACTCTCTGTTCTTTCCTCCCCTCAAATTCCCTTTGATCACCCACTCTAGAGAGTTCCAACATCTAAAAGTGATGTGAATTTACACCTTCTTCTGAATCTCACAGGTCACCTGCATCACCCTGCTTCTCATCTTACCCCCTTTTACATGTTTTCTTTTCCTGGAGAAAATACTCTAAAAACATTAATTCATTTGGGTCATGTTCAAATCATTCATCCAAAACTTTGTTCACCACTTCTAAGGTGACTTTCCAATATTTTAGCCTTATAGAAACACAGAGGCTCATAATCTGTACGATTCCTTTTATTTGATCAGCTGACACCCTCCAGTATACACACCCTGCTTTCCGCAACCCACTGTTATCTGAGCGTGCATTGTGGTTCTTCCATTCCCCATCAGGAATCTTCTTCCTTGAAAATGAATTTGATGCAGTTTCTGGCTTTTCATTCTTTTAGACATTCCTCTTCTATCCCTCCCAATACACCAAGGAAACTTCGATCTTAGCCCTGAATTTTAATGGCTTCTTTTCCCATGTCTCCTTCCCTTACTTAGATAGGGAATCCCGTCAGTGCAAAGACCATCACCATATCACAACACAAACTGGTTTTCAGAAGGGGATAACACCACAAAAGCATAGTAGATGACACATAGTTGGTACCCAGCAACTATTTGCCAGATCATTAAATAAATGGATCTACCACAGTCCATGACACATACTGATCACTCTGTTGGTTCCAGGTAAGTTTCTCTGTGAGCATCTTTGCAGCAAACATTTTTACTGTATAACTAATTGGAATTAAAGCAATTTTGACATATAATATTTAAAAAAAAAACTACCAACAGCTTATTTTGACAGTTTTTTATTTTGCCATTTTCCTATCGGCACAGTACTCCCATACTTATATTATCTTAGCCCTCATAATGGTCTATATAGTGGCACAGAGTGTTGAATCCACATTTCCCATAGAACCTTGGGACATTCATCAATGCACATGTGACAATATGCCAAAAAACAAAAACAAAAACAAAAACGAAAAAAACAACAGTGTACAAGGTTTTCACAACACAATAAAAGTTCAGTTACAAATATGCATCTTAGTATTTGAAAAGTGATACCTCTCTTAATTAATGGAAGACTTTTTTTTTTTAAGATGTATTTATTTATTTAAGAGAGAGAGAGTGTGTGTGTGCATGAGCAGAGGGGAGGGGCAGAGAGAGAGGGAGACTTAAGCAGAATCCATGTAGAGCATGGAGCCCAACACAGGGCTCCATCTCATGACCCTGAGATTACGACCTGAGCTGAAACTAAGAGTCGGATGTTTAACTGACTGCACCACCTGATGTCCCTGAAGGAAAACATTTTATTGAGAAAAGATAAAGGGCAATGTCAAAGGAGGAGATGAATCAACAAACAAAAATAAATGTATGACAAGATGAACAGAAGACTTGGAAGACAAGTACATATGGTCAATACACAAAATAAAATCAGTTATATAATGTTAAGCAATAAATTTCCCTCTCATTGGTATCTCAATATCAGAAACAGGTTAAAAAAGTTGAACAAAAACCTCAGTGTCCAATGTCTTTTGAGAATAATTTAATCAAAACAATCAAAAGATTTCTCTAGGTTTTTACTCTGTGTATGAATAGAATAAATTTCCTCAAAATAGATTCTATTTAAAATAACTATCTCATGCCACATTAATATTTTCTGAAAACCTCTAAAATTTCTAGGTAAAGTTAATGTAACATTTCATTTGTAAATAATTCTTCTAAGGTAAAGTACATTTTTTTCTGTTTCTTGAGTTTATTCATTTGCATTTGCTAAGGGTAACATAAATTACTTTTCCTGCTCAAGCTTAGTAACTGAGTCAACCTCTGCTTATGCATCCCATTTTTTTAAAGAGTATTGATGAACACACACACACACACACACACACACACACAGATCAAAGGATTCGCTCAAGGTCACACAGGGTGTCAACAACTCCACCCTGCCTGGGGCCAGGTCCTTCTACTACAAGAGTTACTCATGATCACTTTCTGGGTATTTATTTTTAAACTGACCCTAGTGGAAGAAGTGTGGGCAAATGAGTTGAAGTTAATTGATGAAAGGAACTTACATTTGATTATTAAAAAAAAAAAAAGAAAGAAAAAAAAAATAAAAAGTGTCTCTGACTCTGATATTTACTGAAGAAGAGAACAACAAAAAAATGTGTCACAAATATTGCCAGGATGAGTGATTATTACCACTCCTTTTGCCAAAAACTTTTCCAGGGCCTTGTAATGAAAAGAAATACCATGAGTCAGAGGTACCAATGAATGACCAATATACGCTCCTTTTGCTCTGATGTGCAAAAACTTGTCTGATGGATATATTTGGTGTACTTGTTCTGAAATGCATCTTTTCTTATTATAAAATTAAGTTCATTAAAAAATCATAAAACAATACATATAAGCATAAAAAGATATGAAACACAATTTTATCCATTCCAGCTACTTTCAATACTTCCAAACTCTCTTACACACAGACACACACACACACACACACATGCACACACACAGATGAGCAGAAATAAGATCATACTGTGCTTTTTTTCCCCAAAATGTTCTTCAGTGGAACGATATGCCATGAACACTTTTTCATATTAGTAAATACATGTATCCACCAAATTAAACTGGATTATGTGTAGCAGCAACCAGAATCAAAATATGAAGAACATACAACAACAAAGCTTCTTTTCTGGTTCATGCTACATGATTATTCTGAGAGGGAAAGCTCATTGTAGCCATTCAAATGCTCAAGGTTGTACCAGATAGAAAATAGAGCACTATAGGGATTTACATTTGCAATTAAATTTCTATTCCAGAAATGAAATACATCACTGTCCTCACCATTCACTAGACAGAACTCATTACACAGACATATCCAATTGGTAAAAAAAACTCAGGTAATATAATTTTTCCATGTACCCGGAGTTTAAGAATGGGAAATATCTAAATATATAGTACCACTTTTTCATGATTTTATAGTATTCCATTATATAGATAGATGACTGATAGATCGATCCCCTCTTTGTTTTGCTATGAAACTGTTCTCACATTTATCTTGCAATTAAGTATTTGAGCTTTTCCGTAATTATTTTCTTAGGATAACTGTCCGTATAGAAAATAAGCATGTCTTTACGCATTTATGTTTTTAAGGCTTTGGATATGCAATAACTAAAGCAATTTGAGAAAGCTGTACTCCACACAGGTCATTGTTGAATATATTTTAATTTCTTAGCCTCAACTGAATGTACTTTTTAACTCTACTAAATTTCATAGGCAAAAAAATATCAAGTGCTATTTACAGTTTTAAAACTGCTGGTTGTATTACTATTTGTGGATTTCCAAATACTTTTACTTTCATTAAGTTGATTTTTCCTAAATATCCAGTGGACACAGCAGCACCACTAGACACACTAAATTTATTGAATGCACTGTTTCTAACTCAGGTATTCTAAGGCTACAAAAGTCAAAAGCTCTGCCACCGTAAAACTGCTCTGAGCCTTCAGAAATGTCCTGACCTAAATGGAGCTACTCAGCCCCAAAACTCAGAAGTCATCACTGAGTCACTTCTTTCTTTCCCACCCATATCTAACTAATAAATAAATCCTGGAAGCTGTAGTTTCAAGACTCATCCCCAAGCCATCATTACCCCTGGACTGAATTATTAAAAAAAAAACCTAATTGGTCCCCCACTAATCACAATTCAGCAGCTGGAATGGTATTTTTTATGAGAGAAAATTCACATAATGCCATGGATTTGTGCAAAACTCCCACTATGATCAAAACAGGAGTCAAGCTACGTGCTATGGTCAACAAGATACTCATTTTCTATCATGTACACTCTTTTTCACTGTGCTTCAGCCACACTGGGTTTATATCTGTCCCTGGGACACTCCAACTCCCCTCCATGGGATCTCTAACCCTTTATACTTCCTGTTTGATATTTTAGAAAAATCATTTTCACATGATTCTTTCCTTAGTTTATTGCAGTCTCTGATTAAATGTTTTCTCCCGAAGACTTTGTTGACTATAATAGTCCCCAAATATTCCCCTTCTCACTGCACAAATATACACACACCTTTACCATCATCATCATCATCATCATATCCTCCTAATTTCACTTCTTAACTCTATTTGTTTTCACAAAATTAAGCATGACTTATACACACAAAATCTCTCTCTGTGGGCCTATTGGAATCCAAGCTTCATGAAAGCAGGAATATGGACCCCTTCTTACCCACTATATTTTTAGCCCTCTGTCGGGGCAGGCACAAAGTAGGTGTGAGTTCCCTGAATACAGGTTTAAATGAATAAATGAATCTTTGGACCCATGTCTCCTGCAACATGGGGATTAGTCCTCCACCCCTGCAAAACATGAAGATGGTGAATGGAGTTTAAATGATAAAATTTTAAATGTATTCCTGAACTGACAAGAAAAGTTGAAGAATTGAGAGTAAGCTAAAAACACAGATACTGGGAAGTATAACATAGTTTTACTATCACCAAGCTTCAGAAAACCCCAATGGTGATAAGTTAAAGTGATTCCTTTTAATGTCAACATTGCACCTAACAGAGGAAAAAATGCCAACCCTCTTTACAGAAAAGGGAAAAACATCTCCAAACTAGAATCTTGGTCATATCCCTAGACTAAATTCAGTAAAATATATGGAAATAATAGATATAACAAAACTGGCAAATACACAAGGAAACAAACAATCATATATGACAATTAGCAAGATTCTTTTTTAAATTATAGATTTAGAAAAACAAGAGATTTATGATTTCTAAAAAGACTTCAGAATTTGAAATTTCCAAGTAAAGGTGTAAAAAATATGTCAAATTATATCAGAATAACATATTTTATTGAAAACATGAACAAATACCTAAGGAAATATCAAAATGATCAGGAAGAATTAAATAGAAGTCAAATATAACTTTTGAAAATAAAAAAATGTGTTGAAAATCAAAAATACAAAAGAAACAAACAATATTTGGCACAGATGAAAAAAACCAGTGAACTGGAAGATAAAGATGAAAAATAAACTCAAAATATAGTTCAGAAAATAATGATATGAAAATTATTAAAGGTAGGTTAACATATGAAGAATACAAAGATGTGTGTCATATGTTTATTAGCCGTTTCTGAAGGATTGGACATGGGAGAGAAAATTTGGGAAATGCAGTGAGTAAGAAATTTCCAGGACATTAAAATAAAATGTAGGGATGCCTGGGTGGCTCAGTTGGTTAAGCGGCTGCCTTCGGCTCAGGTCATGATCCCAGCGTCCTGGGATCGAGTCCCGCATCGGGCTCCTTGCTCGGCAGGGAGCCTGCTTCTCCCTCTGCCTCTAGCCTGCCACTCTGTCTGCCTGTGCTTGCGCTCTGTATCTCTCTCTCTCTCTCTCTAACAAATAAATAAAAAATCTTAAAAAAAAATAAAATAAAATGTAGAACAGTAACATGAAAAGAACTTAAAGACAGTAAGAGAAAAGACTAATTATTACATATTTAAACTGACAGCAGACTTCTTAACAGTCAACAATGAAAGAAAGAAAGACATTCACATACTAAGAGACAACAGTGGTCAACTTAAAACTTTCAATAAAAGTATATTCGAAGATCAAGAGTAAAATAAATTCACTGTAAGCTAAAATAAAACAAAGAGTTTGCTATCACCAGATTGTTCCTAAAAAATATTCTAAAAGATGTACTTCAGGAAGAATAAAATTTATTCTAGAAAGAAGTTTTGAGAAAAAGGACAAATAGGAAAATACATCATTAAACAAATAGTAAACAAATACTAAATCAAGCATGAAGCCTTATTAACTATTTACACATATATATAGAGCAACATTGCAATAAAGCAAATATTGAGGTTAAAAATAATGGTAAAGGGAAGATATAAAATAATAAGACTTACAAGAATGGTAGAGTAGACAGATTTGGACCAGTGTTTATGCTAACAACAGAGTCATGCATAAAGGAAACTTGATAAATAACAAAGTAAACTTTATCTACCATAGGAAATAAATAAGACAATTACATATACGATTCTGGAAAATTCATAAGCAATGGGAAAAAAATTTGGATCTCATTTATGTTAATATATAAAAATTCAATCCCATGTGGATTAAAAATGTGAATGCAAAAAATCCAAAATTAAAAATCTAGAAGACAATATAAGAAAATATCTTTATGACTTTGGGCTAAGGGAATATATATATATATATATACATATATATATATATTTTTTTTTTAAGAGAGAGGATGCATGTGCAGAAACAGTTGGGGGAAGGGCAGAGGGAGAAGGAGAGAGAGAATCCTCAACAGACTACACACCACAATCTCAGTCTTGTGAGTCAAAATCCAAAGTCAGGCACTTGATTGACTGAGCCCCCCACACACTCCAAGGAAAGAATTTTTAAACAACACACAAAAAGTACTAATGACAAAAAATTATTGACACATTTCACTATATAAGAATGCAAAACATAAATTTCTTAAAAGACTAACTAAAACAAAGTTTAAGACAAACTAGAAAAAAATGGAGAGGAGAACAAGCCACGAACTAGAGACAATATTTGCAACAAGTGTAGATGGCATAGGCTTAGTGCCCTAAAAGAATATAAAGTAGCATAAGACTCACAAAAAGGAAGACGAGAGAGAAGAGGTAGAAGAGGAAGAGGGAGAAGAAAAGGAAAGAGACAATTTATTTTTTAGTGAACAATAAAAGTAAATAACATATGGAAGGAGACTAAACATGTAAATAGATAATCAATCATGTTATCAGAAAAAGAAATATTTTTATGCCAAAAAGATTGTTATAATTGGAATATGTTGATGAGAATGTAGAACAATAGACATTGCTTGGGTGTTATGAATGTACATTCTGGAATTAGTAAACAATTTATCTTCATCTGATAAGGTGGATTGTGTGTGTATGTTTGTGTGTGTGTGTGTGTGTGTGTGTGTGTGTGTGTGTGTTTTAAGAGCTGATATATCCCAGGAGAAGTCTTAAATTTATAGACCATGAACTGTATGTAAGGACAGTTTTAGTAGCATTACTTCCTAGCAATATACTGGGAATAATCCAATTGCTTTTAAACAGAACTGATAAGTAGACTATTATATCCCAAATATTTTGAAACTAAATAGCACATTTATAAAAAGCACATAACTCAAGGACTAAATCAAAAGGGAAATAAGAAAGAATTTAAACTGTATAAAGTTTGAACACAGCCAATCATTTGTGGGATGTACCAACAGCAGTACTCAAGGATTTTTATAGAACTAATAAATATATTAAAAAAGAATAAATATCTCAAAATCAATGACTTCTTTTTCCACCATAAGAGATTGGAAAATGAAGAGTAAATTCAAATAAACATAAGCCTATGAAAGGAAATAATCGAGTTTAGAGTGGAAATTAAAGAAAAAGAAAGGAAACCAAAGGATGATTCTCTAAGAGAAAATAATTAAAGAGATAATTTTCTTTCCAGTCCAGTTAAGAAACTGTCAACAAACGAGGATAAAAAGTATCTTTTTTAAGCTGGTGAAAGATATCCATGAAAAATCTACAGTTAATATCCCATATTGAATGTTAAGCAACAGAATATTTTCCCTATAATACATATGTTTGCTCTCATCATTTCTGTTCTACATTATACTGGAAATGTATGCCAAACAGAAAAAGAAATAAAACTATACGAGTATAAGGAAAAAAGTACAATTCTTTTTTATTTTTTAGATGGCATAACTGCCTACTTAGAAAAACCATTGAACCTTTAGAAAAGCCACTAGAACTAATAAATTATGTTATCAAGTTGATAGACTCAAAGATGCAAACACAAAAATCTAATGCATTTCTGCATGTTAGTAACAAACAATTCAAAATTGAAATTAAAACAACAGTTTTACTTACACTAACATAAAAAATTAAATACTCAAGAATACATCTGCCAAAAGATGGATAAAACTCAAATAATGAAAGCCAAAGACATTGTTGAGAGAAACTAAGATTTAAATAACTAGAGAGATAAACCATGTTCATGAATTGTAAGACTCAATATACCAATCCTTCACAAAGTGACTTATAGATTTAATCCACACCCAATTAAAATCCTAGAAATCTTTTTTTCATAGTTATTGATAAATTAATTATAAAAATAATATGATCTAAAGTAGACAAAACTTTGAAAAAGAGCAAAGTCGGAGGGCCTACACTACTTGACCTCAAGATTTATTTTGCTATATCAATCAAGACAGTGTGGTACTAACAAAAATATAGACATCTAGGGGCGCCTGGGTGGCTCAGTGGGTTAAAGCCTCTGCCTTCGGCTCAGGTCATGATCCCAGGGTCCTGGGATCGAGCCCCGCATCGGGCTCTCTGCTCGGCAGGGAGCCTGCTTCCTCCTCTCTCTCTGCGTGCTTCTCTGTGATCTCCATCTGTCAAATAAATAAATAAAATCTTAAAAAAAATATATAGACATCTAAATAAGTGGAGTAAGAAAGAAGACCTAGAAATGTACCCACACATTTATGGTTATTTTATTTTTGATAAAAGTATAAGGAAAATTCAGCAGTAAAAGAATAATTGTTTTTTAGTTCTTTAAAAGTTGGATATTCATAGGAAGAAAAAAAGCTGATCAAAATTTAAGTTAACATTGTTCATTGATCCAAATGTAAAAACTGTAAAACTGATGAAAGAAAATAGAGAGGGATTTGTTGTAACCATAGATTATGCACAGATTTCTTAGATATAACAGATAAAATATAATCCATAAGAGCCAAAATTGGTAAGGTGGAGTTTGTAAAAATTAGGAATCTCTGAATTAAGGAGTCAATCCCATTTACAATTGCACCCAAAACCATAAAATACATAGGAATAAACCTAACCAAAGAGGCAGTCTATACTCAAAAAATATAAGGCACTCATGAAAGAAATTGAGGAAGACTCAAAGAAATAAAAGAATGTTCCATGCTCATGGATTAGAAGAACAAATATTGTGAAATGTCTATGCTACCTATAGCAATCTACACATTTAATGCAATCCCTATCAAATTCCCATCCATTTTCTTTCAAGGAAATGGAACAAATAATCCTAACATTTATATGGAACCAGAAAAGACCTCGAATAGTCAAAGGAATATTGAAAAAGAAAGCCAAAGTTGGTGGCATCACAATTCCAGACTTCAAGCTAGATTACAAAGCTGTCATTATCAAGACAGTATGGTACTGGCACAAAAACAGACACATAGATCAATGGAACAGAATACAGAGCCCAGAAATAGACCCTCAACTCTATGGTCAACTAATCTTCGACAAAGCAGGAAAGAATGTCCAATGGAAAAAAGACAGCCTCTTCCACAAATGGTGTTGAGAAAATTGGACAGCCACATGCAGAAAAAAGAAATTGGACCATTTCCTTACACCACACATGAAAATAGACTCAAAATGGATGAAGGACCTCAATGTGAGAAAGGAATCCATTAAAATCTTTGAGGAAACACAGGCAGCAACCTCTTCGACCTCAGCCGCAGCAACTTCTTCCTAGGAACATTGCCAAAGACAAGGGAAGCAAGGGCAAAAATGAACTATTGGGACTTCATCAAAATCAAAAGCTTTCACATAGTAAAGGAAACAGTTAACAAAACCAAAAGACAACCGACAGAATGGGAGAAGATATCTGCAAATGACATATCAGATAAAGGGCTAGTATCCAAAATCTATGAAGAACTTATCAAACCCAAGACCCAAAGTGAAAAAATAATCCAATCAAGAAATGGGCAGAGGACATGAACAGACATATCTGCAAAGAAGATTTCCAGATGGCCAACAGACACATGAAAAAGTGCTCCACATCACTCAGCATCAGGGAAATACAAATCAAAACCACAACAAGATACCACCTCACACCAGTCAGAATCGCTAAAATTAACAAGTTAGGAATTGACAGATGCAGGTGAGGATGCAGAGAAAGGGGAACCCTCCTACACTGTTGGTGGGAAGGCAAGCTGGTGTAACCACTCTGGAAAACAGCATGGAGGTTCCTCAAAAAGTTGAAAATAGACCTACCCTATGACCCAGCAATTGCACTACTGGGTATTTACCTTAAAGATATATATGTAGTGATCCAAAGGGGCATGTGCACCCGAATGCATATAGCAGCAATGTCCACAATAGCCAAATTATGGAAAGAACCTAG
This sequence comes from Mustela putorius furo, assembly GCF_011764305.1. Lineage (NCBI taxonomy): Eukaryota > Metazoa > Chordata > Mammalia > Carnivora > Mustelidae > Mustela > Mustela putorius. Next base: position 1,185,259 of record NW_025422115.1, on the reverse strand, counting down.
ATGTCCATCAACAGATGAATGGATAAAGAAGATGTGGTATATATATATACAATGGAATACTATGCAGCCATCAAAAGAAATGAAATCTTGTCATTTGTGACAACGTGGATGGAACTAGAGGGTATTATGCTTAGCAAAATAAGTCAATCAGAGAAAGACAACTATCATATTATCTCCCTGATATGAAGAAGTGGAGATGCAACGTGGGGGGTTTGGGGGGTAGGAAAAGAATAAATGAAACAAGATGGGATCAGGAGGGAGACATACCATAAAACACTCTTAATCTTACAAAACGAACTGAGGGTGGCTGGAGGGAGCAGGGGAGGGAGAAGATGGTGGGGTTACGGACTCTGGGGACAGTATGTGCTATGGTGAGTGCTGTGAAGTGTGTAAACCTGGTGATTCACAGACCTTTACCCTTAGGGCTAATAATACATTATATGTTTATAAAAAATAAAAATAAATTATTAAAAAAAATTAGGAATCTCTGATCTTTGAAAGGCAGTCCTAAAAAAAAAAAAATCACAAACGAGGAAAAATATTTGTAATATCTGAAAAATTACTTCTCTCCAGAATATAATTTTTAAAGGTCTTCAAAATTCAATTAAAAAAATAGACAAAATATTCAACCAGACATTTCACCAATGAAGATATATGGATAGCAAATGAACACATTAACAGATTTTCAAATCATTAGTCTTCAGAAAATACAAATTGAAGTCCCAATGAAATATCTCCACATACCTATTAGAACATCTAAAATGTAAAAACATACCATCTGAAGTTGTGTTTAGTCTGTGGAATAATTGCAACTCTCATACAGTACCAATGGGGATGTATACAAGTGCAATCACCTCTCAGAAGATTAGCAGTTTTTTACCATACTAGCTATCAATTCTATTCCTAGATATTTGCCAATGAAATTTAATTTTTCAATGAAATCAAACACATCATAAAAGTACTCTAAGACTTGGGGCAACTGGATGGCTCAGTTGGTTAAGCATCCAACTCTTGGTTTTGACTCAGGTTATGATCTCAAGATTGTGAGATAGAGTCCCTCCTAATGCTCCTAACTCAGTGCTCTGTGAGGAAACTGCTCAAGATTCTCTGCCTCTCCCTCTCCATCTGCCCCTCCCCTATTCCTGCATTCCTATTTCTCTCCCTCAAATAAATAAAAATAATTTTTTAAAAGTACTCCAAGACTTGTACACAAATATTCATAGCACTTTTTTTCATAATATTTATAAATAAAAAATAAGAAACAATACATCATCCAGAAAAAAATATGTCCTATCCATAAAAGGTAATGCTTCTTAGAAATTAAAATTAAAATGTACGTAAAAACGTACATTAATTAAAATTAAAATGTATGTTAAAAACACAGATGAATTTCAAAATAATTATCCTGCTGAAAGAGATAAAACAAAACAAAATAAACACATGCAAGAATATATACCAAATCATTCCATTCATATAAAATTCTAGAAAATACAACCAAATCTAAAATGACAGAAAAGAGATCAATTGTTTTCTGGGGTGAGTAGAAGAAAGTAAGTAGCATTGCAAAGGTACAGAGGAAATTTGAAGTGTGATGGATATGTTTATTTTCTTTCTTTATTTTTTTTTAAAGATTTTATTTATTTATTTGACAGACAGAGACCACAAGTAGGCAGAGAGGCACGCAGAGGGAGAGGAGGAAGCAGGCTCCCTGCTGAGCAGAGAGCCCGATGTGGGGTTTGATCCCAGGACCCTGGGATCATGAACTGAGGCGAAGGCAGAGGCTTTAACCCACTGAGCTACCCAGGTGCCCCGATATGTTTATTTTCTTGATTGTGGTGGTAAGTCTGTGTGTTTGTGTATAGTTTCACAAACATACGCATGCATGCATTTGCCAGAACTTATCAAATTCTATACTTTAAATGTACAGCTTATTATGTATCATTTATAAATAAAAGTAACTATTATAGAAATGAAATGAAAACTAAAAAAACAAATGAATGATAAATATGATATTTATAAAAACCTCTTTGGCAGGGGGTCAAGAATATATGACAATGTGGGAAAGGAAGAGAAAGACAGAAAGATAGGGACACAAAGACGGAGGAGATTAAAGAGAGGAGGGCATTGGGAAAATAAAGGATCATTAAAGACATTAAAAATGGTCTATTTCTTGAGTTGATTGGGAAATATGTTAATGTGTCTTTTATTCATTACAATTTTATATTCTTATACAAGTTATTGTGTATCAGTGAAGTATTTCACAATAAACATAAATGAACCAATAATGAGCATAAATCACTGAATGGCCAAACCCTCTTCACTGTACACTTTGTCTTTAAATATTTAATATTACATTTCTAAACTCTGTAACAAAACACTATAAAATTTTCCCATTCCTTTCCTCTCTATCTTTCCTTGACAGCATAAAGCTTGTATATATGGTGACCTCTAACCCCATTGGTTTCAGAGCATTACCTAAACATCATGGACCTCAGAGTTAGAGTTCAAATCATCATTAAAAAAAGGCCTGCATTACAAGTAATCATGATTTCTATTTTGAAGGTGATGAAATGGAAAATTATAATACTAAATAAACATTGGCAAGAGAATCTCTGTATCTCAAAATCAAAAGAAATTAATTTCAATTGACGCAGACAATGTGGATCAATCCCAGTATTATATCTACTTGATTATAAAAATAAGATTTATAACCTGAAACTTTATTTTTTAGATTGCAATAGGTATTAAGCTTTCTTTTACTTCTGTGAAAGTTTAATTTGATAAAATATATAAAACAATGTAGCATTGTCTAGATTCACACTAATGGGTGTGAACTAATGAAAAATCATAGCGCAGAACAAAATACTGGTAATATTTAGGTTAGACAGGGAGAAAAATATTTACTATTCTTTTGCCAAAATCAGAAGTGACTAACTCCAAAACCAGGATATTAATTCCTACCCTTATTGAATTGAGCTGAATTAAAATGATTATGTTTTGTTTGATCAATAATTGCTTTTCTGCATGTTGGGTTTTGTGAAATAAACTAAATTACAAATTCCTAGAGGTAATGTGGATAACAGTATGATCTTCTGACAATTTCAGGGACACATAGAATTTAGCCACTAAACAGCTTTGTATTTATTAAAAATGCAGCAGTAATAATAACTATAGTCTTAGCTATAGATTTATATGTATTTTGGAATTATCAGTATAAAATTCCAAACTGGATTATGTTCTCTTAATCTGTATAATTTCTTAATCTGTATAATTTCTTAATCTGTATTTCTTAATCTGTATAATGAAGAGGGAATTGGTATGGGAGGAACTCCCTTCCCCAGCTGAGATAAGGCTTTGGCATAGTCTTTCTCCTGAAGATTCTTTGTGTATTTCATAATCATGACTCTCACTTCTCCACACCAAATCCATCAGGATAGCTTTCTTCAGTCTTAAAGTTATCCCTGAAGGTATCTGTAAAGGTATCCCTGAAGGTAAAGCCTCTTAAGGAGATAGATGATAGATATTCTATCAATCTATGGATTGATAGATAGATTGATAGAATAGATAGGTACATAGATAGATGATAGATAGATGAATATGTAGACAGATTAGATAGATAGATAGATAGATAGATAGATAGATGATGATAGGTAGATAGATAGATGATAGATAGAGGTAGATAGAGCTAGAGATAGGAATAGAGATAGGAATTTTCACGACTCATATAAGAAAAAAATTTAAGTGGAGAAAAGATTAGCTCAGTCTCCAAGTGAATGGCAAATAAACACATGGAAAAATTCTCCATACCATTAGTCATTAGGAAAATGTAAATCAAAATCATATGTGATATTTCCACATACTTATGAAAATAACTTTAAAAAAACTGACAATAACAAGTGCCAACAAGGATGCCAAACACCTAGAATTTTCATACGTGACTAGGTGGGATGAGAAGTCACATATTCACCTTGAAAAATAGTTTGGCAGTTTGGCATAAAGTTAAATGTGTACGTATCACAGTCCCAATAATCTTGCCTTTCAGTATTCATTAGAGCAATGAAAATATACGTCCATGCAAAGATTTCTACGTGAATGTTCCTGACAGCTTATTCACAATACATCAAACTGTAAACATCCCAAATATCCATGAGCTTAGAAATAATATAATAAATTGGGGCATATCTACATGATGAATTCAACAATTAAAAGGAAACAAGAACATGGGTGTCTCCAGAACATTCTACTAAGGCTACATGATTGTAATATTCCATCTACATAGCATTGTGTTAATTAAAGGAAAGTCTCTAGGACCAGAAACCAGATTCATGGCTGCCTGAAACTCAGGGTAGAAGGAAGGAATTGGCTACAATGAGCCATGAAAGAACTTTTTGGAATGACTGATGGAGTCTCTATTTGGATTGCTTCAATACTTACATGACTGCATCTGTTTCTCAAAGTTCATTGAACTGCACACCTGGAAATGGTAAATTTTGCTATATGTAGATAATATTTCATCAAACCTGTCTTTAGAAAATCTTTTCAAAGGGGGCACCTGGGTGGCTCAGTGGGTTAAAGCCTCTGTCTGCAGCTCAGGTCATGATCCCAGGATCCTGGGATTGAGCCCCACTTTGGGCTCTCTGCCCAGCAAAGAGCCTGCTTCCTTTCCTCTCTCTCTGTCTGCCTCTCTGCCTACTTGTGATCTCTGTCAAATAAATAAATAAAATCTTAAAAAAAAAAGAAAATCTTTAAAAGAATCCAATGAAAACTAACAAAACTGTCCCTAATGTTGACAAATAACTACATATAATTAGATTACCTGTGAATTGGGAATCTAGGAAGTAAGTAGCACTTGTGGACCATCTATGTGTGTTTGGGAGAGTGCCCTTGTGAGGTTAAAAGAGGGGGAAACAGTAATGGTAGAAAAAGAAAGCAGTAGTAGATTGATAGACTTTTGTAATGTAGAAAAATGTCTATATCACTAAGCATTAATATTTCTATACTTAATATCATTGAAGTACAATTAACTGTTATCAAATTAATGGCTGACATAACTTTTGTTATGATCAACATAGATTTTTGCTTCAAGTTCACAACTTAATTCTACCATTGATGGAAACACAACATATAAGCTATGAAAATATATATTGCAATAAGAAGGTTTTCAAAAAAGATCTAAAAAATAAATAACTTACTAAAAATAGATAAACGTGTTGTGAAATTTATCAAGCCCATTAAAACATTTGCTAAGAGATTAAAGGATTGGTTGTCTATTAGGGAAAAAAGGAAGACATGAATTTATGTTGGTTTGGAGGAAAGAATTTTGTCTGACATAGTTTAAGTCCCCAGTTAAGCTCAATGTGAATAAGAATCTGAAACAAATATTCCTTTAAGTGTAGCGGATACACTAAGTTTTGCATGCCTGGGTTAGAGTAGATCGGAAATATTCGCATATAACAAGAAGTGCTGCTCTAGTTTTGTTTTGTTTTTATTCCCTCAGACTAAAGAAATACAGAAAATCATACGAAATTCCCCACACCAGACCCCTAACTGAAGCAATTCAGATAAGATTTTGAACCTGTGAGCTACTGAGGATCACCTGCTACTTCACTGTTTCTATTTCCTGCTATTCAGAAAGATTTTTCTCCTCAGCAATTTCATTTAGCCAACCACTGCTGACTCAGGACTGTACTTCTTGCTACCCATAAAAGTATATTAGATGCCTATACATTTTGATATTTAATCAAACAAATGCATCTTATTCAGTAAACTTTCTTTTGCCCCAAGGAATGTGATAAGCTCCTAAATTGTTACAGACAATCAGCACAGCAAAATTTCAATGTCATAGAATACATGATTTCTCACAAGCTAAAGGTTCAGTTTCATTTATTCCATCTTTTCCTAGAAGTTTTATCTTAGAGGTGAGGAGTCAGTTATCATAAAATTGGAAAAAAAATAATCTGCTAAACCCTACAAGAAAAACTACCATACTAGAGAAAAATTCTAGCTTGTTCTATATCCATCTGAGATGCATTTTTAGAAAATACTGTTCTGCAAATAGTTCCCTTTGGTTCTTGGCAGAAGCCAGAATATTAGGACACCAAAATGAATTTTTAGGTTATTGGATTCATTGCCTCAAACCTCTCTCTCTCTTTCTCTCTCCATAGCCACACACACACACACACACATAAATACATATATATACATATATAAATATACATTTTACATTATATAAATATATAATAAAATATGAATATATATTATATAATATATTTTTATTTTATATTATAATTATGTTTTATTATATCTATAAATATAAATATGCAACTATATAAATATATATGGTTATATATATTTATATAACCATATATATATATCTCTTATATATATATCTCTCTCTCTGTTTATTTTTTTAAGATTTATTTATTTGACAGAGAGAGATCACAAGTAGACAGAGAGGCAGGCAGAGAGAGAGGAGGAAGCAGGCTCCCTGCTGAGCAGAGAGCCCGATGTGGGGCTTGATCCCAGGACCCTGAGATCATGACCTGAGCTGAAGGCAGCAGCTTAACCCACTGAGCCACCCAGGCGCCCCTATATTTGTTTATATTGAACTTTTATATATATTATATATATAAAATATATATTATATATATACATATATATAATTTAACTACCCACAACTCCATGTTCAATAAAAAGAATAATGTTGATATAACCAAAAAAGCCAAAGTTTATTCTTTATCTCTTTACATTCTAATTAGAATTAATAATTAGTGGACATTGCTGTGTATTTGGCAATGCTGATACTGTATACTACACATGAAGTGTAGCAGAGAATTCATTCATTGCTTAGTCCAGAGAGACAGTGGTTGGGTTGGAATCAGTTACAGTATTTTAATATGGCTGCCCACTTCAACTTTAGTTATCAGCTTTATAGTTGTGACAATTCGATTTTCTTAGTAGCCTGAGGAGTGACTAGACTTCAGGATACTAAGTTACGGTAACCAAATGCATTAAAGACATGGGTAGGGGCGCTTGGGTGGCTCAGTCATTAAGCATCTGCCTTCAGCTTAGTCATCTGGGTCCCACATTGGGCTCCCTGCTCTGCAGGAAGCCTGCTTCTCCCTCTCCCGCTTACCCTGCTTGTATTCCCTCTCTCACTGTCTCTCTCTCTGTCCATCAAATAAATAAATAAAATCTTAAAAAAAAAGAAGAAGAAGACTGATGGATAAAAATCAGAAAGCCAATTTGTTAATTCCCAGGAAGAATCACAACTACCAAACAGAATTAGAATATTCTCTTTCAGTGAAAAGATTTACATAGGAAGCTTTAATCAGAGGGTTATTGCCTGGAGATCATGAGATTAGAACTGAAGGAGTTAACTATTTGATTCTAATGGCTGATGACACACAATTTGATATTCTTGTGCCTCTATATTGACACTTGGTTTCAAGAGTCTGGATACCCTCTCTTCTGTCCTGTTGAGATTGGAGAAGCCAAAGATTGCTTCTCTAACTGACTTTTTCTCTTAACTTTCCCAGCTACCAACATCCCCAATGACAGACTTTCTTTAGGTATGTTTATAAAAGACTCATGTCCCCATCCCACCTGAGAAACATCTGATTTTGTTTAAAGTAATTAATTTAGAGATACCACTCCTCAGTTCCTTTTCTTACAGGGCACCTCATATAATGAGCTCTTGAGAACTTTGAGTAGCTGACTAATGAGACAGCATAGACTATTTTATGTTCTGTTTCTAGATACCAGAAGTTTCTGGAAAATTTATACCCATTGCTTTAATTCTCTTGTATCCCTTCCATTTTGAATCTAACTTAAAAAATGAAAATGCTCCCTTGATGTCATACAGGAAAAGAATTGCCATATGGATTGTAATGAAATTCAAATAAATAATTAAAAATCTTCATGTTTTCTGATAATTAAGATGTTGTTCATAATAAATTAACCTCCTATGTGCTAAACTGGTCTATACAAGTAACAAATCCTCATTAAGGGACAAAAACCAGTCAGAATAATAAAGAAATGGACATGTGAGGTCATTTGAAAGGAAATCCCACAAATCACTCCCAGGCTTATACAGTAAGACACTAAGTAGAAATCTTCCTAAGCTTTGATGACACAATGTTGTTTGAACATGGTAGGTTTTGGGTAAGTGTTCATTGAAAGGATTTCTAGCTAACACAATTATATGGACACACATAATTAAATAAATGTTTGGTTTTCTTTAAAAATAATAGGTAAGTAGTTGACTTTATGTTAAAGCAATTTTTAAAGTAGCAAATGTGTAGATTCTGCACCATGATACTATTCTTAGAGTTTCTCAAAGATTCTTAAAATCGTATCATATTTGGTAAATTATTCTGAACTGAAGTTTTCAGAGAGTTTTCTATAAAGTTTGGTGGATAAGCGCTATATCCTAGCTATGCTATGACTGGTAATTTGTATGCCTTAGTTGCTTGAGGAATTATCTCAGAGATAAAGTTCTCTTATCTAAAAACACAGAGAGGGGGTGCATATCAGAAGATCTCTGTCTTATGTACAGAAGCTCTTTGGCCATGTGACATCTCAAAAATATTAACCACAATGTCTTGTCGATTCGTCTGCCTTTTCTGGGGTGCATCTGAAGTGATTTTAAGCGGACTACTTATGTCTGGAGATCTCCCCAGTAAACACTTTCTTTTCTCCAGTGAAAACTATTGCATTAGGATTACAAAAATTTAATTGAGGTCTTTCCTTGGAATTTAAAAAAAAAAGAACTTTTCAGATATGTGGAATGACATTCATGGCATTTTGTCTTCAGATATAAAAAGAACTCAAAACCAGATAACATTTATTAAGTGGCTTACTATCTGTCCACTACTGTGCTAAGCATTATATGTATCTCATTTAATTCTCACTACAAGCCAATGAAGCGAATGACACTGTACTATTTTATGGAACATGACACTTAGAGATTAACTAGCATGTTCAGGGCCCCACAGTTACAAACAGATGAACTGAGAAATGACCGCAGACAATCTGAGGACAGAGATCACATTCTTAACCATGAAAATATACTACCTTTTAGTGTATAACTCTCATTGCTTAAAGCCCTATTTTTCAACAAGACTGGAAACCCAACTCAAGATCCTAGCCTTATGGAATACAGATAGTTCTGAATCTGGAGACTTAAAACTATGATGTTTCACCAATACACAGTAGAAATTTGATTCTCAAAGGCAACCTGCTATTTCATGCCCTGTTGTGTGTACTTTACTTCAATAAAGTAATTTATTTGTCCTCATGGGTTAGACGGACAGAACTGATGGTGTCAAGCTGAGTTAATAGAAGACCAGATGTTGGTTGGCACAAACCCTGCCAGCCAGCAGGAGAAATGAGGAAATTATAGGTTCCATAGGAACATTAGTCTCAAAATAAGTGAACAGAATCTCTTAGACTTGAGGAAATCTCCATCATAAATTAAGTTTAGGGAAATCCATGTTTTTTCATTTCCAGGAAATATCCAATATTTCAAGTAGTTAACTCAGAATGAAAAAAAATATATATCAGGAAATGAACAATCAAGGAAAAATATATATTTTAACACAATCTCCATTAAGAAAGTACTGCCAATTACCCCTTTCATGAAGAAGCCTCAAAGGCTGAGAAAAAAGCCCCTGCCCCTTCCAAAGCCAAAACCAAAACAAAGACTTTGAAGGCCAAGAAAGCAGGTCTGAAAGGCATCCACAGTCACAAAAAAAAAAAAAAAAAGAAAGCAGAAGATCCACACACCACTTATATTCTGACGATTCAAGCAGCCTAAATACCCTCAAAAGAGTTACCCCAGGAGAAACAAGCTTGACCACTATGCCATCATCAAGTTCCCCTGACTACTGAGTCAGCCATGAAGAAAATAGAAGACAACAACACACTTGTGTTCACTGTGGATGTCACCAGATCAAACAGGCTGTGAAGAAGCTCTATGACATTGATGTGGCCAAGGTCAACCCTTGATCAGGCCCGATGGAGAGAAGAAGACACATGTTCAACTGGCTCCTGACTATGATGCTTTGGATGTTGCCAACAAAATTGGGATCATCTAAACTGAGTCCAGCTGGCTAAATCTAAGTATAAATTTTTTCACCATAAAAAAAAGAAAATACTGCCAAATAAATCTAGAAGAATGCATGATCTCACAAGGCCAGTCATTTCTTACTAAACACCATTTGGATAGAAGAGATCAAGAGAGTTTAATTTAGATTTCCTTCTGCCACAAATCCATAAATATAAAATTTACCTGAAACTCAGGTATTACCAAAAAAAAAAAAATGCAGAGATGTTTGGATAGAACTATTGAGGAAATGATTATGTCTTCGCCCAAACTAATGTTCTCCATGCATCACTAAATGAACATTTTTGGATGATATTATATACTCCAAACACATTGCTATTAAAATTTTGAGTATTTTTTGTAAGGGCAGTTTCAGCCCCCAGGTGATCACTGAGGATTCTTACCCTCTCATCTGACCACACACCTGGAATGGAGGGAACTGCGTGCAGAGGTAAAGATGATCACCATACAAGTACTTCTGGATTTCTGACTGTGCCATTTCTTCCTCCTTCTACTGCTTCTCCTGCCACCTCTCAGTACAGCTGAACTTTAAGAGGCCCAGGAGAAAGAAGAAATAAGACTTTAAATAATTTATTTGGAGAAACAGTCAGTGAAGAGGAACAAATCATGTTTCGCTAAAAGAACCGGGACCTTTGACACTCCCCTTCTCGCTCCAGTACCTGGAGCTCTAGCCGGATTGCATTAGTGAAATTTTCATTTGATGGCATTTTAATATTCTGCCTTGATGACTTTTTAGCAACATTTACTTTCAGAGGTCTCGAGTGTTCCCTCGGAGGAAATGAAACATGTCAGAGCCCATTACAAAAATCAAAATTTAAATACCTCGACCACATTAGGGCTCACACACAATCCCATCAGCACTTAAGCTGAAACTCACAACTATTCATTCTCTTGCTCAATCAGTAATGAGTACATTTGATGAAGCATTCCAGGGTCAGGGAACACACGTTAGTGATCTAACTTAACCCATTGATTGCCTGGCCACAAAGGACCAGGGCAGGACTTGATTAAACTGTAGCATGCAAATAATTTCCAACAGCACCAAAAGAAAGTTATTTTTTTCTTCCTTTTTTTTTTTTTTAAAAGAGTCGTGATTCCCATAAGTAATGGCCAAGCGATGTCAGTAAGACAGTTGTAGGGTGGGTGTAGTACTTTTTTGGTATTACTCTATGTCTGTATGTCCTATAAAACAACCGGCTTAGTTTTCATCCAGCTATGGACACAGTTACTCTGTTAACTAAGATTTGTTGCAGTCTATTATTAGAGGGTCACTGAATGCATAATTTTGATTTGAGCAACACCTTACTCTTCTATTCCCCTGACTTCCTCAAGAATTTCAGTGTATTCCTGGCAAAGAAGAATCCCCAGGTTGTGATTTGGCTGTCTAGAGCATATTATATTCTAGCTGGCAACCTGGGGCTGCCCCCAGAGTCTCTTGGGTATTGATCTTGTGTGTAAAAGCAATGCAAATCACACATATTGCTGTTTGACATCACAGTGAAATCTTCAAAAATCCAACTCAGTCCACAGATAATTGCCAATTTTTCATATGGGAAAATTTCTCTTTTTCTCTTCCTCCTCCCTCTCTCCTCTCCCTCTTCCTCCTCTTCCTCCCATCCCAACTGAGTGACTTTTATAATCAAGTAGGGAAATATACCATTTGATCATAACACTATAGTGCTGTAAACTTAGGGTACATTTATTGTCACTTCTCTAGTTCAGCCTACATTAATGTTGATGCTTTAGCTCTTACTAGTGAATTAATGATCCTGGCCTTGGCTTTCTCTTTAAAGAGAATTAAGGAGTCTCCTTTTCAAGAGATAATTAAAAGTGACAACGGGGTCTGATGGAAAATTGTGATATGATCCTGCCTGGACAGAATTTCTTCTGGACCTCCTATATCATGTTCTTAAATTCCCCATAAAACATCTGTAGTATTCAGGCGAATGCTCTGGAACAAAGATGCTGAAACCTGAGATCAGAACATTTCTTTGCTCTCCTTAGGGGATGCCACTCACCTCTTCCCATGGTCCAGTGTAACTGGATGTCACTCACCAACATTTTTCATTGTGAAGGTTAGTGGAGATTACCGTACAATTCTCAATGTCTTCTACAATTTGTGTATTATTTCTCATTTACTTTGAAGAGGTCTCACTTAAGAGATAGATTCACATTGCAAGCTAAGGGCAATGTTTATTGCTTTTCCTCATCCTGTTGCTTACCAGTTGCCAGAGGTGTGCCATATAGCTATTGTTTGGAAAGGAAAACCATCATGGAGCTGTAAAAGGCATTAAGCAAATCCAGGATGCCTAGCAGAAAGCTAGAAAGTGAAAGAAAGTGAATTTCAAAAATAATCTAAAAGAAGCTAGTCAAGGTGAATTCCTCACACGTTGCCCACTGGCAAAATCACTGAAGAATTTCCTTCAATGCATCCTTTCCCAGCACCAGGAAGCCAGGGGTGCTCAGCCACACAGCTTTTAGCCCTGCCAGTCAATGAGTTAGGAAAAGATCCATTTGAAAATTTAGAGTTAAAAATGCTTGATGGAGAGGGGAAGCCATGAAGCATTCATAATGTCACCACTAATACATGGTAGTCCAAATCTTACAGAACTTAAATTTCTTATAGAAGCTTAGAAATGAAAGAAACAACCATTCTCTCTTTTAACCATGCCTCCCCTTCCCAGATCTAGGGGGAATAAAAGTTGTCACAGAAACCCCAAGGTTTTGGAAAAATCTTGAAACCCTTCAATAAATCTATTTGTAATTTTAACAGTGGTAGGCATGAGCAACAGTACTAAATTCATTCTAGCTCAGTCTCTTGCTTTTACACAACACACACACACACACACACACACACACGCACACACTGTAATTCCAGCTGAAGAATCATATAATGCATAGCTTGAATCCATGCTACTTATTTTCTGTTTATTTAAAATCCGAGAATGTCTTAAATACTTGACAGTTTAGGTTTTAGGTAAAGACTGTTACATTTATAAGACTCCTTTTGTGAAGAATCAAAAGACAAACTTACACTGAATATTTAAATTTCTTAAAGACTCTCTAGAGATGAATGAACCTTACCCTTCACTCTGAAGCTAGTCCCAACTTCTCTCTGTCCAGCTACCCTTTACATTAGAAGCTCACTCTCATCTTAAAGGACATGTTACTCTCCTTTTTGTTCTGGTATCTTTCCGTGATGGCAGCTGGAGAGGTGGAGATTTACATGGCATCTAGAACTGTGATTTTGGACTTCTTTATACATTCCTGGGAATAAGTAAAAATGAAGAAATGAGATAAGATATTAGTGAAGAATGTTTCTTAAACTTTGTTTTCATCATCAGTAAATTTGGGATGAGGAATACTGTTTTGAGGACTGAGTGGTATAGCATGGTACAGGCAACAGCCAAATGTTTAGCTGTCTCTCAAGAACCATCATCATGGTCATCCTGAGACACATCAGTGCCATGGTTACTTTTTTTTTTTTTTCCTGTTGCAATCTTTCTCTTAAGTCGTCCTGGAGTTCCATGATTCTTTCTCTTTGATGTCTATGGATTCCCTTCAATTCTCTGTTTTTTTCTCATGGGTTTGACTTTGGCTTCACTGGCTTTCCATTTTTATTATCATTTCCTCTCACATTCCTATTTTAACCTGAGAAATAAAACACTGGCAAAAACTTTCAGTGATGGCCTTTTCAGTGCACTATTTAGTTTACTAAGATATTAACTATAAGACAAAGGGATAGAGTTTAGGCTGTGGAATATGAAATAGCAGCTGGTCAGTACAGAGTTGAAACTTACAGGGTATTTGGAGCTTTCCCTGAAAGCAATTGATGATGGTCTTCTCCAGGACACCATGACACCAGTTATAAGCATGAGAGTCTTATGCTGAGGTGGGGGGAAGGGGTGGAAAGAAAAGGAGAGAGAGGGGCGCCTGGGTGGCTCAGTGGGCTAAGCCGCTGCCTTCGGCTCAGATCATGATCTCAGGGTCCTGGGATCGAGTCCCACATCGGGCTCTCTGCTCAGCAGGGAGCCTGCTTCCCTCTCTCTCTCTCTCTGCCTTACTCTTTGCATACTTGTGATCTCTCTCTGTCAAATAAATCAATAAAATCTTTAAAAAAAAAAGAAAAGGAGAGAGAGAGGGAAAGGAAGGGAGGGAGGGAAGAAGGAAGGATGTGGGAGAGGAAGTGAGAGGGAATGGAAAATGGGGGAAGAAGGGAGAAAGGGAAAGGGAAAAAGAAAGAAAGAGAGAGGGAGGGAGGGAGAAAAATTCATCCACTGCAAGCTTTCTTCTCTTAGAAAAATTGGTAAGATAATGCTTTTTAAAAACTTTACAAGCAGTTTATTCTTACTCTGAATATCTGAGCCTAAGAAAATGTCAGCTAAAAAGAGTTTCTCAGAAGATTCCCAATTCCAAGAAATTAGGGGAAACACCAAAGAAAGGTGTCGGTTAAGATAGGCTATGACCTAATCCAAGTAAAATTTTCTCCCGTGGTAATCAATGATAACTGCTTCTTTTTTTTCTGTTCTTGAAGATATTTTCATTTTCCAGGTCTATTAAAGCTTCCTAAAGTAGAAAATTATCCATTATATGATGAAAACTAGAAAAGCAAAGTGTCTGTAAAATAGGAATTCCTAGAAATAATTCAGAAAGTTGTTTAGGGGGCTTTTGATTGAACCAGAGGCAAGAACGCCTTTGCTTATTTTAAGCTGAAGGGCAGAGCCCCAGAAGAATTGTTTCTAAATAGTGTTGGAAATAGATTTCCTTGATGGTCATGTGTAATTTTTATGTCATGATGTGTCATGAGAAAGGCAAGAGGGAGGAGATACAACTATCTCCAGACCTTCTGAGATACCAAATTTCCCCCAAATAATTAGCTAAATATTCTATTGTAATATCTTTAAACGTTATTCATCAGGAGCATAATGATTGCACACATTAAGGGAAGCCAAGAGAGATGGATATTTCTCATTCCAAACCCACGAGAAACTATGGGAGTTTTCGCTGTTTCCCGTCCCTTCACTTCATATGTCTGTGTCATCAAGTGCCAGCAATAACACCATTCAAAAATAATGTGGTTATAATTTGCAGTGGTTTGATCAACCTGATCCAGGACCTGTATATGGATTCTCTGACCCACTTCTTTCTCCTATCGATCTCCATCCTGCCCCTTGCGTACATTATAAATCCACCAAGTGGCATGCCGCACTGCTCTTCTGTAACATGAATTTATGTTAATGGATGTCTGCATATGCTTATATCACATATCTATATTAAGCTTAATAGTCTGTTACATTGCTTCTTAACCCTGTGTCCACACATGATTAACTTTCCTGATTTCTTTCAAAACCGTTATTAACACAGTGTAGCATTTCACTCAACATGTCACTAAGTTTCTCTGCCTCATGCTAGAGTTGGGGTGATTACAAAACCCCTAAGCTTTTGCAAGTAAAAAGGCACATCAAGAATTAAGGGCCCCTGAAAACAGGCTCCTTTTTAATGTGTTTGTACAACGTGAAGCTGGCAAGAGCTGAAGTCTAAGTTGCTTAGGAGTAAGCAAACTGGCTAGTTCTCTCCAAGCTAAAGGAACAACATATCCTGAGAATTTCATTAAAAGCTTATGGAGAAATACAGCACTGGGGAGATACAGACAGATTCAGCAATGAGGTGTGTCGTCCTTATAGTTCTCTGTTTCTGAGGGATTTTAGAAGAATTTCAGAAATTGACATTAATATATTTCAAATGTTCCACTGCATAGTTGAGTTTAGAACAAATGTGTAGAGCTTAGAACACATGACACAGGGCAGCCACGCTATCAAAAAGTGCCTACAGGAAAAAAAAATCTTGGAAATGTAGATCAAGACATATTTTGGATGCCTTCTCTTTGGTCAGTAAGCTTGTAGAATCTCCTTGAAGAGAACTTGAAAACCCTGAAATGGTCAATATTGAGGCCAACTCTGAATTGTAAGACACTGTAATCAGTCAGGAAGTAGGAATTTTAGACATATAAGCATAGTAGGAATTTGCCACACATCAAACAACCTGTAGGTCATGATTTGAGTTAAATGTACATGGTGTGGTATGAGAACTTTGTCCATAGCCATTAATAAACTTTGGGCTGAAATAATGATGTCATACATCTCTGAATGACAAAAGAACAAATATCGCTCTTTTTTCAACGTTATGTGTGTGTGCACACTGTCAGTACTAAAAATAGTACACGTCTATCTAAAAAAAATCAATAATAACAACAACAACAAAAAAAAAACAACACAGGGCACCTGGCTGGCTAGCTCATGTGACTTTTGATGTCAGGGTCCTGAGTTTAAACTCCACACTGGTGTTAGAAATAACTTTAAAAATAAAAATAAAAAATAAACTTATGTAACTTATTTGTGTTTTTATATTTTATGCATCCATATACATATATTGAGGTAACTTCTAAACATTGCCCTGAAGATATATTTTATAAAAATGTTGAAATTGAGCAGTAGGTCCCCATATACAAGTCTCTCTCTGATATCAAGTTCAATCATTTCTCTATGTATGTAGATGACATAGTGATCATTAAAAACCAACCTCTAGGAATAAAACATGAAGGATATCCGGTACCTGAATAGTTGAATCTGGATATAATCTAACGTCTACCTCTTGCTAGCCTGTTGACCTTAGGCAAGTCAGTTCACCTTTTAACCTCATTTTCCACATTTACAAAATAAGTATGTCAGCTCTCTTAATCTTGAATGCAATGTGCTCCCCCAATATTATAAACATATTATTCCCCCAATAAGCAGGAGAGCCGCATAAACTTCTGCCTCCTGGAGAATCCAGCTCCAAGCACTGAGAAGCTCTGACCCAAGTAAGAAGAATACATCAGCAGTTTCTGGGCTCAATTTTTGGACTCTTATTCCCTCCTGTCCCCACTTTTCTTTAAAGAGGTTCAGCTTCTTTCCATTCATTTGCAAAGCACACTACTATCGAAAGTCTATCAAGTATAATATACTTTACTGAAGGACAAGAAATGACGGAGGAATATTTTGGCAGAATACAGACTGAGAAACAATTTCAATTTGCATGTTAGATCTCTCCGGTTTTTCCGAGGCATTGCTGCTCAGGAAATGCATCAGTTTCCTCCTTACATTTTTGTCTCCCACCCTGGAGTCCTTGGGCTGTAGAAACTTTTCTTGTTCTACCTTTAAGTAGCTTCTCTCATGCTCCAAATTTCTCTAGCCTTAAAACAAGAGCAGTTTTAACTCTCAACCTTTAAGCCAGGCGAGGCATATTTCAAAAGACCAAGTTCAGTAATTTATTTTTCTCATGTTACATTTTTTACTTCCCATTAGAAGAGCTTTTATTAATGGCAGTTCTCCGATGGGCATATGAAGCCATATTAAGGGAGAAATCAGACATGTATCTGTAAAAGAATATAGATTCTAGTCTATATTCAGTTGCCCAAAATAAGACCACAATTTTATTTGTTCCAAAAATATGTATGCAACACATTTTAATGTGTTTTTTTCTTTTTTCTTTTTTTTTTCTTTCTCAAAGTGCAACTGAGTGAACTTAATCCAGGAGTTGCAAGTACACATATTAATAGGAATCTGGCAGGTAACAGATCTGAATATGGTGAAATTTGAGCAGGCATGTCTTTTCAGACTGACTTGTTTCTCTGTACGTCCAACTGCTGCCACGGGTATGGAATTTTAAAGCCTCAAATCATATTTATCTGAAGTATTCTATTTTTTTTTAAATTGTATTATACAGGCAAAGACAAAATAAATCAGTTTGGCGACTGGCTTCAACCAAGGACTGACTCTTTGCAAACCTTCGTTCAAGCCTCCCACAGGTACCATTGTTTAATGAAATTCCGAGATCCTGAGTGGTCGCCATTTGCAGAAGACCTCCTGGGTCTCTCTTGTCTGCAGTAGACTTAATTTGAGGTTAAATCCTGCGGCAAGTTGGAGTTTGAAGATAAAGGAGATCTAATCTTTGAGCCTCTTCAAATATTTGGAGGACTGTATGAGCTGCTGAAGGTCCCAGAGAGCCTGCAGCAGCCTCAGTACCATTGATGAACTCTTGCATTTTTGCCTACTATGAGAAACACACCTTGTTGACCTTGTTCATATGATGCCTTGTTCATTGGTACCAGCTTAAACACTTTCCCCTATTGTTTTACATAAAGAAATGTTCTGCACTTTAGGTTTTTGTTCTTGCTGATCATATGTATATCTATAACTCTGAAATTACTGAATTTCAAAGCTTATCTGTTGATTAAACATGTCATGCCCTCTATTATGAGAGGATACCATCACAAGATACTTATGCACTTTACACTTGATGTCACGAATACCAGTTTTATAAGACAGAGCTCAAAATGTGCTTCATACTAAATACACTACAATAGACTTCTTATGTGTTAAAAGCGTAGCCATCTGATATACAACAGCAGATATTAAATATGCTTGGTTGGATAATATTTATTTTGTTATACATTGATATTTATGTTAAAAGCATATGTAACACATATGCTAAATAAACAAGAGAAAACATGTTTTCTATCAGATCAAAACTATCCTTGGTAATGAAACATGCTTTCATTTTAATAAAGATATTTTATTAGATTTCAGAAATGAATAAATGATTCATCATCCTTGAACCCAGAGACATTTCTCTGTAAAAAAGTGGCTTGATTTCACTTATCCTTTTGTCTGTGCAAATTCCCTGTGTGTGCTGCATGGTTTTATTTGAGACAAAATGCTTGGGAGATTCTTTTCACACCACGTTGCATTAATGAGACCATAAGATTTTTTTTAAGCCAAGTTTTCAAATGAGTGCTTTCTAATTTCAAATTGCCTTTCATATTGTCCATTTTTCTCATTTGTGGCTCTGTTGCAGATTTCACAGAATAAGAAGAGTAGAAAGAACTACAATAAGAAGAATTTTAATGACCCAGTAGTAGCTTCAGTCAATTCTAGTGGGTATGGGGGCAATTATAAATAAAATCAGCAAGTTAAAATGGGAGAAATCATTTATTCCAAAGCTTAGATTATGTGTATTCATTATTCAATCAACATGAACTCCTGATTTTCTAAAACATTTTGCTGTATTTTCAACAGTTAAATACCTTCCGTGTGTTAACAGCAAGACAGTTATTCCAATAAATAATTTAACCCCTCATATCCCTTTTCATGACACAAGTGACAAAGGTTAAGAAAGCACATTGATTTTATTCCTAAAACACTTTATAAGGATAAAGATGAAGATCCATGAAATATTTGAAAGTAAGTTACTAATTAAAACATGGTTGAGGTACCAGATAGTAATAAAAGACAAGACCAATTTTTTATGACAAATACTTGACTATGGGTTCTTTATTAATTACTCTTGGACTTCAAGTTGTTTTTCCATTTGCCATTTTAACTAACATTTTCTTTGATTGGACAGAGACACTTTGCTCAAGTGCAAAGAGTCATTTAGAACGACATTTCCTAAAATAAGTTCTCTAAGGAAGGAAAAGATTTTGAAATCCATTAAGTGATGGTAAATACATATTCTCCCACCCTTGGAGTATTGCAATGATTATTAGCGTGTTAAGAGCAGTGGAAGTTGCTTACTATCTCTTAACTCAGTGTATCCCAAATATTTGGTCAAGGAAATCCAATTTTCAGTAACACTTACTGGACAGGAAAAGGTTACTCAAATCCTGAATATTCATGAGAAAAAACTATCTTCAGGCCAGGCCCTTGGCTGGCTCCTGGGAGATAAGCTCAAGTCCTTAGAATATTCTGCATGATAAAAGTGTGTGCCTGAGGCCTTGGACCATACTGTTCCAGTTGGATCTCATACATTTATCCTATCAATGTGATTTATGATGAAGGCCTATATTCCCCTGGTGAGGCTATGGACTGAGTACCAAGGTTCCCCCCCCCAAAAAAAAAACCCTGGACATCAAGGCTTGAGAGAGCTTCCCTGGTTGGCAGCACTTCACATGTCATCATGCATCACTGCTGAAAGAATTAAGCATATCTTTGACTCTTCTGGGAGGGAATATCTGGAGCTTTGCCTTTGGCTTCTCCTGGACTCTTGGACTCTGTTCTATATTCCAGCTATTGGCGGAATGTTTGTAGTTTTCACAAATTATTTGTTGAAATCCTAATGCCCGAGGTGATGAGGGAAGTGAGTGAATCATGAGGGCAGAGTCCTTATAAAGGAGGTCCTAGTGAGATCCCTTATTCCTCTTCCACATGGGGATGCAACGAGAACTTTGCACTTGGAAAAGGGCTTTTATCCCACGAGGCTGGGTATCTTGATCTTAGATTTCCAGTCTCCACAACCATGAGAAATACATTTCTGTTCTTTATAAGCCACCTAGTCTGTGGTATTTTGCTCTAGCAACCTGAATAGAGGAAGATAGTGTCTTCTCCCTTTGTTGATTTTGACCTGTATCCTTTCGCTGTGATAATTTATTACAGCTGTACCATGGGTATAGCAAGTTTTCTTAGTTCTCTGAGTTCTTCCAGAAATTTGTCAAGCCCCTGTGTGGTCTTTAGGACCTTTGACATACCTACTTATTAATACTGACCAGAAAGGAATTTGGGGGGGAAAGTGTTGGAGCTATTTGCCACCAACTGAACTTAGAAAACAACTTTTTTTAAAAGACTGGTGATCATGGTAACATTGAGTTCCCTCTGATGCAAATTTAGGAGAAGAAATAAAACATACAACTATCAGACGGTATGGATGAGCAAGCTGTCTTTGGTAACTTTGATGGGGCCTGTGGATATTCTATTCATTAAAGGAAAAGATACAGATTGTAAGGGCCTACTTAGCCAGAGTGGCCCCACCTTGGTTGAACAACCATTTTGATGTTTATGCAGTAAAACTTAAACTGACCTTGCCCCCTCCCCCTCCCCCCCCCCCCCCCCCCCCCCCCCCGGGGAACTTTTTTAAAAGCAAGTCCTGGAAACCAGTCCCAGGTAACAAAGCCCAAATGCAAGGGTGGGTCAGTTCAGGTAAAGATAACAGCCCGAATGCAAGGATGAGTCCAGTTAGGTGGAGACATCCAATCAGTAAAGCACGCATACTGTCTCTCTAGCTACCAAGGAGTGTGGGCCCCGCCTTTTGGGTGCAGGTTCTGACCAAGGTGATAGGCTTGTTCAAATAGCTATTATGGGTTGAATTGTAATTCAATTGGCCACCCGTGTGTGACCTAGCATGACTGTGCAGCTTTCTCTGTGTGTTACAATCTCACTGGCCACCTGTGTGTGGCCAGGCCCAACCACATTGCCTTTTCTCTATAAAAGTTAGTCTGTGAGGCAAGGAAGGTTCCCCCTTTCTGTAAGGGGCTGCCCCCACCTGTCTGTTTGATGATTGGTTTGATTCTCGATGCTTGGTGCAAAATAAAGCTTTGATTGACCTTTGCTTTGTATCAGTCTCACTCCTTTGACTATGGACCCATTATTGGGGGACCCAACAGAGATATCTGACTTTGAATCAGCATACATGCATATGCAACATAGACCTACACTTACAAACAGATATTTTTTTCCACACATTTTTCACCAATTGATGAAACACATATACATAATGAAGCCTTTAATGATTGATACCTGAATTACTATTTACTACTCTGGTTTGTGCTGACTGGTAAGGTGGCAAATCTTTCTTCTCATTTGGAGTCTGACCTGAAGACAAATCAAGTAAAAAACACGATGCCAGGGATATGTCCCCTATGCTTGATACATACCAGTGAAATCATAACTCAGGTATGTCAGATTTGTTAAAAAACAGAAGGTAAGTCCATTTTTTACTGTACATATAGTGTTGAACAATCAGGAAAAATATGTATCACTCAAATGCGGAACAGGGAGTCACCACAACTAGATTAACTCCCTTATTGGCCATTCTCTGGGATAAAAAGAGCATTGGTGATGAAACCAGATAAGAACTAAGAGAGGTAAATACAGTGGAATGTTAGACCATTATGGGGATTGAGCGAATTGCATAGGGGAATAAAAAATGGAAAAGGAAATTAGACTTCTCACTAGTGGAAAAAAATGACTAAGCAACTCTGGGATATGTTACAACAAGCTCCTGAATAAAATAAATAGGAAGTATTTTTCAGGCTGTGGGGGATTGAATGAATGCAATCAATCTTCCTTGTGTGGGAACTGCATCACTCTTACCCATAAGCTCCCTCTAGTGAATTAAAATCTCACAGCAACTCAACCGGTAAACAGTAGGCTTGAGCAAAGGCCACTTAACTAGGACAATCTCCCGCACATAACCAGTCAGTCCCACAGTAATACTGCATTTTATTGTGAGCTTCTTCCGTAGTAAACCATTTTATAGTTACATTTTCTTTTTTCTTATGCTAATTATATTAGGCATATATATGCACAATCACCCTTACTATGACAATATGATAATTTCATCATTTCAATGTAAAAAAGCTGACCTCATTTTTGTTTTGTTCTGTAGAGTATAGTTCTCTGTGTCTTTAGGAAATTGTTCTTAGTTAAGTATGGTGTAAATATTGTAAAATTTATTTCATAGGTCCATCAAAGGTGGCTGGCTTTGGGGATATTTCTACATCCTTCTACTTAACAAACATATATCAAGGATGCAACACATAAAAGGTCATCTACTAGGCCAGTAAAATGAGATATTAATTCCATTGGCTCCTGATAAATTAACAATCCTGTCATGAAGAAGTTAACACATATCATTATAATAAACATAGAAGAAATTCACAGATAAAAAAATTGTATCTCTGAAAACAAAATTATGAGAATTTATAATAACTCATGTTCCTGCTACTGAAAAGAAATTCTCTTATAGCTGAATTGATGGGCTATCAACTTTGAGCTGAGCAGTGCAATGGAAACATCTGTTCAACTGGAGAAACCAAAGAGGTTAAGTCACTTAATGAGAAAGAATGAGGAAGAGCAAAGACAACTATTTGGAAGAGTAAGGAAGCAAAAGGAAGACAAGGATAATTAATTGAGAGACCCAGGGAGTAAGAATGCTTGAAAAAAGATGGAGAAAGAAAAAATAGTGGGAAAGTGACAATAAGTTGAGTATTTGACTATAAATAAGGAATTAGAAAATGTATCTTAAAAAATTATTTACTCTGAGACTATGATATGATCTCTATCCATATCCTTTATAAATAGTCATTAAACATCTCTATTACTCTTCAGTAAAGTTCCTGGGTAATTAAAAAATTCTTTTTTTATGTATTTACTTTGTTATAAATAATAGGTAAATAATAGGTACTCAACCATTTGCTGAATTGAATCTTCTTGGTATTTAATTCGGTGGAGAAAAGTTCAATTTTAAGTCTGTCGTGTTTAGCCTAAAAACAATGATAGGGAAGTATACTTGGATGATATCCTTTGTTCAGTGGAAGTACTTAGTGAATTTCCAGTCTTGTTTAGGGCAGTGGTTCACCTGGTAGACTTGAAAACTTTGTGATATTATAAGATGGCAGCCAGCTAGGGACAGCATTCAGGCTCACACAGGCTCCACATAATTACACATAACATGCGATAGCTGTATGCCAATCCAGGATTAACCATTTGGTCAAAGACATTTAAAGCTTAAGCAGAGCACAACATTTGAAAGAATTTCTAGAAGGCTTACTATATCAGAGATAAATAACTATTTTCTCATCCTTAGAACCTCAAGTGTCTTCTTTGTGGCCCTGTCCCGAATGTGATACATTTTAAGCAGTAAGGTATGTGCTAGTAAGCCAGCCCACCGGGGGTGGGGGGGATGTAATTAATAATAAGCAAATAAGTAAATGTCCTGATTTGTAGCTTTTGCCAATGTCTGTGGTATAGATATTTATACCTAGTGGATTTCAAACTGCCATTGGTTTCACAACCAACTCACAGTCATAAACTAGCTCCAGCTCACTATACCAGGTAAGTCCTGATGCTCTGACTTGATGATAAGGACCCTAGAAGTCCAAGATCATGGCCTAAATCAGACTAGGAGCCCAGATCTGGAGCCTGGGGAAAAGCCTATGACTCCTCATCATCGTGGCCATCTTCTGTAATCCAGCTCCCTCCTGGTAAAAGGGAATGTATTGCTATGGACAAAAACAACTTGCATTGACCAAGACAGAAATTTAGACAAAGCCATCAGCTGAAGGGAAACGTTTATGGTCGTTTCCACTGTTTTTAGATACTTCACAAATTTCTTAAATTTTCTAGATGTAACATCACCATCTACAAAACCAAAATAATGCTTCATGGAAATGAGGAGGGTAGCATATGAAACTAGACTTTTTAAAATAGCATCTCAAATCACAAGATGTATTATGGTCTGTAAAACCAGACTGCAAATTAGCTAGAATGCCTCAAACAAGGTAATAGACTAGACATTTGCACTGTCTCCTCAGATACTAGGAAAGGAGTTGAGGAACAGAAAGATTGCTGAGGTGGCAGAGGGTAGAACTGGATCTGAAGGAAGGGCGTTGGAGAATTTGGGAACAGAGTGTACCGCTCAAGTGTGGAACATGAATGGGGAACCGGGGCCCTCAATGGACGGATCAGACCTTCCTGGGGAAAGATGCCCTGACTTGCTCCTTCTCTTCTCACCTTCTTCCCCTCTCAGCTGTGAACAGTGAGGAAATGACTGTAGACAATGTGCTAGTTTACAGCATTTTACACTGAGGCTCTTTCTTCTTTGCCTTTGACTTGTGAATGACTAAGAATTGTCCCATTATAAAAAGTTTCTCAAAGAACAAGACTTCTATTTTACCTAATAATGCCAGAATGGACAGTAGGCAAACAGGCAGCGCCTTGTTTCCAGCTGCCACTCAGGCTCTAGAATTGTTAATGGGTTCCCTAGGTTGGGCTGGCTCTGCTTCTCTGGCTTTTCTGTCTCTGGCTGCACAGTCATGAGGTAGAAACACTTCACAGATAAGCCACTCTCTTCTCTTTAATTTCACCTTTAATTTGTCAGGTGAAATATCAGGGACTTTTAGCATCAAAATGAAAACCACTCCTAAAAGCCTATTCTCAGTGGGATCTGAACAGACAGGAAAGGAAGGACTGCAGTTTATCCCCATACACTGTGAAGTGCTTTAAGAGCCTATTTAGCCAGAGAGATTTCATCTCGGTTGAACAGCCATTTTGTTGTTTATGCAGTAAAACTTAAACTGACCCAGCCTCCCTCCCCCCAAGGGACTTACTTAAAGCAAGTCCAGGAAACCAGTCCCAGGTAACAGAGCCCAAATGCAAGGGTGGGTCAGGCCAGGTGGAGACATCCAATCAGTGGGGGTGCATACTGTCTCCCTAGCTACCAAGGAGTGTGGGCCCCGCCTTTTGGGCACCAGTTCTGACCAAGGTGATAGGCTAGTTCAAATAGCTACTATAGGGTGAATTGTAATTCATTTGGCCACATGTATGTGACCTAGCATGACTGTGCAGCTTTCTCTGTGTGTTGCAATCTCATTGGCCACCTATGTGTGGCCAGGCCCAACCACATGGCGTTTGCCCTTTTAAAGTTAGTCTGTAAGGCAGGGAGGGGTTGCCCTTTCTGTAAAAGGTGGCCCCAACTGGTCGGTTTAATCCTTGATGTTTGGCACGAAATAAAGCTTTGCTTGACCTCCGCTTTGTATCAGTCTCGCTCCTTTGATTAAGGACCCATCAGTGCTGAGGTGGAAGAGGGGAGGAATGAGAGCCAGACATATTCCATATTAAAAAAAAGCGGACACTGAAACTGGTTTGCTCCAATATTGTTAGTGCAAGTTCATATTTCATCACTAAATGTTGGCCATTTACAGCATAATCAGACCTTTTTAACCCTTCTCTACTGAAAGGGACATTAGGATAAGAAATTACAGCACAAAAAGGAACTTAGAATGGGCAATAGCGTGAGCTCTATACGAAAATGTCAGGGTCCTTAAGAGAAGAACATGTAAAACTATTATGACAAGTGCCGTGGTAACATTTGATGTCTTCAGCAACCAAGGATGAAGATTTTTGCAGGAGTTATCTTAGATAAGTAGAAAGAGTAAGACCCTTTCAGGTTCATCTTAAGGGAATTCATTTGTTTTGAATAACAGAAGAAGTTTTGGTTCTCTTTGCTTACGTTAAGCTTATAGTATTGTTCAGTGGGTCTCATGGACAAAATATGCAGACGTTCAAGAAGTAAAATTTATGAAAAGATAAAAATATGAGATTTCTAGAATTCCATTTAAAACACTAAAATAACAGGTAAAATTTTTATAATACATATTTTAAAATAAAAAATAAAGTATATATCTGTAGACATAAAAATATAGAAAGATAGTGACTTAATTTGATTTAAAAGTTGAATTAGATAAATTGTGAACATTTTGTTATTTGTGCGTGCATGTGTTCAATTTAAAACCAAGATCTTCAATTCAACTTTAGAAGAAGAAAAAAAAAAAATACACTCACACACACACACACACAAAATTGGAGGAAGGAAAAAAAACATTACCCAACTATTTAGAATAGCATCCTAAATTTAAGACAAAATTTTGCTTTATATATTAAGTTTCATCTTCTATAAGGGAAAATATATTCATGAAAGCAAATATAACCATGCCTCCTTTTGTCTTATGTACAGAAGATGCTTATTCTCTAAAATCAACAATATATGCATATAGGGAACATTTCCACAGATATAAGTCCCTAAACAGCATTTGTAGTAGATTAAATGTAGATTTCTACATTAGAAATCTACATTTAATCTACAGAAGATGCTTATTCTCTAAAATCAACAATATATGCATATAGGGAACATTTCCACAGATATAAGTCCCTAAACAGCATTTTCTAATGTAGAAATCTACATTTAATCTACTACATTAAATGTAGATTTCTACACTATTAAAATGGATAGAAGCCCCTAAACAGCATTTATAGTAAATTAAATGTAGATTTCTAAGAGTTCACATCTTTGCCACAATAAACCAACCCCGAGTGCAACAGATAGAAGCAAAAGGAAAGGGGTGGGTTAGATGTTGGGGACAGCAAAGCAGAGGGGAAACAAGGTGAAATCACACCAATCGCACCTAGAGGCAATACTGGTAAATATTCAACTAGCCTTTTGGTATTCTGCTTCCTCCCCCTCCCCTCCTTTTTTTTTTTGCAGGAGAAATGCCATTGCTTATTGTATAAAGAGATCTTTTTTGCAGTAGATCCAACATACATGAATTTAAGAAAATCTTGAAATGACAACTCCTGAACCATTCACATAACTATACATAGTATGGGGATTCATTCATCTTTCATTCAAAAAACATTCATCGGACAAGTGTTTCATGCTAGGACTGTCTCAACTTCTGGCTGAACAGAGTGAAAAATAAAAGTCATTGCTTATAGTCTCAGAGAGGATACAGGTGTGTAAGAAAATATCATGCACTGAATTCTATAATAGACATGATGGATGAAGTATTATGGGACATCAGAGGAAGGAAAAGTTAACAGTGCACACCCTGAGTGCAAGAATTGTATAATCCTTTGTATGTAGAAAAAGTGACATTAGACAGTCTCCAACTTTGGATGGCAATAAGGAAAACGTTAAATGAAAATCACTACCATTGTATTCCACTTCCGGTGACTGCAGAGTAAGTGACCACCAGACAGACTCATAGTCAGAGAATGAGTGTTAACCATTCATATAAGGTAAAAGGCAGCAAACAGACCTTAGTGAATCATGCATCCACTAGGAGGAGGGGGGCAATGAATGAAGTTAGTTCCCATTTTTTCAACTTATAGGGAAATAAAGCAAAAGAGGTTGCTATGTGGTGAGCCAGAAATTTGAAACCAGTGAATCCATGATTTCTGAAGGTACTGGGAGAATTGTGAAATGGAAACGGCCAGAAATGTGATCCCCAAATTCTGTCTACCAATATTTCCAACTGATTCTCCACCATGCATCCGTGGAAGAGACTGAAAGCAATGCAAGATGAAGTCAAAGATGTGAGAAGAGACCAAATTTAATGCCCAAGATGGTATTTGTAGTTTAAGCCCACCAAGATAATTCCTTGCTAAAACAAAACAAAACAAAACATGCATCAGATAATAGTAAAGAACTCAAAATCACCAGAGTTTAACACTCACAGTGTTGATCTAAAGTTATCTGACATATGGAGAACCACAGAAATAAGAACCTGTCTCTAAGACAAAAGAAAATCAGCTGAAACTGGTCTAGAGATGGCCCACATGTTAGAACCACCTGGCAAGGATTTTGAAGTAACATGTGTAAGATTCCTCACTTCAGTAGACCTCTACATGTTTGCTATGAATGAAAAAAGAAAGAAAGAAAGAAAGAAAGAAAGAAAGAAAGAAAGAAAGAAAGAAAATAATAAGAAATAGCTTAAAAAAAAAAAGGCAAATGATATATAAGAACCAAGATAGAAAAAGAAGCTGCCTACAAGAGATGCACTGCAAGTATAAGGGTATAGATAGGCTGAAAGCAAATGAATAGATAAAACATGAAAATAGTATGTATAAAAAGGAAATAAATGACTCTACTAATATCAGATATAATAGATTTCAAGAAAAAAACTATTATCAGAGATCAGAGATCAGAGGGACACTTCCTAATGATGAAAGTATCAATGAATCAAGAAGACATAACAATTATAAATGTACATGGATCAAATAACACAACTAAGAATAATTTAGCAAAGATTCACAGAACCAAAAAGAAAAATAGAGAATTCCTCCATCATAATTGAAGATGTTAATATCATTCCCTTAGAAACTGAAGAAACAGGGTGCCTGGGTGGCTCAATGTGTTAAGCCTCTGCCCCTTCAGCTCAGGTCATGATCTCAGGGTCCCGGGATCGAGGCCCACACTGGGCTCTCTGCTCAGTGGGGATCTTGCTTCCCTCTCTCTCTGCCTGCCTCTTTGCTTATTTGTGATCTCTATCTCTGTCAAATGAATAAATAAAGTCTTTAAAAAATTAAAAAATAAATGAAGAAAATTAAAAAAGAAGAAACTGAGGAAACAACTATGCAAAAGATCAAAGGATCTGAACAATGCTATCAACCAGTTTGACTTGCATAATTTTAATAAGACACCAAAAACATACAGAATATCCATTTTTTTTTCCAGGGCACATGGTATGTTTACCAGGAAAGACCATGTGCCATACCATAAAACAAGTCTTAATAAACAAGAGAAGATTGAAATAATTCAGAACCCATTTTTGACCAAACAGGATTCATACTATGATAATCACAATAGTAACAGTAATAACAAAGCAAGAAAAAACAACATGCATTAAAATTAAAGAACACAATTCCAAGAATATATGAATCAAAAAAATTACATGATTCTCTATAATTTAGAGAAGAAATTACAAGAGGTCATGAGAAAATATTTTGAATGAGTATACAGTGTACCAAGATTTCAGGGCTTTGGTTAACACAGTGCTTAGGGAAATTTTATTTGTTTAAGTGTTCATATTAGCTTTAAGTGTTCATATTAGAAAGAAAAACATAAATCCAGGCATCTAAGTTTTCATCTTAAGAAATTAGTAAGGGAAGAACAAATTAAACTCAAATGAATTTTTAAAAAATTATGAAAGCAGAAATCAATGAAAGAGAAAGTGAAAAAATAATAGGTTGTTATTTCTTTAAAAAAAATTTTTTTTAAATATATTTTTTAAAACATTGACCAAAGAGGTAAAAATATGAATAGAATGATCAAAATCAGAAATGAAGTAAGGGACATCACTACAGATCATGTACATGTTACAAAAAAATACCATGAAAACTTTTGTGCCAATAAAGGTGAGAATGATTGTGAAATAGGCAAATTTCTTTAAAAACAAAAACTATCAACTAAGTCATGAAGATATAAAAGTTAAATAGCTCCAATCATAAATATATATTAATTCTAAATGAAGAATCTTTCCCACTGCAGTTTAGAGAGAGAGGGCCCCATGACAACCCTGATTCTGAAACCACTTATAATATTGGGGGGTCTCTGCTCCCACCCTCAGATTTGATAATTTGCTAGAAGGACCCATGAAACTCACAGAAGCTGTTATATATCAAGATATGGTTTATTACAGTAAAAGGAGAGAAATTAAAAGTCAGCCAAATGTGGCTCAGTGGATTAAGCCTCTGCCTTTGGCTCAGGTCATGATCTCAGGGTCCTGGGTTCGAGCCCTACATCGGGCTCCTCTCTGCCTACTTGTGATCTCTGTCAAATAAATAAATAAAATATTTTTTTAAAAAATCAGCCAAAGGGGGAGGCTTATGTTACATAGTATGGGAAATTTCGAAAAACAAAGTTTTAAAATGTCCTGTGCCAGGGGAGTCACAAGGAGTGCTAATTTTTCCTAGCAACTATATGTACTGATATAAATGGAGCACTGCCCACCAGAGCAGCTCACCTGAGCCTTGATAATCTAATTTTATTGAACTCAGTCTCTCCTACAGATATGATTGACCACATAAATGGTCATGTAGCTGACCTTTCATCTCTAGCACTAATAGAGGTGGGGTTCTTACAATGTGACCCAAAGCCCCACCATAAATTACATTGTTAGACTTCATGGTGTGGCCCAAGGCTTCCAGGTAAACAATGGCACTCTTATCAGGCAGGACATTCCAAGGTTTAGAAATCACTTCCCAGGAGCTAAGATGAAAGGCCAGACCTTTGGATAGGCAAATTCTTTTCTACACACCCATGAGGAAAAGTCCAGATCCTGCTCTCCTCCTTAATAAATTCTATCAAACACTTAAGGAAGAAATAACATTCAGGCTACAAAAGTTCCTTCAGAAGATGGAGGAGAAGGAGATATTTATTTTGTCATTTTTTGAGGGCAGGAGAACAGTGATCTTAAAATCAGGTAAAAGCATCAGTTTTGAATATAGACACAAAACTACTTAGTGAAGTATTATCAAGTGAAGTCTATCAAGATATGAAAGGATAGACATCATACCCAAGAAGTGTTTGTCCCAGGATTTTAATGTTGTTTCCACATTTGGAAAACCAAACAGTATAACTACCCAAGTGGACAGAATAAAGGAGAAAGCCATATGATCACTGAAGTAGATGAAGAAAAAAAAACATTTTGGTGAAGGAGCAAAAAGCTAGCTGATCCCCTGAAAACCTCCCCCAACCCCTCACTCCTGGGAGGGACATGTGTGACATTCTTCCAGGAATCTCCCAACTGTCTTAATGTTGGTACCTTGCTAGAAGTGAAAATGTTAGTACCTTGCTAGTAACTTGACAATGACATGGCCTCCAATATCTTGTAGGTATCTTGTAGGTTGGTCTTTTTTAGCATAGAAAAATTCTTTTGAAACTTCCCTTTTCCTTACTTCCCCCAACTCCACAGTATATAATCACCACTCCTCAAGACCCCTGGTGCTACAGCTCTATTGGTCCTGGTGCTTTAATAAAAACTACCATTTTGAACCAAAGACATCTCAAGAATTCTTTCTTGATCATGGGCTCTGGACCTCTCCCCACCAAACCTCACCTATATCCCAAAACCACATCAGTTTCACATAAGTTGACACCCATTCATAAAGAAAAAAAGAAAAAAGAAAAAAAGAAACAAACTGAGAAAAGAGAACTTTTCCAGTTTTTAGCAAATGAAACATAGTTGGAGATTTCTTCAATCTGAGTGAAAAGATGTGGGAAACCTACAGTCAAATCATCCTCCACAGTGAGCAGATCAAGGCTTTCTATCTAGAAGCAAGAATAGGCAAGGATGTCTCTTCTCACCACTAATTTGCAACATTATCCTACTTCTTAGACAAAGCACCAAGGTAAGGAAAAGAAAAAGGTATATAGTTTGGAATGAAAGAAATGAAAGTGTCTTTATTTGCAGGTAACATAATAGTTTGTGGGGAAAATCCTAAGGAGTAAAGGGAAGTCTTCTAGAAATAAAGGTAAACTTAGCTTGAAGGATACAGGATCTATATTAAAAAAGACAAAGTAGGGCACCTGGGTGGCTCAGTGGGTTAAGCCTCTGCCTTCAGCTCAGGTCATGATCTCAGAGTCCTGGGATCGAGCCCCGCATCGGGCTCTCTGCTCACCAGGGAGCCTGCTTCCTCCCCGCCTCTCTGCCTGCCTCTCTGCCTATTTGTGACCTTTGTCTGTTAAATGAATAAATAAAAAATCTTTAAAAAAGACAAAGTAAATTGTATGTCTACATGCTAATAATGGAAAATTAGAAAATAAAATTGACTACATTTACAATAGCATTGAAAAAGTACTTTGAAATAACAAAAGATAAACAAGATATCTACACTGAAAACTGTGTAACATAGCAAAAGGAAATTTTTAAAGACCTTAGAGAATGGAGAAGTATACCAGATCCATGGGTTATAAGACTTGAATTGAAATATTTTTTGACAAAAGTGTCCATGTAATTCAATGGTGAAAAGAGGTTTTTTGTTTTGTTTTGTTTTGTTTGTTTTTTGTTTTTCAAGAAATGATGACGGAACAAATGAATTATCTACATGGGAAAAACATCAACTGGCAATTTCTTCACATTATAAATAAAATGGATCAGATATGATAAAACTATTAAGTATAAATCAGAACATACAGAAAAAAATTATGATTTGGGGGTAGGGCTATATTTCTCAAATAAGACACAAATAAACACAATTCCAAAAAGTGAGAATAGTAATGACAATAACAATAATAGTAATAGTAATAATAACAACAATATAATTAAAAACATTTTTTTTTTTAATGCAGTTAAAAAGCAAAAGGGAGGGGGTGCCTGGGTGGCTCATTCCTTAAGCCTCTGCTTTCAGCTCAGGTCATGATCCCAGAGTTCTGGGATCAAACTCTGCATCAGGGTCCCTGATCAATAGGAAGCCTACTTCTCTAAACCTCACTCCCTCTGCTGGTGTTCCCTCTCCTTCTGTGTCTCTCTGTCAATTAAATAAATAAAATCTTAAAAAAAAAAAAAAAAAAAAAAAAAAAAAGGAAAACCCCAGATAGGGTGAAAAGGTTTGCAAAACATGTATCTAAAAAGGACTTATGAGGGGCGCCTGGGTGGCTCAGTGGGTTGAAGCCTCTGCCTTCAGCTCAGGTCATGATCCCAGAGTTCTGGGATCGAGCCCCGTGTCGGGCTCTCCGCTCCACAGGGAGACTGCTTCCTCCCCTTTCTCTCTGTCTGCCTCTCTGCCTACTTGTGATCTCTGTCTGTCAAATAAATAAATTAAAAAAAAAAAAAGGACTTATGAAATCAAGAATTTATTAAGAACTCTTAGGACCAAGTAATAAAGCAGGCAACCCAATTAAAAAGTGGGCAAATAGTTGTTTCAGTTACAATAGAAGATACAAGAATGATAATACATGCAACATCACTAGTCATCAGGGTGATACAGATAAATTGTGTGTGTGTGTGTATGTGTGTTTATATATATGTGTGTGTATATATATGTGTATACATATATATACACTGAAATATTATTCAGGCATAAAAATGAGTAAGTCCTACCATTTATAAAAACAAGGCATTATGTTAAGTGAAATAGATCAGACAGATAGATTACTTATATGTGGAACCAAAAAAAAAAAATCCCACAAAAACAAAAAGCCAAATTTAGGGGAAAAAAATAGACCAGATTTATGGTTATTAGAGGTGAGTCGTGGGAGAGGCAGAATTGGAGGCAGGTGGCCAAAAGGTACAAACTTTCAGTTATAAGATTAAGTAAGAACTGGGGATATGAAGTCTAACATGAGACTAGAGTTAACACTGCTGTGGGATAAAAAGGGAAGTTGTTTAGAGAGCAATCCTAAGAGTTCTCATCACAAGAAGAAAATTTTTCTTTTTTGTTTGCTTTTTCTTGTTATTGAATCTCTATGTGATAATGAATGCTAGCTAAAATTATCATGGTAATTCCTTCACAATACATGCAAGTCAAACCATGATGCTGTACACCTTAAGGCAGTAGAGTATGTCAATTATATCTCAAACTTGAAGGAACTTAAAACCATAATGAAATACCATTGCACATCCACACGGATGGCTAAAATTCAAAAGTCTGTTAATATAAAAAATGCTGGAGTTCTCACATGTTGTCAGGGGGATGCCAAACGGGAATAACCCCTTCAGAAAATGATATTGAAGTCTCTCATAAAGTTACACTTAACACTTTTCAAAGGACCCAGTGATCTGACTCCTAAGTATTTACCCAGAGGAAGTGAAGGCATAATTTCAAAGAATGACTTTCGTGTGTAGGCTCAAAGCAATATTATTCATGAATGAATCTCAAAAATACTATGTTAAGCCAAAGAAATCAAACCAATGGCAAAATATTGTATGATTGTCTCCTGTGAAGGTGTAGGAAGGGTAGAACTATAATGACCGAAAAGAGGTCAGTGGTTGCCCACGCCTGAAAACAGGGGAGATAGTCAAGGGCAAAAAACCATGAGGAAACTCTAGGGCCCTGGAAACGTCCTGTTTCCTGATGGAGGTGATAGTCACCTGATAGTGTACAATTACCAAAATTCATCAAATACATACTTAAAAACTGCATGTTTTGTTGTATGCAAATTGTACTTTAATAATGATAAAAATTGATAAATTCTCCAGCCCTTTAGAAGATTATTAAAGCTCTAAATGTCTTTCAGGGTATACCCTGCTGTCCTTTTCTTAGTGTAGAAGTCTGCAGAGTTGAGGATCTCTCTGGCTTGGAGCCACAGCTGTGAGACACCACCCTAGCAGGAAGAAGAGAGAGACCTTCCTTCTGAGGCAGAGTCGCCTGTCCCTGGGGCATTCACTTCTTTTGTCCTAAACTTAATGTGAAGGCCACTTCCATCAATATAGCCCATGAATCCTTCACAACTGCTTGGATAGGCTTTGCTTCTGAACTCTGTGTTAAACTTATAATTTCAGGTATTCTGTTGGCCTAGATTATCTCAATCACTGCTTTTTACACCAAAGCAATAACCATGTTGGGGGAAAAAAAAAAAAAAAAACCAAAACCAAAAAAACTGAACGCTGCTGACGACTGACCATTTCCTTCAGGTAAATATAAGTCACCAAGTGCAGTGATTTCTCTATGCATTTTTATCTGTGGATTCCCTTTCTATCCTTTCCACAGAGAGCCCTTAGTTAACTATTGCTGAAATTGGAATCTCCAAAGCAATTCTGACTGAAAGGGCAACATTTCAATTAAACGAATAATCAAATTCAAAATGTTATTTGAATAATTTGAGTTCTTAAATTAGGCATGCTGCTTTTTTTTTTTTTGCAAGTAGGCTATAAATTACATTTTCCGCTACATTGACAGTAAACGGGTAATTAATATCTCAACTTTTCCTTCTCAATGTTGATTTAAAAAATAAAATTAAATAAGCACAGAACATAAATCAGCATAGCTATCCCAGATTAGATGTGATTGCCCATCCCCTGTTTATCCTACTTTCTCTGGAGTGCATTCTTCCGTTTTGGAGTACTGCCTAGACCTGAGAGAGAACAGTGCACACCAGACAAAAGTTGACGTCATTGTGGAGGTGGCAACTGAAACTTTAGTGACATGATAAAATCTATTAATTATTAGATTTTTTTTCTATTCTAAATATATAAGTAATGGACAAATATGGCACCTTCAATTTAATATATTATTCTATACTATATTTAATATACTATATATACTATACTATACTATATTTAATATACTATTTCCACTATAACTGTCTTCTCCACTGGAAAAGGATAATTAAGAAACTAAAACATCATTCTCTAGGCTGTACTTTCTCCATGTTCTGATTTTGGTAAGAACAATAAAATGTTTTTTTAAAGTATCAGAAGAGGATTATCTATGTGTGCTACACAGTGCTGTAAATGCTTTAGACACACTAATTCATTGAAGTTTCACTATAACCTTAGAAGAGTGTTATGTTAATGGATGCTCAGACTATTAAGAGAAGGGCAGCTGTTTGTCCAAGCTGGGAAGTGGCAGAGCTAAGATCAAATACAGGGGTGTGTTTCACCAAAGCCTCAGATCCTGACTCCCGCCCCAGGGTCCCCATTTCCCCCACAGTATCAACTCACTCCTGCAGCTATACATCAGAGCAGTTCTACTGCTTGGTGCAATAATTCTGAACACTAAGTACTGGGAGTTAGGGTGAATGTCTCTGGTTAAGGGCATGGTCCGCCGTAAGACTGTTCTCACTTTGGACACCAGCCACAAACTGAAGGGTTCCCAGGTGACCAACTGGCTAAGAATTTCGGGGTCCCCACTATCCCTTCATATTTGATAATTTCCTGGGATGTCTTAGGTCAGAAAAGCACTACATTAAGATGACAATTTTATTATAGTGGATACAAATGAAAAAAGTGCATAATGTGAGGCCTGAAATTGTCCCAAATGTTAAGTTTCCATGTCCTCAGGACGTGTCGCTTTCCCAACACATTGATTTACAATTACCAACCAGGGAAGTACATCTAAGCTTTGGTGCCCAGACTCTTTTACTCTAGTGTCCAGAGATTTTGTTGCATCTACATACATAATTGTTACTTTAGGATAACAACATATGAGTTACAGCCAACTTCTCAGAAACCATGCAAGCAAGAAAAGTAGAGGGAAATACTTAAAATAATGAGAGGAAAACCAGAAACCTAGAATTCTGCACCTTGCCCTGGATACATCATTGAACTCAATCATCAAACTCCCTCCTCTCTCTGGATTTTGGGAAGTCAAGCCAACGTCACATGGCTCAAAGTCAACCCTCCAGTCTTATAGTTGGTCTTTCTGGTATCACTAGCCCCCTACCTGACATATCTGAGACCCTACCATGTGTCAACTTACTAGCATAAATTCAGTAATGATCTAAGGGGCTCACCAAGAATAACAAACACTCCTCTATCCCTTAATAAACTCCAAGGGCTTAGAGTCCTTCTCTCAGGAACCAGAAACAAAGGCCATGCTTTATTTTACAGAGACCAATCTGATGAACTTTCTTCTCCTCTTGCAGCACTCTCTCTCTCTCTTGGAAGGCCATACCAGAGAACCCTCCTAAGAACTCTAGGAGCACATCTTACTTGCTACCAAACCGACAGCATCTGTGAGATCCAAGATTGGTGCTCAGACCATCCTTCATGTGACCCAAATCAAGAGGCAGGAATCAAAATTAGCCAGTTCTCTGTCTCCTTCACCCTCTCTGTCTTCAGTTCTGATAACCCTCTAGCTCTCTAACCCATCTCTGTTCTTGGTACCTGCCTCCTTGCACAGCTGTTCTTCTTCACAGGTGCCCATCACCAATCCAATAGTCTCACACTCAGTGTCTATTTCTTCCTAACCATGTATTTTGGAGCATTTCCATTCCCCCCAGTCACTGTTTAGCTTCATGTGCTTTTGAGTTCCTTTCAGCATTTACATGTCTTTCCAAATTAAGATGTGATACTGAATGTAAAGAAATTTGGTGGGGGGGACTCTTGGGAAGACTCAGTCAGTTAAACGTCTGCCTTCAGCTCAGGTCATGATCACAGGGTCCTTGGATCAAGCCCCTCACTGGGTTTCCTGCTCAGCAGAAAGCCTGCTTTTCCATCTCTCTCTGCTGTTCCCCCTGCTTATGCTCTCTCTGCCTGTCTGTCTCTATGTCAAATAAATAAAGAAAAAAAAAAGAAAGAAAGACATGTGGTATGGCCTCTGGCATATCTGCCACCAAACTCTTTTTCTAACTTTATTGTCTCAGTCTATGTTACCACACTTTGCTCTTTTAACCAAATAACACAACATTGAAACTTTTCAATATGACAAAGTGCTCACTAGATTTTTGCTTATACTGTCTTAATGCTAGTATTCACCTGGCAAAGTTTCCTCACTACTTCAACTGTTTTTCATGTGACATGGTTTCTTGATGCTTTGTCATCCTAGAATCCTTCCTCTGAACCTACTTTAGTCTACTTTATGTTCCCCATGAGACTCAACATAAATAGCTAAACCCAGAGAAGCATAATGAAATGGGCATGAGTTTGGGAGCCAGGCAGACCTGGAACAAATGCCAGCTTAGACTCTAAATTGAACTGAGTGACCTTGTGTTAGATCCTTACCTTTTCCCATCTGTGAGGACAGTTATCTTCAAAGTAGGGATTTAAAATAGTATGTGCAAAATGCCCAGTTTAATAGAATGCATATTTAGACAGATATTTGCATTTTTTACCTTAGCTATCACTTATACAATGAGAATGCCATTGTATCCCTTTATCTTTCTGATAACTACACTTTATTGTTGGCTTATTATCCAATTTACTGAAGCATCATGCCTTTTGCTTGTTTGTTTTCTTGTTCTGTATTTTCTTACATAAACAGGAAATTTTTGCCATGCTGTTAATTTGTGCATTTCAGAAGAGGATTTAGTTTAGTATTTTCCAAAAATAACAAATTTTAAGACATGAAATAATAATAAAACCTTATTTCTACCTCCTCTAAACACACACACACACACAATCTATACATATTTATTGGCTTTATTCTGGTGACCCTTTGTCACCAACATTCTCAAATATACTAAATAAATCTAATAACATCCCAAGTGAATGGCATCAATCATAACTGAAAAATTAATACCAATGATCCAACAATTAGACTTCCGCTTCTGGAGAGTTACTTGACTACAGAACTGAGATTCAGGAACTGTGACTCCACTTGGATTTTGCTAGTGATTGTATGACCCTGAAAAGTTACAACTTCATCTGTAAAATGAGTGCAAATAATTTCTGAGGTTTCTTCCAGAGGAGACTATTGTTTAATTACTTAGTGATTTATAGGTTCACATTGCTGGCATGTTTGCTCAGAAGAAAAGAAAAATTCTTAATTTGATATTTTGATCTATCAGGTTCTCATATCTGCCTTCTCTTCTATACTTACAGTTATAATCATTAAACAAATGGCCAGGAAAAGAAAATAAAAGGAAAGAAGAGAAAAGAAAAGTAAAGTAAAAGGAAGAAGAAAGAAAAAAAGAAAAGAAAGAATGAAAAGGAAAAGAAAGAAAATGAAAAAGGAAAAAAGAGAAAAGTTCATTTGCTTTTGAGTGTATTATTCAGGCTGTTACTTATAATTATCTTTAGGCAGCTAATTCATTTTCCATCTCAAAATTCTTGAATTTACTATTTTGGCCTTTATTGCCACTATTCTTGAGAAATCAACTTCTTTGCAAATATCTCTTTTACTTC
The DNA here is from genome assembly GCF_011764305.1 of Mustela putorius furo. Classification (NCBI taxonomy): domain Eukaryota; kingdom Metazoa; phylum Chordata; class Mammalia; order Carnivora; family Mustelidae; genus Mustela; species Mustela putorius. Next base: position 1,145,975 of record NW_025422115.1, on the reverse strand, counting down.
ATGAGCCAAAATGTATAAGGGTGGTTGCTGCAATGATAAAGAAAGGAGGATACGAGGTAAATGGAGATTCTTGGATTACCTCATAATTTTTCAAATGTTCTTATTCGAGTCCATGGGTGGAAATAATTATATCCATTTTATAGAAAGGAGAACAGTGTCAGAAGAGTGAGTTAGGTCACTAAGAAGGCAACATAAGTTGAGATACCACTGAGAGAATCCTAGAATGCAGGGGTGAAGCTGAAGACCTGCAGAAACCACAGAAACCAAAACAGACTCCATTCGAAGGATAAGAGTTGTGACACATTAACCAAACTGCCCTTTCCTCAGGTCAGTGCAGTACCTTGTGGAGAGGTCTCCCTTCAGCTTCTAGCTCCTTTCAGTGGGAAAAGAAAACTCAAGAGTGACATCCAACTGCTCTCAGCATTTGTGGGAGCCCCTGCTCTGATCTCACACCACAGGGACTGAAGAGGAATCTGTGGGGCTCGGCCACTAGGAATCTGCCTGTGACCAAGAAAGGGGAAAGGGCTTGCAACACCAGCACCCACATCTTGGTACCAGCTTCGTATCGGCAGTGCTCAAGTAGTAATCCCAAACAGCAGCATTGCTCATTGACAGAATCAAGTTGAAGATGTACTCTGACCAGGGAATTTAAAGGTGTGAAAAGCTGCCTAATTCACATCCTCAAATGAGTTTTGCTGCCTTAGAGCTTGGCTTGCCCACAACCAGGCAAGGAGCTAACTTACAGCCCCACCCTCTATGGAGTATGTCTTCTAGCTCCATTTGACCAGAAGGGCTGGTGAAAACTCCTAAAGCTGTTCTGAACCAGTGGTGCTCCAGTAGAGGGCTGTTAGGGGCAGAGTTGATTGCCCCCCCCGGCAAATACTACCAAAAGTTGTCTACACATATAATGCATCCTTACCAAGATTTATGTGACATTCTTTACAGAAGTAAAAAAAGACCACTACTAAAATTTATAGGGGACCCAACAGACCCTGAATAATTAATGAAATCCTAAGATAGAAGAACAGGGATATATCACAATTCCTAATTTCAAGCTATACTATAACGTTATAGTCATCAAAACAGTTTAGTGCTAGAAGAAAAACAGACAAAAGGACCAATGGAACAGAATCAAGAGCCCATAAATAAACTCAAGCTTATGTGGTCAGCTAATATTTGATAAGGCAACTAAGAACAGTCAAAGTAAAAAAGACAGTCTTTACAGTAAATGTGCTGAGATAATTGTATATTCACATGTAAAAGAATGAAATAGGATTCATGTGTTACACCTCTCACAAAATTTAACTCAGAATGGATGAGACTTACATCTAAGACCTGAAGCCATGAAACTCCTAGAAGTTAACATAAAAATAAAATGGCTGGACATGGGTCTCGGTAATAATTTTTTGGATATGACACTTAAAGCACAAACAACAAAATAGGGGATGATACCTGGATGGCTCATTTGGTTGGACGTCTGCCTTTGGCTCCAGTCATGGTCCCAGGGTCCTAAGATGGGAGTCCCTTCATCAACCTCCTTGCTCAGTGGGGAGCCTGCTTCTCCCTCTGCTTGCCATTCTCTCAGCTGTGCTCTTTCTCTGACAAATTAATAAATAAAATCTTAAAAAATAAAAATAAAACAAGTGAGACAACATCAAACCAAAAAGCTTCTGCACAATGAAAGAAACCTTCCAGCAAAAGAAAATACAACCAATAGAATAGGAAAAAATATATTTGTAAATTATATGCCCAATGAAGGGTTAGCATCCAAAATATATAAAGAATGTATACAACTCAATAGCAAAAAACAAATAACCTAATTAGGAAATGGGCAAATGACCTAATCAATCATTTCTCTAAAGAAGATATAAGAAGACCAACAGGTACAAAGAAAGGTACTCAACATCATTAGTTAGTAGAGATATGTAAATTTGAGGTAACACTTCACACCTGTTAGAATGGTCATCATCAAAAACACAAGAAGTAGCCAGTGTTGCTGTGGATGTGGAGAAAAGGGAACATTTGCACACTGTTGGTGGGATTATAAATTGGTGTTGACACATTGGAAAGTAATGTGGAGGATTTAGAAAAATAATAAAATTAAAAATAGAACAATCATATGATCCACTTCTGGGAATACACCCAGTGAAAACAAAAAACATTGACTCAAAAAAAAAAAAGTCTGTATCCCTATGTTCATAGCAGCATTATTTGCAATAGCCAAGACATGGAAATAGTCTATCTATTGATGGATAAATGGATAAAGAGGCTTTGGCCATAAAATAAAAATGAGAAAATCTGACCATTTATAAAAACATGGCTGGACCTTGAGGGCATTATGCTAAGTGAAATAGACAGAGAAAGACAAATACTGTATTATCTCACTTCTATGTGAGATTTAAATCAAACAAACAAAATCATTATAAAAGAGATTAGACTTGTTACCAGAGATGGAAAATTGTGGGCAGGGGTGGAGAGAGAAGTGTATAAAAGTAGTTAAAAGGGGCACCTGTGTGGCTCAGATGGTTAAGCATCTGCCTTCAGGTCAGGTTACAATCTCTATGTCCAGGGATCGAGCCCCACATCAGGCTCCCAGCTCAGTTGGGGGTCTGCCTCTCCCTCTGTCTCTCCCCCTATTTGTATATTCTCTCTCTCTCTCTCTCTCTCTAAGGAATAAATAAAATCTTTAAAAAAATAGGTATTAAAACTTCCAGTTATAAGATAAATAAGTACTAAGGATATAACATACATGATGACCATAGTTAACACTGCTGTATAATATACAAGAATATTGTTACTCTCAAGTAAATCCTAAGATTTCTTATTACAAGAGATTTTTTCCCTTTTTTTCTGTTTTATTATATTTATATGAGAGGATGAATATTAGCTGAAACTATTGTGGTGATCTTTTCTCAATATATGTAAATAAAACTATCATGCTATATACCTTAATCTTACACATAATGTATGCCAATTGTAACTCAAAGAAATTGGGGGAAAAAGAGTAAGGTATTTCCTGAATTTAAAGCTCAGGAAGTTCTCAGACCTTATAAAAGACCTGATACTACTTTCCCTCCATATAAAACAATGTGAATTGTATTCTCTTGTATGTTGGACATTTTAGACAGTGCAGCTTGCCAATTCAAGAAAAATAAAACAAAAATTTACAAGATTGATTCTAAGTGTTTGAGAATATTCCTGGCTCTGTGTCATTTCTTCTCAATAGTTCTAATCCCTGACTTGTGGTTAATTAGAATGATCTCTATATTAAGCTCATTAACCTACTTACATGGAAGAATTTGTTAATAAAAAAAAAGAGAGGACTCAATATCTCATGACTCATGAATAGTAAATCTTGATATTGATGTTGCTTCCACAAAAGGAAACTTTAATCATGTTATGTTCAAATACATAACTGTATTTGAATAAATATCAAACATTTATATACATCAAGTATTAAGTAAGTTCAGGAAAAAAAGTCCATAATGCAAAGGCTCCTGGATCACCATAGTAGTCAGATTAGTAAACCTGACACTACACAAGGGCATGTCATATCCTATTTTGAAATAAATGTGTGTATATTAGCAGCATCTTCAATGTTAAAAAACTGAGGCTTTGTCTACAGACTGGAACATAAAATAAGATGTAGACATTAGTTATGTAATTTAATACAATAGAATTTATTTATTATTATTATTATTGGTTAGATGGTAGAACAGACATCATGCCACCCGATGGAGGTGCTGTTTTATAAAAATCACCCATCCATGTTTTGATGGTTTTGATGTTACCAGCCCACCCTAGGACTGGCATATCTTTGAGAAACAATTGTAATACTTCAGGGAGCTACTATTACCAATGGAAATGTATTGTTCCCCTTGGGGAAGGAAAAATAATAAAAAAGAAAGAGACTGAAGATCATTCAGTATAGAGTTCAGGAATGCAAACTCTAATCTACAATGGTCACATGGATAATATAAAAGTGTAACACTTCCAGGGGAAGTAGTATTATACTAAGTAGCAGTCAGACAGTGGAAATCTATAGAGTACATATCCTATGTAAGAATATGCAATTGTTTTCATTGCTTGTTTTTAAATATGGAACTAGCCAAATAAAGCACAGGTGAGTGCTGCTGGATTTTGATCTTTAACAAATAATCAAAGTGAGAGGGAACCCGTATTACTTGGAATGGCTTATAATATTGATCAAAAACACTGAATATGGATATAGGCAAGATAGTGGAAGAGTAGGAGACCTAAATATTGCCGGGTCCCAGGAGTTCAGCTAAATAGTTGTAAAACCATTCTGAACACCTACAAACCCAGTAGGAGCTTGAGGAGAGAGGAAGAGCAACAATTCTAGGAACAAAAAAGTGACCACTTTCTGGAAGGTAAGATATGCGGAGAAGTGAAAATGAGGTAATATATGGGAAAATATACTGTGGGAGGAGGGAGTGTCCATTAGCCACTTACCAGCAAGTGATAGAGCAGTCAAACACAAAGTCAGAACTTTTAGAAGTCTTCTCCAATGAGGGATATCGCTCCAGAGGCTAAGTGGAGGTTGGAGCCCTTAGTGTAACAGTGTGGTCTCAGGTCCCTCAGGGTCACAGAAAGACTGGTTGTCTGACTGCGGCAGACCTCCCAGGTGTCATAATAGAGAAGCCAGCTGCAGAGACAGAGCCAAGGAGGGGGCTGTCAGCTCAGGGTCACCTTAAACCATGATCTGAGGCACAGTCGGACCATTACTCTTCAAGCAGGGACCCCAAAAGCAGAAGATCTGGGGACACTCACCTTCCTCTTCTGGGAGGAGTGGCATGGGAGCACCCAGCAGAAATCTGCTGCATTTGGAGACTCAAATGGGGCCACACACTAGAGATAGAAATGCTTGGTCACAGGCTGGGTGAGCATGGAACATGGCCTGAGACCACAAAGATGGGAAGGATTGACTGCTTTTCTCTGAAGGACCTCTGAAGAGTGAGGCCCTGAGCTCTCGGCTCCTCCAGGCTGGAGATTGGGAGGCTGCCATCTTCATTGCCATCCTCCAGAGCTCTACAGAAAATGCTCAGGGAACAAAAGCTCCTGAGAGTAACCCAAGAAGATTGCTTAGCCTGGCCCCTGGCAAGGGCGTGCAATTCCATTTGAGAATCATGGCAACAGGTCTCTCCTCCAGAAGATCAGCAAGAACATGCAGCCAAGATCAAGTTCTCTGATCAGTGAGAACTGCAGAACTCCAGAGCTAAGGGAATGTAACACAGAGAATGCATGGCTTTTTCCCATTGTTCTTTAGTCTCTCAAAGTTAATGTTTTTAAATTTTTTTTTATCTTATTCTATTTTTTTTAATTTTTCTTCATTCTTATTTTAAACTTTTAAAACTATTTTATCTTATCAATACCTTTTTTAAAAATCTTTGCTAATTTTCATTGTTATACTCATATTCTATCCCTTCATTGTATTTAACCTTATTTTTTGTATACATATAGGTTTTCATTTCTTTAAATTTTGGGGATACAGTTTCTTCTAACAGATCAAAATATATCCTAAATATAGTGCATAGTTTTGTTCTAGTCTCCAACCTGATCATATTCTTTCTTTTTCTTTTTTTTTCAACCAACTTATCAATTCCTCTTTAAGAATCTTTTTTAATTTTCATCTTTACAGACATATTCCATAACCTCATCATGTTTATCCTTCTTTGTGTGTGTGTGTGTGTGTGTGTATATATATATATATATATATATATATATATATATATATAAGTTTCTCTTTCTTTAAAACTTTGGGAGGCGGTCTCTTCTAACAGACCAAAGTACATACACCCAAAATCAAATGTATGGCTCTGTTCTATTCACCAGTCATATAGATATGAATATATATATACATATATATATGTATATATATATATGTAATTTAATATATAAAGTTTTTTAAAGATTTTAGTTATTTATTTCACAGAGAGAGACACAGCAAGAGAGGGAGCATAAGCAGGGAGAGTGGCAGATGGAGAAGCAGGCTCCCCACTGAGCAGGGAGACCAATGCAGGGCTTGATCCCAGGACCCTGGGATCATGACCTGAGTCAAAGGCAGATGCTTAACAACTAAGCCACACAGGCATCACTAAAATTTTATATATATATATATATATATATATGTATATATATATATATAATTTAAATAAACAACTTAAATATATATAATATATAATATGCATATTATATATAATATATAAGATATATATTTTCTCCTTTCATCTCGCCCCACGTTTGGATCTCTTCCAGCTTGGTTAGTGTTTATATTTCTGGGGTCATTGCTACCCTTTTAGTGTTTTGCTCTCTCATTCCTCTGTTCTTATAGAATGTTAAGGTGGGAAAGCTCATCTCAGGGAAAAAAAAAAAAGAACAAGAGGCAGTACCGATGGCTAGGGTCCTAATCAATATAGGCATTAGTAAGATGTCAGAACTAGAGTTCAGAATGACAATTATCAAGGTGCTAGCTGGGCTCAAATAAAGCATGGAAGATATTAGAGAATCCCTTTATGGAGAAATAAAATCTCTTTCTAGAGAAATAAAAGAGCTGAAATCTAAGCAAGATGAAATTTTTTAAAAAGCTATTAATGCAGTGCAATACAATATGGAGCCTCTTACTGTTAGGCAAAATGAGACAGGAGAGATAATTAGTGATATAGAAGACCAAATGATGGAGAATAAAGAAGCTGAGAAAAAGAGAGATAAACAACCACTGGACCATGAGGGGAGAATTCAAGAGATAAAAGAAACCATAAGATGAGACAATATTAGAAAAATTGGGATCCCAGAAGAAGAAGAAAGAGAAAGGGGGTAAAAGGTATATTGGAGAAAATTATAGCAGAGAATTTCCCTAATTTGGAAAGGGAAAAAATATCAAAATCCAGGAGACACAGAGAACCTCCCCTCAAAAATCAATAAAAATAGGTCCACACCCCGTCATCTAAGAGTAAAACTTACAAGTCTCAGTTACCAAGAAAATCTTGAAAGCAGCTCAGGACAAAAGGTCTGTAACATACAATGGCAGAAATATTAGATTACCCTGAGACCTATCCACAGAGACAAAGATGGCCAGAAAGGACTGGCATGATATATTCAGAGCACTAAATGAGAAAAATATGCACCCAAGAATACTATGTCCAGCTACACTGTCATTGAAAATAGAATGAAAGATAAAGAGCTTCCAGGATAAGCAAAAACTAAAAGAATTTGCAAACACCAAACCAACCCTACAGGGAATATGGAAAGAGGTCCTCTAAGCCAAGAGAGAGCCTAAAAGTAACAGACCAGAAAGGAACAGAAATGACATACAGTAACAGCCACCTTATAGACAATACAATGACACTAAATTCATATTTTTCCATCACAAACAACACCAAAAAAAAAAAAAAAACCATTATAAGAACATATTATGAGCAACTATACACCAGGAAATTTGACAATCTGGAAGAAATGGATGCTTTCCTAGAGGCATATAAACTACCAAAACTGAACTAGAAAGAAATAAAAAACCTGAACAGACCCATAACCAGTAAGGAGATTGAGGCAGTCATCAAACATCTCCCAACAAACAAAAGCCCAGGACCAGATAGCTTCCCAGGGGAATTCCACCGAACATTTAAAGATGAATTAATACCAATTCTCCTGAAACTGTGCCAAAAAATAGAAATGGAAGGAAAACTTCCAAACTCACTTTATGAGGCCAGCATTTCCTTGATCCCAAAACCAGACAAAGACCCCATCAAAAAGAAGTACAGACCAAGATCCCTGATGAATGGATGCAAAAATTCCCACCAAAATACTAGCCAATAGGATCCAACAGCACAGTAAAAGGATTATTCACCACGGAGAAGTGGGATTTATGCCTGGGCTGCAAGGCTGGTTCAACATTCGCAAATCAACCAATGTGATACAATACATTAATATAAGAAAGAATAAAAACCATATGATAATAGATGCTGAAAAAAGCATTTGACAAAGTACAGCATCCTTTCTTGATCAATACCCCTCAAAATGTAGGGATAGAGGGTAAATACTTCAATATCATAAAAGTCACCTATGAAAAACCCACAGCGAATATCATTCTCAATGGGAAAAAAACTGAGAGCTTTTCCCTTGTCAGGAACACAGCAGGGATGTCTACTATCACCACTGCTATTCAATATAATACTAGAAGTCATAGCCTTAGCAATCAGACAACAAAAAAAATAAAGGGCATCTGAATTGCTAAAGAAGAAGTCAAATTCTCACTCTTTGCAGATGATATGATACTTTATGTGGAAAACCCAAAAGACTTGACTCCAAAACTGCTAGAACTCATACAGGAATTCAGTAAAGTGTTAGGATATAAAATCAATGCACAGTTGCGTTTCTATACACCAACAACAAGACAGAAGAAAGAGAAATTAAGGAGTTAATCCCATTTACAATTGCACCTAAAACCATAAGATACCTAGGAGTAAACCTAACTAAAGAGACAAAGAATCTGTACTCAGAAAACTATAAAGTACTCATGAAAGGAATTGAGGAAGACACAAAGAAATGGAAAACTGTTCCATGCTCATGGATTGGAAGAACAAATATTGTGAAAATGTCTATGGTATCTAAAGCAATCTACACATTTAATGTAATCCCTATCAAAATACTATTAATTTTTTCAAATAAATGGAACAAATGATCCTAAAATTTTTATGAAACCAGAAAAGACCCCAAATAGCCAGAGGAATGTTGAAAAATGAAAAGCAAAGTTGGTGGCATCGTAATTCCAGACTTCAAGCTTTATTACAAAGCTGTAATCATCAAGACAATATGGTACTGGCACAAAAACAGATACACAGACCAGTGGAACAGTGTAGACAGCCCAGAAATGGACCCTCAACTCTATGGTCAAATAATCTTTGACAAAGAAGGGAAGAATGTCCAGTGGAAAAAAGACAGTCTCTTCAACAAATGATGTTAGGAAAATTGGATAGCCACATGCAGAAGAATGAAACTGGACCATTTCCTTACAACACACACAAAAATAGACTCAAAATGGATGAAAGACCTCAATGTGAGACAGGAATCCATCAAAGTCCTTGAAGGGAACACAGGCAAAACCTCTTTGACCCAGCCACAGCAATTTCTTCCTAGAAACATCACCAAAAGCAAGGGAAGCAAGTGCTAGAATGAATAATTGGGACTTCATCAAGATCAAAAGTGTTTGCCCAGGGCACCTGGGTGGCTCAGTGGGTTAAAGCCTCTGCCATGAGGTCATGATCTCAAGGTCCTGGGATTGAGCCCCGCATCAGGCTTTCTGCTCAGCAGGGAGCCTGCTTCCCCCTCTCTCTCTGCCTCTATGCCTACTTGTGATCTCTCTCTGTCAAATAAATAAATAAAATTAAAAAAAAAAAAGTGTTTGCCCAGAAAAGGAAATAGTCAACAAAACCAAAAGACAGCAGACAGAATGGGAGAAGATATTTGCAAATGACATATGAGATAAAGGGTTAGTATCCAAAATCTATAAAGAACTTATCAAACTCAACACCCAAAGAACAAAAAACCTAATCAAGAAATAGGTAGAAGACATGAACAGACATTTCTACAAAGAAGACATCCAAATGGCCAACAGACACATGGAAAGATGCTCAACGTCACTCAGCGAGAGGAAAATACAAATCAAAACCAACTCACACCAGTTAGAATGGCTAATATTAACAAATCAGGAAACGATAAGTGTTGGCAAGGATGCAGAGAAAAGGGAACACTCCTACACTGTTGGTATGAATGCAAGCTGGTGCAAACACTCTGGAAAACAACATGGAGGTTCCTCAAAAAGTTGAAAATAGAGCTACCCTACAATGCAGGAATCGCACTACTGGGTATTTACCCCAAAGATCCAAAGGGGCACGTGCACCTGAATGTTTATAGGAGCAATGTCCACAATAGCCAAACTATGGAAAGAACCTAGATGTCCATCAACAGATGAATGGATAGAAAGGAAATCTTGCCATTTGCAATGGTGTGGATGGAACTAGAGGGCATTATACTACGCAGAATAAGTCAATCAAAGGAAGACAATTATCATATGATCTCTATGATATGAGAAATTTGAGAGACAGGGTGGAGGGTCTTGAGGGGAAGGGAGGAAGAAATGAAACAAGATGGGAATTGGGAGGAAGACAAACCATAAGAGACTCTAAGTCTCAGGAAACAAACTAAGGGTTGCTGGGGGTGGGTGGCAGGGATAAAGTGCATGGGTTATGGACTGGAGAGGGTATGTCCTATGGTAAGTGCTGTGAATTGTGTAAGACTGATGATTCACAGACCTGTACCCCTAAAGCAAATAATACATTATATGTTAATAAAAATAAAAATAGACATAGCAATTATAGACAACAACAACAACAACTAACTGAATATGTCTCAAAGGTATGTAGGAGGTTTACTCAATCTCAGCATGATTGACATTTCCATCTGGCTAATTCTTTGTTATCAGGAACATTTGTATGTATCAGCATCTAGATGTATCAGCAACTAGATGGCAACAGTACCCTCTCCCACTCCAGCACAAGTCATAACATTTCAAAGTGTCTTCAGATGAGGCCAAAAGTCCCTGGGGGATTTAAATTGCCTCCAGTTGAAAGCCACTGATATCAGATACAATCCAAAGTTTATAAATGCTTACAAAGGTATTTTCATTAGTAAATAAGAGAGAACAAAAATAAAACATTTACATTATGGTAAATACATAATAAAACAAAGATCCAAAGAAGCCTAAGATAAAAAGAAAAGAAGAAGAAAAAGAAGAAAATACAGTAAAAGAGATTAAAATACTGATGGAACAAGCAGAGTGAATATTGATGCCCCCAAAAAAATCTATAGTTAATTTTTTGAGAGGGAAAATCAATTGTTGAGAAATATAATTTCAAAAGTAGAACAAAGAAAGCCTAACAAATACATAAAGAATATGAGTTATCAAAAAAAGATATTAAAAGGAAATACGTATAAATTTATGTCAAAATACTTAAAACTATCAGTGAAGGAAAATTATTTACTAGAAAGTAGAATTATGAAATTGCCTAAGAGAAAACTAAAGATATAAGATTTAAAAATTACTAAAAATAACCTCATAAAATAGGTGCTGGGCTACAAAGTATTCTAAGTGAATTTTTGAAACTTAAAAAAAAAAAACCTAAGTTGTACACTACAAAAACTCTTAAAGCAGAAAAAATATGAAAAATTAATTTATTTTTCAGCGTTCTTAACTATTTGCATATTACAAAACCTCCTCCACAAAAATGGAAGACAATTTATCTCTATCTCAACCAACAGCTATCATCACAATTAAAATATTAGGGGAATTCCCAGTGTCACCTCTATGAATAATTATTATTTTGCTAGTACAATATAATAAGCAATGTAAAACAGAGGTAAAACCACTGAAAAAGATGAAGATATATACATAGAAGAGCACTTCCTTAACCTAAAAATTGAGATGCTTCTTGAGAAATATTGAGGATAACTTCTAAATTAAGAAAAAGAAAATAATATCAGCTGAAAAGAAAATATCAGCTCAATATCACCACTTTTACACAACATCGTTTTGAGATATTAGCCAGCACAATAAGAAAAGAAAAGAAAAAGGTATTGATATTGGAAAGAAAAAATTGGATCATTTTCCAGTTGTTGTGGTCTATGTAGAATCTTAAAATATCAACGAAGTATTAGAAATAATTTGAGTTTAGCAAAATGGCTGGATATCCATTGCCAATCTCATTCTGTACACTAACAACTAACTACAAAACATTTTTTAAAATACATCTTTTGCTATAGAAGCCAAAATTATAAAACTCAAGACATAAATCTAACAAAAATGGGAAAAGACCTATTCATAGAACATTTTAAAACTTCAGTGAAATTCATTAAATAAATGGAGAATTTGCTTATAATCATGAATAGAGAAAATGTCTTTCAGAGATCAAATCTCCTCAAATTGATCATCATTTTTAATGCAGTTCCAGTCAAATTTCCAATAGACTTCTTCAAAAATTTGACAAGTTTCTTCCAAAGTTTATATGAAGAAGAAGGGATTTTCTACCACCAATATTTTCTAAGGAAGATGAAAGGTAGATTTTTCTGGATCAGATATCAAAACATACAAAAAATATTCTATAGCTATGATACAGCTGTAAAACATATTGTAGAACCATAGCAATTAAGAGAAATTGACTCATGAAATAAATATTAAACCCCAAAAGCCCATGCATATATAGAACTTTGATATGTAACTGCAATGAATGTAAGATCATTGAAAATAGAAGCTGTTAGTCAAGAAATGGAAAATTTAAAAATATACAAAATAACATACTGAAAGATATTTGCAATACATATATATATATGTTTAAAGTTTTTATTTATTCATTTGACAGAGGGAATCTGCTTGAGCACACACACACACACACACACACGTAGTGGGGAGTGGCAGGCAGATGGAGAGAGAGAACCAGACTCCCAGCTGAGCAGGGAGCCCTCCTCATAGGGCTCTCTATCCCAGGACCCGGAGATCATGAGCAAAGGCAGATACATAACAGATGGAGCCTCCCAGATGCCCCTGCAATACATATATTTTAAGAGGTTAAAACTCTTACAAATCATTACAAAAAGGAAAGTTCAGTAGAAAAATAAGCAAAAGCCATAAGAGACATTTCACAGAAGAGGAAACCTATGTGTCCAATAAACACATGATAAAACCCTCAACATCACAACATCAATATCATCATGAGGGAGGTATAAATCAACACTAATTAAGGTAGTTGTTGACAATTATTCATTTTGGAATAATTAAGAATTCTTGATAATACCAAGAGTTGGATAAGAAGTGACTCAATGTAATCTTGTACTTCACTTGTGGTCATGTAAATGCTATGACAAATGTGGGAAATAATTTGGCATTATCTTATAAAGTTGAATACTTACATACCCCAGAATTTGCACACTTAGGTACACACCCAAGAGAAACTTTTGCACACACGTACAAGAATGCTTACTGCAGGGGCGCCTGGGTGGCTCAGTGGGTTAAGCCGCTGCCTTCGGCTCAGGTCATGATCTCGGGGTCCTGGGATCGAGTCCCGCATCGGGCTCTCTGCTCAGCAGGGAGCCTGCTTCCCTCTCTCTCTCTCTCTCCCTGCCTCTCCATCTACTTGTGATTTCTCTCTGTCAATAAAATAAATAAAATCTTAAAAAAAAAAAAAAAGAATGCTTACTGCATCACTTTAGTCATCCAGAAACAATGTAAGGCTTCATCAACAGGCAAATGGATAAAAACACTGAGGTATAGTTGCACAAAGGAATTGCAGTGAGGATAAATGAGGTGAGAGGAAATGCAATGGAACACAGCCACACTTAATATTAGGAATGGCTCTTGGTACAATTTAAATGAAAATTCCAGAAGCCCACCTATGGAATGCTATATTCCTTTTGTAAAGTTCAAACCCAGCAAAATCCCACAATATGTTATTCATTGACACGTACGTAGGTCTGTGTGTTGGGTGGCTGCCTTGATCTCTCTGGGAAGGGTTGTATGTCTTCAGGGGTGACTCTCGTTTCTTCTGATCAGCAGAGATCACTCTCAGCTCCCTTAAGATGTCACCAGCTTTCAGTGAAGCACCTGTAAGTGGTCAGTGAAGATGCAGGAAGAATTGGAAGATAGGGACAGGCCCACTATTAGGCTGATGCACTGTGGAATTCTAATCTGTCATGCCAGCCCACATAGAGCCATTAAAAGCCCATTAAAAGTTAGGCTGGTTTCTCCTTACTCTTATCTATGGCCTGCCCTCTTCCTCCAGAGCTCCATCAGGGATGACAGCCACTGTTGGTCTATTGTAATCTATCAAGGGATCTTTGCTTTCTAGAATTAATTTAACTTTCTTTGTGTTCTGGTCCTCTGATGTTTTTAAAATAAGCTATGATTTTGTAGCCTATCCAGTTTATTATGCTTGTTGTGGGGAGAGCAGGAGTCTCTTTCAACTTTCTGCATCCTGAGCCTGAATGGTACAACATTTTAAAGCTACAAGTCATTGAAAACAATCAACTTTTGTTGATTGTTGATGTGTTACTGTCATTTACCTAACTTTGGTATTCATCTTTTATTTCTTTCAATATATATTGACTTATTAATTTACACATGTCTAGAATCACTCTTTGAGGTTTTCTATTATGCTTAGAAAGACCTTCCTTAGTTCGGGATTACTTACAAAAAACATCTTCTCATGTTTTCTAATAGTACTTTAATGCATTTATTTTTAGCGTAAAATCTTTGGTCCATCTGGAGTTTATTTTGGTGTTGGAAATAAAGTAGGAATACAATTTTATTTTTTTTTCCCAGATGGCTACTAAGTTGTCCTAACTCCATTTATGGACAAAGAATATGAACAGAGTTTTACATACAAGTAATTTTTAAACATATGAAAAGATGTTCAACTATAGTCATAATTTAACAAACTGAAAATAATAACTGTAGCTAAATATTATTTGGCACTCTGCGCCTAAATTAAGTGTGCACATATCCTTCAACAAGATTATTTCTGGGAGATTAGCCTTTAGATGCTATCACACATATTTATACATACTCACCTACATGGACATTCATTGCTACTTTGTAAGTAAATAGGGGGAAAAAAAAGTATAACCCTATAAATGCCCTTTAAGATGAGTCAGTATAGAAATTTTTATACACCCACAATTAAAGACTGTGAAGCATTTACAAAGATGTAGATTACACATCAATGTTGAATTATGGTATTTAAGAAATATTATTAAACTTAAAAAGCCAAGTGCTTTGAAGTATGTACCTCACCTCACCTCACCAAAAACACACACACACACACACACTCACATATGTACACATGCAAGTTTATATGCATAGACAGCTCAGGAAGGCTTGTAACGAGGTTAGGTGGGGAACAGGATGAGCCTGGAGGGAGGAAGAAATCATCTATAATTATTTGAAAGTAATGAATATTTTTCTGAAGGCAGTTTTCAGAATATTATTGGGACACCATCAATCTTCTCCTCAATCAAGAGAAGTGACCAGTCAACTTTGTGAATAAAATGGTTCATCTGTAAATTCTTGGGATACTCATAAGTTCTTCCGGTTTTTTTGTAAACAAAAGCCAAACCAGGAGCAGAACATCAGGCTTCAAGTTTAACCTGCAGCTGAAATGCTTTGTTTGCTTAATACAAATTTGCTGAGTATATTAAGAGAAAAATTCAGTATCTAACACTTCCTTCTTCCATTGCCACCGTTACTTACTAAATACCCCCACATGCTCATTTTCCCAGTCACTGGTTTTCACAGTGAGGTGATGGGGAGCCAACCCTTCCCCATACAGGTTTCAGACGCTGCCTTGAAAAGAAGGGGAGGCGGTCAGAGAGGCCAAGGGCCCATCCCTCCTCCCTCCCCTGCTTAACCAGCATAGCCCCCCTGTGGTCTTCTTTTACTGATAGGGATGAGGGAGGATTCTAAACAATTTTTCTCTTTAAAAAACAAATCTTCAGTCGACTAAAGAAAGAAATCAAAGCCTATTCTTCTCTGTCGCTGCTATTTCAATCAACATGATGCCTTTAACGATAAAACAGCTTTATAAACTTCATGAACGTACAAACCTGGAAGTTTAGAGCTGGGAGAGATCAGACACATAATGTGGTCCTGTCCTGTCATTTCTCAAAATAGAAGAACAGGGAAGTCAGAGAGATGAAAGGATATGTCCAGGGTCACATTGAATTATTGGTGGCAGATTCAGGATTAGGGAGCCAGCCTCCAATTTCCTTGGGCTTTTTCTCTGTGTGCCTCATTGGTAAATGATTAACCAGCCTCTCAATATTGACATTTGACAAGGGATTTGGATCAACATTTTTGCCACAGTGGCTATAAGTTACTCATGTGATCAAGCTCCCCAATTTCTTACTTTGGTAAATATTTGCTTTTTAGTTCAATTTTATGAAGGTTTCTACCAATCAAACTCTGCACAAGAGAGACAACTGCTTCCACTGGTTGTTACCTTTGACAGTCATGGATAAACCCAAGCCCAGTCAAAGACAAAGCATCCTCAACCAAATGGGGAAAACACATCTTGAGAATAGGTCTGAAGGTAAAAGCCTTGCGATCATTGTATCTATCTATGCATTTGTATTATCATTTCATAAGGTAAAACAGAAGGTGGCAAAAGCCTACTGCCATCCCCTAGTTTTTGATGGAACGTATTCATCAAAAAAGCATCCAGTCCCCTGAGCTTGCAGCCATATGCTACAGGAAAATGTCACCAGTTAAAGATGTATTCATTTGCTGTTTTGAAAACTCTGTTTGATATTCATGCATTCCAAGTGTTTTGACCTAGATTTCTGTAGAGGCATTAGATCCAGTCTTGTGCAGGCAGCTAGACAGCTGTTGCTTATGTAGTCAAAGGAAGAATCTAAAGTTAAAAAAAGAGAGAGAATGAAAAAATGAAAACATTT
Organism: Mustela putorius furo; assembly: GCF_011764305.1. Lineage (NCBI taxonomy): Eukaryota > Metazoa > Chordata > Mammalia > Carnivora > Mustelidae > Mustela > Mustela putorius. The sequence goes on along the minus strand of NW_025422115.1, from coordinate 1,129,460 downwards.
ATTAATGGGTGCCAACATTTCGCACAGCCAATATGTTTAATACTAGATGAACTAATATAAGCATATGGGGATGCATTTGTTGCAAAGCTTTAAAGAAAAGAACAAAGAAAAAAGTTGGAAGTAGCTAAAGTTCAAGGGGAATGGAATTTGCACTTTCTTCTGTAAATGAAAGCTTGGTGAAATGGCAACATACTTTAATTATAAGCAAGTGGCTAATGTCATAGCATTTAAGATATTTTCAGACGAGATATATGATGTTCCATGCTCTGTGCACATCTTAGATAAACCTAAAGTCTACGTATGACAGCACATCCTTGAAGTCTTTTTGGATATCAATCTTGCTTTTAGCCAGAGTTACCTTTCTTTCTTCTCTCTCTCTCTCTCTCTCTCTCTCTCTCTTTTATATTTATAAGGTCTAGTGAGTTCAGTTGTAAATTTATGTTAAATGATTTAAGAATAATGGTAATAATAGATATGAATACTGATGTCTCCTCAGCTCTAGATCCTTCCAGCAAGGAGAAAAAAAGGCTATGTTCCTCATCTAACTACGTCCATGTCATGTGTCTACAAGTTATACCAAAGTATTCAACATCTCCTCCCCACCTAGTTGGATGTAGTCAGTTGAGTTATAATGCAGAATCATTTCATGACACACTTCCAAATTCTCTTCCTCTACCTTTTCGTCATGGTGTTGTCAAATTTGTATTTATATAACAACTGGGAATGTGGATCCATTCATTTTCCCAACCACAAGTGGTTATTGAGCATCGAGTAAGAGCAGACACTGTTAGATTCTGGGACCATAGAGAAGAAAGGTGAAGTCCTTGTCTCTTTCTGAGCTAGAGAATGACAGGTATTTATTCCTCAGAGACACAAAATAACTGGATGCAATCAGGTCACTGAAAGAGTTTCCTTCAGCTGAAGTGTGGGTTTGTTGGAAGCACAGTGAGAAATCAGTATACTGGTGTGCCATGCAGAGTTGCTCCATCTGATCACCTAGGTTCTGACAGAAGAATGCAAAAGTTAGACTGACCACAAACCACGTATTTCTAATTGCTGTTTATTACTGGCTATTCCCAATGCCCAGTAGGGGAAATTGAAACACTCCCTTTCACACACAGGTATTTATTCATTCAGTAAACACTTATTGAGTGTGTACACTACAGTTGACGTTGTAAAATGAAGGTGATCACCCAAAGTCCTTGCCATTAAGATGCCTGGAGTTCAAAAAGCATAATAAGTATATATACACCTGATTATAAAACAAAGTAAAAACACTGCTTTAGATTTATGCAATGCCACTGAATTGCGGAATAGAGGATGATTTATGAGTGGGAAGCTAATATATGGAAGGGGTCATAAAGGATGTGTATAACTTGGCCATTTGGAAACTTCAGAATTGGCCTTTCAGACAGGAATAATAGAATGTGTGTGGAGAGACAGGCCGGAATATGTAAGGTACGTCCAGGGAAGAGACTGAGAAGATAAAAAGTAACTATCGTATGCTGAGATTGAGACACCCCGAAACAATATGACCATGCCTTTGAAGCCTCTGCAGACATAGGAACTTCCTTTCTTTTTCATAGGGGCAACCTTACTTTCCAGAATAGTTTCCTGACGGACCTGAATAAATACTTTCATAAATTTCTTGGGTAACTGGTGAGATCCTCAAGATATGGTTACTTAAGAAAAACCTTGTGTGAAGGTATCCCAGAAGAAAAAGAAAACATATGCCTGATTTTGGAGGATAATGAAATAAGAGAATGGAAGGAAGAGAAAGAGAAATCCATGAGATGATAAAAATGACTGACACTGAAGCCTTATTTGGGATCAGGAGTGTTCCATATGCCTCCTATATAATAATTAATTCATTTTACAACAACTCTGAGATGGAAATTACTTGCGTCTCCACTTTAAAGGGAGAAATTAAGTATTTTTCTAAGTATTTTAAAGTAAGTATTTTAGGGGCGCCTGGGTGGCTCAGTGGGTTAAGCCTCTGCCTTCAGCTCAGGTCATGATCTTGGAGTCCTGGGATCAAGCCCCACATCGGGCTCTTTGCTCAGCAGGGAGTCTGCTTCCCTCTCTCTCTCTGCCTGCCTCCCGGCTTACTTGTGATCTCTCTCTCTCTCTGTGTCAAATAAATAAAAACTCCATCTTTAAAAAAAAAAAAAAAAGTAAGTATTTTAAAGGGAGAGATTAAGTATTTTTCTAAGATCACATAGGAAGTGGGAGTGCAAGAATTCGGATTCCAGGGGCAACTGAGTGGCTCAGTCAGTTAAGTGTCTGATTCTCTCAGCTCAGGTCATGATCTCAGGGTCATGGGATTGAGCCCTGCATCAGGCTCTCTGCTCAGTGCAGAACCTCCTTCTCCCTCTCCCTCTGCTCCTCTTCTTCTCTCTCCCTCTCTCTCAAATAAATAAATAAAATCTTTTAAAAAAATGTTTACAAATTCTGGTTCCAGAGTCAGCACTTTTAACTTTTCTGTTTCCACTCCCCAAGAAAGCTATGAGGTACATGGTAGACCTCTGCCCAGGTCAAAACTTCAGTAAGACTTGGTGAAGTAGGTTTTTAGTGCAACAACCTGAGGATTTAAAGTTAGCACCTAGACTGGGTATGGGGCAAATAAATAGAATCAAATGTGGAAACACAGCAACATGTCTAGGGTGGTCTTCATTTGGGATACCCTGAGCCCATGGGACTGAGAGAAAGAGATGATTCAGACATTCTGTTCTGAACAACTCTATCTTCACTTTGCAAGATACCCGCCATCAAGCACAGGTAATACAGGCCATCTTCAAAAGTGGGTCCTCCAGAATTTTCGGTAAGTGGGAAGCCATATAAATCCCACTATGAATCAGTCAATGTTATTTATTAAGTGAGAACTAATTGGTGAATGCATTCCAGTTCAACAGGCTGGTTAGTGTAGATGAAATACATGGCATCACAACTGAAAAGACTCATTCTGCGTTGATCAGCTCTACTGTTTTCTGACCCGGGCTCTATGCACTGCTTCTGATGGGACCAGAAAGGGCTTCAGCTACAGCAGGCCCCATGGGGATCCACAGGGGGAGTTTTCATCAAATAGAACCAAAATTGTCAAGGGGCTCTTGCCTGACAATAGTATAGGATCATTTGGTGCTGACCCACAGAAAAAGCATGCCAAATGGGCACAACTTCCTTTGCATCTGAATAAGATTTTAGAGTCTACTTTTTCTTTGTCATAAGTTGGAGTTCAGTGGTAAGGCAGAGTAGGAACTGAGCCCCAGACTGGGTTGGTTAGCAAAGGATATTTGGTGATGGACCCACAGCCCAGTGTTTATCACAGAGTTGATTTGTGGTGAGTGCATAGCAAGATGAGAAGCTAGAATTAGGCAAAGTTTAAGATTAACATATATTAATTCCACTGCCAAAACATATTAAAATTCACCAAATAACTGTCATAAATAATCCACTTCCCTCAGCTGGGTGGAGGGAGCTCATAGAAAAGTATACACAGGGGCACCTGGGTGGCTCAGAGGGTTAAGCCTCTGCCTTCGGCTCAGGTCATGATCTCAGGCTCTTGGGATCGAGCCCCACATCGGGCTCTCTACTCAGCGGGGAGCCTGCTTCCTCCTCTCTCTCTCTGCCTGCCTCTCTGCCTACTTGTGATTTCTGTCAAAGAAGTAAATAAAATATTTAAAAAAAGAAAGAAAAGTATACACATATATAAGAAAGTTGAATTTTAAAATTACATGAATTATATTATTAAAATGATATACAAGACTTGAGATAAATTTTATTGTTGTGGTAAGATGGGTGCAGGACACGCCCACACCCCCCCCCTGTCTCCTAGAGAACAAAACTGGTTTCCTCTGCTATTAGAGGAATTAGTAGAAAAGATTGAGATGGTCCCGGGAAGAACATTTGCTTTCTGCAAGGACTGAGTATTTAAATACTGAGGAGGGATCTGGGGAGGAAAATAGCAGAAATAATGATGGAAAAACTTCCTCTCCATTTGATTTTATTTTTATTTTTTAAGAAAGATTTTGTTTATTTGACAGAGAGCAAGAGAGAGCGAGCATGAACAGGGACAGAGGGAATAGCAGATTTCCCACTGAGCAGAAAGCCTGATGCAAGACTCAATCCCAGGACCCTGAGGTCATGACCTGAGCTGAAGGCAGAGACTTAACCCACTGAGCCACCCAGGCGCCTCTCCATCTGATTTTAAACACTTCCAGAGCTGGCAGCCTTATTAGTACTTTGCCATGTTATGAAGGACACCTGCTAAGTTTATTGTGGACAATAAGGAATCAGCTGTTGATTAGCAAATGAAAGGTCCCTGTCCTCTAAACCACAATTTTTCAAGGATATAATGAACAAAAAGTCCAAATCCTTCTGCAATAAATGTTAAATTCCTTACCTATTACCAATACTCTGGATTCAGAAGGTTTTCTTCCCCAGTGTGATTGACTGCATCAATTTTATTAAAATCCTTCCACCAATTATAATTAGAGTAAAATGAGAAAATATTTGTTTTAGCAGGTCAGTTACATGAGGTATTATTTTCTGTTCAGCAAGCTTTGATTGATGACTTGCCATCTGCCCACAATGATTTAGTAGTAGTACCTGTGGTGTGTTTGTGTGTATATGTACACATGTCTATATGTGTACACACCTGTACACACACACACACACACACCATATGAATTTTTCAAGGTAAGAATAATAGACCATACTCAATTATTACGGGAGAAGTTGTCAATGTGAACATTCCTTGGTTGTTTTTTTTTTTTTTCTTTAAGAAGTCAATAGAGTTTTTTGGTGCAATGTGTATAGTGGGGTCCTTTGTTTTTTGGTCCTTTGCTTTTCATAATCTCAGTGAATGTGGCCTTACAGAAACAATAGTCAACGAAGCTCATGCCACCCCATGTTTCACAAAATATTTTAATCCCGTTGATTCATGCTTGTCTCAACACCCTTTAGGGACATTCTCAGAATAGGCTAGATTCTGCTCTGGCAACAATGACTTAAGCATCCATATGGAGCCTACTGGAGACTCTCAGAGATAAAGCCCCGTAAACAGTAAGGATGTTTGGAACCATGCAACAGAGAAGATGAGTTGTCGATGTACATTCACTCCTCACGGTTACATGTGTACACATGGGAGGCAACTTTGCTTAATTAGGATTGCAGATCCGACAGTTTCCCTATGAGCTGCCACATTAGGTTAAGAACTGAGGATTACAGAAGACCAAATGTTTCTGTTTCAGCTCCAGAGGATTAATTTATTTTTTCCTCCTTTTTAAACTTGGCAAAGAAAGACATCTAAATGTGAAAACTGAGAGTAACTAAGGAATTGTAACCAATGCATCTTGGTTAGTCATCATAAAGGTAACAGCCTATATAGACCTTGTTTGAGGCTTTTGAGAAATGGACCTGTTTAGGTGTTGTTCCATTTCTAACCAGAAGCGATTTCCCAAGGAGCTTTTAGACTGTGACTCTCCTACCCCAGGAGCCCAGAGGGGTTATGGGAAACAGGGAATATTTTTTCTCATTAGTATTAGGCCTATCTCTAGCTGTAAAGCTGCATTTCTTAATGTGCTCCAATTTAAAACTCCATGCAGCTAGCTGTATTATAGCCAGTTTGAACAGATGGATTTAAGAGAATCAAAGTCAAATATATTTCTTTTTGGAATTTGGCTGCTTCAGTCACTCATGTTACTGTTACAGAAAGAGCTGCATTACTGAAGTTGTCAGATGTTTACTCTTTTGCAAAGCTCTCTAGTAGGGTTCCCTTATTCTACTTGTAAGTAGAATTACTGGAAAGATGAGCCTACAAGAGAATTCGAACATTCTCCAGGATCTATCTTCCTCTCTCAAGTATCAGATATAGAGGTGAGTATTTGTGTAGGCCAGGCAGGAGGTTGGCAGAGCCTCAAAGACATTCCCGCAGAGCTAATGGGATCAACAGGGAATCCAGAAACAAGAATATGCAGAGTTCCAGAAAACCTCGCTGACAAGATGCAGGTAAGTCCTGTCTGGTAGGAACCAGCAGGAAGTGGAGGGCATAGTCCTTGGACCAGGGGAGGGCATAGTCCTTGGACCAGTGAGTAGCTGCAAAATCAAGACAAGTCTCCAGGAATATGTGAAGGGTATTAAGATAAGGAATTAAATTCGAGGAGAAGAGAAGAGGAAACCTTTGCAAGAGCTGAGAAGAAAGGGTAGCCAAGACTGAAGAATGGCTTAATGCTAGAAAGTGTCATCTCGGCCAAATGGGCGGGGCGGGGGGGGAGTCAGATGGGCCTAACCTCAAAAAGGACTTATGCTAACTGAAGCCTATGCCGTGAGACTCTTTAACAAATGCTAAACACTTATTCCCATGGCATTTGAGCTAATTTACTAGGAATTATTTGCTGCCATTATTTGGATGTAACATTACATCCTAGAACCGCATTAAATTCTGAAATCTGTATAAAGGGTGAAAACCAGCTATAATAAAGAGCACTGATGAGAGAGTCTTACAAAATTCCTATATACAATTTAAGGAAGCATTCTTATGCACATGAAGCTTGAGAATACTGAGTAGACTACACAAAAGAATAAAAGGCAAGTCTATATGCAATATTAGGATGTTCAAATCAGGGGCCCCCAGGTTGCTCAGTTGGTTGGACATCTGCCTTCGATTGAGGTCATGATCCTGGGGTTTCAGGATCAAGCCCCACATCTGGCTCCCTGCTAGGCAGGGAGCCTGCCCCTCCCTTTCCCTCTGCCTGCTACTTCCCCTGATTGTGTTCTCTTTCTCACTGTCAAATAAATAAAATCTTAAAAAAAAAAGATCAAATCATCCGCCTTATATTAACAAATACAAACAAATCCCTTGGCAGTTAGGTAGGTATACAGGAAGAGTTCCACCTCAGCGTTTGGCCTGCCTGCAAGATTATGTTTTTCTTATTTTACTATCAAGTTTCTATGACTTGAACACATGTGCATAATTGGGCATTTTGTGGTAAAGGTTAAATACAGCTATCAAATAGTATCTTATTAGGAATCAAGAGCCAAAAGTCTACAGGAAACCAAATTACTAGGTTACAGTTCCAATATAATGTAATGTATACTTGTAGCAGCTTCTTTCTTTCTTTTAAGAAAGGATAAGGTGTGGTTTGTCCATAGGAGACTCTTAATCTCAAGAAACAAACTGAGGGATGGGGAGGGAGGGAGAGGCTGGCAGGGTGATCGACATTGGGCAGGGTAGGTGCTCTGGTGAGTGCTGTGAACTGTGGAAGACAGAAGAGTCACAAACCTGTAGCCCTGAAGCAAATAATAGATTATATGTTAATAAAAACTAAAAAAAGAAAGGAAAAGAAAAGCAAGAATAAGGTAGAAATAGTCCAGGAACTTTGAGCTGAATACATGGCATACAGTAGCTTAATTCTATGTGTAATCTGAAAATCAGACATTTTTGTGCCTATTTTACAGATAAAAAAGGTGAAACTCAGAAATATGAAGTGACTTCCAAGTCTGTACAAATAAACCCATGATTTTTTTTTTTTAAGATTTTATTTATTTACTTGAAAGAAAGAGAGCGAGCATGAGAGGGGAGAAGGTCAGAGGGAGAAGCAGACTCCCCATGGAGGTGGAAGTCCAATGTGGGACCCGATCCTGGGATTCTGGGATCATGACCAGAGAGAAGGCAGTCGCATAACCCACTGAACCACCCAGGCGCCCCTAAACCAGTGATTTTTGAAATGTCCTCTCTGCCTCTGAGGACATTTTTGCTTAACTTGCAGATGTAATTCAATGTTAGAAGAGCTACCATAAGGACCTCAGAAAATAGACCCGAACTCTTCTATCCTCTTTACACAGGAGAGGTCAAAATGGCTGAGAAACAACCATATCCCATTTTTTTTTGGAATTTTTCCCCCTAAGTTTTAAGATCGAAATCAGCAGGGAAGTCATAAATTGCTAGGGACCTATAAGATGAAACAGTCCAAACATCCATCTGTCTCTCTCAAATAATAATAATGACTAAAAATTAAATGAGACAAGGTTATTTTTCAAGGACAAGGACTTGCAAATCCTCTTCAGTTCACCCGGCTAATTAGTGGAAGAAGGAACAGAACTTCTCATTTTTGGCTGCTTACCATGCCAAACTGCTTCTAGACAAAATTCAAATGAAAACCAAATTCACTGATTAAAAATAATAATAATAGTGCGGTAGGTGAGATTCTTTCTTCCTTGCAAAAAAGTAAACCAGAAATCAGGAACTATTTAGTGATCTTATTTGATTATTAGAGGATTGCTTTGTGTGTATGTTTGTGTTTTGATTTTGTTTCGTTTTTTTGTTCATTTGCTTGCTTATTAAGTTTTGGGAGATCCACTTTTTTAGTAAAATCTGCCCAAAAGGAGAACTCTATCTTATTTTCCAGAATATGGATGTCCATTTTAGACCTGCAGCTGTTTGAATTAATCTAGTAAAATACATGACTAACCAATCAGGATCTAGGGTCTCAGCATCCCCTTTTGTAAACTTCTCAAGATAAAGCTGGATTTATGAATTCAGCCACCATTGGGGAGCAGACACCATGTCACATGTTTCCCAGGAACTGGAGCAGGGCTATGCTTTTGCAATGGGTCATCAGGGAAGGTCTCTCCAACCTGTGATCCGAAGGAAATGCTTCACGGCAACTCTGCACTGCATTTTCTCACATTTGATAGATGAGCAAGCCGAGGTCCAGAGAGATCAAGCAATTTGTTCAAGGTCTCAAAAGTATGGAGTGAAAAAGGTGAAATTCAAATCCAAGTCCATCCGACTTCAAAGCCAATAACCTTGTCACCACATAAAAATGGTTAAGTGTGAAATGATTCTCAGAGAAACAAACATGTAGAAAAGAAGCTCACACATCTGCCCAACTTAAGACACTTGGAAGGAAAATAGGCTATCTTTTTATTTTATTTTTTTAATGTCCTGAGTCTCCTTTTAGCTCAGAGAAATTTGTCTCATATCAGCCAAGCACAAGAGGGACTATTCAGAGAGACCCAAGTCATCAACAGCCAAAGAAAACTGGAAAAGTTGTTCTTCCCTAACAAATTGGCTCTGGTTCTTCTAATATACACAAAAACAGAATGATAAAAAAGGAAGAATTTAAACAAATATTTATACATATGGTGGGTGAGGACACCTGGCAGAGCAGGTGAGTCAGCTACAGAACGATATGCTGCCTGCAGATTCAACTATGAGGAGGAGTGACACATTTTACAGTTAAATTTAATGCAAACCAGATCTCCAAATCATCCCCCCAAACTCAATAGAAACGAAGGGTCTCTTTGTTTTCTTTTATGTGTATAAGATTTTAAAAGTAAGTGCTCATGTGAGTTGATCCTCTATTCTTCACAGACCAATATTTGAGGACAGAATTGAACATTTCTGCATCTTACCCAAACTTGGGGTGGCATTTACATCATCCCAGAATACAATCCAGCCTAAGTATAGTTCTTGCCATTAGTGTGATACACAAACACAGGCAATGGTAATGATTATTTAATTGAATATAGATGTTGGCTGAATACCAGGGCAAAACACCATGCATTTTAAATCAATCATGATCTATATTAATTCAGCACTCATAATAGGCTATTTCCTATAATAAATGTAAAAAGACAGAATCTCAGCCATGTGGGAGTTTATAACTTACATAAACATATTCTGCATTTAAAACTCTCATATTTCCTTGAAAATAAGGGAAGAGTTTGACAAAAGTTTTAATTTAGCATCAATGAGCAATTTATTTTTGCAGAATGATGGTAAGTTTTCAGAGAAAGCAATTTGAGATTTTGTAGTATTATTAATTATATAAATGGTCATTTTGCACAATATTTATTGAGACATCCATTCTGTACCAGGCATTATTTTAGACGCTGAGTGAAAAGAAGTGAACAAAAGAAAATGTGTTCGGGGGGGGGGTTCCTCATAAACTTATATACTAGGAAGTAAAGATACACAATAAAACAAATAAATAAGTGGACACATAAAACTGCAGACAATAGCCACTGCTATGACAAAGGGAAAAAATAAATTCAAGAAAATAAAAGTAGCAGTAGGGTAAGGAAATGGTTTTATATAAGATGTTCAGAGAAAACTCTTTTTAAGGTACTAATTGACTGTTGATTTGAAAGAACTTAAGAACTAGTAATATTGTTGTCTACAGATGGAATATTCCAGAAGGAAGAAATGCAAAGGCTGTATTGGCAGGTACATGAAGGTGGGGTAGGAAGGGCAGTGCCATGAAAGCAGGATGACCTTGGAGGCCAGTGGTTGAGGGGAAAGTCAGAGATTGGGTGTCAACTAAATCACGGAGGCCTCTGAGACCATTGTTATGATTCTATTTTCTTCCCAAAAGATGGGATACCCTTTGAGGATTGTCAGCAGAGAGTGATGATGATTTTATATGAATACAGAGTGGGATCCCTAGAAAGCAAATTTTCATCATTCAGAACTTGTAAAATCTCAAGATTGAGCTTTCTTTCCTAACAGACTGATGTTTTAGTCCTATAAGCAATAACGTTGAATAAAGCATCACTACTGAACTGATGTAGACATTCTTCTTCATTTACATCTTTCTCACCTAAATTTGAATATGCTTATAATTGCATGATTGTGTTTTTGCTGATGTGTACTTCCACTGAAGAGTTGGGTAGAGAGGGAGGTGTTCAAGAGATTGCAGAATGCTCTCCCACACCTTATAGAATTGAGTCTACTCATGTTTGGTAAGTAGTGAATGCCTAAATGTCCAAGTGCTTTACCTACATTATAGCATTTACTCTTTCTAACACCCTGTGAAGGAAACATTATCCTAAATTATAGTGTGTCCTCATTATAGGGTGAGGGAACTGAGCCTTTGAGAAATATACGACTTGCCCGAGTAAGAGGCAGTCCTGAGGCACAAGTCAAGTGTCCTCTCTACAACTGCCTCCCTTAGCAAAAACAGTGTTACTCAGGTAAGGAAAAGGGAATGGAAGAAAAAACATGAAAATTTCAAAATAAGTAATATCCTGTAAGAAAAGAGCCTGGTGATTTCTCAAAAGTTAAATATACAATTACTATCTGAGCCTGCAATTCCACTATTTGGTATATACCCAAAGGAACTAAAAACAAACAAACAAACAAAAAACATCAAATACTTGTACATTGATTTTTTATAGGGCACTATTCATAATAGTTGAAAGATAGAATCAATAAAACAAATTGTGGTATATCCATACGATGAAATATAACTCCACCATATAAAGAATGAAGTACTGATACATGTTACAACATGCATGAACCTTGGAAACATTAGGTTAAGTGCAAGAAGCCAGTGACAAAAGGCCCTATGTGGAGTAATTTGATTTGTAGAAAAGTTCTGCAAGAGGGAAATCCATCAAGACAGGAAGCAGATTGGTGGTTTCCACGGGCTGAGGAGGAGAAATGGAGAGTAACTGTTTATTTGAGACAGGATTTACTTTTGAGGTGATGAAAATGTTTTGAAACTTGATCGAGATGTTGGTTGCCCACTATTGTGAATGTACTATATGGTGCTAAACTGCTCATTTTGAAATGATTAACTCTGTGGCTTTTCCTTCCTTAGTGAGCAGAAGGAGTAACAAAGGAGAGAAAGGTAAATAAGTAAAAGGCAGGAAAAGAAGGGTTCAGGGTTTCTCACAACTGTTCAAAAATGGTGGAACACAAAGGAAGTGATATGGATGTGGCCCCCTTCAGTTCTACTGTCAGATGCGCTGGCTTCCTGTTTATCACACGGAGTCATCATAAAGCCATATCTATCCTGAACTATCTTTTCTGTTGAATTTAATTTTTTAAGATTTTATTTATTTGAGAAAGTGTGTGCATAAATGGGGGGTGGGCCAAAGGAGGAGGAGAAGCAGACTCCCCACTGAGCTTGGACCCCCCAATACAGAGCTCAAATTCAGGACCCTGAGATAATGACCCAGTGGAAGACAGTGACACTTAACCAACTGAGCCATCCAGGTTCCCCTCTGCTTTATTTTATAATTCAAATATAAGAAGTCTCATCGCTTAAGAGCTTAATATAGTATAGCATAAAATAATAAATATAGTACAGCATAAAATAATATAGTACAGCATAAAATAATAAAACAGTAATAATAAAACAGTATTCCTTCATTTCCACTCCTATTAACTGCTGTTAACAGTTATCCATGATCTTTTTTTTTCTTTTTTTTTTAATTACCTTTAGTGAAAAGTGATAGTCTAGAGTCTGGATCTAGGCTGGGCCTTAAGAAAACATCATCATAGCTTAATACTAAAGACACTTCCAATTAAACCCTACTAAATCATTTGAAACTTACCAAGGATTTATAAAGAACACTTTTTCTCTGAGACATATTTACTTCTTACTAGTTGACCAGTTGTATCTCAGTGAACATTAAAAAAAAAAAAGATAAGAGAATGAATAAAATCTTTCATAACCAGCCATTGACCTAGTTGAATGAAGTGAGGACCACAGGTTAAATTAGATAGGCTGCCATTCCATTGTGCTAGAGATGACAAACCAACTGAAACAGATGGAGAGGCAATGAAAGTAAATGAGCCCAAAGAGCTTGCAAATAAACCTTGCTTCACCTCATCAGGAAATACATGAACTTCCAATATATTGTTGCCTTATTGTATATGGCTAGTTCAGACCTGTTGTATCACAAAAAGAGGGCTTATCATCTGAACGACTACTGCTTTTTTTTTTTAATAGTCATAAAACATAGAAGTCTTTCCTGTTCCAGAAAGAAAAGTCAAATAAGTTGTCATAAATTCAAAGAAGATATTTCCCATTACTATTACTATTAGCTGAATAAAAACAAGTGAGAAATCCAGAAGCCAAAATATACAAATATTCAGACACTACTTAGAGTGTTACATTGAAGATTTTACAAGCTGTTAAATTTAATATGACTTGTATTCTTTGCTGGATGAGCTCTTATAGTTGCCTAGATCAAAATATTCTAAGATGAAACTTGGGTGTATCTCTCCCCACAAAAACAAATATCATGACATATATATATATTTTTTTAAAAAGAAGTTATTCTTGAATCTATCACTTCAATAGCTATATTGGTACAACACAGATAATCATAATCATATTATTATTCATTGTTCATTATGATTCATTATTCATGATTATTCATTGTCCATTCATTAGGAACACATTTTGAATTCTTTTAAATTATTTACTATTATTATTATTTCTATATTATTTATTATTATAATATTATTATTATATATAATTTTATTATAATATGCATATAGTATTATAATAGTAAAAATATTATTACACATTTTGAATTCTTTATTATTATTTATATATTATTATTTATTATTATTACTTTTGAATTCTTGTTTATTTTTCAGCACATATTTGCTCTATAAGATTTTTCTAGCAATGATTTGCATAACCAATCTGTGCTCATTATGAAATGTAGCTGTAATTATAATAACACAAGTGAGAGTATCAGATGGACATATATAAATTCACTGAGGCTTTTATGCCATTAGCAAGGTGGCACAGATGTCTAAGATTTGTTGTTGTAAAATTTATTCTTGGCTGCAATGAACACTTTGGTCAATATCTGTGTCCATACATCTTCTGATCATCCATGATGTACTATCTGTGAAGAGAACTGTGACCTTCTTTTTTTTTTTCTAAGAATCCCAAGAAACTAAATATTTCTCCTCACTCATATTCAGTGTGAGATTTTTGTATAAATTACAGAACTTAAGAGGTCAACTGGGTTCCCATATAATTTTGTTCAGAAAGAGCGAGCACTCAAAGTGAGGGGGGAAGGGGCAAAGGGAGAGAGAGAAACTTTTTTAAAGATATATTTACTTATTTGAGAGAAAGAGGTCACAAGAAAAGGGAGGGGCAAAGGGAGAGTGAGAGAAATCCTTAAGCAGATACCCTGCTGAGCCTAGAGCTTAGCACAGGACTCAATCCCAGGACCCTGAAATCATGACCTGAGCCAAATTCAATAGTTGGGTGACCAACCGACTGAGTCACCCAGGCACCTTGGAGACAGAGAATCTTAAGCAGGGTCCATCCCCAGCGTGGAGCCCAAGGCAGGGCTCAATCTCACCACCCTGAGATCATGGCCTGAGTGGACATCAAGAGTCAGATGCTTAACCAATTGAGCCACCCAGATATTTCCCCATATAATACTTCTGATAATGTACTGAAAAGATGAACTAAAACACTCTCTTGATTACAGAAGTCTGATATAGTCAAATACTTCAGAAAGTTCTGTACTGAAATTTGGTGGGTTTGTTAAAAATTTGTTTTCTGTACCCATAGATAGTACTGCTGAACAGGGAAATAGAGGATATCTCAAAAAAACCAACAAGAATGATGATGCTTGGCAGGTAATTTGCCAAGTTGGGCAAGAACACTTTACAATAAAATTTGGAAAAAAAAAAAAAGAATACCATTATACAAAATAGAAGAACCTAATATTAGAAAAGATAACAGGTGAGACATGAAAAGATCTGTAACTGTGTTTCTTAACTGGAAAGAAATTTACTTGGGGAGCTTTTAAGAATATGAATTATCTGGGCAGAATATTTGAAATTGGAAAGTGTTGTGGTTTTTTTGTGTTTTTTGTTTTTTTTTTCTTTTTCTTTTTTCTTTTAAAGACTTCCTGGTGATTATAATGTAAAGCCAAAGTTGAGATCCACTGAATTATAGTTATGGATGAGAACAACCTCAGATATTTATGTATTGATATTTAGAATATAAGCAATAGCAAAGTAAGCAGGTGTCACTGAGATTTGACAAAAGCAAATTTTCCCAGGCAATACTGCTGTCTTGGAAGAAGACAGTATTGAGTTTTCAAAAATGTTTGCTGGTAACTATAGCAATTATGTATTTATCTATGTCTTTTCTCCAACAGGTGGCAAACTTTCTATGAGTTTGGAGTGGATCAACGTCTTCATTTTCCCTTTGTCTTCACACCGTAAAAGACTGCCCAACACACAAAAGTTCTTGATATACATCTGTAAACATGGCAACTATTATTTAACCAAATAGTCCTTAAAATTGCTGGTTCCCTTCTCTCAGAGGAAAAATGGAGACAAAACAGCAGAATGGAAACTATGCAAAACCAGAGAAGAAACAGAACCCTGATTTACTTTTTACGCATAGAAGATGATACATGAGGCACATGGAAAGCTGTGGTGGGAAAATACAGGGGGAAAAAATTGAGAGTCAGCTTCTGCTTCATCCCCACATTGCTAGAGACAACCAATGCCTGCCCCCCCAGTTCTGGTGAAGGTATCTTCAAAAATAAAATATGACAATCCATAAACTTCTTTAGGAGAGCAACAAAGTAAGAAAATTCTGGGTTAAATAGCCTTGGAAAGTCTCTCATTCCCTCTCCTACTCCTTCAAAGCAACATAAGATAGGTTAACTACAGTAGAGTTAGTTTCTACTATTGGAAGTGACTGAGAGTAAGACTTCATTTGAGTTGTTAAAGGGGAAATAGGGATTAGCTGGAGTTTTCTGTGCAAAGAGATTTCCATGCTAGGGTCTCTCTGCTCTAGTATCTTTGTCCTTGAATTCAATAGAGCTGACAATAATTAATATCTCAAGGGTGTTTGATTGGACTGGGTAAAATGAGGAGTTTGAGTGCAGACAAGTAGGAAAGGGAGAAGATCTTCAGCGTCACAGTCACAGGTGAAATCTCAAACTTTTATGGACAATCACTCCAGGAACCCCATCACATTTTCATGGTGAATATAGGTAAAAGTTCCCCAAGCTGCCCTGTCAAAGAAGAGGAAGAGGAGCCATAATGAAACCCCTCCAGACTTTTCTACCTTAAAAAGCTTGATCTCCATGGGGTAGGACATTTCCAAAGGGTGCTTCTGAAACTTTAGGCCAGTTGGGGAAAGAGACCTACACCAGCCCACACCAACTGTTCTGTCATATCTCAGGAACAATAAATAAACAATAACCATAATTAACAGAGGAGAAGGCTTCGAAAGAAATAGATTGGGATTGGGGTAGCAAAAGATGGAGAAATAGCTCTATTCCTGGAGGAGGGACGAAATTTCTCTGAAGTCTACACTTCTAAGAAATGAATCCAGTAGGGACTGCTGGGTCATATAATCGGTTAAGCAGCCAATTCTTGGTTTTGGCTCAAGTCGTGAGATCAATCCTTGCATCAGGTTCCACACACTCAGGGTGGTGTGCTTAAGATTCTCTCTCTCAACCCTTCTGCCCTTCTCCCTTTGTGCATACTCACTCTCTCTCTCTCTAAAGCAAATAAATAAATCTTTAAAAAAAGAAATGAGCCCATTAAAAGACTGAGACTTTTAACATAACATAAAAATGTTAACTCCTTTTGCTACACCCTACCACCACATTACCAAACCACCAGTAAAAGTAGTAAGTTATGACAAAAAGTTCTTCAAGACTGACTGTTTCTGAGAAACAGTAAAAAAGGAAGCCTTTTTAGAAAGATAAGAGAGCAGATAAAAGCAAGGACACTGAAGGTAGTAGAAGCTTTTGTGCTTGTAGCTACAATCATTAAACACAGTCTACTCCTTAGCTAGATTAATATAAATCTTCACTCTAAAGGCTTTGTTTTTTTAAACCTAAGTTTCTGTTACCCCCAAATTTCAACAACAGCTGCAAAACATCACTAAAAGAAAGAAAAACTCAGTGTGAAGAGACAGAGTAATCAGAAGAACAAGTCTCAGGTATGACGCAGATACTGGTATGGTCTGGCAAGTAATTTAACACAAGCACAATTTGTGTATTAAAGGAGCTAATGAAAGCAAATGGGCAAAATGTAAGATCAGATGGGTAACGCAAGTAGTGAGACAACAACTCTAAGAAAGAATCAAAAGCAATGTGGAAATTAAGGAAAAAAAAAAAAACAACACAGTAACAGGAATGAAGATGCCATCAAGAGGCTCATGAATACAACGGACACAGCCACAGAAAGAACCAGCTAATCTGCAAATAAGTTGATAGAAACTTCCCATCTGAAACACAAAGAGAAAATTAAAGAATGAAACAAACTTTACAGAACATCTAAGAATTATGGAATAATATTAAAAAGTGTAACATATATGCAACTAGAATATCAAAAAGAAATAAAGCAGTAGGTAAGAAAAAATGCTTGAAATCATAAGCCAAGAACTTTCTAAGATTAATGACAGACACCAAGCCACAGATATAAGATGCTCAGAGAACACCAAGAAGGACAACCAAAAATCCATAGCCTAGGCATAGGGTATTAAACTCAGAAAACCAAAGATAAAGTTCAAATCTCCAAAGAAGCCAGACCAAGGGGGAAGGGGGTGGTGTTGGGAACATTACCTGCAGAGGAATAAGGATACAATTTAGAGCTAATGCTCATCAGAAACCATGCAAGCAGAAAGAAATTCCAGTAAAATCTATCAAGCGTTGAAAGGGGAAAGAAAGAAAAAGAAAACCCCAAAAAAGTATCCTTCAAAAAAGAAAGATAATTAAAGGTTTTCTTAGGCAACAAAAAGAGGGAATTCCTTATCAGTAGAGCTCTCCCATAAGAAGTGTAAAAAAATATATATTTTTTCAGATTGAAAAGAATATTCCTTTTTTTCTTCTTAACTGATTTAAAAGGTAACTGATGTTTAATATGGTAACAGTAACAATGTATTTGGATATTCATATCATATGGAAAATTAAAAATAACATCAATATCAGAAAGAATCGGAGAGAGGAATTTTGAAGAGTCTTTTATAAATTACCTGTACTCCCTGTGAAATGATATATTGTCATTTAAGGTAGACCTAAATTAATTAAAAAATATATCTTACAAGTAGAAGGTAATTCCTCAAAACATTAAATACAAGTGATATGTCAAGAAAGAAGATGGGGCACCTGGGTGGCTCAGTCTGTTAAGTAGCTGCCTTCAGCTCAGGTCATGATCCCGGGATCCTGGGAACAACTCCACGTAGGACTGACCCTGCTATGTGGGGTGCCTGCATCTTTCTCTCCATCTGCCTTCTGCTCTGCCTACTTGTGCTCTCTATCTTTCTGTCAAGAATAAATCTTAAAAGAAAGAGAGAGAAAGAGAGAAGATAAATTTGAATCATCATATATGCCACTTAAGTAAAACCAGAATATGCAGAGAAAGACAAAGGAGAGAGGAAGAAACAAAATACACAAAGGAAATAGAAAACAGTTATAAAGATAGTAAATTTTAATCTAACTATATCAATAAACACTTTAAATTTGAATTGTCTAAACATACCAATTAAAAGAAAAAGATTGTCCAATTGGATGAAAAAAAGGTCCAAATATGTGTCATCTAGAAGAACCCAATTTTAAATATATTGACTCAGCTTAAATGTAAAGGGGCATAAGAGGTAATGTCATGCTAATACTAATCAAAAGAAAGTAGGAGGAGCTGTATTGATTTTAAGCAAAGAGGTGCTTGAACAAGTAAGATGATCAAGAATAAAGGAGGGATATTGCATAATGATAAGGTGTTCATTTCTCCAAGAAGAAAGATCTAAAATCAATAATGTAAGCTTTCTTCTTAAGAAATTAGAGAAAAAAGAACAAACCATATCTAAACCAATCAGAAAGGAAATACTCATTTGGAAAGAAATTGAAAACAAGAAAGCAAAAAGGGAAATCAAATTGAAAGCAATTTCCTTGAAAGTAGTAGCAAATGTGTTACTTTCTAGCCAAGTTAACCACACAAAGATGGAGGAGACATAAAGTACCCCACCATCAGAATAAAAAGAGAGTCATAAGAATTGATCCCACGGACACTGAAAAGATAGTAAAGAAGATATGGACTATCTTTCCATATGCTGCTGGTAGAAATGAAAAACGATACTGTCACTTTGGAAATGAGTTTGGTGATTTCTTAATCAGCCATTCATCTATTTACCATATGACCCATCAACCCCTCACTGCTCTGTAGTATTTACCAGAGAGACCTGCAAACTTTGGTTCACACAAACCCTATACACGATGTTTATAGCTCCTTTATCCATAATTGTTAAGACGGGACATGACTCTGCTCATACAACATTCTGGAAAGGAACAGTTACAGGAGAGTTTTCCAGAGGCTATGGAAGTGGGGGGGTGGAGTGTTCATCACCACACAGCACAAGGGAATGCTTGTGATGATGGTAGATCACTTTGTATCTTCATTGTATTGATAGTTACTTGCTTGTTTACATTTATGAAAACTCATGGAACTGTATATCAAAGGGGACATTTTCTGTAAATAATTTTTTTATTTACATACATTTTATTTTAATGAATTAAAAAAAAATCCAAGTTCTATTGATGTTGTTGCAAAGGCCAAGATTTCATTCTTTTTTTCCTGTAGGAACTTCGGTTAAAACACAAGTCGACAAGGAGAGAGACAGTTCAGAAAATAGTCTAAATTTCTACTATAGTATTTGTATCTATATATCTATATTTTATATCTATATCTCCATAACCCTCATAGAGATAACGTATGTAGCTGTTCAATTCATGCAGAGGATTCTTTGCTGAATCACGTTTTCAGGAAAATTATCCAAAACAAGCACAAAAACCAAAAACAAAAACAAAAGAAAAAAGCTTGAGGACATTATGCTAAGTGAAATAAGTCAGAGAGAAAAAGGTAAGAATTGTATGATCGCCTGTACATATGGAATCTACAACAAACAAAACCAAAAATCCCAAGTTCAACAAGGTCATAGATACAGAGAATAGATTGGTGGTTGACATAGTCTGGGGTGGGAGTGGGGGACGTCATAAAATACAAACTTCCAGTTATAAAATAGATAAATCATGGGATGGAATGTACAGCATTGGCAACAATAGTCAAAATAAAGTATTGCATATTTAGAAGTTGCTAAGAGAGTAGATCTTAAAATTTCTCCTCACAAGAAAAGTCTGTAACCCTGTATGGTGATAGATGTTGACCAGAATTATTGTAGTGATCATTTCTCAATATATACAATAGCTGGGTTATCTACATTATGTTGTATACTTGAAACTATAATATAATGTATTCAATTATGCTTCAATTAAAAAAAAAATCCAAGACTGTCGGTTAACCAGAGATGTATATGTCTACAGTTTCCATGGATACAGAACAAAAACAAACACACAAAATGGCAGAATCGAACTAACCACACGCATTTTGTCTGTTTTAAAAACTTGAGTATCCAGATCAATAAATTTATTAGTGAGTTTCTAGAACTTTTTTTTTTTTAGCTTAGTGAGGTCCTAGCAAATTGTTCATCTAACTCCCAAGGAACTATCTGCACTTGAGGGTAACTAAGTAATGCTTTCAAAGATGTAAAGTTGATAAGTGCATGAGCCCTGACCCTGCTCTGTGTCCTTATTTGGTATTTGTCAGTCACATCTGAAGTATTGTATCTCTGTCTTTCTTTTTTTATTTTTTTTCTTTTCCTGTATCTTACATGAATCATCCAGAGAAGGGCAACTTTGATAGTGAGAGATCTTGAAATCTATCACATGTGTAACACAGTGAAATTGGTTACACACAGTCTACAGAGAAATGATATTTTAGTTATGAGAGGAGGTCCAAAGAATGGTTTTCAGTGATTTGAGAGACTCATAAAACAAACAAACAAAGAATTGGGCTTATTTCACATTTTTGAAAGAGTTCAAAGAGAATACACCATGAATATCAGAAATCTTATGAAAAGGGCAGATAATAATACTTGAAAATTATGGTAATCCCTTCAGATTTCTCACATTCTTGAATTTGATTTAAATTTCTGTTGATGAGATGGGTGTCTTGCAAAATAGTAAACTCTTCTTCACATGAATTCTTAAGAATCTCCATTGGAAGTTTCATCCCGATGACCTTCAGGTTTCCTATCAACCCAGAATTTTATGGAATTTCACCGTCACATTACAAAAAGGAAAGTCTTCACTGGGTGATGAATTAATGTTGGTGACCATGTTTTAAGTCTAGTACGCTGCAGACCTTAAGAAAGAATAGAAAATGATTGTTTCAAAACTAGTGATTTTGTGTTTGGGTTATGAACAGAAAACTATGAATTCTGATTTTTCCACTTTATTTTCCTACTGATATACTCAGAAAGCATAAAAGGAGATGCAGAGTTCAAGGAATACTGGTAGCTCACGTGTCCACCTATGTGGGAGTTCTACTGTTGAAACAGAAGAGCAATGACAGACAAGAATAAAGAAAGGAGGCTATTTCTACCCACAACAGCACATCCTTAGCTGAGAGAGGAAATTTCCTAAGTAGAGGTATCATCTCCGACCCCATCAACACACCACACACACACACTCACACACATCACACACATACTGCACAGAAGCAATTTAAGGTGAATAGATTTTTACTTCTGTATTAGCATTCTGCATCTATATTTCTTAATTTCAAAGGGCTATTGTGAATATGGGGATGGATTAGAAAAATAAAAATGACTGTCCAGTAGTAAACTCTGTAAGTGATCATTATAATCATCAGCAAAACTTCTCCATCTTTGTTGCTCTCTTTCCCTCTGTTTTTACTTCTTACCTTTTATTTATTTTGAAATATATATATATATATATATATATATATATGTGCACACATATGTTTTTTGGGGAGAGAGAAAGAGTGTGAGAGTGGGGGAGGCAAGGGAAGAAGGAGAGAGAGAATCTCAAGCAGAGTCCACACCCAGCATGGAGCCCAACAAGGGGCTCAATCTCAGAACCCTGAGATCAAGACTTAAACCAAAATCAAGAGTTCAATGCTTAACCAAATGAGCCACCCAGCCGCCTCTTGAAATCTATTTTAACTATTATTTAAGATATTAAGTACCTAAAATATCCACCAGGAATATGAAACATGTTCCACAAATCAACATTTGGCATTAAGACCGGGATTCTTTTTTTTTTTTTTTTAAGATTTTATTTGTTTACTTGATAGAGAGAGATAAAGAGATAAAGAAAGAGAAAGAGAAGGCACACAGGCAGGGGGAGAAGCAGGCAGAGGGAGACAGAGAAGCAGGCTTCCCGCTGAGCAAGGGGCCCAGTGTGGGACTCAATCCCAGGACCCTGAGATCATGACCTGGGATCATGACATCTTGATGACTCAAGGGCACATGAAATTCGATATACCTAACCCTAAACTCATCATTGTGCCTCCCTCCACAACTCTTCACTGTTCTCCATATTGCCTACACTCAGGAATGGTTCCACCCTCCATCTAGTTCCATGAATTGGAGAGTTGAGGTACGCTTTGTCACACCTCTTTTCCTTCCATCTCTCACCACGTTCTCATCTTAATTTCCTGAGTACCTATGGCTCCAACCTGACCCTTCCTTCCCTTGCCTTTGAATCAGTTCTCTTCTTGGAACTAAACTAATATAACAGCTTTCTAACAATAAAGCATCTTGCAAGTCTGTTCTCCATATAGCAAAGCCACCTAATGGGGAAGGGGGTGGGTATACACACGAACACACACACACACACACACACACACACACACACTTATACTTTTTTCAATCTTTTTTTCTAAATATTTATTATTTATTTATTTTAAAGATTTTATTTATTTATTTGACAGAGATCACAAGTAGGCAGAGAGGCAGCCAGAGAGAGAGAGAGAGAGAGAGAGAAGCAGGCTCCCCACTGAGCAGAGAGCCCCACATGGGGCTCGATCCCAGAGCCCTGGGATCATGACCTGAGCCGAAGGCAGAGGCCTTAACCCACTGAGCCACCCAGGCGCCTCTTTTTCTAAATATTTAAATGGCATTCATTTATCATGAAATAAAGACTCAAAGGTCTAGGGGCGCCTGAGTGGCTCAGTCAGTTAAGCAGCCAACTCTTCATTTTGGCTCAGATCATGATCTCAGAGTTGTGAGATCGAGTTCCACCATGGGTTCTGTGCTGAGCATGGAGCCTACTTAGGATTCTCTCTCTCTTCCTCTCTCCACCACCAACCTCTCCCCACCACTACAATGTAGGTTTTTTCTCTCTCTCTTTCTTTAAAAAAAAAAAATAATAATAATAAAAAATAAAATTTAAAAAAAAAAAAGCCCCAAACATCTAATACAGTCCATAAGGTGTACCAAGCATTGCCCCGCCCACACCCTAGCCTCATCTCCCCCCAATACTGACCCCCTCATTCCAGGACCTGCAGCCACACTGGCCTCCTCTCATTCTCCCTTAAGACACACCATGCTCCTGCTGCAGCATTAGGGGACTTTGTAAAGGTCTTTTCTTCTGCTTAGAATATGCTCCTCTCCCATACTTGCCTGTCCTGACCAGTTCAAATTCTCCTATCTTATACTTGACAACATCATGTGCCTCCTATCACACAAAGCAGTGATTGTACTATTCCTGTATTCGTGTCATTACTTAACTCATTTCTGTCTTCCTCCACTAGATTGCAAATTCCATGAACTCGGGATATGTTCCTGTTTTGCTCTGTTTCATTTTAACACAGTGTCTGCCACGATGAGATTCAATATGCATTTGTTGAATGAATGATTTTTTTTAGGTCATTTACAGAAGAGAAGAGCGTTTTGAACCATTTGAACTCTCTGTAGCATTCTGACCCCAAGGTGGAAGTATTGACCCCTCATCTGTGTTCTTCTTTCATACTATATAACACTTATCACATCAATTTTTAGTTATTGGTTATTATCTTTCTTGGCAAGCCAGTGACTTATTGTTTTGGGTATGAAGAGTGTTTTATTCATTTGTACATCCTCTGTCCCCAAAGAGCACGGGACCTTAGTGAGAACTCAGCACAAGGTATTTGGGGTGACCTCTGTGGCTCCAACAATGTAGAAGACAGGGCTGCCATTTCTCTGTAACAATATAATCCCAGCCAGATTTATACAACACAGACTCAGTCACTCTTCAAAGGGGAATTTAGACTATATTCACCCAAAATGGATAAATCAGAAAATTCAAACTCCAGCCTCATTACCCAGTTTGATTAATAAATTGGTTTCAAGTTTACTGATGCTCAGTTTGCTTTGATTTCCAGTTGAACACCTTCCATAGAAATGACACGTGCTTTTCATAGAAGGGAAAAATTCATTTCAATTTGACAATCCTTCATGGAAACCCCGGGGACAGCCAAAGTCCTAAAAAGTGTACGAAATCATTAATAAAAAACATACTTAATTAAGTTCCTTGCTCCTCTGATTTGTGAATTTTTGCTTTGTTCCATGATTTCCTAGATAACCAGCTTCCAACTAGGGAAGAGCATGGACTTGAGAAATGTCCTTTATTTCGGGAATTAAAATAAAATCGAGACCATGGCAAAGCCAAGGTGGAAACAAGTTGCACATCATTCCAGAAGTTACGATTAACTAGCAGCTGCCCCATCTATTAGTTCTGTGTCCTCTTGGGTTTCCTCTGTGTCTTCCTCTCCCCATCTAGAATATGACGATAAAAATACCACCGAACTCACAGGGTTGTTATGGAGAGTAAAGAATTAACACATACGAAGTGCTTAGAATAACGCCTGACTCGTTTTAAAACCGAATGAATGTTCGTATCAAAATGATCGTCGTCATCATCATCGAGTTGCTCCAGGGATCATCAGAATTTTGCCTCTGATGAAGTCGGAGGGCTACTCCCTCCGAAAATAATAATAATAATAATAATACATTTTTAAGAGCTCGGTCATAGCGTGAGAATCATAAATGATATCAAAGGCAGTGCTGAAACAAAGGGGGTACTTCGAGGATGGGCCTGGGATTCAATTTCTAGGCCTGGCCATCGCATTAGAAACCCTTCCTGGCGCAGAAGCCGCGCGCCGTTTGTCCCGGCCGAGGGGTCGATAAGCGCGCAGGATGTGCTCATTTCTGGTTAAGCGCGTGTGGATGTGCGCTCGGCGAACAATGGGCTCCGCCAGGGAGACCTGCGCCCGGCCCCCGCGCCCCCGGCCCCCACCGGCGCCCCGTTTCCGGACTTTCGGCCGCACACATCCCCCCTTTGTTTTCCCGGGCCCGGCCGCGCGTGTCGCTGCCGCGGCCACCCCACCAAGCTTTTCCGCCGGCCGCGCCTCGCCCGGGGGGCGCGGGGTCGCGGGGAGGAAGCGCGGGAGGAAGCGGAGGGCGGCGGGCGGCGGCGGCAGGGGGCGGCCGGGGGCCGGCGGGCGGCCGGGGGCTGGCGGCCCGGGGGCCCGCGGAAGTGCGGCCGCCGCCCGCCGCGCTCGGGGAAGGTCTGCGCGCCGCGATAAGGCCCTGCCCCGGCCCATTGTCTGCGCGCCGCGGCCGCCCAGTGAAAGTTCCCGGCCTGGCGGGATGCGCAGCGCCGCCGGCACCTGCACGCCGCGCCCGGGGGGGGGGGGGGGGGAGAGGAGCGTGAGACGCTGCCCAGGGTGACACCACCGCCCCCCGGGGACCCTGGACCCTGCCAAACCGCGAGGGTGGAGAGGCCGCACCCCGAGGGTCGCCGGCCCATGCACTCCGGTGGACTTTAAGGGAGCCCCGTCAGACGGATCGCATGTCCGGTGATTTGCCAGGGAAAATGCCCTTGGGTTGGGGCCAACGTCGGATCTATCAGTTCTCAACTTTGGGAGGGCCAAGGACACTTGCCCTCATAAGCCTCCTGGTCAATTAAAAACAAACAAACAAACAAAACAAGAAAGAAAAACGAGCAATACAACACTGAAAGGAAAAGTGTAAATTTCTACAAATTAACGTGTTTACTATACACACGCACAAAGGGCACACATCGATATAAGGTTGCTATTTACAAGATAATTACAGGATTTCAAAAAACAAACTTCTTTTTTGTTTTTAATTCTAAGAGATTGGGTTTGGAAAGGAAACCTCACGTTGAAAGTTGGATGATGAAATATTTTTCTTCCTTCAGTCGATTTGGGGTACAGCTGTGGTTGTTCAACCTCATTTGGAGACCCCTGGGATTTCAGAAGTGTAAATGTGAAACCCTTTCTTTCCCAGGCCAAAGGGAAGGCCACTGGTGGATCTAGGAGCCAGGCCGGTTTCAAGCCTATTTTCTCTGTGTTTGCCTTTTGCCAAACCTATGGAGATGCTAATTACAGAGACCAGCCTGCAGAAGCAGGGAATACCATAGAAAAGAACATGCCATTCGTTCATAAACTATTACATATGAGACTATCGCGTTGTGTTTCTTTCAAACTGCCTGCTTTTCTTTGACTACACATAATGCTCTAAATGAGCTACTCACTACTACACCAAGAGCCAGTTGGAAAATAAAATGTACTTTAATAAAAAAAAAAATATGCATCATAAATAGCCGACCCCTCCAGCCCTGTTCATCTTCTTTGAGCTATCGGGAACCTCTTTATAAATTGTAGATTACAGTCATGTAAATTCTGTGCTATCTGGTAAAGATTTCATTGAACACTAGTGATGTGGTTTTAGAATATAGGTGTGGTTTGATGGGGTGAGGTCCAGAGCCCCTGGCCAAGAGAGAAATCTTGAGATGTGTTTGGTGCAAAAAGGTGGTTTTATTCAAGCAGGCAGACAGGATGGACCCTTGGGCAGAAGACCTTCTCTGGAGTTGTGAAGAGTAATTGATCATACACTATAGGGTTCAGGGAGATGAGATGAAGGGAGGTTTCAAAAGAACCTTCATAGGCTAAGGAAGACCTGGGAGAGAGAGATCTAGGAGAGATACCAGAGGCCTTGCCATTGTCAGGTTAAAGTGGTTTTTCCCTCTAGTAGAGCAATAGCACTAAGATAGCTGATAGCGGGGAGCTTTTCTGGAAGAGTATCACACACATCCCACCTAGGAGTGGGGGGTTGGAAGGGGGTTGCAGGGTGTCAGCCCTTGCTTTGTGCTCAGCTAGCCTTTTGCTCCCTCCTCACTACTACCTTATTTGCAGCAAAACCAGGTTAGTTTCCTTTTGCCAGTACAACTCAACATCATTTTGTGGGTCTGTGTACATTGTGTGTATGCCACATACCTTTGTGGTCTTTGGACTTCCCCTTTGAACTGATGATAAAAATCTGCCCGATTCCTTCATATCATAGGAGAACAATAAATTCTTTCATCTGTTTTCAGATTTGTATCTGTATGAGAATCATGATTTCAGCTCTTTCAAAAAACTACTTTTAATCAAGCCTCCCAATTAAGAGTAACACAAGTCAGGGGCACCGGGGTGGCTTTGTGGGTTGGGCCTCTGCCTTCGACTCAGGTTATGATCTTGGGGTCCTGGGACAGAGCCCCACATCGGGCTCTCTGCTCAGCGGGGAGCCTGCTTCCCTTCCTCTCTCTGCCTGCCTCTCTGCCTCCTTGTGATCTCTGTCTGTCAAATAAATAAACAAAATCTTAAAAAGAAAAAAAAAATAACACAAGTCAAAAGGAACATATGAAGGAAAAGAAGCCAAAAACAAACAAACAAACAAACAAACAAACAGTGATAGCTTTAGTTCACTGTGAGATGCAGAAGCTAAATCCATTAATTTGTTCACTATATATATATATGGAGCGCTACCTGAGAGCTTATTACAGTAGGAGGCAAATGTGAAGCAATTATCTCATGGAATCGTTTTTATTAATCAGTGAAGAAGTTGAACAGATGTAGACAGAGTCTCGGAACTGAGGTCAAAACATCTGTATTTAAATCCTGGATGCTGCCACTGAAAGCATGTGGGTGGTCCAAGCGAGTTTCTTAAAACTTTGAACCTCAGTTTTCTAGTCCATAAAATGAACCAAATATCTACTCCCCAGGGTTGTTGAAGAAATAAATGAAGTAGTCTTAGTGACAGGGCTGCTACTGGGTCTGATGTTCCCGAAATGTTGGTTGATTCCATATTCAGTTGTGTTCTGCTAGTTAATTTGGGTACAGATACAGGGAACAGCAGAATAGGACAAGATCTTCAAATTGAAAAGATATCAACATAGGGTGGAAATAAGATTTAGAGGTCGAAATACTTTTTTTTAAGCCCTCTCCTTTCTTTATTTTTTTTTTTTAGATTTTATCTATTTATTATTTAGAGAGGGAGGTGGGGAGGGGCAGAGGGAGAAGGAGAGAGACAAGCCTCAGGCAGAGTCTTTCCTGAGCACAGAGCCCAAAGCAGGGACTCAGGGGCTCCATCCCAGGACCCTGAAAGCATGACCTAAGTCAAAATCAAGAATCTGATATTCAACAGACCGACCACCCACGTGCCCAGAGGCAGATCTTAATTTAACATTCAGGTCCTGTGTTTAGCAGCAGACCTTCAACTAGTAAAATGATCTCTCTGAACCACTGCTTTTTCATTGAACAGAGATTAATATGTCTACCTGGGATAGTTGTCCAAAGTGAGACCAGGAATGCCCAGTTTGGCTTGGGACAATGCCCTTCAGAAAGAACACTCAATGAAATGTACCTATCATTAAGACATAACCCAATAATTAAACTCAACATCTCTCTAATTATGACCATAATTCTTGATTGACAGCAATATATTCTATGGACAAACCAAATGGTGTGATTCCTTCTTTTTTTTTTTTTAAGATTTTATTTATTTATTTGACAGAGTTCACAAGTAGGCAGAGAGGCGGGCAGTGAGAAAGGGAAGTAGGCTCCCTGCCAAACAGAAAGCCCAATGCGGGACTTGATCCCAGAACCCTGAGATCATGACTTGAGCCGAAGGCAGCGGCTTAACCCACTGAGCCACCCAGGCACCCTGATTCCTTCTTTTCAAAGGAAACAACAATGAATCAAAAGTCCTTCTTCCAGCTTGAGCACACTCTTTTTCAGAAAGCGGCTGCAGGCCAAAGAAGGGAACTACACTTTGAGAAATAAAACAATGGGCACCTGGGTGGCTCTGTTGGTTAAGCATCTGCCTTTGGCTCAGATTAGGATCTCAGGGTCCCAGGATCTATTCCCGCATTGGGATCCCTGAATTCCTGCTCAGTCTCCATCTGCCCCTCTCTGCTGCTTGTACTCTTTCTCCATCTCTCTTTCTCTCTCTATCGAATAAATAAATAAAATCTTTAAAAAAAAATAGTCAAATAGCAAATCTGTTTCTACATGGAGAAAGGGATGTTTACTTGTCATCTGTAACCACGGCCTCCACTGGGGTACAAGGAAGCAGGAGCTTCAGGAACCAAATAGAATTATCCACATGGTTTAATGGTTCCTGGAATGAGGAATGTTTTCAGTCCGTGGCAAGCATACATGAAGTCTTAATTACGCTGTGTCTGATATTTGATAAGCAGAGGCTGGCAGAGTGGAAGCGTACACACTACACTTACTACAACACGTAGTAGACAAGTAAAATCAAGGGTGGTCAGAATTACATCTAAGAAAAGCTTCATCCAACACAGCCACTCAATGATCACGCAACCCCCAAACCCCTACCTTGCACCATAAACTAAAGGCACAGCTGGTTAGATTAAAGGTGTACACCAGACCTACAGACACCCATCAACGGACCCCTGAAGCAGCCAAGCAGGGACGATATCAACAAGATTCTCTTTCTGAAATTTAAATCAGAAAACAGAAGCGTCAAGCCATTGAGAGTGAAAATCTAAAGTTCTACAGAAATGTAGAGAGGCAGCAGGAGGGACCTAGGAACCTAACATGTCCGGCCAAACCCAAATTATGAGTTAGCATCAACAGTGAGTAAGTGGCTATATTAGTAGAGAACAGAGAGCCAAGCAAACATATAACCCAGAGGGTTCTGTGGCCTGAGATTAGTGGCCATGCACCCCCTTTTTCAGAATGGGCACTTGTCCCTAGAGGGCAGCTGCCCAGCCAGGGACCATGTCTAGTCCTCTGTGTATCTGCAGAAATTATATGTGGTAGCCCCTGGATTGTGATCTTTAGGATAAAAGAGGGACTTTTCTCTTTCTTCTTTCACACTGGCTAGACCCAGAAGACCTCAGAGCTCTAAGGGACTCAAAACCCACATGACAGAAGGAGCCTGGACGCCTATGTCTTGATGGGAGGACAGCTACTCACTGACAGGAATTCCTGCTTGGGACTGTTTCTGCACTTACTTGAGGTGACTTGAGACAATCATCTCAGACTCTTACATTTATAGAGAAAGAGCTAGATGGATAGATGGATCTACCCATACACACACACACATACTTACGCACTTAAGAGACTTATAATTTTTATTTTTCGTATACATTTCAGATTTTTACATACCTTTCTAACATGAACATATGTTTTCTATAAAACTAATATGGGTATGCACCTTTCCATACAAAAATAAACAGTCACTCTCTATCTGGCGTGGCCAGCCTTTTCTTACTCATTGAGGCCCTAACATTCCTGATAAGTAACATGCAATATCTTGATCCTTCTTGATAAAATATTTACTATATAAAAAGGGGAGCAAACAAGCAGTAAAGGAGTGCCTGAACTTGCTGAAACAAAATACTTTCCTATAAAATGAATAACTAGGATTAGGGTTCTTGTTCTCCCTGGAGGCTGTCATGTCAATGATATGTTGAGAGGTTACCTATTGTTGCTTATTACTGAAACATGACTGGAAATGAGTATTTTGTTGAGCTAGCATCATTCCTTCATGATTTGAACAGGTCACTGTTACACTGAAATGTTTCTAGGCTAAGCCTGGGATTCAAAAGGGGGTAGGCCATTTGCCAATTGAAACTTCCAACCCCGGAAAGAGAAAATATTCTGTCCAAGTTAGGGCATCCCAGGAACTAATTTTGTGTCAGGAAGAGTTTGGGATCTCTTCTGTAACTCAAAAATATGTCTAGAACCTTAAAAGAGAGAAATGAGAGAGAGAAGAGGGAAGGGGGGAGAAAAGCAAAATCAAAGGAACAAAAATGCTGAGCTATATTTTCCCTTGACACCCAAGGCCACAGTGTACAGAAACAGGGGACAAGTGAGTGTCAATTTCTGTTGCGGATACAAGATACAATAGCAGGGTGACAACCTTAATGCAAATAAATGAAGATCACCGCCAACCTTGAACGTCCTTTGAAAGTTAGTGGGAAAATGTGGCATTATATAATTTTGTGTGTGTGCAAAGAAAAGCAATAGGCAACATATATTTCAATAAACATATTTGTTGTAGCCAATATTCATTGGCTCTCGATTCTAAATATTCATTCAAACTTCTGGCACAAAGACATGAAACATATGAATTATAGAATCCTGACTGATTATTCTGTCTTTATGTTTTGCATTCGAAATGTGAATTTCTACCTACCAGAATTAACAAACTCGATCCTAATCCCGTGCCCCTTCGGGAAACTCGGTCCTTATGGTCTTTTCTGAGGCACTGAATCATCCTTTTTGTAATATGATGCTCCTGGAACTTTTTGAGACTTCCTAAATATGGGCTGGGAAGGAACATATCGGTGTAGCGTGGAAAGCATAAGATACTTAATTTTAAGGGAAATCTCTTCTTTCTTTTCTTTTTGACAGAGGCGGATCCTGCTGTGTGTGACAAATATGTTCTAGAAGAAAGCTCAATCTAGATGTTATGTGTAACTTTATCTTATTCCCCTTTGAGCACTACTGTTCTTACAAAATGATCTCTCCACTGCCCAAAGTCATTACATTCTTTCCCTTTCACATTGTCCCTCTGTAAATGTCAGGCATAACTACATTTTTATTTGCAGAGATACTACTGCTATGAATGAGTAAAAATTTTCTGCTCCCCCGCCTCTTTCTCTTTACCCTCTGCGCATTCTACTAATATGATTTGTTGAACAAATTGTTCCATTAATCTGGGGCTGTTTGACAGAGTGAGAAAATAAGTGCCAAAGTGAGAAGATTCACAAGAATCGGAAATCTCTGTGCCTCTTTCTCAAGGTAAATAGTTATTATATCAGGGTGTCAGACTGGTGAAATGGATGTGCTTTCATTCTCAGTTTGTAAATGTCACTTTTCCTCAGCCCATCAGGGTGACAAATGAGGTGTGGGTTACAGGAAGAGTTCATTCTTTGACAAAGTTCTTAACAGTCTATTTCAACAGAAAGCATCCAGCCTTCCTCACTTTCATAATCTAAGCCCTGTGCCACTGCCAGAAACTTCCCAGGGCTTGTCTTATTGCTTCATCACGGTTCTCCAAGAGAAACATGTCTATAACACAATTTAAAATCTCAAATGAAAGTAAAAGTAAATTAGATTAGAAGCGAGTGTATAAGCTGTAACCCTGATTTCCCAGGGAAATTCCACTGACTGGTTCTCAAGATTTTATGATCCCCGGGAAATGCATTATATTTTATTTTTTCTTTAAATGTTCTTTCGCTTTTTTAAAAATACACATTTAATCTCAAAAGACTTTTTTTTACACCTTTTTTGTGTGAGTTAATTAGTGAGTATATCATATAAATAATCGAGGTAGACAAGTTGCTCCAACAGCAAATGAATGAGGGTCTGAGTGAAAGATAATACTACATCTGATTCAAATCCTTCCCCACAAAACACGCTTCTTTGGTGAACCTAAGAATATAATATTTGAACAGC
Organism: Mustela putorius furo; assembly: GCF_011764305.1. NCBI lineage: Eukaryota > Metazoa > Chordata > Mammalia > Carnivora > Mustelidae > Mustela > Mustela putorius. The sequence goes on along the minus strand of NW_025422115.1, from coordinate 1,097,047 downwards.
ACTGAGACAGGTTGGTTTTACCAGTAAAAGAAGCTAAAGATAATATGTGCAAATAGACAAAACCCTATGTCATTCATGCCAGGGAAAAAACATCATTAGTGGCCATAATTAGAAAGATCGATGCTGAAAAATGGGACATAAGTTGATGCTGCTGATCCAAGATCACATGCAATTGTCTTTCGAGCACAACTAAACATAGTTTGCTGGTGAGGTTCATTATCACTGTGATCTATCGTCTGCCAATTTGCCACGTCGGCCCTTCAGTGATTAACAAAGGAACCACAAGATTCAATTCTTGATGTAACACGGTCTACCGTTTTGCCAACCCAGTTTTCATCTCTGTGTCATTTAAAGTCCCCGACCCTTGGGGCACCTGGGTGGCTCATTGGCTTAAAGCCTCTGCCTTCGGCTCAAGTCATGATCTCAGGGTCCTGGGATCGAGCCCCACATCGGGCTCCCTGCTCAGCAAGGAGCCTGCTTCCCCCCCACACCACCTGCCTCTCTGCCTACTTGTGATCTCTGTCTGTCAAATAAATAAATAAATCTTAAAAATAAATAAATAAATAAATAAATAACAAAGTCCCTGAACCTTGATTTCATCTATAGGATGAGTATGATGTCAGTGTTTAACAAGCAGTTGTGAGGACCAAGTGAGATATTAGCAGTGTACCATCTATAAAGTGTTATTTGGTTACATATCTGTATTTTTCTTGGGATGAACATCAGTAGATTTCTAAAGTTTACAAATTCCCAAAAGATAACATACCATTGATTTTAAAATTGTTAGTTACAGAGAAAAAGAAAAAAAAATGAATTAGAAGATAGGACAAAAAACCAAGAGAGAAGAAAGATATACTATTGATCAACAATGTCAACCTCAACAAAACAGCCAAGTCCTTGGGGTTGAGGAAACAGGATGTAAAAAGGAAAAGAGAAGATGAAAATAATCTGCCAGTCCAAAGGCTCCAAGGGAAAACCTAGAAAGTATGGTGGATGACTAGCAGAGCACTATGGGAAAGCTCTAAGACAGGAGAAGCAGAGGGTCAAAGCACCTCAAGAAGCACGAGCTGAGGAGGACAGGAACTCCACCATGCATCATCAGGCCTTGGACTCTATGAGTGTTGCTGTGGTGAGCAAGAGGGAAGTTCATGGCTACAAAGACACAAAGGATAAAAATAGAGAAGGTATTTTCCTTGCTTCTTTCACATGGGTCACGGAACCAAGCTTCTTAACTGTATACACTTTCAAAACTTATCTGTTCTTAACTTAAAACACACACACACACACACACACACACACAGCAGGGATCATAAAGGGAAATTTTACTCTATTCAACCAAATTATAACTGAAAACTTTGCCTATCCAAAGATGCCATAAATATTGGGAAAACAAGCCAAAAGCAGGCAGAAGTTCTTGTCAATCCATAAAACCAGAAAGTCTATTAACTAGAATATATATTTTTAAAATTTTATAAGTCAATAGGAAAATTACAGTCAACCCAAGAAAAAGATTGCAGTGGGCACATTCCAGAATAGAAAATCCACAAGACCAATGAATATAGGAAAAATGTGCTCAATGTTATTAGCATTCAGGGAAATTGAAAGAAAACCACAACGGGTGATATTTGGGAAAACTGACTGAGGCTGCTTGGGACATTGCAGTCAGGGGTAAGGACCATAATATTGCAGGGAAGAGCAAGAGTAATGGACTTCACCAGGGATGAAAGCTGAGCTAAGACCATAAATGAGGTGATACATAGTGATGTCACTATTGATTAATTTACTTACTTATTTATTTGTTTAAGTAAGTTCTCTACCCAATGTAGGGTTTGCACTCATGACCCTGAGGTCAAGAGTCCCATGCTCTACTGACTGAGTCAGCTAGGTGTCCTAAGGAACACTTACAGAGTATCTCCCAAAGTGGTTTGGGTCAGACAGTTGAGAACTAACCCCCGAATGGGGAGAGCATTTTAGAAACCAGTCTTAGTGATCCCACAGCTCTTAGCATGAGTCAACCAGGCAAGCCAGGCAAGGAACACATTTCAAATATCAACATGATAAGTAACATGGAAAGATTTGGGTTCTACGTCTAGACCAATGCCTTTCTCTAAATAACCAGAAAGTGACCTCTAGCCAACTAACCCATGTAGTTGTTTGTACAGTGGTACTTCTAGGTACTTCTTGAATTCCATATTAGAGGTTTCCTGTCTTGCCCTATGCTCATAAGTATTATCTGGGAAAGCAAAAGAAGTCTAACAAGACAGCTTCCCACTGTGCCGGAAACCTAGGCTGAGTAAGAAACTCTCATTGAAATGTACAGGTGGAAACAGTGCATATAAATTTAGTCAAAAAAAAGGTCAGAATTTGCTATGGTGAAATAATATGCCTCAGAAAGTTAGTAATAACTGACTTCTTCAACTCAGATTTTAAGGTTATCAAAAATTAGTAGTTGAAACCTGAGTGACTCTAAATCCTTCTGCCTTGTTTCGGCATTGTATATATTTTCCAAATCTTAAGGCATTAAGAAGGTATGTTGATGTTTAACCTTTCAAAGATGTGATTACAATCCCACTGCATTTTTTTTTTTGATAAACCGTATCCATATGCTACTATCTCATGTTCCCAGCAAACTTATAAAGTGGACAAGACAGGCTTTAACATTCCTTACTGTACATTAAGGAAACTGAGACCCAGAGTTTCTAAAGTATTTATGTAAGATCTCAAGAGTAAGTGAGGTGCCAGGATTGTGAAACTCTAACCCTCTTGTGCTAAGACAACCATCTTTCAGTCGTATCAGACTGCTCCTGAGGCATTTTGTTGGGGCAACTATGAAAGTATGGGTGCTATCTGGAAGGAAAGTTTTTTGGTATATTCACCTGAAGTCATTTATTATACACGGTCCTTGGTCCGCACAGCAGTCACAGAGGTAAGAGAGTAAGTGAGTGGTGATTTGGAGGTTCTATGCCATAAAAGGTGTGGAGGGCCTTGACTGGGGTGGATGGTGACACTGACAGAAGACAATGATAAAAAGGGACTGGGAAGGGTAAGGGCAGACTGGGGTGGGTCTGTCAAAGATAAACCCTATCTTCTTAAACTGAGGTCAAGTCCTATAACACAGACTTTACCTCTCTTCTCCAAATGCATACCCATTACTTTTACTTTCACAGCGAAAAATTAACCTATGCATCTACGGATGCAAACGTTGAAGCTCAGGTTCCGATTTTGAAAGGGCCCCTGTATGAAGAGACCATCTATCACCATATTACATGTTTTTAGATTACTTCTGTCTGTGTTTTTAGTGGTTCTAATTGAGAAAACAACAAGCTGGGGAAATATTTGTGACATACTATTAATATTCTTAATCTATAAAGAGTTCTTCTAAATCAGAAAGAAAAGGAGGACTACCCATGAGAAAAAGTATAAAGAATGTGAACACTCAATTCTCAAAAGAATGCAAATGACCACAATAAATATATAAAATAATATTTTCCTTTACTAGTGATCAAAGAAATTCAAATTAATATGAGATCATTTTCATCTTTCATTTAAAAAAATTAATGACATTTCCTGGTGCTATGGATGATACAGGAAAAGAGATGTTATATATTGCTGTGGGAAGGTAATTGGTATGTTTTTCTGGAGGGCAATTTGGTAATATGTATCAAAAGCCTGAAAAATGTTCTTAGTTTTGATTCCTTAATTTCCACTTCGAAGAGGTAAAAGTAAAATTGAAGTGATTAACTCCTTGTATGAAGCCAGAACTATCCTGATTTTACAACAAGACAGTGACATTACAGACAAAACAATTAGAGATCAACATCTCTCATCAATATGGATTTAAAATATTTAAGAAAATATTTGCAAATCTAATCAAGCAATACATAAAAAGTACCATCACTATCAATTACAGTTTATTCCAGGGCCACAAGATTGGTTTATCATCTGGAATAAATCAATGTAATTCTCCATTTTATTTTTTATTTTTTATTTTAGAAAGAGCATGAGCAAGGAGGGAGAGAGGGGGGAAGAGAAAGAATCTTAAGAATATTAAGCAGGCTCCATGTTGTGTGAAGCCTGATGTTGGGCTCTATCTCACAACCTTGAGATCATGACCTGAGCTGAAATGGAGAGCTAAATGGACTGAGTGGTCCAGGCACCCTTAATTCTCTATTTTAGTAAAATAAATAAAAGCATTTTTTTCAGTAGGTGTAGGAAAAATTCCCTGACAAAATTCAATGCTCATTCATGATAAGGAATTTCTAGGGGCGCCTGGGTGGCTCAGTGGGTTAAAGCCTCTCCCTTCGGCTCAGGTCATGATCCCAGGGTCCTGGGATCGAGCCCCGCATCAGGCTCTCTGCTCGGCTGGGAGCCTGCTTCCTGCTCTCTATCTACCTGCCTCTCTGCCTACTTGTGATCTCTGTCAAATAAATAAATAAAATCTTAAAAAAAAAAAAAGAATTTCTATATACTAGGGATAATAAGAAACTTCTTCAACCTAATAAAGAACACACATGATAAATCTATAGCGGTCATCATAACTTATGCTAAAACTAAGAACATTTTCCTTTAAACTGAGAACAAAGCATGGTTATTGTTCTTACCATTTATGATCAGCATTTTACTGAAGGTCCTAACCAATGCAATAAGGTAATATAAAAGAAAGAAAACACATGAATATTAGAATCAAACTATCTTTTTAAATGATGACATTTTTCTATACTTTTAAATTCCAAGTAATTAAAAAGAATGCAAGAAAAGAGGGGGAAAAAAGGAGACAAAGAAGGAGGAAAGAAAACTGTTCTTCAAAAAACACCATTAAGAAAATGTAGTCAAGCCATAGGCTGAGAGAAAATATTTGCCGTCTGTATCCAAATTGTTTCAGTTGCTCTTGAAACTCAATTATAAGACAAAATTTGGGCATATAGTTGAACAAACACCAGAAAAAATCAAGAGGAATGGTCAATAAATAACAGGAAAATTATCAACTTTGTTAGTGACAAGGAAATTCAAATTTGAAATCAGAATGAGATACAATTATGCATCTACAAGAATAGAAATTGTTAAAAAATTAAATTTAAAAATTAAAATTAAAAATTAAAAATTTTTAAAAATGACAAAAACAAGTATTGGCAAGGATGTGGAAAAACTTAAATCCTTATTTGTTAATGAGAGTAAATAATTCATCTATTCTGAAACACATGTTGATATTTCTTACAAAGGCAAATATATACTTAACATAGGACACAGAAATTTCACTTCTAGATATTTACCCCACAAAATGGAAACATATGTCTACAAATAATCTGGATGTAAATTTTTGCAACAGTTTTATTTATACTATCCATACTAGAAACATTCAAATTGTCCATCAGCCAAGGAATAAACTGTTGTTATGTAATAATTGAATGGAATACCACACAGCATTTAAAAGAAATGAACTACTGATATACACAATAACATGGAAGAATCTCAAAAACATTCTTCAGAGCAGAAGTCACATACACATAAAAGATTATATCCTGTATGATTATATATATAATATATACATATATATAAAATATATATAAAATCCTCTCCCTCTTCCTTGCTCATGAACTCTCTCTCTCTCAAATAGATAAAAAATCTTTTTTTTTTCTATTTTTAAAAGATTTTATTTATTTATTTGGCGGAGAGAGACACATAGGAGAGAGGGAACACAAGCAGAGGGAGTGGAAGAGGGAGAAGCAGGTTTCCCGCTGAGCAGGGAGCCCAATGCAGATCTGGATACCAGGATCTGGACTCATGATCTGAGCCAAAGGCAGATGCTCAACTGACTAAACTATGAAGGGACCCTACATTTTTAAAAAATCTTAAAAAAAAAAAAAGGATTCAATGAATGATTAGGTGTCGAAGGTAAGGGAGAAGGAATTTTCTATCTTGGCAACTGATATTATCATCCACTGGAAAAGAACCCAGAAAACCAAGTTGGAGAATTAGGGCAGGAGGATGACTGTGAACTGGAAGGTTCAAGGTGCTAGGATATCCAAAAAGAGACATGGAGTAGTACACTGTTCAAAATGTGAGAAATATATGTCAATAGAGGAATCATGTGCATATCACTGATATTGGAACTTGCCATAGAAGCTGTGTAGAACAAAGATTGTTGGGAAGTTTACAGTTTGTAGGGGAGTCAGCAAAAGAGAAAACTGACACATGAATTGAATGTCATTTTTCATTTCAGAATCTCTAGTTTTTTGGAGATTGGGTACTTAGCTCTAAATAAATAATAAACAGGTGGAGTTGGGTTCTATGACACGTTACATGAGGAGAGATGGTTATTCTGAAAAGGACAGTTAAAGTTGACCTTCTCAATAGCAACACATTATGATTTTATGAATGATCCATGGTTAATTGGTTTGCAATCATTATTCCTGCTTGCTGTAAAAAATAATCAAAGATGCCTATTTGTATTTTGCATTTAACTAAGGCTTCTAAAGAAACATAGCACAAAGTATTTTTTCAATGCAAGGGAAATAAGGTAGGCATTAACATGCTCATTTCCAAGATTTAAAAAATCAAATGCACAGAGTTGGAATAAATTGGAACTATCACAAAGGAATTAATAATAGGCCTACTAAAGCTTCAAGATGGGTCTCCTGGCACAGTCTCCCCAGGCTCTGGAATATTCTGGCTCTTCATTTTAAATAAGTAGAGAGCAAAGAGCCATATCCAAAATAGGGCAATATACTTGACAGACCAGATTGCGATGGGATAGACCTCTAGAGCCATGGTCCAAGGGATCCTGAAGACAGAGAAAAGCAAACATCTTCCAAAAAGTCAAGGTCTTTTTGTTAAAAATGTAGTTCTGGACCTGGGGTTCAAGAAGATAAAAGGGCACCCATGTATATACAAAGTGTGGTTTGTCTTTTATGATGCAGTGGTGAGAGACAAGAAGAAAGCAAAAGGAAGTGTGCTTAGAATTCATTGTCTGAAGCCAAGAAGTGTTATGAGGGTGTGGAGAAGTGAGACTTGACTGGACTCAGTAACACCTGCCTTGTGACTGTCGTGGCAGAATTAGAGCTGAATGCTGGATACTTTGCATTTCTCACTCTAGACCCACCCTCCACTTGTTGTAAATCTTTTGGGATTGAGACACTGACTCCTGTGTGATAAATCAATGAGGTTCCAGGCTTCCTGGCTTCCTGGCTTCCTGGCTTCCTGGTTTCCAGCTGGGTTCAGACAATAGGAGGCTCCATGACAGATTGGAGGGAAGGAGGAGTTTGAGAAATCAGAGTGTTTATGTTCTTGTCCCCATGATGCCAGTGCTTCCTAAACGAAAAGCTCTCTCTATGCCGCTTACTTTGTCTTTACTCAAGTAACTATTCCCCCTTCTAGCCCATTAAACTTGTGGATGGCAATGCTTAATATCACTAGTTCTAGAACAATCTGTTATCTTCTGTAGGTTCCTTCTTCTGTAAGTCCCACTCATGCCTCCGTGAATACTACCTGTGTCAAACTCCACAAGTCATCCTATCTGAGTCTCTGATCTGCCTCTCACTATGACCATGATTACCTCTAAGTCAGAGAGATTTCCTCCAGCTATTTGAGTTAAACTGATTAAATAAATGAGACTCTTTCTTCTTCTTCTTCTTTTTTTTTAAATTTCAAATAACAATTTTATTTATATCAATTTTTTTAACATGTGCACCTAGAATATTTCACTTGAGACAAACTTTTATTTTGTCCACCATACTCAATACTATTCAACCTCATTTTACTTTGGTTGGTAAAGGACATCTTATTTAAATGCTGTACCCATGACTGAAGATTAGCTTTTTCCTCTTATTCAAGCTGAGCCTCTGCTCCCATTCAGTAGGGACAAACACAATAGGAAAACGATTTTCCCTATCCCATTAAAATGTCAAAGTCTTCCTGGCTGACCAAATAACAAAACGTTGTTCCTAGAAGGAAGAAATATTAATCTCTTTAGCTGTTAGATTCTTAGTGTCCAGTATTACTTCTTTCATTGGATATCCATTTCCTCTGGCATTTAATCCCCCAAAATATAGACCCAGGTGGTAACTGTAGCTCCGTTCTCTCATTATAAGGGGGGGTCTTTAATCTACAATCCTCATGTATATTTTCAGAAAACCTAATTACTTACGAGTGACATAGTTTATCAGAAGATACATTACTCTCAGAAGCTGTAACTTCTCATTTTTTCCTATAGAAATGATTAGTTCAGGACTTCTGCACAGTTTCCCTGTCTGATCATTAACATGGATCAGATAAATGGGGACTAACATCCACCAATGTATGAGTCATGATCTTAAAGTATTAGCCTTTGGGGAGAGAAAAGGGGCCTTTTAAAAAATCCCAGGTTATGTAATAAATAAATGTTTTAGGAGTTCAATGCCAATTTCATATCACCGTGTATCTTTTTATTTTTTTCTTAATGTATTATAATGTGTTAGTTTGTTATCTGTCCTTTTCACTTGGGTAATTGAGAAAACAGGCCATTTTTTATTTTACTAAAATAATAATTGTAAAAAATAATTTTTCTGGTTTAGAGTGAAAATGTCATGACACCTTATAGCAGCTTGAATAAGCACATAGAAGATGTCAGATAAATACTTGTTATCATATCAACTTAAAAAGCTTCAGAATTATAATATATAATATGAAGATGTTCTAAATATCCCAGAAGATTGACATAAGGCACACTCTTGTTACAATATTTATTAGGCTTTGAAGTCATGCCCTCTATTTACATACATTGGCTTCTATCTGTGGAATCATATTCACATGAGATATTTTCCCTTTTTTTTTTTCCTCCCTGCTCAAAGCCTGTTGCCCAAAGAGGATGGCCAAATCAGCAAACAAAAGAAGGATATCAAGAAAAAATCAGTCATGCAACAACACCCCTTTATTTGTAAACACTACACATCATTATCAGTGATTTATGTGCTCACCAAGCATATAGCTTTATTACTATAATGTGAGCAAATTGCCTGTAATTCATGGTCCTGGGAACACATATCTATAATTTGGGTCAAAATATGTCTGCTCACTCTAATTTACAATAAGCCCTTAATGTAGTTCCATTCACAGTAGAAATTTGTGAGTTTTCATCTTCACTCTTACTCTTCGAACTACAAAAGGGAAAATAACCAGAGAGTAGTTCCTAGCTTTGAGTAAGATAAACATAACTAGGATTGGGATCCTCTGGGACATACATATTAATAAAAAATACCTTGCCTTTATCTAATATCATTGTATTCATTGCAGGAAGCCCCGGAATTTGAAGTCAGTAAGACCTATGTATAAATCCTTGTTCAGTTAAGTATTTCCTGAAGAGCTACATAAGGGCTAGCTTCAGTCTTCTCATTGTGGCATTAATAATGCCATCTTTATGAGAATCACTTGAATGCATGTAATTTAGTGCCTAGCAAAATACCGTTCACATCGTGAGTGTTTATAAATTTTGAATTTTCCTCATTTCTTGTATTTGGACTATCTCTTCAGGGAAAAAAAATAAAAGTCAATTATCAATTATAGATGATAAAAATGGTTCCGAATACTTGTCCCTTATGACCCATACCATTGCTATGTAATTCTGGGCATCCTTTCATCAAGAGGAGATTCTGTTTTCCTACCCCTTGACTCTGCATTGGCCATGGGACTTTCTTTGACCAGTGGGTATTAGGAAACATGAGGCAAGCTTAAAAAGCACTTGCATTTCAAGACCTGTGCTCTTTTACTTAGAGCTGTGAGACCACTTCATGAATGAATTCAAGATGTCCTGTTGGAGGATGGGAGGCCATGTGGAAGAGGACTGAGGCACCCCATCCTCCAGTCAATTCAAGAGCTGATAACAACCATCTGCAAGAGTACCACAGCCTTGGTACAGACCAGAAGAACCATCCAACTGACCCACAGAATTATGAGCTAAAAAAAGTGATTACTGTTTTAGTTATAAAGCTTTGTGGTACACAGCAAACTCTAACTAATAAACAAATGAAATTTCTTATGCTTAGAATTCCGACACAGCAGCAGTGGCTCTTCAATAAAGTATACTGCCTATGTGTGTGTGTGCTGTAAATTTGGAAGAACCAGAATTATGGTGGTCCTTTTAGATCTTGCTAATAAAGGCATAGACATGGTGTATCCTCAGTATCTTAAGACCAAAGGGAAGGAAACTCTAGCTGATCCTATGAGATGAAATAGTCATTGAAGACAAGTGAGAAATAAAGAAGAGAGAAAGGAAATAGAAGTAATGTATAAAAGTGCTAATTTATAGGAGGAACCAAGCCAAACATCCATGATGTCTAAAAAGTTTATAATACCACCAGCAATGGGCTCTACAATGAAAACAATGAATGAGTGCTACTAACATGATTGCATGATAACTGATTAAACAAAGACAGGCAAACGTCTCAGCAGAAATGCTGTGGCAATGTTCTTATAGACACAGCACCCATGGAAGGGAACAGAAATAGAGGGATACATAGAGAATATGAGGTTTGGGGCTACTATGCCCCAAAATCTCACTCTCCAGAAATCAAACCTTAAACCTGGCTCTTATGAAGTAGTTGTTGAGAAATATGAGTGATACTGTGACTTTAAAAAACCTAGTCAGTGTTGGCTATAATAGTTTCTATACATTTCCTGCTTATAGAATGATGGACATAGGACTGGTGGGGATTGGGAGGAAGTGAATTTGCTATTGGAAGTCATTAGTGGATTCAACTCTGAGAAAGTAGCACAGAATTAGTCTGTGGGAGCAACAAGAAGGCTGTTGGTGTTGACTTTATAATAGAAAAATTAATGTAAAAGGAACATAAAAGGTGTTTGTGTGTAGTAAATAATCACTCAAGAACACAAAGACCTAGGCTGATTTATTAACATACGTGCCATCCTCCACCTCATGCAATTTTAGACTTGGGCCGAAAATACCTTGATCATCTTTATGTCTTCTTTAAACTTTGGACACTTAACCCTTAATACTTAAAATCATAGTACAGGGAAAGAACCCCCACTCAAGCAGTGTGTCTTGCCCCCTGAAAGCATTTGGATAAACTAGTCCAGCACCCCCTCATCTCACTAAACCGCAGAATATTTTTTGTTATGATGCATTGGTGGAGCATCATACACATTTTTGAGATTTCATTTTTATTTGACTTAAACTCCCTTATTGTACCATTCAACATTTTTTGGAAGTTTTTGAACATTGTAATAAGAAAAAAAATGAGAAATACATTGGACAAGAAACAATAAAGTGATTAGAAACCAATGCTATTATATTCACATATCTAAATTATCAAGAGGATTAACTGAAAATTATTTAGACTACCAAAAGAGTATCAAAGGTAGCCAGATATAAAACAAGTTAGCTTCCTTTTTAAATAATAAACAACCAGTTATGTCATTTTAAAAGCATATTTAGAATAGCAACCAAAGTTATGAAATACCTAGAAATAATTAAATAAGGAATACACAAGGCTCATAAAAAATAAAATTTTCTTGAAGGACATAAAATAGGACCTGAATTGTTGACGAGATATTGCCTTCCTTGATGGGATAACTAAAAATTGTAAAGATGTCAATTTCCCCCAAATCATCTTATAAACATGGTGCCATTCACATCAAAATCTTAATGTATTTTTTTAAACCTTGACAACTTGATAATAACTTTTAACCAAAAGAACAAATACATGAAGGTAGGCAAGAAAATTGTGAATAAGAATAATTAGAGAGGATTTGCTCTGTCAGGAATCAAAATTTACTGTAAAGCTACAGCAATTTAAGTAGCATGTTACAGATAGAGAATCAGCAGATAGATCATTAGAAAATTAGAAGTTCCCAAGGTTTAACCATGCTTGTGTACATTATGCATTTTATAAAGGTTGAACTTCCAACCCAGGAGAGAAAGATGGATTATTCAACAACTGGCTTGGCATTTAGAAATAAAATTAGGAATAACCTACAACCTCTTAAGTAAAATAAAACACACAAATACACCTGCTAGAGTAGTTGTGCAAACTGGGGGAGAAAACCAATAACAAAAACCTTTGGGGAATATCTTTTACAATTTAGATACAGAAAAGACTTGTTAAAACATGTTAGGAAGGTAGGAAGCAACAACAAATAAAACAGTAGACTTGGGCCAAATACAAATGTTTAACTTCTATTTTAAGACAAACAATAAACTTTTGCAAAGAAAATTGCAGAGAAATTTGGTACATTATGTAGAAGAATTCCCTACCAATCAGCTTTAAAGATCTATCCCCCAAAAAAAAAGTAGCAAAGAGCACTCTACAGAGAGAGTAATGTAATTATAAATATAAAATAACCTCTCATTAGCAAAGAAGTGAAAATTTTTGAAAGCTCATATAAGATTTCTCATCATATTAGCAAGTAACTTACAAAGAGTGAGTCTGTAAGTGGGTTAAAAAAAAAAATCAGGTATGTCGTTTGATCTGTATGTCACTTGATACCTAACATTGTATGACTTTCCTCTGCTATAATTACTCACTAACTACTTGCTTTTGAGTAATCCACACATCCACTCAAAAAAATGTGTTAATTTAACATACATGCATAAAGTAATATAACCATGATAAAAGTCTAATTTGGACTTAGACACATAGAAATTATTTTGAAATTTATAACTTTCCATGAGCTTGTCCCTGAAATGTTTGCAATGACATACTGAAATTGAAATACTTCTAAATTTTTAGAAGTATTTATAGCAAGTTGGCAGAGTAATTTCTTGTCTACTGAACCTAGTAATCAAAAATCACAGATTGCATTTTCTTATTTCACTTTTTAGTAATACATTTTTATAATATTTTACAAAACTGTTAGACTTCTTTCTTTCTGTTTTCCCTTCCTTCCTCCTTTGCCTTACATCTTCCCTTCATGTCTTCTCTTCCATGAACTTCTAATTTCCCCATCCCTTCCCTTGCCTTTCCCAAATGCAGGAAACGGCAGGGTTGATGTGTACAAGGAAAGGTGTGGGGGGGACACAGGTATATAAGTGCTAGGAAGAGGTGGATGTGGGTAGGGATGCTGGTAGTGAGTGGAGAAAATGGCCAGAATATTTGTTAGAGTGGTTCCATTGAACAAGCAAGTATAATAATTAAGCAAAACAGTAAATATATTGAAGATCATGAAGACAAGTTTCTCATTGACAGAGAAGTTATTTCCAACCATGGCAAAGGGGGATAGAGAAAGAAATAATGATATATACATAGAGAGATAATTGCATGTATATATACACACATCTATGAGCATAGGTGTGTGTATGTGTGTGTGTGTATGTGTATGTATACATATATATACATATATATATATATATAATATTTCCTGATACTGTTCACTGTACAGATATCAGTGAGCTGATCAGCTCAAACTTTTCAGACTGGAAAATAATGCTAAAAGATCTCTTTAACTGATGGAGATTCTCACAGTGAGTGGCTGAGAACAAGATACTGCAACAGGGTCTCTGGAGTCCTGGATACTCATTCACTTTTTACCTGGAGGCCTAATCTGATTAAGAAATTTGAGGAAGGCAAAGGTAGGGAAGTTTACAAAGAAGGGTCTTTGAAAACAGGACTAGAGAAGCAGAAGCTACAAGTAGAAGCAGGAAGGGCAGGAGACAATGACAATATTTGAGAGACCAAAATTCACTAGGTCTGAGTTTATTTAAATGAAGACACTACCAATAAGAAGGCTGAGGTATGCTCTGGGTGATGGACCCATTTTTCAGTCATTAGGGTCTGCCATTGTGTGAAGCCGGGCTATAGAAAACCTCCTGCAATTGGAGATTCAAGATTTGGGGTTTTAAGCTTTTACTGTGCATCCTCTGTCCCTCATTAAATGTCTATCTAATCCTTCTCAACTCTCTTGCTGGCTGCCAGTAGCATTTTTGCTTGCTCTGTACTAAATGGGTCAACCTTGCATCACATGGCCTCAGAAGAGAAACAAGATATTGTGTCAGATAGACTCAAGGAAGCAATTTCATAGCAGAAGAAAATCATCAGATAGCATTAAGTTAGGATGCTTCAAAGCAGATGAGACAAAAATGAACTGTGGCAGAGAGCAAAGGAGAGATTCAGAAAGCTTGATTTGATGAGAAGAGTTGAAAATCTTTAAAGATATTTATGCTTCTTACTCAGAGTTTGCTGTTACGTTCTGTTTCTGGGAAAGGTTTTTTGAAAGTATTCGAGACTTTATTTGTCCAGACCTTGCTCAGATATCTATCTAGGTTAGATATCTATGATATATCCATGAGCTTTCTCCTCTGAACAGGCTCTTACCCTATCTGTGAGCTCTGCCTGGATGAGAATTCTGGATGAGAAATACACCATTCTACCTCCTGAAAAACTTTTTCCCCTCTGGGCCTCTCAGTTCTAGAGAAAGAGAAACAGCCCTGACCAGAACACAGGCCACCATTTAACAATTAATAGATTAAAAAAAAAAAGGTTTATTTTAAGGAAGGATAGTAGAATATTCCACTCCAAAATACGCAGATTCAGCATAAGGATTATTTTTGAGCTGAAGGCAATTGAGATGAAGCAGCTATAAGAAAAGCTCCTGTCTTTTCTTCTTTTCCCCAAAGCAGGGCATAAATTTATAAAGGTGTCTCTCCTTTTTGCAACCAGGAAGGGCAAAAGTTAATTCCTGGAGACAACTCTAGGCTCTTATCAATGAAAAACACAATCACTTAAATATGCATAAAATATTCTTGCATACCTTGCTTTTCCAGGCAACATCTCCATTACTGGTCTTTCCATATCTTTTTGCTTCTGTCTTTAGTTAGATGATAGTCAACTCTCCAACCAAAGCCGGAGTTCTAAGCTATTTCTGAGAGTTACTCATTTTTCCCTGGTTATGTCTCCTGTATAAATAAGATATGTCTATTAATAAACTCCTATTTGATTTTCTCTTGTTAATCGGGCTTTTATTGCAGGGGTCTCAGCTAAAAACTCAGAAGGGTAGAGAGAAAATGATTATTCTACTTCTATACTAATGAACTACACTTTTGTTTTTAAGTTGGATTTTAAGAAGCTTATTATATTAGGAAATTGTGTTTCCAAATTTTCTACTCAAATATTTTAGACCTTATATTTCTGCAAAAAGGAAGTATTTCACATTCTGTGATTTGCCAAATTTTTGGGTGAGGCCTCAAATCACCCAAAAGAGTGTCATATGGTATCTTCATGACATAGGTATGTCAGACACATTGTGTGGTTTGGTTTGATGAATATCACTTTTTTTTTGCACAGCTTATTTTTATTGAATAGATCTTCAAGTATGTATTCAAGTTGAATGCAATTTGCATGGGTAATTACTATTGTGAAATATAAATTTGGAGTGTTCTAGTGTACATATTAAATCTAGTTTCCAAGTTTGACCTATAGGTTCAAGACATAAACACAAGAGGAGTCTGCAGGAACCTTGACTTTTACATAACACATGCATATACAATGTTTGCTACATGCCAAGACTTTTCAAAGCATTTTAAAAATTCCTCTTTATTTGAAGATCCACAGTATTTCACCCAATATGATTTTCTAATTTTTTTTCTTGAAAACTTGTTTAATGTTTAATGAAGAAAGGCAATGGATTGAGCAAAGGGTCACAGGTAGAGAAACATGGCCCTTGTTGATACAGCTTTTCTTTGAACTTTAGATAGAAACTCAGCTTGATAAATTAGTTGCTTCACATTTTTTTTGATCACTAAAGGCTACTGAAATTTCTTTGCATCATATTATTTTTGTGTTTTTAGACCCACAACAGATTTGCTTGTATTTTGAATTCAGGCATTTCAACTACTGTCTTCTGAATAAATTATCAATTTAAACCCACCCCCCCAAAGGGAACAAATGTCCATTTTGAGTCACTGAAGAACAATTAGTTCTCTCATGAGATAAGGAAATCTGAAACATGTTGATGTAAACTGTAAACAATGTCACCCTTGCCCATAATCCTTTCACAACAGCCCGAGAGGAAGAGACTAGAGCATTAAATATCTATGCTCAACAGCTTGGTAGCTAATTTCATCATTTTTGTGAAAAGAGAGTAGAAGAAAACAGAAGCATTCACTCATGTCGAATAGCTGTAGAAATCCTGACAGGTGTTTGAAGAAGAAAACTCCTTTCTTTACAATTAACCAGAAATCAGAGATTATGGGAATATATACAAAACAGCATATAAAAACAGGCTCTTGACAATAAGCATAACCAATAAATGAGATCTAAAAATCTCCTTACGGTGGTCTGAAAAATCTGAAATTGTAGGTGGATAAACCAGGCTTACTAAAGGAGTGACAAGATAACTTCCTTCTTTGACATAAAAGAGATCACCCAGTTTCGTTATTGAATCACACAGGGTAGATATCACAGACTCATACCATTGCACCCAATTTTTTTTTTATTTAAAATTGGTGAACTAGAAGCCTTATGAAACATTATTTCCTGTTCTATGTAACTTAAAACGAGTTGGAAATAAGAGATAAGAGAAGATAGAATGCAATAGATCCCTACCTTCACCAATAGTAGCATTTAATGGCTTCCTTCACTTGTTTACTCAGTATGTGCTGATTAAGGATCTACTATGTGCAGGTCCTTTAGCAGATGTAAGCCTTGGAAAAAATAGTATATAGGATAAAAATGATTAAATAGGTCATCACGCACGTTTCTTAATTACATGTTGGGCCTCCCTAAAGGAGAGAAAACATGTTGGATTCGATTATTTTCAGGAGCATTGCTTAATGAGAGTAAATGTTCTATTATTTATCCTCTTGGGGGGAAAAAGAAAACATCCTTTTTACTAATCAAATCATTCAGTTCATAGAGAGGTTCTTTTTAAAGAAAATATCACTTTATTTGGACAGTATTTTTATTCAAAAATAGTTCTCATTCAACACTGCTATCTTTATGAATAATATAGGTCATTATATATCTTGAAAAAATATATATATATATAGCAAATTGGCCTGGGAATCCAAAGCAGTCTGTTGTAGATCTGGCTCTGCTTAACTTGCTCAATGAGCATGACCTTTTCATAAAGTACATAATTTCTCCAGGGCTTGTTATCTTTTTTTCTAAAATAGCCACAAAAATTAAGATGTCTGTATCTATAAAATTCTACTGCAAACATGGAAAAAGAAGCAATAATCACAGATTATTTGAAATCCCTATGTCCTTAAATTGAAATGCCCACAGAATGCAAACCTTGCTTTCTGTGATGGACTGAATATTTGTGTTTTTCCCAAATCCAAATGTTGAAACCCTAATCCCCAATGTAATGGTATTAGGATATGGGTCCTTTGAGAGATAATTAGTTCATGAGGGTGGAGCCCTCAAGAATGAGATTAGTGCACTTATTTAAAAAAAGACCTTGGGATGCCTGGGTGGCTCAGTCAGTTAAGTGGCTGCCTTTGGCTCAGGTCATGATCCCAGGGTCCTGCGATCGAGTCCCACATCGGGTTCCTTGCTCAGCAGAGCGCCTTTTTCTTTCTCTCCCTCTGCCTTCCACTCTGCCTGCTTGTGTTCTCTCTCTCTCCCATTGTCAAAAAAATAAAATAAATAAATAAAATAAATTTAAAAATTAAAAAAAAAAAACCTCATGCAGCTTGCTCTCCACTTCTAGCATGTGAGGACACAGCAAGAGGGTAAGTGTGTGAACCAGGAAGCGGTTCTCACCAGACACTGAATTTTATATAGCCTTGATCTTGGACTTCCCAGCCTTCAGAACTGTGAGAAATAAGTGTTGCTTACTTAAGCCACCTAGTCTTTGATAGTTTGTCCTAGAAAATAAACTAAGACAGCTTCTAAATTCACCCATGATTTGAGTTCCTTCTTTACAGATTTACTTCACATTGCCAGCCTTTATCACGTCTTGGTTTGATCCCCTGTTCATTGAGTTTTGAGGTCTAAGGACCTTCCATATACATCCAGCAACAACACCAATTTAAAAGGGAAAAAAATTAATTTGGAAGTAAACGAAGAAGAACCTCATTTCTTTCTATTCTAGAAATAAAAGGGATCTAGGCTCTGAATGTGCCTGTACTTTTAGGTGTTCTCTGACAGAAAAAATAAAAAAGAGAGTCAAAAACAGAAAGCAAAACCCCACAGATCATTGGGGTCATGTTATACAAACCCTCCACTAAAATGCCCCTTGCTATCATTGATCTGGAGATGTTTTGTGCTTCATGAAGTAAAGAGGAAAGCTGCCCTAAATGAGCTCTTACCTTCAGCATCTTGAAACTCCTTTACCCTTTCATGTATTAAAATATTTAATCAAAATCAAATGCTGCTGCCCCTATTTATTCACGTGCTTTATTATCCTGTACATTATACCACAACCTGTCTGGTTCTTAATGTGACCTAAAGAGTTGGTCGGCATTTATTACAAATGCAAGGCAGTAAGCTTCTGGCTGAGCAATTAATCACTGACACCAAGGAATTTCTTCTCTTCAGGTGGGGAACCCATCCAAAAACTAAGAAAAATAATCGGGCTAATTAATTCTTATCTGCAAAGAGCAATTAGATAAATGACCTCAAAGAAAGACTTGTCACCCCTAGTGAAACACGCACTTTCTAAATAGATTGTGTCTGAGTTTCTTTTCACTACACCAGTGATACTGTGAAATGGAAATGACAGAAATGAAAAGGAGGGAAATGATAGGGGAGCAGGTTAATTAGAATGAAGGTCAATGAGAGAGACAGAGACAGAGACGGAGAGATGCTGAGAGATTAGGCATGATCTCATCACCCCGCTCTCCTTTCTCTCTATATAGGTAGTTAACAAAAGAAGACATTTTTGTATTTCCAAACACAGTGGAATTTATGAGGCTAGACTGCAGTCTACTTTTTTCTCTGCAACACTTAGCTTTTCCCCTGTCTGGCTGCATTTCCCCTGTCTGGCTCTCCATGGCCTTCTACTGTTCATGAAGGTACAAAATACTGTTCAAAGACAACAATGCGGTCTTTTGTTTCTTCCTTTCTGAGCTCCTCCTAGATGATGGTTCTCTGGTCATATCCAGGACTGACAACAAAACCAGATTGTCGAATAGTTCAGCCATTAAAAACTGGCTGCCACAGCTCACGTTTTTAATGTCCAAAATGCAAATGTTATGGGTTTTCTTACAAATACAGACTTGGCTTTTCCTTCCTGCCTTTCCTCCTTTCCTCCTCCTTTTCCCTTCACACTCTCCTTCTTCCTTCCTACTTTTCTTCTCTCTTCTTTTTTTCCCTCAAGAAAATGAGAAAACACCTCTCAATGGTGGGTCAATTTGTTACTTTTTTTTTCTCTTCCTCTCCCTTCTTCCTCCTCTTCATCTTCTTCTTTTCCCTTCTTTTCCTGTGAGTAAACTAATGTGAACCACAAACAGCCTTCATGGAGCAACCTTCTACATTCATCATTTGCTACCAGTTATCTCAGACTATAAGACCACTAAGGTCTCAGCATTGTGAGTCCTAACCAATCTGAAGAGGCTAGCGAGAGACATTAGCTCTGCAGGATGCGGGATCACCATAAATACATCTTCAGTCATCACCTCATCTGTACCTTGATTCTACTGTACTCAATGTGGACACATCAATACTTTACAGAACTCTATAGAACTATACATTTCTATTTTTCTCTCTATAAAGTCTTTAAAATCTGGAGTTATAGAAATAAAGTAGGTGTAAAATCAAGGCTAATCTGCGGCTCAGAAGGGCATCATTCACATGATAGGGAAATAATGTCAACATATACTGTTAATGCATTTTCTGTCCCCAAAACTCCTTTTTTAAAACCTCTCCAACCACTGGCTCTGTCAAGCACCTTAATCACTCTTTTACTGAAGGGCAACTTTTTAAAAATTTATTAATCTTCCATTTTTATATATAATAAACTTTATTTTATGATATTTTTATATTTACAGAAAAATTATAAATATAGTTTATAGATTTCCCATACATCTCACACTAGTTTTCCTAATTATTAACATTTTAATATTATTATGGTATATGTCTTACAATTAGAGATCTAGTAGTGATATTTTATTATTAATTTAAGTCCACACTTCATTCAGATTTTCTTAGTTTTTATCTGATGCCCTGTTTTTGTTTCCAGGATGCCATTCAGAATGTTACATTATGTATAGTTATAATATACCTGGGCTCCTCTTGGTTGCGACAGTTTCTCAAACTTTCCTTGTTTTTGATGACCCAGACAATTTGAAGATTGCAGGTTTGTAGCTACATCCCAGCAGATTATAAACCTAGGATGGTGATGACCCAGTAAGGCCAAAGAAAATACCAGGGGACAGTAATTGAGATATAAGTTTATCAGAGAAACATGCACACAGGGAGTCCAAGAGCAAACTGGACAAAGCATCTACTTTTGGGAACTACATGCTGCAAGTTTTTATGTAATAGTAACTTACCCTAGCAACTATCATTGGTTCTTCCCTTCCTTGCACAGTATTTCCAAGAGGATTAAGACCTGCCACTTGGACACTTTGTTACCAGAGAGACATTGGCTATTGGCCATCTGTGGATCTCCTGACCTTCAACGTTGAACAACACATTCTTTTCACATTCTGCTTGATGGAAGTATAGAAGGACAGGACTTCTATATTCAAGATTGTGATTAATAGGGACATTCTGTGTATGCTTTCACAAACTAGCTATCCAGCACATACAGTACAACACATCAGCTATTTTGTAACGATGCCTGTCATCTGGGAATTGTCTGATTTTTCCTTCATGATTAGATGGTGGTTATGGATTCTGGGGAAAAAAAACACAAAAGTAAAGTAGCATTCTCATTGTATAATATCAAGGGCAGATACTATCCACGTAATTAATTACTACTGATGTTGACCTTGATCCCTGGGTTAAAGTAATGCTGTTCAGGTGTCTCTACTGTAAACTTACCTCCTTCATAATTTTCACATTTCCATACTGTACTCTTTGGAAGGAAGCCACCATATGAAGATGATACTTAAGAAATAAAGAGTTATACTTCCTTAAAGATACATAAATTATTTAGAATTTTTCTGCATGGGAGAGCTTCTATTCTCTCTCATTTATTTATTTATTCACTTGTTTACTTATATCCATATGAACTTAAGGTTATTCATTCCATACTACAGTCTATAATCCAACACTATTTTGTCACCCAAATTGTTCCAGCGTTGGTCACTGAAAGCTTTTTCATCTGGTACTGGTGTCTCTTGAACAAATCTGTATCAATATGGATTTTTAATTTTTTTTGGAGAACTTCCTTACTTTATGTTAGTAAAAGTTGCTCCAGGATCCCAGAACAACTTTTAAGTGCAAAATCAGTTAAATGTTAAACTGACAATAGAGGTAACACAAATACTGGATTAAATTCAGAATAGTGTGTGTGTATACAGGGCTAATTCACATAATCAGTCAGGAAAGTATAAAGTAGAAAAAGTTGTTTGAAAAATGTTCCTACAAATATTAATGATGAAATAGAAAAAAAGAATGGAGATAAGGGGAGAAAGAGAAGAAAAACAGTGAAGTTAAGAAGATGTGGAATAAAAGCCTAAGGAAAAGAGAGAAAGCACAGGAGGTAGACTTAGTCTGAATTTCAGGTTTGCTCAAAGCTACTCCCAGGTACTGCTCTAAATTGGATTTTCCTATGTAGTTAACAGATGGTTTTATTCTCCATTTTCATTCCCTTAACAGTTCCATGTGCTTGGAAAAATATTATATCATGATTGTGAAAGAGTGACAATGTGCTGAATGTAGAAAAGTGTTATCTTTAGAATATGAGCAATAAAAGTTTAAATTTCTTATTCTTTTTACTCACTGGTTATGTAATCTATGGTAGGGCTCAATGTCTCTGAGGTTCAGCTGACTCAAAAATGGACTTAAATTCAGATGTATAGATGATAAGCAGATAGGTGCATAGATAAATGATAGATGATAGATAGATAAAGAAGAAATAGAAAGTGGCATCCATCTAGTAAGTTGCCACATTAAGTGCTGAACATAAGGACAAGCACATTGGCTGCAGGTACTCAGTCAATGTCAGCTCCCCTCCACAAATTTAGTTATGTGGTGTACTAACTTGTCCAAACAAGTATCGGCTTCACCAATTTTGGGGGGAACAGAACTCAAAGTATTATGTGTGCATGTAAATTATGCTGAAAGCAGATGAGATCTTTGAAATACTAGGTCATGTCCACAGCTCTTGAGTTTTCTTATAATTCTTTGAGTACTTTTGCTCCCATAAAGATTATAAGAGAGAAGACATAGATATTCACAAAAGCAAGTAACACTTAAAAACCTCTAAATTTCACTGTTTTCAAAGACACCTTCTCTGGCAACAAGTTTAACACAGAAGATTGATATTTGCCACTTCTATAAAACAGATGCATTTTGTAATTCAGCCCACCAATTGGCCCTGACATTTTGAAGTTAGAAATAAATAGTAAATAATTGGAAATAAAGGATAACATGAAAACATTTTACAAAACCTGAGTATAATTTTAAAGATTAGATATTCTCTCTAAATGGGGGGACACTTTACAATTGGTATATTGGATTTAAGAGAAAATACAGAAAAATGAAAAATTTCTTCAATTGCAATAGCCCATCATGTACGCATTGCTTAATTTTAAGCAATAAGTGAAAGTTTCAATGGCCATACATTGATGATTCTTAATATTGACAGTTTAATAATTGATATAATTTCAAAAGTTGAGATGCTACCTAATAGTTTAACGTCTTTCAAATGACAAGCTAGACCCCAGAGACCTATGGTTGCCCTCTTTTTTTTTTTTTAAGTGACTTTGATTAGAGCCACATTATATATTCAATGGAATGTTTAAATATTTCAGCTTTTATAATCCTTGTGAGACAAGGCTGAGGGGGAGAAAGTGAAGAGGAACGATATATGCCTCTTTTTTTTTTCCCAAGGCTTATTTCAGGCCAAAAACAAAATAAAAGGTTAACTTAGAGGTTACTTACAGCACTACTCCAATATGTATATATTAGAAAAATAAATAAAGCCTCCAAATGAGGCAATTTATACATTAGCTCAAAGAACCAAACAAGCTTCTGCAAGTGGTAGAAGTCTCTTACCTGGCTTACACTAACATGGTAATGTGTTGTAAGAGGTTTGCAATGGATGCAATTCATTTCCATTAAGATAAGTTGCTAACAGAGGACTGTACCTCCACAGGACTCCAATCAGACTATTATATAACTAAGGCAGCTGTTCAGTGGGTAGGAAGTGTACCTGCAAATGAGCTTCTTATTAAACTGCAATTCTACTCCATAAAACTCCACTGGAGAATAGTACACTTTGACAGTAAAACATAGGACATACTTAGTTTTAACCCACGGTGCCGCAATCCCATTAGAGACATTTTTCCCCCAAAAGATGTAGTGCCAGCGTATGATGTGCATTCCCTTGTTTAGCAAAATATACAATGTCTCTTTGAATGCCTCTTAGTTGCACATTGGATACTGAAACTTTCTCATTCAGACAATTTCTTTCTGGAGCTTATTGAATAGGTTGGGACATCAAGAGAGAAAACAATGAAATGTAGATGCTGATGATGATGATGATTACAGCTATCATTTCCTGATTTTTCAGGTTATGATTTGTAGTAGGTCTTTATAAGTATTAGCTTACTTAGCTACTATAGCTAAATAGTGTTTTAAGAAATTCACCATTATTAGAATTGCTTCACTTTTATTAAGAGCTATTTGGAATACTTATTCAGACTTCTTTTTTCCTCACTGTTAGAAACCAGGACTTCATAGGAGATTGAAATCAAACCAATAAAATCTCGTTGAGAGAGATTTTTACCAATATTGCTGAAAACTAAAATTATTTTACTTTAAGTCTTAAATTGTATAGTACATAAAATACATGGTTTTGTTATTCTAACACACAGGAGGTCTGAAATGTATATGCAATATTGCACACACAGAAATACTTATTCATGTAATCTTTTTAATTATTTTTATGAACTGAAATAAAATAAAAATTATTCAGAAACTAAAATCTAACTAAAGTCCAAAGAAGTAAATTTCAGTCCCCTGGCCTAAAACTTTAAGAGTGTATGCAAAACCAGGTAAATCTGAATTAAAGATTACAGAGATTTATTGGGTCTGGGAAAAAAAAAAAAGGCAAATCCTAGAGTCTAACCTAGGAGGAGCATCAAATAGGACACCCACATATAAACTGGTACTCTAGTGTCCTACATTTCACTATCAGAGTAAATAAGAAATAAAATTGCACATAAAGAGGCCTCACTCAGTAGTTAGCATGAAAACTTGCTTGTCAAATCTGAGCACCAAAGAAGTAAATAAATCCATCATAGATTTTTCCTGGTAAATTGGCCTTCCTGTGGATTTGAAGCTTGAATTTGTGTTACACAAATAATCTGAAAAGTCTCAGGCTGAGAATTCATTTTAATGTGCTTCTGACTCTGTAATGCCTTTAAACATCTTATGGAAACAAAGCCAAACCAAAACAAAATAAAATGATAAAATCTTGCTAAAGAAGACCTCACAGTTAAACCAGGACTCAAAGTATTTCTGCTATGAAGTTCCAAAAAGACAAGTAAATAAATAAATGAGATGACAGTCAAAACCACAAATAATACAGAGAAACCAAGGCACCATGAGCTAAAGAATAGAATTAAACTGCGAAAGTCCTCTGATTTTAGAATTATCAGCCACAAACTACAAAATAAATTTGTATAATATGTTTAAAGAAATAAAATACTTAAAATATGAGATAAGAGAAAGGTAATAGAACCATGCATATTTTTTAAAATAAAAAAATTTTCTTATACAAATGAAAAATATGAAACTAAAATTTGATGGACCAGTTTAACATTAGATAAGACAGAGCTAAAATGAAAATTACTGAAGAGAAGAAAAAACAAAAGAAAGCATTTTTAAGGACAGAGATACATGAGAAAGAGACTTAAAAATATGGAAGAAAAAGTAAGCAATTCTACCAAAAGTCTAATTTGCTAAATGAGGGAAGAGAAGGAAAGGAGGGAAAGAATACAGTAGAGTTAGAACCAGTGAAAGATCAATTCAGATTCAGAAAGTCTAAGGTAAGACAAACAAAAAATAAAATCCTTGTTTATACACATCAGAGTGAAATTGCTGAACATCAAAGACAAATTCAAAATCATAAATGAATCCAGAAAGAAAAGAGTGATTATTTTCAAGAAGGGAAAAATAAGGCTGGCAACTAACTTCTGTCAAAAATTTGTGAAGGAATCTTTACCCAAACCTGATTCAGAAAGCCACGAAGGGAGGGATGCCAAGCACGCACCACTCATCATGTCTTTCATGGTCCAGCCGGAAAAGGGAAGATTTCTTCTAGGCCAGGCAACAGCAAGCTGTTCTCACAAGCTGACAATGAGAGACCACCACCACTTTGATCACCTGAAGCCAATCAGAAACCACTGGTACTTCAAACTCTCATTTTCCTCTAAGGAACTTCTCCCAAACTAACCCCTCCCAAATCTCCTCCCTTACTCTATAAAAGGATGCTCCCTTCCTTTGTTCTCTAGACTTCCTTTTCCTCATTTCTCTGCTATTGCTGAATAAATTTGATTTTACTGGCTAAATTCTTCACCTTTTCCTTCAAAAGATTGACATTTCATGGTGTCAGAAGTGGGATCCAAGAAGGCTAATCCCCACTCCCCACTGAGGAATTAACAATCCCACAACCACCTGTGGTACCTACTTGTGCTCTCCATTTCTATGACTCTTTTTCTTTCTTTAGGTTCAGTGACTCTCCTCTTAGATTTGAGCTCCATCCTTTTGGTTGAGCTCTCTGACTTTATCTAGGATCTGTTTTCTTGAAGGCATCATCCTTTAGGTGAATTCTCATTTGTTTTATGAACCTCTGATTTTGAGGTGTGGGATGCTAATATAATATATTTATAGATATATTATATATTGATAGATCA
Organism: Mustela putorius furo; assembly: GCF_011764305.1. NCBI lineage: Eukaryota > Metazoa > Chordata > Mammalia > Carnivora > Mustelidae > Mustela > Mustela putorius. The sequence goes on along the minus strand of NW_025422115.1, from coordinate 1,071,087 downwards.
TATAAAATGTAATCTATAATATATAATATCTATGTGTATATCTATGTGTATATCTATATCTATATCTATATTTATGTCTTCTTCTAAGATCCCAGTTGGTTTTATAAAGAGATTTCAACCTCCCTAAAGTTTTTGTTGTTGTTGTTGTTTCTTTTTTTGCAGAGCCAAAGTAGAAAACCATGGTTTTAAAATTAAACTGAATGAAATGCCCTTCTTAATTGGTACCTGGAGGCTTTCAAATGCATCCAAGATTCTAAAATCATTACAAAATACCAATTCTAACATATTGAACAAAATAATAATAATAATAAAACTTCTGAGGTCTCTTTTTTCTCTTCCCCTGTCCTCTTTGTCTCTGGCAGAGATTCCTCTTTTCCTCCGCACCATCCCCACTCTTCCACCCCCTCCACCTCCTCATTCCAATCTCCTCACTGTATTACCCTTTTACTCTGAACTTCTCCCTATTTCCTCCTTCCCCAAACCTGTAGAAACCTGATGCATGAGAATCAGACCTTTTTTTTTTTTTTAAGATTTTATTTATTTGACAGACAGAGATTACAAATACGCAGAGGGGCACCTGGGTGGCTCAGTGGGTTGAGCCTCTGCCTTCAGTTCAGATCATGATCTCAGGGTCCTGGAATAGAGCCCCACATCGGGCTCTTTGCTCAGCATGGAGCCTGCTTCCCCCTCTCTCTCTGCCTGCCTCTCTGCCTACTTGGGATCTCTCTCTCTCTGTAAAATAAATAAATAAAATCTTTAAAAAACAAACAAACAAACAAACAAACAAGTAGGCAAGAGAGACAGGCAGAGAGAGAGAGAAGGAAGCAGACTCCTTGCTGAGCACAGAGCCTGATGTGGGGCTCCATCCCAGCACCCTGGGATCATGACTTGAGCCGATGGTAGAGGCTTTAAACCACTGAGCCGCCCAAGTACCCCAAGAATCAGACCTTCTGAGGAGACAATTGCTAAATTCCTAATTTAATATGTTCCCTGGACTAAGGCTTAACTACAAGCCACAGTGGAAGATTTCCCCAAAAGATCTGAGGAGATTTTCTCAAGGTAATCACAGATTTATTGAGGAATTTGATATAGTTATTCAAACTTATCAACCTGGCTTCTCTGAATTATATCAGCTAGTTCACATGCTTGTTGGTGACTCTGAAAACTGCCAATGGGAATGACACTGAGAATACTCTAGAATTACAACCTGGGGACAGGGAAACCCTTGTACCTTATTAAATGACCAGGCTCAGAGAATTGCCAAATGACTATACTTGGCCATTGCTAGGATTTTCTCAGAGGCAACCAACCAGAATAAGATTTAGGTTTGAACCCAGAAGCCCAATGAACTTATACATAATTACTATAGTTGTCTCCTAACTTCTTTAAAGAAAAGTCTGGTCTTCGTTTGGGTGTAGAATCCATGCAGATAGTTTTTAACTTTGTTTGTTAATTGTCTGAACTGGGATCTGTTCTAGTTATAAGGACCAGGAAGAATGAGAAAGCATGTCCATTCCAGGTTTAGTAAATCTAGCAAATCATATCACCTGCACCCTAGCTGATTCAAATAAAAGGAAGATTTCTAAAATCCTTAATTTTCAACTTAAAAAAAAAAAAAAACCCCACTAAACTCCATCGGCTCAAGTGACCTTCATGGTCACTGCAATTATTGCAGAGAACCAGGACTTTGGGAGAAAGACTGCTACAATCTTGAGCACTTCAAATTAGCCCTCTAACCAGCCTTTCTAGTATCCTCCCAATCCCTATTATCAGCACGCCAAAGATCAGCAGGGGGTCCCCCTTAATTGACTCAGACAAATCATTCTTCAAATTGAGAATGAATCTCTCTTTGTCTTTATCACCACTAGAGCTACACTCTTGGTGCTTAATCCCACCACCCTGAAACAGCCACTGCCTCAGAGTAACTAAAATGGTTCAAATAGTGGGAGTGTCTAATAAACCTCAAAAAGTTTCTAAGTTTCTTTCTCCCTTTTGCTTAGACCTTCTAAGCGATATCCACTGTTTTCTCCTTAGTTCTTATATCCCTGTTCATTACTAGGCTGAGATTTCTTGGGGAAAAAATACTGGAATTTCTCCTTAAAGCAGGGAAATAATTCTAAAATTTGACAGCAGCAACCAATATAGCAAACCTGATGAATTAAATGACCTCTTACTACCTTTTATTTGCTATTTCTCTGAATACTCTAGAGCTAATTCCAAAGACACTTCTCATTTGTCCTCATTGGATCAACTATCACCTGTTTTATGGACAAAATCGTCAACTGATCTTGGCAGAACCCATCGTTAACCCCCAATAGGACTCAGAATCTATTTGAGTCAATAGAATCAAAACTCCCCAGGCTTAATCAATATCTTATAAATAAAAAGGTACTTCAAAGAATTAATTCCTTGATTAATACTTAACAATTATTAGGAATTAATAATCGAAAACTATAATGCTCAGGGTCTCATTTTGCCCTGTATCAATCCTGCAACATTTTTATTTTACCTGTGAAGGAGTCAAATGCTTATGGGTAGAGGCTTGTCCAGGACCTCTGAGCCATAATATTTTCATCCTTTGTCATCTTGTTGTCCCCAATTCCAAAATTTTGTTAGCCTCCATTCCTATAAGAGCAATTTTTTTCCATGATTGACTTATGTAGTAGTTTCTTTAAAATGCCATTATTTAAGGCTAGTTGATATATCTTTGCCCTTACTTGGGAAGGACAGCAATACACCTGGAAAACAATGTCCCAAAGTTTCACTGAAAACCTTTTTTATTTATCACAAAATTTTAAGGCCAACCTAGCTGACATCATATTCCTGTAGGCTACATTTTAACACAAAATGTGGATGACTTATCTCTCCATTCCCCTTCCAAGCCTCCTTTCAAGAAGATAGCATTAATTTGCCCAAACTCCTAGCCAAAAAGGGGGCATAGAATCTCTAAGGATAAATTACAATTTATCCAACCTCAAGTTCAATATTTAGGATATCTAATCTCACAATAAAGCCTGCATCTAGATCTAGACAGGTGTCATGGCATCCTGAACTTACCAAAGTCCAAAACCAAACATCAGCTGTGAGGTTTTCTCAGATTGGCAGATCATTGCCACACCTAGATTCCAAACTTATTTTTTATGAGCTGGATTTCATAGGCTCTGTTAAAAACTAAACCTGATCCTATCACCTGGAAAGATTTAAATGATGTGACTTTTCAAATATTAAAGGAAAGCTTAATTATCCCCCCATCTTGGACACCTCAATTATCAACTCATTTTCTTCCTTTTTATATATGGGGGGAAGGGAATTTAGGATATCTAGCTGAAAGCATGAAGATCATCAATCCATAAGATGTTACAGCCAATAACTAGATTCTGTAACCAAGCAATACTTGCCATGCTTCAGAACTATCCCTGCTGCTTCTGTTCTTATAAAAGCCACTGAAGAAATCGTCATGGGATCCTATTTGAACATCTTTGTGTTACATGCTGTCAAAGCTCTTTTTAACTCTGATCATACTCAATATCTTTCAGTAAGCTGTCTCACTTCCTATGAAATTGTCCTGTTAACTGCCTCTATATCCTTCTTGCTCACTGTAATAACCTTAACCCTGTTACTCCTCCCCACTCTTGTATCTACAACCCCCTCCGTAACTGTTTAATACTGACAGGTCACCTTCTGACCCCCTGTGATGACTTTCAGAAAACTCCTTTGGATAATGCTGACTCTTCATGGTTCACTGATGGTTCTTATTTAAAAGATGAAAATGGTAAATATTGCCTGGATTTTCAATATCAAGTCCTTTTAAAGTAATCAAAGTGGCACCTTTGCCTTTGGCTACCTCAGCCCAACAAACTAAACTATTTGCTCTCACATGAGACTATATCCCAGCCAAGGGCAAAACTGCCAATATTTACACTGACACCATATATGTCTTTGGAGTGGCTCAGGGTTTTGGAATTTTGTGGAAACAAGATGGCTTCCTTACTGCCAGCATAGATAAAATTAATAATGGCCTTGACATTCAAGATTATTGGATACCATACTCTTACCTGCTGCTTTGTCTGTTATTAAAGGTCTGGGACATTCTAAGCTTGACTCTATAAAAGCTAAAGGAAAATACCTCCCTGACATTTCTGCCAAAAAAAAAAAAAAATGTTATCCTCAAAGGGTCCAAAAGTCACACTTCTGTTATGGTCCAAAGGAACTCATCTCCAGATGGTAATTCAGACACGTTGACTAGAGACGCTCAACATTCAGCACCAGAGAAGGAAAGACAACATCAACACTCAGATGACTGTTCATAAGGTAAGAAGAGGCACCTCTGGTTGGACCAAATGAAAAGTCAGTCCTAGCAGAAATTCTAATATCTCCACTATTGACCACTATACATGCATGAAACCATTGGCCCATGGATAAAATGATAATATTTATAAATCAGTATTAGTGAGGATATATTAAGAAGGTCATGAAAAGTGCCTACTTTGCTTGTCCCATGAACCCCAAATCTAATTCCTAGAAACCTGTTTGCATAGCTCCTGGGCATTTTAAATTGACTAATAGACCCTTTGAGGTTTGGCAAATGGACTTTACTCAGGCTAACCCCTTATGGCTGCAAATGTCTTGGTAATGATTAGCATATTTTCCCACTGGAAGACCTTCCATGTAGAAAAGCTATCCCTCTTGAGTAACTAAAATACTATTTAAAAAATCATCCCTACCTGGGGAACCCCTTTCAACCTCCATAGGAACCAGGGAACACATTTTGCTGATCAAGTATTATGCAGGTCCATGCTGTTTGGGAATATACAACATTTTTAATGTGCTAACAACCCTCCTCAGTCTTCAGGACTAGTTAACAAACTAATGGCATATAAACTCAATTGGCAAAACTTGCAGAAGACTTTGAAATATTTTTATCAAAAGTATTGCCATTGGTTCTTCTAAATCTCAGTTTCACCTGCCTTGGAACTCACAAGCTTTTGTTTTGAGATAATTGCTGGGCACCCCATGCATCTAGCTTCTAGCTTCCACCTCTTTTTTGTCCCATACCTAGTGAAAGGAGATATACTTCAGATTTGCTAGAATCTAATTCTATCCCTTGAAAATAATCAGGCTCTAGTAGAGCAGTCTTTTCACAGCATGCTCTCAGGAGACAAAGACTTCAAGCACCTCACATGACCGTGCTGAAAAAGCCCTTATCAATTGTTACTGGCCAATCCTTGTGCCACCAAACTACAAAGTGCTGACTTCTGGATCCATGTGTCTTATCAAAAGTAAGTCCCTGACTGGACCTGCACACCAACTGGTGATCTCAAATTCATATTTCCAAGAAATTGATACAGATGACACCTGAAGAGATAGCTTTCCCAAGATGACAGGCTCGGGCCTGTGTATTCTCTTCTTTTTGCCTTTTTTCACCTTGTTTTCTCCTTCTCTGTACTGAAGAGGTAAAGTTCTTGTTGAAATTTCCCAAACCCTTGCAAAAGGAGGGAACATTTCTGACTGGTAGATCTGTTCTCAACAGCTGTGACCTTTTAGCCTTTTCCATATCAAGCTTTTCTTTCATCTCCAATGAGACTGTTAACTATTTCTGCACTTCTCTGGGTATTTCTTACCAAGTAAAACTACTACAATCAGGTTTTCCTATACCTTGCTTTGACCTGTCCTCTGTCATAACTCTCACAGCAACTGATCATACCTATTCCATTTATATGGTTCCCTATTCTCACTACTACCTTAGGTCTATCTGCTGTAGCAAAATACTTCCCCTCTGTACTGTCTTTGAGAATAAAGTCCACAAAACAGGATGGCTTCTCCATAATTTTTCTCCAAACACTGCTGAACCTTGGCTTGAAAGAGCTAGTCAAATAATCTTTATTAATGGTACTATTAATAATAAAACCTTAATAAAAGTCTTAGGTGCACCACTTGGTTTTATCTTTGCCTGTGGTGAATGACCACCTTAGTGAATCTGTGGGTGTTTAGACACCTGGCAGTAGATTGGAGGCCAACGCTTACTAAAATTTCTAACTGTCCCTTTGGATATCTACCATAAATCTGATTCCTTCATTGGTCTTGTCATTGGTGTTCCCCATTAGACCTTCATCATCACCTTAAACAGGAACTCCCAGGAGGTATACATGGCTCTGGATGTACCTCCATCAGAAGGGTCCTTGTCCTTTTTGTGGCAATTCATGCTAATGAAGAAATGATTAGAAGTCTCTCTCTAGAATCGGGAACACTTGCTGATTCCACCACCAAGGAACTAGCAGCCCAACAACTATCACTGGACTTATTGGCTTAAGTAGATTTGAGCAATTGCATAACCCTCAATTACCTACTTACTGAACAAGGACGTATTTGTGTGATAGCAAATGCCATCTATTGCACAAGGGTAAATTTCTACAGAGAAATAGAAACCTAATTATGTAATATTAGAGAATAAGCTTTGACTTCAAATTCTATATGATGAGCAATGGTCCTTCGATCTCTTTAGCTGGTTACCTTCATGTTTGTGTTCCTGATTTAGAGCTAGTTACAAACTAGGGTCGTAAGCCTGCTCCTTATCTTATTTCAGTTATCATTTTTATATTTTTAATATTTATTTATTTTAGAGAGAGAATGTGCACACGAGTGGGGGAGGAAGGGGGAAAGGGAGATTAAAAATCCTTGAGCAGTATCCCTGCTGAGTGCTGAGGAGCCCAACACAGGGCTTGATCCCAGAACCCTGAGATCATGACCTGAACCAAAATCAAGAGCCTGTCATTTAATTGAATGAGCCACCTCAATGTCCATATATAATCTTTTTTAAGGTATCTACTTATTGCCTGTCAAACTTTTGTTGAAAAGACATACACAATGGGGTAATGCTGTCTCAAGATTTCAAGATGATCTCCAATGCTTACACTCTCTCTCCATTTTTTAAAAGATTTTATTTATTTATTTGAGAAAGAATGAGTAAGAGAGGGAGAGAGAATGTGAAGCTAACTCCATACTGAGCACAGAGCCCCACCAGGGTTCAGTCGTGCAACTGCTAGATCATGACCTGAACCAAAACGGAGAATCAGCCACTTAACAGAGGGAGCTACCCATTTTAGAAGGAAAATGCCTGAAATTTCCAGCTTCTGCTTTCCTTATTACTCAAATGTGGCTTCAACTGTTTACAGTCTGTGCACTTCCCTCGGATGTGGGACACGACACCCCAGAAGAGTCCTTCCTGGTACTGAGGGACAAAATGATTCTAATAAGAAACAGATGACCCAACACCCAGTCAAAGAAAGACCTTGATCAGAAGGGGGAAATGTGAAAATTAGTTAAGGAAATCTTAATGAGTGGGGAAACCATCAGGGAGGGATCTCCTGCACCAACCACTTGCTGGAGCATACATAGACCAGCAGAAAGAAGAGAAGCTTCTTCTTAGCTCAGCTACAAGCTGGGGGCACCTGGCAACAGCAAGCTGCCCTCACTTGCAGACAATGAGAGGCTGCCACTGCTTCAAACTCGTTTTCTTTCAATGACATTTGTTCAAAGCAAGCCCTCCTGACTTCCTTTTTTTCTCTACAAAAAGAAAGTTTTCCAGGGGCACCTGGAAAACTCAACTTAACCAACTTAACCTCAGTTGGTTAAGCGGCTGCCTTCAGCTCAGGTCATGATCCCAGCATCCTGGGATCGAGTCCCACATCGGGCTCCTTGCTCCGCAGGGAGCCTGCTTCTCCCTCTGCCTCTGCCTGCCACTCTGTCTACCTGTGCTCACTCTCCCGCTCTGGCGCTCTCTCTCTCTCTCTCTGACAAATAAATAAATAAATAAAATCTTAAAAAAAAAAAGAAAGTTTTCCAGACTTTCTTATGAGTCACCAGAGTTTGCTTGTCCCAAATGACAATTTCTCTGCTATTCCCAAATAATCTACGTTTTGGAGGTTAAATTGCTTACCTGTTTTGTTTTGCTGTCTTCATCGTTTTTTTTTTTTTTTTTAAGATTTAATTTATTTATTTGACAGAGATCACAAGCAGGCAGAGAGGCAGCAGACAGAGAGAGGAAGGGAAGCAGGCTCTCCGCCGAGCAGAGAGCCCAATGTGGGGCTCGATCCCAGCACCCTGGGATCATGACCTGAGCGGAAGGCAGAGGCTTTAACCCACTGAGCCACCCAAGCGCCCCACATCATTGTTTTTTTTAAAGTCTGATACTTCTTAACAGTCAAACCGGAGGCCAGAAATCCAAAAGAATGGGCTAAAGGATAAATGTATTCAGAAAGAAAGAGAGAAGGAGGGAGGGAGGAAGGGAAGCAGAAAGAGAGAGAAAAAGTCCTGAAATGAAAACGACTGATGATCACATAAAGTGCTTCTAATATGCATGTTGTATTATAAACCAAATACATATTAGACATATAAGACACAAATAATGATCATAACTTGTGGAGTTAAAAGACAAGATTAAAAATATTCTTGGACAAAATAGAACTTGAGAGTGATCTAAGTTAAACTATTTAAGAATTTTTGACTTGTTTGTCAAAAAGTTAAGTATATTGATGAATTTACACTTCGATATTTAAATATGGATGGTAATGCTTTTAAGACAACCAATAACAAATATATATTGTGTATGTAATTTTTTTTTGTCTTGTAGAGAAAATGGAAAAAATACTGAATCAATACAAAAGAGGACAAGAAATAAGAGAAAAAATAAATAACAAAGGCAGGATAAAAAATAAATGCAAAATATAAAAGTACAAACAAATTCAAATATGTTATCAATCAGAAAAATTGCAAATGGATTTAATGGCTTATTTAAAATACAAAGACTGACAAAGTGTTTTCTAATCCAAACTTTATGCTGTTAATAAAGGAAATATTTAAATATCAAAATATGGAAAGGATAGAAGTAAAATAATAAAAACCAAGCTGATATATGTTATTTTAAAATTTAGATATTGGTAAATCTGGACATTTCCCAAAAGAAATGATTTTGTAACATATGTGCCATGTAACTAAGATGGACAGAACCACAAATTCACCTTTCTATTAGGAGATTTGATGTCAGATTTAAAAAATTGCTAAGGATAAAGATAAATTGAATAGCACAACTAAGAATCTTCATCCAGTGGACTTAAATAAAAAAATATATCCAATAACTGTAAAATAAGCTATATTTTCAAGGACACACTGAACATTTATGGAAATTGAATTCATATTGAACCATAAAGGAAGTCTCAATGAATTGCAAAGGATTGCTATCAGAAAGACCATATTCTTTTTGTGGCAGTCATTTAAACACATGAAATTATTATGAACAAGTTTGTGCTGATCAATTTGAAAGCATATCTTCAGTTGCTCCCCTGCATACATAACCCAGACAGTCCTATATATGTGTGATAAAATTGAAAATAACCCAAATATCTATCAGAAAAAAATGAGTAAACAATTTATGTTGTAGTCATGCAAAGGAATACTATACATCCATGAAAATAAATGAATTACAAATATGTTCTCTTTTTTTAAAGATTTTATTTATTTATTTGAGAGAGAGAGAGAGAGCATAAGTGGGGGAAGGGACAGAGGGAGAAGGAAAAGCAGACTCCCCACTGAGTTCTGAGCCCAACATGGGGCTTGATCCCAGGACCCTGAGATCATCACCTGACCAGAAAGCAGATGCTTAACCAACTGAGGCACCCAGGTGCTCCACAAATATGTTTTATATATAGAACAATATGAATTATCTAAAATTATAACACTGAGCAAAACCCCCCCATAACAATAAATCACATATGTAATTCTATTGATAGGAAATTCAACAACACCCAAATGAACAATCTTGGTAAGACCATAAATATAATGCTATATCTAATGGCAAGAGAGCAACAAAATTCAAAATTCAGAATAGCATTTACCTCTGAAGGGAGTACAAAGGGTGTAATTAAGTAGAGTCATCTAAGAGAGGCCAGAGGTAATGATAATGTCCTAATGTTTGATTTCTTGAACTGAGTTGTGCTTAACATTATTTCTTACATCATTTATCTATTTTTTAAAGTAGACCACATGGGGCTCAAAATGACAACTCTGAGATCAAGATCTGAGCTGAGACCAAGAGTTGGAGGCTCAACCCACTGAGCCCCCCAGGCACCCCATCTTGAACCTATTTTTTTTTAAATAATTCAATGTTTAGAAAAAAAATTATATCAATTCTTAGCTCCAAAGTCTAGGGCAATGGACATAACATATTAAATCAAAACAGACCTTGTATAATTAGTCTATGATGTAATTACTACCAACTCACATGATTAGTTCCTTGCATAATTCAGAAGTAATGGAAACTTCTCCCTCAGACTTCTTATTTTAGAGAATATCAAGCATCAAGAAAAGCTGAAAGAATAATAAAGCAGGGATGTTTAACTGCCACATAGATAACATTTGTTGATATTTTCTCTTTCCCTCTCTCCCCCTTTCTCTCTTCTTCTCTCATCTCATTTCCAGTTTTTATTATAGCCTCTTATGTTTAGTACTTTTTAATCCATTATAGTCTCAAATATGGCCAGTGGCAGTTTCTCCAAAACTGGCTGTTGGGTTCTATTAAAATGTGACCATTAGCATTTGAGCACATCCTTGTTTGGCGGCAATATGTGACATCCTGGGCTCAGTGCACTTTCTCTGCCCAGTGGGACAAATTTGGACTATTAACTTTTCATCGAAACCAAGCATACATCTTTGATGCTATGATCAGTGTTTGCTCAATCAAGCCTCAATGTATCTATCCCAAATGGTTTTTTCCTAGAGACATTTGCTTACAAATAAAATCTGTGTGTTTGTTTTAACGAATTTGAACTCAAAATTGACCCCTTCATCTTCCTGAGTATGTGAACTAGGTCTTCCTCTCTTCTTCCTCCTCCTGAGTCTGGTAAATATAGATGTTCAATTAATATTTGTCAAATGGCATTAAATACCAGACAGCTGTGTGTGTGTGTGTGTGTGTGTGTGTGTGTGTGTCTGTACACATGCACGCATATATGAGCACACATGAACCGAATTGAAATAACCTGGAATGAGGCCGGGCAGCAGTCTGTAAGTTAACAGAAACCACATTTCATCTTTATCTCTCCACTTAAAAGCTGACTGGCCTCTGTTTTTCAAGGTTATCACCCTTGTCTGGGAACTGAAGAGGTTTGAAATGGTCCTCACAAATGTGATTGTTGACTTTCAAACCAGAACCTTCTCCCTGGTCCCCACTCCTGCTATCCACCCCTCCCCGAAACCAGTGGGCTTTTGAGTGACTTATGCTTCAGTGGCTGAAGTGATTGGAGCTGACTGGAACACTACAGGCAGGCCTCAGAGCCACACGCTCAGCCTCACTTATGTAAACACTGTCCCAATGACAGCATTCTCCTACCCCATCTGCAGCTGCAAGGGAATCCATTATTTTTCTGGTCCCTGGGGAAGGAAAAGGTCTCAGGCATCATTACTCCTAGGCAAATGTAACTGACTCTACTGCATATCCTAATTTGCTTGCCATAATTATAGGTCGGTCACCCGCTTTGTTATTTCCAACATCACCCCCCCCAATTTTTTGTTCTTATCAATAATAAATGGAGCCCATGAATCATGCCACTGTAATATTTGGGTATTATGAAAATGCTAATAATAATAAGGTAGCGTCAGCAACATCCTGGTTTTATCAGCTGATCAGATGCTCTATTAGGCAGCCAGTGAGGAGTTGGAGCAAATTGGTTATGTTAATGTCCTGTAGTACTTGGAAAAGATGAGGCGATGGCAATTAATTTTTTCCAAGCTGCCGGCCGACAGGCAAATTTATATTCCTCCCTCTCCATGGGATCAAGCTAAGAGAAGGTGAGGTAGAAAAGTGAGCTTCAAGTAGCTTTCCAGGATCTAATTGAACGGTGCTAAATAAAGCCTGGAGAGGAGAGTGGAGAGGGGAAAAAGTGCACCCAACAATGGGCCAGCGATGTTCCTCTCCATTCATTCCACTGACAGGGCTTTTGCAACTTAAACCTGTTTTATTAATTATGTTTGACATTTCCTTAATTAGTTTCATTTACATCCCATCAGCCCCTACCAGACGATTGCTCCATACATCATTTTACTAGAGGACTATGATGCCTACAGAATTATAACAACAACAGACAATTTTATGTAGCTTACAGAAAATCAGTGGACAGTCCTTTCCATTTTAAGTGGTTTTATAGAAAAGGGGGGGGTTCATTCTATTGTTTTTTTTTTTCTGTCTTCTGAATTTCTAAGATACCTAATCTACTTACAAAGTTAAAGATAATCCAAATTATATATTGCTATACTCAAGTTCATTGTCCAGTTGTGGGATTCATAACATCTTAAGAAAGTTACTCTTAAGAAAAAAAAAATGAATAAAAGAAGTAGGGTAAGAAACATACCAGGGATGGCCTTAGGCCTTACAACCTAATGTTCCCTGCTCTCCCTAGCCAAGTGTACCCAAGTGCTCCTTAGCTAGGAACTCAGCCAGGACTCATACAGCATCCCCAGCCTCACCACCCCCTTATACTAGGTTGAACACAATTCAATTGACTGAATCAATGAATTAATGAATGAATAAATTAGAAGCCCAGGTCCTGATTTTATCTGCCCAAATTTGCTTTGTGTTGGTGAGTTTTCCAATGCTCTGCCTTTGATCTGAGAGTCATCAAAGGCTCTAACATAAAGGACAGACATTTACAAGTATGAAGCACCTTACATAACGGAACATGATTTTTGTTGGTATTATTGTTCAGGCCTGTGCTTCTTATGCAGGTGCTTTGCAGGACTCCTGATGCCTGTGACTGTGGCTTCATGCTTTAGAAGTCTGACTTCTAGGGGTCCTGAGTGGCACAGTTGGTGAAACAGCTGATTCTTGATCTTGGCTCAGGTCATGATCTCAGGGTCCTGGGATGGACTTATGCGTGGGGCTCCAAGTTCAGGGGGGCATCTATTTGAGGATTCTTCCCCCCACCGCCCCAACTTCTCTCTCTAGAATAAATAAATCTTTGGAAGTCTTCTACTCCACAGATCTTTTGCAGAGACCCCCAAGCCTTTTCCTCAGCTTGCCAACCTGAGGTCCTGATTTCAAGACATCTTACAAAATGGTACCTCCCCTCTGTCTATTGATCTGACTGATTTCCTTGAGTTTAACTCTGGCCTTACCACACTTTCCTTATCCTCTCTCTGCTGCCATCTTGGCATTTGACCACATGGAATCAGCCAGCCTTCCTCGTTGTCTTGTTTCCCTGAATATTTTGACCTGTTACCACCCAAGTTCTAGAGTGACATTTGCATAAAATCTATATTCAGAATCAATATGAGATGAAGGACCTCTGGCAAATTATACTTTGCCAAAAAACTAGAGACTGTAAGACTTGGTCATCTTCACTACCATTTAACCAAAACCATGTTGAATAGTGTCTTCCTTATTACAACTACCACCAGTGCAGCTCACATTGCTTTCTTTCCTCAAAGTTACTGTTACCTTTCACTGAAATCATAGTCCAGGGTCATGACCACTATTGGCTGGTTAATGTTTTGCTGAGCAATGCTCAATCAAGGTAAATGTATGGGGCTGCTCTTCTTGATGCACCAGCGTGTTTCAAGCTGAGACCTGAGTTGGCACTGCTTCCAAGTAACAGCCACAGCATGGACCTCAGTTAATTGGTAACTTCTACTTAGGTTAATCCATAACACTTTAATGAGCATCAATGAACCATTATTATCACATAATTCATTATTAAATGTATCAGAGATTACATTTAATGAATCTTCCCTTTCTGTAACCACCATCTCTCCGGATCTATTCTTTATTCATTCTTTTCTGTCATACAGAAATTGGTGATTCTCTCTCTCTCTCTCTCTCTCTTTTTTTTTTCCAAAAACTTTCCATAGCATGGAATTGCCCATCACACTTTCTTTCTGAAGTATTGGTTTTTTTTTCCAGACTTTTATCATTAATCACATCCACTTTTCCTTTTTTACTGAGGAAAAAGAAAAGAAGAAAATTGCAATATTCCTCCTTGAGCGTTTCTCATTTCCCCTTCACTTTACTCTTCTTTTCACTGGTAGAATTCTTAAATAAGTCATTTATACCTCTGCAGCCTGTTCCTCTATCTGACTCTTACAAACTCCCTCTGCAATGTCTCTCAAACATTTCACCCCTGATAAAGGACTACCGAGAGTCACTATTTCCATATTAATCAGGATCTTCAATCCCAGTTCTTAAGCCTAGTTTTCATGGGGAAGCTTCCTGGAAAACTAATGCTTCCTTGTTGAAACTCAACTTTTTCCTCTTTCCTTTTTCCCAATCCATTAAAAGAAAAAAAAAAATCAATGCCTACTCTACACAAGAAACAGTGCTTGTGGATTCACACGGAGGAAAAGTTCTGTCCCTCCAAGTATTTGAAATCAGGAAAGGAAAGTAGATGCATAAACATGGATATTAGCATACGGAGAGTGAAAAAGTCCTCCAAGGAACATACAGTCCTTCCTTCTGAACCAGCCAACCATCCAATGCTCTAATCCTATATTAAGGCTGGCATGGTTCTCCAACTTACCCCATCATTTGTCTTGTTTTTCTTTTGCTTTTACTTATTTTCCAGCTACTCCTTTATCTACTAAATTTCTAATTACCGATTAATTTAGTTTACTAAAACTTCAAATTTCTCAATCCATGAATTCAGACTTCATGCCTAGAGCTCAGCTCAATTTCTCCCAGTGAGTTCTTGTCCAGTTCACTTGGGGGCCACTCCTCACCTGAATTCTCACTCTTTCCTCTCACTTTTGACTTCGGCTCCTGTCCTGACCTTGGACAGCTCTTGTGCTGTTGCTTTTGAGTGAATATTTTTTTTCTCCACATGTATCATTCAACTTGTTAGCTATTTATGCCATATTTCTCCAATAAGATTGTAAGTCCTTATGTTTCTATATATTTATTTTCCTCATAGCATGGACACGGTGCTCATTAAATACTGATGAAGCACAGAACAGCATGCTATGCTCATCTGTGCCAAAACAAATTAACTGGAGTATCATCACATACTGTTGCTCAGGAAATATGTGATGAGCAAAGATTAATACCTTCAGGAAAAAAAAAAGTTTAAAAACCAGTAGACTCTCGTAAGATCTGTACTGTCAATATAGAGCCATTTGTAAAACTATCGGGACATCATTTCCCACATTTTGTTTAAGTAGGTACTTAGAATGGAAATAAAATTCTTTCCTATAACTGCCATTTAGAGAATAATAAGTAACATCAATAATCTGTTTTTCCAGGTGCCAGACATCACACTGGTACTACTATGCTTATTTCAAATGTACAGAGTAAAAAGTGACCATTACAGATAGTAAAAAATTATATTAAAAAAAAAAAGAAAAGAAAACATTGAGACTTAATCCATTCATCTGTTGATGGACATCTAGGTTCTTTCCATAGTTTGGCTATTGTGGACATTGCTGCTATAAACATTCGGGTGCACGTGCCCCTTTGGATCACTACATTTGTATCTTAGAAGACAACTACTTTCAAGTTCAACAAGCTACCACAAACTCAAGCTGAGTTGAGACTCCAATTTGTATCAGCTTGACCAAATAATGATATTCTTTCAGGTTTGCTATGGGTTATTAATCATATTAGAAATCTACACCAGGGACTCCTGGGTGGTGCAGCCGCTGAAGCATCTGCCTTCAGCTCAAGGCATGATCCCAGAGTCCTGGGATCGAGTCCCGCATGGGGCTCCTTGCTGAATGGGGAGCCTGCTTCTCCCTCTTCCTGCCACTCCCTCTGCTTGTGCTTCCTCACACACACACTCTCTCTCTCTCTCTCTCTGAAAAATAAATGAATAGAATCTTAAAAGAAATCTACACCAACCATATTAACATATAGTCATGTTGTATAGGTTGGTACAGATGGAGAACAAGATCAAGTAGTGCTTATGATTTTGACTTATCTCAGCAAGTATCATAATAACAGCTAATATTTACTGAATATTCACTACATGCCAGTCCCTGTTCTGGGATCTTTACTTATGGTTGCATTAAATATGCCAACCATGTCTATTTCATAAGATGGGCACACTGATTCTTGCCTCATAGAATAAGAAATCAAATCACAGAGAGTTTTGATTCCTGGCCAAAGTCCTACAAATAAGAAGTCATAGGACCATGATCTCACTCATGCAGGAGGACTCAGGAATTTAACAACATTGTCAGTTCAAAAAATACATTAGTCCATTGGAAGCCCTTGTAGTAAGCCCTTATACAATTGGACTGTTTTGTACTCATTTTTCAATTCTCATACCTGCTGACACCCCAAAGTGGTAAGAAGACTTTCATGCTAAAACAACCCTTATATCATTTTTTTTTAAACCAAGCTAGCACTACTGCTTTCATATATATGGAGGAAAGCACAAGACAAAGGAAGAGAAGAAATGATCTTCTTATCCCCTGAAACAGGAGCTCCTGAATTGGTCCATGTATACCATGACCTGACACTTTGCAGCATGCACAGAATTACCAGTTTCTATCTTCTTTAGCCAAGTGCCCTATGTGTTCCAAAAGTTGGGCCAGAAAGGTCATTTTCTGTTCTATTGCCTCTATTTCAATAATTCTATTTTACATTTTTATGGAGCTTTAGAGAGAGTACTTTTGAAAAAGCTTCTTGCATCCAGGGAGGTAGGACAAAGGCCAATTAGGAGACCTCATGGGATGTGAAAAATACAACCGAGGTCATGAGACCCAAGGCCATTAAGGCCTCTTCATAGGGGTCATGGCAATAGATTTAAATAGTCTATTTCTAAACTAGGTAATTATATTCTGCTTTTTTTTTCCCTTCCTCCTGAATTCTTAGTGATGTAAATTCATCACACAAAGTCCAAAATTATCATTTATTGTTTATTCTATAGTACTTGGAAGTGTCTTTATTTTAGTATGTGAATGAAATGAGGTCTGATATCTATCTTCTGATGCTTCAGAAATCTGGCTGAAAATAGCACCAAGTATAACCTCCATGGTTATGTCCACCTAAACTGCCACTGACACTGTTTACCCAAAACCTCTATCTGTACCTGGTGAACATGTCAGTCTGGGTCAGTACAAATCACATCCCCCCATTTTGTCTCATTTATACAATACATTCTTGGGTCTTTCTTTGGTGGTGACTCTTTTGGTGTTAACTCCAATGAACAAGAGTACTGAACATTTACTATGCCTAGTTAGTGCTGTTAGAGGAGAGAAGACAGACAGGTAAGGCCCTTGATGCCAAAGAGTTGACATCCTACTAAGGAGAGCAGGTAACAAACAGAAAAGTAGCATGTGATGGTAAAAGAGTATAATACAAACGGCTGGTCCTGGGAAGAGCCAAAGACCTTAGTCAGGGTAATCAGGGAGGACAGAATAGAGGCAAAGAGTCAAGGTGTGCCAAGATACAGGTTGAGAGGGGTCATTCAAGGCAGAAGAAAAGGCACATGCAGAGTCCTTCAGCAAAAAGATATTTGATGCATTCAGGCAAAGAAGCCAGCATGGCTTGACCTGAGAAGAATAAAAAGAAACCCAAGGTGAACTAACGGGCTTCTTTCTAAGCTTGATGGGAAGCCACAGAGGATACATCTGTTTTATTTCACAACAATTAAAAAATCAACATCAAAAGGACATGAATTTAAATTAGAAAATAATTTCCACGATAATGAAAGTTTAATGCAATTTTAATTTTGTTTTGTTTACGTTTCAAGTCTTGTGAATAGCTGATGGGAAAAGACTGGGTTGAGATGTGGAAGGGCTTATGGTGAGCCTATAAAATAGTTTTCCAGTGTTTTTTTTCTCCCCACCCCCCAAATTATTGTTAGTTGTGTGCCCCAAGAATTTGTAAAGAAATGAAAATAAGAAGAGTTTCAAAATATATTTTAAGTTTTAAGTAGAATATTAAGAAATTGTACTCTGGGGGTGCCTGGGTGGCTTAGTGGGTTAAAGCCTCTGCTTTCGGCTCAGGTCATGGTTCCAGGGTCCTGGGATCAAGCCCCGCATTGGGCTCTCTGCTCAGCAGGGAGCTTGCTTTCCCTCCTCTCTCTGCCTGCCTCTCTGCCTACTTGTGATCTGTCTGTCAAATAAATAAATAAAACCTTAAAAAAAAAAAAAAAGAAATTGCACTCTGTTTCTCTTTCCTATCCAAGAAGTCACTTGTAATGGTTGAGAAGAAACTCAGAAAAATGAGGAGATGATGTTTACATTTCCTTGGAGCCTCTGAAAATTCTGGGTCTTGGGCTATGAGTTCATACTTTTTTTTTTTTTTTTTGTCTGTTCTAAGCAGAGTCCTTGAAGTCGCTGATGGTCTACATGGCCCGTTACTCTCAAAATGCAAGACTCATTTACTAACAAAATTCAGCTAAAAACCAAAAGATACAGAGCTTCCAAGACAATTAACTGCCTGTATCATTTTTCTATAAAACACCGTTGCTAGTTTCTGAAGGACTTCAAGAGATCTGAAATATCATCAAATGGTGAAAAATCAAAATATTTTGCTGTCATATGCTGTCACATACTGTCAGAAAGCCTTGTGCTGTGGCCACAGTCAAGTTGAATCCGATTAAAAGATCAGCAAACAAGGCAGGTTTAGGGGTATTTGACCTCATCAGGGCTGTGCCTGCGAGTACCTGTCAGCGCTTCAGTTGTCCTCTGCCATGACACCATTGCTTATGCCACTTGCCAATGGACATGCCTGATGACATGCTGGAGAGGAAACAACAGATTCATGTGTTCAATTTTCTATTTTCAAATACTATTCAGTGCTGCTAAGATGGAGCTTAAATTTAATTCCAATTACCAGTTCCACAAACAATGAATTATTCAAGATAAACTGCCCAGTTTTACTGAAGCATGTGTGTAATATGCATATATTTGCTTCTGTCTACACATATGTGGACAGAGATGGAGAAATTAAATTAGCCTGTCTTCGGTTTATTAGAATTCCATAACGCTATGTATTTCAAAGAAGCTGATCAATATTTGCTGAGTTGGGGTTGCATAACTCATGAAAACTCCATGGCCCCCAAATATCCACATATCCACTTAAGAATTTAAAAATTATAAAGAAATCAAATGAGAAAACATGATTTTTATCTTCTGAGCAAGAAAAAGAAGCTCCATATAATATATGTGTGTGTGTGTCTGTGTGTCTACATATTTTCAGGAATGGGGTGGAGTGAATATGAGCATAGAGATGGGTCATTTTTTCTTGAAAGGATTCTTACATTGCACTGTATGAGTGGTGATATCATAGTGTTGTTGTGTCCTTGAGTTAGTAAAAATAAAATTTTAGCCAGCTTAGAGAAGAAATAAAACCCCCTTTTCTGTTGTGATTTACATGGTGAAACTATATACTCCACTTTCCGTGATTCTATCCTAAGAATTTTCATATATTTGCCCTAGGCAAAACTAAATTCTTTTTGTTTTTGTCCTCACTTAAATTTTTTCACATTTCACAGGGAGAGAAAAATAATCTTGCATAGCTAGAGCATGACAGTTTCCCCATCTGTGAGAAATTGCTCTGAAAATACGGATGTAAGTCTAAAAATGATTTCCATTTTTTAAAGCCCTTAATTTTTAATCTTTTTTAAACAGATTATAAAAATAGAGAGAGGGTACACAGATCATTAGGGTAAAGTTGGATGAATTTCCATAGCCAACACACTTGGAGAAACACCACACTGTTGAAGAACCAGAATGTCGTTCCATCATAGTCCCTATTGTCCCTGTCTTCTGATCACTAGCCTCATATATATAACTATATAGGTATATAGGTAGTGTTCTTACTTAGAAATATATACATATATATATTAGTTATGAACTATATATGTGTGTATTAGTTATGAACTGTGTGTGTGTGTGTGTGTGTGTGTGTGTGTGTGAGATATGGAATCCTACAGTCTATCTTTTTTTTGTATTTGTTTTCCTTCATTCAGCGTTATGCTTGTGAACTGTATCCAGGCTGCTGTGTTTTTAGCTTTGGTTCATTCCATTGCTGTATAGTATTCCACTGGTCAATTAGATCACCATTCGTTTATATGATCTTTGGTTGATGGAATGTTTTTAAAAATTTACTGCATATAGTATTGTTCTAATCATCTTTTCTCTTGTGGTGGTGTTGTTGTTGTTTGTTTTGTTTTTTGTGGGGTTTTTTTGGTACATATTAGTATGTTCCTGTTAGGAATATACCTAGAGTGAAATCCCTGTGACACAGGGCACAGATATGTTCCACTTTAATAGGTTGTGTTAAATAGGTTGCTGAAATGCTGTCGTATATTTGCACTCCCCGTTCACAAGCATGCCAGCTGTTCCACCTACTTGCCAGCAGTTGGCATGATTAATCTTTTTAATTCAGCCATTTTGATGGAAGTACATTGCTATCTCAATGCGGTTCTTTTTGTACTTAAAATGTGGTTCTTTTTGTACCTTTGATTGTGCTGTGATCCTTCGTTTTATGTTTTTGACACTTGGATATCCTCTTTTGTGAAGTATCTGCTAAGTGTTTTCCCATTTTTCCTGTCCCATTGTTTGTTGTGGTTTATTTTTTCAATATTGTTCTATTTGTTTAGTGCATCTTATGTTTTGTTTAGTAAGTCTTTGCCTACTTCAAAGTAGTGATTATATTCTATTATTATTTTGATATTATGATATTCTACCTTTATGATACTCCATCATTATTCTTCCATTATTTTAGTTTTTATCATTAGATCTTTAATTCGTCAAGAATTGGTGTAAGATAGGGATTGAGTTCATTTTTTTCTCCAAGAATATCCATTTGACCTGATGCTATTTGCTAAATGCGCCATCTTGATTCCCATGATACTGCAGTGTTAGCTTCAGTGTAAATCAAGTCAACATACATGTATTGATCTGTTTGTTTTTTTATTTTGTTCCTTTGGCTATTTGCCCATTCTCATAAAAATACATTTTCTTCATAAATCACTGGAAGTTGACAATATTGTAATGCCAAATAGTGTTAACATCCTAACTTTATACTTTTTTTAAGGTTGCCTTTGCTATTCTCTACCTTTTAAGTTATCATATATATTTAAAAAAAAAAAAAACTTGTCAATTTTCACAAAGACCCCTTCTTGATTTGAATTGGATGGCCTTGAATCTACAGATCAGTTTGGGAAAAGTTGATTATCTATATAATATAGAAATTTCCATCTATTAGCTTGGTGTATAACTCCATTTTTTACAGTTTTTTAATTTCTTTCAGTTTTGGTAAAACTTTTTAGAAACTTCTCATATATTTTGTTAAATTTATTCCTGGGTATTTTATTTTTTGATGTTATCATTGTAAATAATATTCTTAAACCTCATTTTCAAATTATTTTTGCTAACATAGAAATACAATTAATTTTTGCATATTGACCCCATTTTTAATGACATTGCTGAAGTGACTTAGTTCTATTTTATATAGGTATCATGGGTTTTCTATTCACATTATACATATTTTTTTAATTATAAATCCTTGCCAATTGCATTGATTACACTGTCCAGTACTCATAGAACAGTGTTAAATACAAAAATCTATAGTAGACATAACTTTTGCAATCTCAAGATCTCAGGGAAAGAGCTTTCTGTTTCATTATTAAGTATGAAATTTGCTATAGATTTTTATTGACACTCTTTTTCAAATAAACTAAGTTTTCTTATAATCCTAGATCTTATATGTAATTAATAGTTTTAATTATGAATGGGTATTGAATTATTTCAAATGCATAATTTAATCAAATATGAGATGTTCATTCTATAATCTTATGTTAATGTGCAGAATTCCACTGATTGCTTTCTTAATTAAAATAACCCTGCATTTCTGCAATAAAACCAACATGTGCTATATCATCTTTTTTATACATGACTGGGTTCAATTTGATAATATTTCATTTAGGATTTTGCATCTCTGTTTAGGTAGGTAATTCATTTACAATTTTTCTTTCTTGTAATGCCTGTGTCATGTTTGGTGGCCAAAATTACATGGACCTAATAAAACTAATTGAGAAATCCTCTCTTTTTTTCTATTATCTTTAAGAATTTTTATAAGAATGATCTTATTTATACCTCTCTAGAGAATTTACCGAAAAATTATCTGGACCTAGATTTTTCTTTTTGAAAGATTTTTAATTATAACTTTAATTTAAATAAAGATACAGGACCATTGAGATTTTCTATTTTGTTTCTGTGTTAGTTTAAGGGACTGTGCTTTCAAGCAATTTGTATATTTTATCTAAATTTCTGAATTAATTGACATGAAGCTTAATGTAATATTATTTTATTGTCTTAATTATGTCTGTAGGATCTGTAGTGTTTTCCACTTTGTATTTTCTGATATTGGCAACTGGTATTCTATCTTTTGTTTTTAATCAGTCTTCCTAGCAGTTTATTACTTTTTGAAATATTCTCAAAGAACTAGCATTTGACTTAGTGTTCTTTAAATTATTATCTTTTTGAATTTTGTTCTTTTATTTCTTTTGCTACAGTTTACGGTTTGAGGATACTTAGATAATGCATTTTTAGCCTTAGTTCTTTTGGAAAGACTCACCCACACACACAAAGAGGCCCTGGATGCTGTCTTTTTCCTAAAGAGACTTCAATATTTTTCATTTCTAGTTAGAGAGGTTGGGGACTTGACCACTTCAGTTAAAACAAAAACTGGGTTTGGTTGATACTAGGTTGGAATTTTGTTAATGTTAATCAACCCTTTATTTGTTTCTGTTTCTAAAGTGTGAAGTTCCAGATACTGGTAATCTCTGTCCTTCTCATATTTATGGCTTGATGTCCTTCATCATTTGGGGGGATCCATGGCAATAATCTATTCAGATATTGCTTCTTTCCCGTTTTCTCTCTCTTTTCCTTATGGAAATTTTAAGTATAAGTAGGTTACAACTTTTCCTAGATTCAATATACCCCTTATACTTATTCCTTAATCCCTATCCCTTTCCATTCCATTTTCTTTCAGAGCTTCAGTATGGACAAGTCCCACAAATGTGAATACTTACTCTCTTTTCGGTGGTGCCCAATCTGCTGTTAAACCCATCTAAGTTCTTCAGTTCAGAAAATCTATTTTTTAAGTCCAGAATTTCCTTTTAAATAGATTTTGATATTTTTCAATTTCTGATTTATTATCCACCTTACTGAACACATTATTCTTGGTTATTCTATAGCCTATAATTGATAATTCTGATTTTTGAATCATTTAGACCTATTCCTATTGTCAGTTTTTTTTTTTGAAGATTTTATTTATTTATTTGATAGAGATCACAAGTAGGCAGAGAGAGAGAGAGAGAGAGGAGGAAGCAGGCTCCCCGCTGAGCAGAGAGCCCGATGCGGGGCTCAATCCCAGAACCCTGAGATCATGACCTGAGCTGAAGGCAGAAGTTTAAGCCACTGAGCCACCCAGGTGCCCCCTATTGTCAGTTTTTATTCTTGATACTATTTCTTGGTATGCCTGGTAAATATTTACTATATTCTAGGGCTGTACATACAAAAACTTTGGAAACTACAGATTATTTTTCTTTTTCCTAGTGAGAATTCATACTATTTCCAAAAGCACAGCTACCACAGGGGCATACCATATTCTAATAAGCTGTATTAAGTCAAATTTTAAGATTTTGTAGGACTTGGGCCACCTTTGGTGCAGTCCTACTGCATGGGCATAGTTCTCAGATGATTTGATTAAGAGCCTAAAGTTATTTTTCAGGTCCTTGTGGCTTGGTCCTGGACTGCTTTGTCCTTTGTCCTTAGTACTGTGGAAGTTCTATTCAGAATTTTAACCACTTTTTGTCTAGCTTCTTAGCATCTTGCCTTGTACAATTTTAGAGTTTGAAAGCTTTCATGGGGAAAACTGATGCAAAATATTAAACTCATTTCATTATACCTCACTTTCTTCTGAAATAACAGGCTCTTAAGTCCTGGCTGTCGTGGCAAGCCCAAACTTGACATTTTGTCTTCAGCTCTGTGAGATTGTTGCTAGCTCTGCTGGTTCATTTTAGCAGTGGCCTAGTATCTGATTTCTCAACTTCTTTTGCATGGCTTACAAGTCAACAAATGCCCTGAATGAAAGTTATGATGCACAACATTGAGCTCATTATAACGAACTTTTCCAAAATCTTAGTTCCCCAAGTACTAGCTAGCTTGGAAGCTCTCTGATTCCTTCAACACAATATTTTTATTATTTTATATGGATGTACTAGTTGTTCTTAATGGGATTTATGATCTTCTTTAAGCTACAGCACCATAGCTAGAAGCAGAAACTGTCAAAGATTTCCCTTTTAAATTTCGAAATATTTAATTTTTATTTTTCACCAACTTTCTCCCCACAAATACTACTTATGGACTATGATGTCTTTGTTTCTTAAATTATGCAAGAAACAGATATCTAATGGATCATCCAATAACATATCAGTGAGGATACAAATGTCAATAATATGAATTGAATTTTGCATATATACAAAATTTTAAAAATCTCATAGGCAAATACATATCAATATTTTGTGTTCTGAGTTGACCACTTTTTCACAGATTTAGTAAAACTGCACACATCTTACACTGTTACCAAGATAATTCAACAAACAAAAAGTAAAGTCATAAAAAATAAGTAAAATTTCCCTTTGGGTTTTGGAAGACCTCTCATAACATATAATGTCATGACATACTGACTGGCAGAATATCTGATGGATTATCATTTATGACAGAATAACTTCAATTAAGTTGATAACAGAATGACATGTTCTACTGTTGGTATCCTACTCTGTCTTGCCATTTTTTCTCTAATAGCAACTCCGACTTTAAAAGGTCACATTCTTAGTTATTTAATTAGGACTTATTTCTTTTATTTAATTTCAGAGTCAAAACAAATATTCATTAAAATATCTCTAAATGTAACTCTGGGAAACCCTTCTTTTTGAAGAGGATTTTTCTGCAGCCTGGACCCCTTAAGCATCATATTTGCCTAACAGCTTCCATTTTCCAAGCACACACACACACAGATAAACACACACACACACGCACGTGCACGTGCACACGTGTTTCTGCTGCCTCTCTTTTCCTCTTCCTTTCACTTCCCCTTTTCCAAATAGTGAGTTAAGGTGAAATAATGACTGAATTTCTTTTTTAAAAAATTATAGATGAATAGTGTTTGTTGGTACTCAAAATCCTTCCTATTTAATTTCTAATCATAAAATTCACCCTTGATTAAGCTTACCTAGACTGATTGACAGTTTCCTTATCTTGAAGTCCATTATCACCTTCTTGAATTCTGGTTTGTCTTTATATGGCAGATGGTGTCTTTGGAGCTATCTTTGTCCTGTGATTTGTTTTTCCCACACAAATTAACTTAGGTCAGGCTTCAGACTCAGAGCCTGAGATAGGGATTTGGATGCAGGTAATTGACTGAGGAAATAACTCATATATAAAAGAAAAAAAAAAAGCTACAAAGTAGAGGATGAAGCAAGTTGGTGAAAGGCAAAGAACCATGCAAGAACGTGGTCTTGAATAATGTCTTACCTGGGTTCTCTGGAGCATAAATTCCAATGTAGAGTTGTACCCCTTAAGGCAAGAGGACTGGACTTGTGTGCCTATTACCACTCAGAAATTGTCTTTGGGACACTCTGAAGAGGGTTGCATAACTTTCCAAGGAGGCAGCACCAGTTGGCTGAGGGAAATTCTGTGAAGAGGCAGATCACTATGGACCTTTCACAGCCAACAGTCATGGCAGCTGGCAGGATACTTAGACTCTAACCTGTGAGCATATATAAATATAAGTTAAACTGTGTCACTCCTCTCCCTGAGGCCTTCCTATTCAGAATAAAACAGAAATTCCTTACAAATATTCCTCTCTACAGTACCCTATGTAATGTGACTCCCATCAACTTCTCAAATGCCATCTTGTACCATTCTTACCTTTATTTATTTTTCTTAGCAAAACATCTTCATTATGGACATGCTTTGTGCCATGTACTTTTTTAGCTCATTTCACTCAAGTCATGCATGCCTCCATTTAATTTTTTCCTCAGAGAACATGACAAATTGGAAGTTAATGCTCCCTGGTTGTGTCATGGTAGACTCATTCCTATTCTCATCTCAGGCATTATTTCCTCAAAGTAGACCTTCCCCGACCTCATGTAAGCCAGAAACCCTACCTATCTTAGTCAACTTTGGCTGCTACAGCAAAATATCACAGGGTGGGTGTTTTAAACAGCAGACATTTATGTTTCAAAGTTCTGGAAGCTGGAAAGTTCCAAGATCCAAGGTTTGGATCCTCTAATTCAGTTCTATCAAGAACTTCCCTCCTGGCTTGCTGACCACCTTCTTCCTGGGTGTTCACATGGCCTTTTTTGTCTTCCTTTTTTTTGTTTCCTTTTCCCTATTCTAAGGACACTAAATTTATCATGAAGTTTCCACTCTCATGACTTCATCTAAACCTAAGTACCTCCCAAAGACCTCACTTCAAATACTGTCACTTTAGAGATAAGGCTTCAAATGAATTTTGGAGGGACACAAATATTTAGTCCAAAACACCATTTTATTTTTTTGTTTTTGTTTTTCTTTTTGTCTTTTATATATTTACTATTAGTTGATTAACTTAGCCACAATAATCTCAATGTATAATTTTTATGTAATTATCATTTTACTTACCAATGGACTGTCTCCATGTTATCTAGTAGCTCTGAAAGAACAGGCACCTTGAGTCCCTTTTTCCCTAGGATAAAATTCTAGTTACTGGGAGATTTCTGCAGGCTTAGAAAGTGATTAATGTTTGAAAATAAGCATCTTCATTAAAGAATGTAGTCTAACACGTAGTTTGGATATGTTTCATTTTTTTTCTATTTCGATTAGCTTGAATTTTTATATGTGTCAATATTAGTGATACAGCCTGTATCTTTATTCCTTTTATATCCCTCACGGCATGGCACAAAGATTTGACCTTAATAAGTGCCAATTTTGATGAACGGACTTTACCTTATTCAGTTGGGTAATCCAGGTTGCAGCTACCAGTAACAAAAGTCCAGAAGTATTTTGATACACTATGATGCAGACCTCAAGTAGGAGGAGTGAGTCATATAAACACTTATTCACCACAGCTTCTGTTTGTCAAAGTTAAAAATGAGAAGTTTCTTAACTTGGGTATGCAAAGGGTTACAGAAAAGATAATGCCTGAGATGAATTGTCAATACTACCCCAAGAGATGAACACACAATTAGGATATTTCATACCCATTTATAAAGAAGTGTTTTTCCATTTTGGTGGGCTGTGGGCAGGATCGAATTTCTCACAAGTTAGAGAGTCATGTGTTAGGGAGGAGGACTTTGGATGTGTAGATACTTTGATAGACACAGGGTGAGGAGGAGGAAGACTCATAGGGCAGGTAGATATTGGGAAGCAAGGCATGGTTTCATCATCCTGTGTCTTGCTGGTTCCCTCCACTTCCTAAGCAGCTTCTTTTGGAAAGGAGCATTTCCTTGATATATGTGTGAACACACCTTTAAGGATGAAATGTTACTGAGGGTACAACCTGTGCTCAGTGTCCCAGGGGGTTTCCAGAGGAAGGAAGCCAGGGGCAGTGAGAAATCATGGAAAGAGAGAGAGAAGAGAAAACCCTGCTGAGTTTAATCTGAACAGTGTATCCATCACCCAGAATGATACAAATCAGCCATTACTGGATCATGCAAAAGCAACTCTCCTACCTGCGATCCCTTCTTTGCTTTCTAAACCTCTTTGCAGCTCAGCCTAATGAATTGTCAGAACTGTCAGACAGCTCTAAGGAATGACAAATGTCTATGATTTGCTGCTGCTGCTGCTATTTTGCTAGAAACACCTGATGTATGTAGTCTTGCATTCTTCAGTTTCGAATTAGAGACTTGGAAAACAAAATCAACCTTGATAAATATAGCAATTTTTCCCCTGTTCTGTAAGCTGAACTGAATGGATATTTTTAAAGATAAAGAACTCTCTTTTGTTCTTATAATATGTACATGGCACAGGGTAAATCACAAACAAAGAGCGAATACCCTAATGGTGGTGGGGTTGGGGGGGTTGGTAATCGCCAATTCATGAATTAGAGTTCTGTTTACATTACTATTGTCGAGATTAATCATGTGTCCCTTTTAAGTAAGTTGTGCTGCCTTGATTAATGCTATTAGGGACCATAAAAAATTGAAAACCTTGGATTTCCATAGCAGACATCCAGGTTCAGCCATCACTTCATAGACCGCTGGTGATATTTACTGATAAAAGAAATAGGATCGATTTCCCAAGGTTATTTGATATCTTAAGAAATGAAAGAAATATCCTTACCAATAAATAGTTTCCTCTAATGACAAGAAAATAATCCCAGGTAGTGCATGTTATATTTGTTTAACACAAAGCAGCTGAGACTTCAGTTGGGTAAATATAATATGTACTTATATACTATATATGTATGTGTATATATACATGTATACATATGTGCTGTATACTGTATATATGTATAAAATATGTGTATATGTATGTACATCTATATTTATAATATTTATAAATATAAAATTATATATAATAAATACCATATTTATATAAAAGATCTTCAAATAACTGGAGATTCAGTGCAAATTTCAACATGTTGGAATAAATAAAATATCCTAACTGTGGGCATTCTTCTCTAGACTCTCCATTCCATGTTGATGCATATGTACATATTCTGATTATGTGGTTTTAAAGCTGAGACTTCTAAATAGCTTTTTCTCTTCCAGTAGCTCAACTTTCCTTTTCCCTATGCAATGAGTCCACGTTAGCTGGAACAGGCAGAAAGGTTTACAGTGCTTTTAGAGATCACCGAATCCTTAAATAAATCTCTTTTAGCTTATCAGTCCCACCAGGGCCCTTAGCCAAACTCATCCCAATTATAAAAATGTTATGATTCTATCTAGTAAAATTCCTTCTGTTTCTGTAACTATTGCAACAAGAGGAGTTATGTCAGTTGCTCAGCAAGCATGCTTTCCCTATACAGTGCTCTGTTTTTGGTCATCTTCTAAAAGGGAGTTCACAGAGCCAACAATTACTACTGCCAAGGGGGTCTGGAGGTCATACTTTGAATGGTTACAAGTAAGATTATCTGTTTTCAATGCTCTGTGTCCTTATGCAAAGGATGGTCATCCGAGCAGAGGTCAACAAGTCAGTGAGCTGACACATGCCCCCACAGTGCAAAATTGAAATCTGAAGTCTGTGTAGACCATTGGGGTCATGCTACTTTGTCCATATTACTCCATAGGGAGTGGATAACGGAAAGAAGCATGTGTGGAAAATAGAACATAGGCTTTGCATTCAGAGAGACTGCGTTTTCTCCCCTTCACTGTGGAACTTTGGGCAGGTCCATTATCTATGAAATTAAGGCATAGAGACCTCAGTGTTATTGCCAAATATTTGTTTTTTTAAAGTTCGTATTGCATGTGACATAAGTTCTCAACAACCAGTTGGTATAGATAAGCAAATATTTACACCTTGGCCTTACATGACAACAATAACGGACTCTCCTTGCCAGCTGTTTTAGTTTCTAAGAAGTATACTTTCTGCATCTTTTAAAAATCTAATTTCTTATTTCAATATCCTCTATCTCTAGAAATCATTCAGATTCACATGTGGGTGACAATTCTCTAGTTGAAAACTTTTGCACTTGAACTGACAAGTAATCGAAGAGTTTCCTCTCCTGCCCTGAAGACTCTCTCAAACCCTCAGTCATGAGGGAGGAGAGAAATTGTATTTCTCTACATAATAAGGTAGAAGGAAAAGCTAGAGGGGGTGGGGGTGGGGGGGACAATACATGTCCAGCGAAATAGAAATGCCAGAATGATTATACTTGATAACTGTATAAAATTTGATGCTTTCACGAATTATTTAGACTATATAAAGCACTTTGTATTTGTAAAATGCTTTATAATGGTCAGCCAGATAGTTTTTCTCAATAACCCCTTGAAATATGCTGGTATGATGACCTCCATCTCACAAGAGAGGATGCTGTGGTACAAGGAGATTAAGTGATCTATTCAGGGAAAAATGCTTTTGAGCTTCTATGGAGGGCATAGAGGAAATACTGAGGTTGGTTCTTTCCCCAGGGCCCCGTTCACTCCCCAAAAGGAAGTTAAGTGCTAGAATGCTGTGTAGACAAGGGTGGTGTTGGATTAAACTTTCTGAGTTAACAGAATGACTTGTTAAAGCAAGTAGCTGCAATAAGTACATGATTCTTGACCTCTTTCCCTCAACTTGGTTCCTGGCTGGGTCTTTTGGTTAAGGGGAGGGGACCAATGAGGTCAAATGGTTACAGGTACTTTCTTATCTCAGACACACATCACCGAATCTCTCATTCACAAAGGGAAGCAAGACTCTGGGATACACCCGGATACACCCAGAGTACCACAGTTGGAAAAATATGTCAAATAAATTTCTTTTCTTTTTTTTTTTTTGTATTATTTTCATAGATGAAGCCTGGTTCCTGAATTTGAGGTATTTTAGCTCTCATTTTTAGGCTAATAATAGTGTTCTTTTTATTTTCTATAAAATTTTCAGCTATTCATTCAAACTATGGAGAACCGTAGGGGAATTAACCTTTTATTTCATACCCATTTTAACTCTAACCTCTCCCTAACCTTGCTACAGAGGCCCTTCCTCTCCTTAGGTGGATGATTAAAATAATGGGTAACTAAGCTGAAAAGGGGAGAAAAATAACGATGGGACCAGAGAACTCGGCTTTAAAAAATGTGCTTTCGTCTCTTCTGCAGCAAGAATAAAAGAGCAAAGCTTGGAATTTGGGCAATGGATTTGGAAGTATTGAACAAGAAGGAACCAAATGGATTTGTTCCAGCGGGGCACAGAATATGAGACAGGCCATGTTTTAAATGCTGGGCCAGGTCCAGGCCACTTCATAATACAGCTGCATTATACAGGAATGAGAAAGATGGAACTGAACGCAAACAGAATGATAGAGGGAATTGGGGAGTAGAGATTCTCAGGAGGGATGGACAAATGGTGTGGATAAAATAAGAACCAAACTGAACTCTCACCCCAGCTGAAGTGAAATCCAACTCTTTTAAGAAAAAAAAAAAATCTTGAACATTATATCATTTCTTTCTCATCACATTATGTTTCATTTTTGCCCCCTTTGACATCTAGAAAATCCCAGCAATATGAGAAGATGAGAGGCTGGAGGAATGACAAGACCTCCTCTGGTGTTATTTCCAGACAAGAACAAAGAAACCCAGGGCTGCAAGATATATCGCCAAAGCCCAAATATATATGCATCGGTGATAGAGATACACGTGTATATGTGGTACCCCGGATGGATAGAGAGCCTGTAGACACAGCTATATTCATGCAAATTCCAGCAGCCAGGAGGTTAAATGCATTCAATCACACCCATGCTCAAACTCTCATCTCCCCCTCTTCTGAGCTCTCAATCATCTCTACACACAAACTTTGGCAGATAATATACTCTGGCCCCTCGCTCTCCTATCTGTGGTGCCAGAGCCCTTGTTTTATGAGACTATCCTAAGGTAATCTGTGTCAGAGGTCTGGTGAATGGGCCTTGCTCCCGATCTATAGCCATCCAAAGGTCCAGCCACGACATGTCAGCTGACAATGGACTTTCCTCTCCTTTGTCACACCACATGGGACCACTGCATGTGTGTGTGTGTGTGTGTGTGTGTGTGTGTGAGATGATTTGGCACTGACATTTCAGAAATAATGGCCTCTCTGTCCAGGCAGTTCCTGTCCCTATTCCTAGTAGGTAGCCCACACTATGAAACCACAGAAGCCCCAATGCCCCCTTTGAGACCAGCAACCGCAGCCCAAGAACTTCAGGTATGGAACATGGAGGTGTGTTTGACCCTCAGACTTCTCTCTCTGCACTCATCCCACAAGTGAACCCCACTAGGGACGCTGTCAAAGGCATAATTCCAAGGAGCCCTGGTAATCACGCCATGTTAAAGTCTACTCATGGCTGTTGTCACTCAGCTCTCCTGTGAATTAAAACCTGAAGTTTGAGATGAGAGAAGGAGGGTTGAAGGGACATGGGTTCCTGTGAGGCCTTTTCTTTTCAACTCTGGATATGAAAATAATCCTAACATAATCATAACTGGAATCATAATATAATCATAATTTGGGAAGTGAGGAACTTTTCATATTGTATCTTCATAAGAACCATCTAGAGATAAAGTCACAGGCATCAGAGGAAAGAGTACCTGAGCTATTGATTACCCCTGGGAAGGGACGACTGGGAAACACACTCTTAGAGGACACGCCAAAGTCGTCAAGCCTTCATCTAACACATCCCGCGACGAAAGGAAAAGAAGACCTTCATGCAGTCATTTAACATTATTGTTAAAATTGGTAAATAGCAGCATGCTGGAGAAGAGCCGGTGGTCTGGAATTTAAATTCAAATAGCCCTATCATTAGGGAGTTTTCTGGGTTTTGAAAAGATGCATTTGAAGTCTATTTTAAAATCAGCACAACAAGAGCTCTGATTTTCTTTTATATGCTTCTTTTATTTGGTCATCATTATCATCATCTAAGTGATGACCATTTTCACTGGGGACTCCCACAGATGAACTGGACACAAATACTGGTGGAAGGTACTGGATCACGCAGCACCTGGAGTCATCAGCCTGGAATCGCCTCACACACCTGGGTTTGGTTCATGTCAATTTGCAACGTAAAAAAAATCACAATATTCTTGTCATATCACTAGAGGAAGTGGGTGACCTTAAGCAATGTGGAAAGTCTGAGCATCTTACCTGGATTGCTACATGAGGCTGGAGATGTAGGGCATGGCAACTTGAGAATGAACTATATATTTGAAAGCAAACTATCATCATAACACCATTGTGATTGCTTTCTTCTGTATACATTGACTCTTATCTTTGTTCATCAAAACTTGGGTCCCCACCCAAATTCATATATTAGAAATCCTAAACCCTCAGCACCTCAGAATCTGACCTTATTTGGAGACTGGATCTTTGTAGAGATAACCCAGTTAAAATGAAGTCCTTCAGATGGGTCTTAATGCAAAATGACCTGCACCCTTACAAAAAAGGAAAATTGGACAGAGAGATATACCTACAAGGAAGATGATGGGAAGAGACACAAGGAGAAGCCAACCAGCTCCAAGCCAAGGAGAAACACCTAGAACAGATTCTTCTCCACAGCCTCGGAAGGAATCAGCCCTACAGACACCTCCATCTTGGAACTCTAGCTCCCGGGACTTGAGATTATACATTTCTGCTAAGTCATAGGTGACTGTGGTACTTTATTATGGCAGCCCTAACAAACTAATACCCAATTATTAACTTTCTATTGTGTACCAGGGACCTTACATTAAATGACATTTAATCTTACCAAATAATTCTATAAGCTTTTTATCCTCCACATGAGGAAACTAAGAATTACCCATTAAATAGCTTGTTGAAATCACCATCTGGTGAGCATTCTGACTGGGGTGCCACCTTGAACCTGCCTGACTTCAGAGTTTGTGTGCAGCTACAGGTGACAAGGAGAACAATATTTTACACTGTGCATTCACATTTTTAGGGCTTGGTTTACACCCATAAGACTCTCTCTCCATATCTATCTATCTATAAATGTAAGAGCTCATAGGCATGGGAGCAAGCTTGCCAGGGGTCTTCCTGAACCCTTTGGGGTTATAACTCATAATCAGTGAAGATCCGTAGACCCAAGAGATCTGTAACACTGAGGATGATGTGGAGAGGCCCAATCAGAAGAGGTGCAGAAAGAAGGATGATGGTCACTCTGTTGGATCTTCTTCTCCAAAGGCATTTGGGTCGCTTGAACAACCCAAGACAGCAAGGAGAGGAATCAGGAGCATGGAGAGGAATCAGAATTGCTTCCCAGCCCTCACTGACTTCTTGTATTGCATTAGCAGGGAGATCATAGCCACGTCCTCCAGGATTGGCTTAAGTGGCCTGAACCTCGCACTAGATCATCGCTCGCTATTGTCACAGAAATAATCATGCAGATTCGGCAGCAGAGGAGCGTCTCTGGTAGAACAGAGTTCATGCATGACATATGATGTATCTGTTCAAAGGGACAGATACATCTTTCTTACTGCTGCCACGCAGCGGCTCTCATCCGCCAGCCCTCCCGTGCAAATCACCTCAAATAAATGTGAGTACTGCAGTGCTCACAGTAATTCCTTCATTTTTAAACACATAATGGAAATGTATAACTAGTCCTCATAAAAATTTATATCTCAATCCGTCCCTTTAATTTATAACGGGCCCTCTAGGCGGTTATTATTCAAACATTAATAAAATGCCTATGGATCACCACAAGCAAAGCGTCTCCAAGTTCCCTTCTCCTCGTGTTTGCCGGGATATAAAACGAGACCAGCATTAACGCCACTTCTGGTTCTAACAACAATTATGCCTTTAATAAGAGAGGGCCGTGTGATGTATTATCTTAATCATGTTAGGAATCCAGACTCCACTCGTGAAACTGAAGTTGAATTTTTCATGCCCTTTCCAACAATTGTTACTCTTAATGTCCTATATGTTTGGATTCTGCAGTTTATGCAAATGCCCCCTTTCTATAAATTTTAGATTTATCTCCATTTGTCATTGTACGAATTCTAATGTAAGGTGATTGTTATTTTTTTCCCCCAAAATATGATTAAAACCCATTTCAATTATTTATACTGGGCAGGGAAATAAAATAAAAGTAGATGGGATTTTCCTCTACAGTAGGGTTAATTATGTGACTTTTAAAATGTTAATAAATTTAACACAGGTCCGAACCTCTCCTGAATTTTTAAAAGTAGTTGTCTCGAAAAAAGACTTCACTGAACTAAGGAAAGAGAAGTACTGAGCAGGCAGCTCGTATTTTCATTACGCGGTGGGAATGTTTGATTCAGAATGTTCAGGGGGAGAACGTTTTTCACTCTCGTGATAATGCAGTTCTGTTCCTGTTCCCGTGTTTGCCCAGAAGCCTTACAACCTTGTAGCATGTGTTTTCCTGAATTAAAGAATAAATAAATAAATAGCTGACCTGTGTTTCTCCTCTAAACTTGAGTGATGCATTTCAAACCGTGCTTGATGCTTTCTAGCGAAGTGGTTTCGCACAGGCCAAGTTCTCCCCCTCCTAGAACAACACAGCCGTGTCTGGAAGTCCTGCTCTAACATCTTATTTTTATAACAAATCTTTCCCGATATTAGCAGCGGGCCTTCTTCATCAGCGCTCAACCACCACTGGGCTGGAGAGATAACCTTTCCTTCCGTGAGACACCCAAGGCTTCGGTGTGATATGTGTTCACAAGAGAAGTTTATTTTGTAATAAGTTAACATCTCTTCCCATCCATCTCTCTCCGCAGCCATTTAAAAGTACCAGGGGGAAAAACAGATGAGAGGTTTCCAGTGAACCAAGAAAAAATCTTTAATAAGGCCCGTGAGTTCAATATATTAGCCGATTTCCCACAGATTTCATCAGGACTCTTGATTTTTCACCTGTGTTCCCCTTTCAATAGATTTACGGCAACGGAGCTAAAAATCACAGGTTGATTCTGGTTAAATGTTAGTCGTTATTGCTAATGAGATCCTGTACCTTTAAAAAGCTAACTCCGCTTCAGTCCCTTTATATCCTGCTACTCTAATGGTCTTTCCACTAATTGGTTCTGTGTAAATGAAACAAGCTGAAAAACACTGTGGCACCAATAAATATTAATAAGTTATTGTTTGTTTTCTTTACCTTGCTTATGAATTCATACAAAGACAGTGCTAAGACATTAACTCCAGTCTATTAATTGCCACCTGATAATTGCCACCTGATACTTTTCTCCTGGATAATTAGGTACCCATTAGTTCTAATCAAGTAGTTACTTAATTATTGCAGTAATTAGTCTAATGGACTAGCAAATTGAAGCTTTATCACTTTTGGATACTTAATGTTCCTGACAGAGTACTTCACAAGTGTCAGGGTTCCGGATTCAGCAACCTGTCATCCGAGAACCCCCTCCTCCACTCCCTCCCTCATCCCATTATCACCACATCCACTTTCCCTGACATTGTTGGGGGGCCTTCCGAGAGGCAACCTAAACCCATGTTCCTCCCGCAGGGGCCCCTCCTGGTGGAGCCCCATAGCAACGCAACCCTACATCCTCCTGAGGGCAACTGCACGTTGATTGGCCCAGAGTTTGGGCCACGTGAACCATAGTCAATGTGCAGAGACCATTCCAGGGAGATGCAGAGAGCCTGCAGACAAACTGTATAGATGAAGGGAAGACTTGTTTAGGAACACTAGGGATCTAATTAATAATGGTATGTCATCTCTTCCCCCACTGAAGCAAAATATGATGCATAACACCCAGAGCAATGCAAAAGCTTAACAATTTGTTTGCAGAGGAACTGAAGTAAGCTGGAAATACAAATAAAACTCATATGACGGTCTGTCCATAAGAGGCCCTGAAAAGTGATAAAATTGCTTTTCAGGACAATCTTATGTACTCCTCTTTTACCGAACTTTCACAAATGTTGAATTTCTCTGATTACCTGCTTCCCCATAAAGAACAGTCTATGTTGCACAAACGTTCTAGAAAATTCCTTCACGGAGTGTGCCTCTTCATTTCTGACATTGATCATTGCTTATTTCTCCAGTGTCCTTTTCGAGAAAGTCACTTGGCGGCTCTATTCAGGATCCTCTTTCTTCATTGGCCAACATTTCCCCCTTTTTTGTTTGTTTACCTTACAAACAAATGTAATGTCTGAAAATGTCTTTATTTTGGGGTGATGCCTAGTGCTGTGTCCTTGGTTTGACTGACTGATGAACTGATTGATGATTTCTTGATGGCTGCTGTTAGGTAGGTAGGCAACTATTTGTTTATTTTAAATCTATGTTGTCTCCTTAGGTGGTCACATTTCTGTCAATAACTTACATATCTGATCCTGTCATTTTCTTCCTTAAAATCTTTCAGAGGCTTTCATTACACTCAGAGTACACTCTAGACTCCTGACGCAGGAGGTCCTGCCTGATTTGGTCCCTCCTATCTCTCAGATTCTCTGTGTATTACATAATTCCTCTCTGGGTTCATGTCAGCCACTTGGATTTTTCTAGTCTTGGATCACACCCAAGTTGTTTCTGCCTCAGGACATTTTCACGTACTGTTTTACCCTCTATTTGGAAAGCTTTTCTCAGCTCTTCTCATGCCTGGTCCTTTCTTGTTTGGGCCTCAACTCTGATGTTACCTCAAAGAAGTCTTCCTTGAATATCCTACCTAAAAACACCTCACCTGCTAAATCTCTATTTCAGAGCTCTGATTATTTCCTTTAGAGCTCTTAACACCAACTGCCATCTTCCCCACTGACATTTAACAATATGAAAACAGAGACCCTGACTGTTGCATTTGCCACTGTTATGCCCAGATACATGAGCAGATCTGGCACAAAGGAGGCATCAAATGCTTCTTTCTAAATTCATCAGTAAATGGATGAATGAGAGAGGAGAGCTATTCTTTAAGCCTAAGACCTGTAGATTTAAGATATTTTCTTGAAAGTTCTTCCTGCCGATTAACCTTGTAGCCGTGTTACATTCTGATGACAGAGGAAACTTTCCAATCTCATTCATTGTTATCCAATCCAGTCCTCTGAGTTTTACTGTGTGAAGGGCTCTGGAGTGTACAGCAGTGGATCAAAAGAGAGGGTACCATGGTTAAAAGTATAGAGTCAGACAGCCCTGCTTTCACAACACAGTTTTCCTGGTCATGTGACCTCAGGCTTTGCTTTCTTAATTTTTAAAATAAAAATATTTTAAATATTTCTATTTCTATTTAAATATTTTAAATATTTCTATTTTAAAATATTTCTAAATATAAATACTAACACCTAAAAGAGAGAGTCTATTTGAGTGTTCTTTGGGATAATGAATACAAGTATCATTAAGCATATGACAGCAAATACTCCCTGAAGATAGTTATCACCATTTTGAAAACATGGCCCTGTGTTGCAGAGGCTCACACCGTTCTAGAAGGTTCTTCTTCCATGACCTAAAATACCACCTACAAAGGTGGTCTCAGGGATTGCAGCCTCACCAGAATTGCTTCTGTACATCTGCCTTGACTCATTTTGTTCATGATTTGCTTCTGTAGCTTACTCACTGCTAGGTCTCTGCTGGCATCTGATGCCCCTTTGGGTGAAAAATCGTATCATAAGACACAAGTCACAGAAACTTAAAGGAAGCAGATTATGTTGGCTGTTTCCTCTTCCTTTTACTCTGCCCTACTGCCTAACTGAAAGCCTAATGAACACAGTGCTAGGAAGACAGACGTGATCCAACCACAGTCTTCATGAGAAATGACGAGGCCTGGGAATGTCAACCCCAGGGGATGACGTGAGGCATTATCCCATGAAAGGTGTCACTAACCATGTCACTGCGCTAAACCTGGACTTTATCTTGTACATTGATTTGGTTCAGATTCTTTCAGTCCTCAAGTCAGATTTGTATCTGAATTGATCACCGAGCCTTTGACAAGTGTCATCGGCCGTATATATTACAATTCATGACATTTAAAGGCCTATTGACCTAGAAATTCTGCTCCCATGTGAGCAACAGATACCAATTTCATTTAAAAATGTGGTACAATTGATGAATGCTCATATTAACTCAAATATATACCGAAAAGCAAAAGAGTAAGTGTTCTGAAATCT
Source organism: Mustela putorius furo (assembly GCF_011764305.1). NCBI lineage: Eukaryota > Metazoa > Chordata > Mammalia > Carnivora > Mustelidae > Mustela > Mustela putorius. Next base: position 1,032,387 of record NW_025422115.1, on the reverse strand, counting down.
ATTTAATAACTCTATTTATATTTAACTACATCTTTATTCTTTTGCTAAACAAGAATGTGTTTATTTAATATCAAATGAGTATCAGAAACTACAGCTATATTCCTTGCTGCCATGGAAGTGTTTCAATTTTAGAAATCACAGAAATTTTAAGAAGGAAGTACTAGATGTATCAGATTCCCTTTAAAAAAAAAACAGGTCAATATTTAATATATAATGTAATTATTTTAATGGAAAAACATATTTTTAGTACTCGTATATTTGCCAAGTTATGTTAAGAATTGCGTAAGGTAGGGGCACCTGGGTGCCTCGGTCAGTTAAGTGTTTAACTCTTGATTTCGGTTCAGGCTCTGATCTCAGGGTCCTAAGACCCGTGTTGGACTCTGCACACGGGGGAGACTGCCTGAGGATTCTTTGTCTTCCTCTTCCTTTGACCCTCACCCTTGCTCATGCTCATGCATGCGTGTTCTCTCTATCTCTAAAATAAGCAAATAAATTTTTAAAAAACTGCATAAAGTAACAATAATAATAACATGCAGACCCAGTTTTCTGGAGGAAATACGCGAATCTAATCATGAAACACAATGATGCTATAGAATCAATCTCAAGATATATGGTTAAACCCATACTTGCCTAATCTCCGTTTTATTATCTGTGACACAGGAACATGAATCGCTATCTGCCATACTCACCTCACAAAGATGCTGTGAGTGTTGACTGGGCTAATATAGAGGAAAAAATTATTTGGAAAATTAAAAATTTGCTTTAGAGGAAAGTAAGAGATCTGAAAGAAGATACCATGCATTTTATTTTTTTCAAAAGAGAAATTATCCAATCTCATGTGTCTCTGATTCAGAGCAACTTCACGTGCTATATTTTTCCTGAATATTTTTGGATGTACCAAGTTAGGAGAACTGAGCCAAGGCTTCTTCAAACCCAGCTCTCAGTGCAGGGCCCATTTGCTGACACAGGTAAGCTTACTCCAGGACTGAAGGTCTTGTCCAAGCAAAAGAATGGAATTTCAATAGGGAAGGTGCCTGGACAAACTGATGTGTTTTTTTTCTGTTTTGTTTTTTGTTTGTTTGTTTGTTTTTAATTCTTGCTTTCAAAAAAAAAAAAAAAGTCCTTGCTCCCAGTTTGATAGCGTTCCATCAGTCCTTCCCCACCATCACCATTCTTGAATGACAAGGGCAACAAGAAGATCACCATTCATTGCATTGTCTGCCACATACAGTACATATCTTCAAATTAGTCATCACAGTAGAGCGACTGGAGCTCCAGGAACTGTGGGTGGTTTCTCCAGGATCACAAGGGCTAGATGATGGCACTGGATGGATATTAGATGGTGATTCACAGGGCTAGAGTTGAGAGTCTACCATAACAGTGAACTCTTCTATTGGCAGCTGTCCAGATCTTAAAAGAGCCTAATGAATTGCTGAGTTTTCTAGACCTTTTCTTTGAGGGAGAAGAATCAGGACTCATACATCTTTGCCTCCCACAGAGTCTCTAGCTTGCTCAGCCCATGGTGAATATCTAAAACATGTTGGCTGCCCTTACTTAATGGACGACATCTACCAGCACCTCCTAACTGTCGTGTGACCTGAGAACAAGCTACTCTTTTCCCTCATTTGTGATATGAATAATCTCTGCTTGCACTCTATGTTCACTCAGGCTTCATCCTGCTCAGTGGAGACAGCCAACAACACCAAATTAAAAGCCTGTATGGAGATGTTAATTTCACAAAATACCCCCTTTGAACTCCAGGCAGGACCACTGTCATCACTTTTGTCATCAAGGAGTTGATTATTCACTGGCCTCCAGCCTTGTGCTAAGTTGCTTTAATGGCATCATTTTTAAAATATATTATTTATTTATTTGACAGATAGATCACAAGTAGGCAGAGAGACAGGCAGAGAGAAAGGAGGAAGCAGGCTCCCCACTGAGCAGAGAGCCCGATGTGGGGCTCGATCCTAGGACCCTGAGATCATGACCTGAGCCGAAGGCAGAGGCTTTAACCCACTGAGCCACCCAGGCACCCCAATGGCATCATTTTTTAATGACTGTGGGGTATTGATTTTTTTCCTTAAGGATGAGCACCACTTGTGTACGAGGAGTACAGGCTTCGGAATATGGACATGACGGGAGTGACTCATGCATCTATGTCTCTGGCGGGTTGCACAGCTGGGCTCGTCCTGTAATATTCACCATCGTTTGCCCTCATCCACACAACCAAGGGAATGCACTAGTCTTCAGATGCATGCATTGACTCTGGGTGGAAGAAACTGGAAGAGGAGTCTAGCACTGGTCTCATTATTATGCTCTAATCCAGTGAATTTAAAGAGACATAAAATCCACTGTTAGGAAGTGGTAACCAACTCTTTTTGAGCCAATGTTGTTCAGTAAAGGATTTTTTTAATTGAAGTATAATTGACATGCAATGTTATATTCATTTCAGGTGTGCAACATAGTGTTTTCATGATTCTATACATTACACATGGCGTGCCATGATGTTAAGTGTATGCTACACCAAGTATACTTAGCATCTATCAACCTGCAACATAATTGCAATATTACTGACTGTATTCCCTATGCTATACTTTCTGTCCCCATGACTCATAATTGAATTATAAATGGAAGTGTGTACCTCCTAATCCCCTTCACCTACTTTGCCCATTCCCGCCCCTCCCCTCTGGCAACCACCAATCTGTCCTCTGCATTTACAAGTCTGTTTCTGTTTCGTTTGTTTGATTGTTCATTTGTTTTTGTTTTCTTCGATGCTACATGCATGCGAAATCACACAATATTTGTCTTTTTCTGTCTGACGTATTTCACTTAGTACAATACCCTCTGGGTCCACCCATGTTGTTGCAAAGGACGTGGTTTTTGGATTGTGGTTCCACCACTTTTGAGTTGTATAATGTTGGATGAGGTATTCATTCATTCTCAGTGTGGCTTAGTTACCCCATCTTCTAAATGTCTTCTTCATGGGGTTGTGAGGATCACAAAAGGCAAACGAACCAAGAAAAGTATGTTGTTAGTCATAATGCACTCTGCAAATGTTAGATATTACTGTCCCTGAGAGAGTCAATTTTTTTTTTTTTTTTTTTTAGTTATCAGAAGAGTCTTTCAGTCGTTTTACTTCCCACTCCAAACACTGGCATTCTGGAGGCTGGCTCAGCTAGCTCAGGAGACTGTCTGCATCTCTTCCCTGAATTCAGTAATGTCAAAGTGGTCATTCCTATAGGCATTATTGGGAGGAAGTATTTATACACAGAAATTGCCAAGCACTACAATCAAGGCTTCTCCACCCCCCATCTGTTGTTAAACATTTGCCAGCATGTTTCTGGCCCCATCACTTCCCTAATCTCTAATTCCTCCCACCTTCTATCTTCACAGAAGCTACAGATTTCCATGATATTGGATTTGTAAACCCTGGAGGAGAGAGACCATTCTGATGTGAAGCTGTGTTCACTGTCCAACACAAAGCCTGACACATGCTAAGTGTTCAGTAAAAAAATGTGTTGAATGAGGGGAGTCTCGGTGGCTCATTCAGTTAAGCAACTGACTCTTGATTTTGACTCAGGCATGATCTCAGGGTCATGAGCTCAAGAGCCACATCAGGCTCAAGTCCCACATCTCCGTCTCCTTCTCTCCTTCCCCTGCTCATACTCTCTCTCTCTTTCAAAATATACTTAATTAATTAAAATAAAAATATTTTTTTAAGAAAGCATCAAGAGCATCATTTTTTAAAATGTGTTTAATGAATGGGTAAATTGATGAATGACTCACTCGAAGGATACATGGGGAACATGGGGAAGACATACTGGGGTGTGGATATTGACTCTAATCAATAAGAACTTGATCTTTCCAATTGACCTCTCAGGTTAGGTTTCTGCATCTGTAGAATGGGTAAGTTGATATGTGCATGACAGAGAATTGATGTGAGGATTAATTAAGGTGGCAGGAACAGCACGCACTTGGGTAGTTAATAAATGTGAGATGTCTTTCTCTCCTTCCTGAAGCTATGGGTGATTCTGTTCCTCCTCCTATTCATCCTCCTGCTTGAGTACCCTCCCACCTCCCACTGTGTTTATGTACATATTTATGTGTACACACAAACACATATGTTTAACAACTTGCTGCGTGACTATCATTTCACACCAGGATGCCGAGCTCAGCCAACACATTCAGATGCGAACACCTGTGACGGAGGCAGAAAGAATGACTTCCATAAACCATTGCTTAATTTTTGAAATTGGAGTGGGTAATTCAGAAGGGTAATTCATGAATTCCTTATTTTTTTTTATTGTCCAGTTCAAAACTGGTTGGGGATCCTGTATTTATTTATGCTTACCTGTTAGAGTGGCCATGAGGTTCGAGTGGGATGATGTATATAAAACACTCAGTGCACCCTAACTATTATGACTATTAAAAGAAGAAAATGACATCAGTGGGTCCTAGAACCAGAAAGCAGGCAGGGTGCTGAGACGACCCTTTAGTCCCACCCTGTTCATTCTTAAATGAGCAGCTTCAGGCAAAAACAAAGTGACTTTCCTTAGGTCACTCCGTTTAATCAGTGACAAAAATTAATCTAGCATCTTTTGACTCCAAACCCAGCACCTTTGTTTGCACAAATGCACGCCCACATCGTCAATGTGACAATGATTAAAATGGCAACTGCTGGGAGCAAAGTGTGATCTGAAGCACACACATGATGATTAAAAGAACAAGAAGAGGCTAACGTATATTGAGAAAAGATGCCTACATTCTGTGTCAAATTAGCTCATTTCTGTCAGATCATTTTAAATGCATTGTTTTTTCACCATGAAAACACAACTGCAATTAGTTAGTGGAAAGGAAAACAAATGCTTCTTAGAAGAGCTTTATGAAATGCCCCCCCCCAAAAAAAGTGTTTAATGGCCTAAAAGAAAGGGGAAAGTAAATAATAACTGGGGCCTGCATTACTTTGGATGCAATTAATGGTACTGGAACAAAAGGAACAAACCAGGAATCACAACGTGAAGTAGCCAGCAGAAGCCTTGCATGTATTGAACACAGCATTCTTGAACCATGCTGAAGCACCGTCTTCTCCCATCCCGAAATTCCCCAGCTCAGATGTAATCAATTTGAGCTTGTAATGATCCAGCAGCTTAAGATCTCCATAATAATTTAGCCCACTGCTGTGCAACTGCCTGCAACTTCTAGGAAGGAAGATGTCCCAGGAAAGCACAGGGCGGGAGGGAGTGGGTGGCAAACTTTCAGGGATAGGAGAGGAGAAGCAGGCAGAAGCATTCAGACCTGCTCCGTGTTCCAGGTAACAGGCGACTTCATTAATGTCTCCGTAGAGGTGACACTCAAAAGATTTCGCAGCTAGTAGTTTTCACCCTCCAGATAATCGGAACTGACCCTGGCTACCATATTGGGGCAAGGTTCTGCTCTGTTAGGTGATGACTAGTCCCTGGGGGTCTGGCCAAGGCTGCCAGAGTGGGTTGGAGGTGGGTAGGGATTCTCAGAGTTCAAGGCAATGACAATTTGCCAGCTGGGGTGGAAAGAGGGCAGTTTGTGACCGCCAAGCAACAACATTGCTGTCTACCTGCTGAGTGATTAGTGTGCCCTTCATGCTTTTCTCCTTCCTCCTTAGGCCTTCCCTTCCATACTTTCATGGATGGTTGCTAGAACGATGTCCCAAAAAAGCAGAGTTCAAAGGTCTAGAGAAAGCATTCTCTGAGAGCAATGGGTGAGACAATGCCCATGAGCGAGCCGTATCCCAGGTTGATTCCCATTATTTCTGGCGTGACACCAGGCTGTGGTTGTCTGGGGATGGGGCAGGTCAGATGGGAACCGTGGAGAGCTGGATAGCACTTTCTTCTCAAAGGCATTAGTTTCACCTCAGCCCCAGGCTCACAGACGTGAAGGTTCAGGTTGCCTCACCTGGATCCTAAAAAGAAGTGAGAAACTAAAGAGTTTCTAGTTTTGAACCCAATGCAGGTCCACACTGGAAGGCCTTCAGTCGCGACTCTGCGCTTGCCAGAAAGCTGTATGGGAGCACAAAGTGTGGTGTCCTTCCAGGATGAGCCAAGGCTGGACTTTTTCTAGGTGGATTATTCTTTCTTTCTACACAAAGACCAACAATCCCTGTGGATTGTGAATTTCACAGGTAATCCCTCCTCCCTGGGGTTACTGCTCTGCTCTCAATGGTAATGGCAAGTTGATGGGCCTTGAGGGCAGGAGCTGCGCTTGGCTCTGTGGTGGCCCCATCTCCAGACCCCATTTGAAGAAACAGCCGCGTCTGGGAAAGGCCCCTTGTCCTCCGTTCCCTGCTTGCGGCTGCGAGACGTTTCTCAGCTGCCTTCATGGCTGGGCCCAAAGCAGCCAGCATCTCGCAGATATAAAATGGAAAATGGGCTTCTCCTCAGAAGAGCAGCAGCTGCTGACCACCATCAGAAAATAAAATCATCATCCTTTAAACCCAGATTTAGGCATGTAAAAGAGCTGAGAAAAAAGATAAAATAGACAAAAGGAGGCAGAGGCAAGAGTATGGCTTTGCAACTTCTCTGGCCTCCACCAATCCCTCCACTTCAGGGAAGAACAACTTCCAAACACGCAAGGCCTGAAGTTTTGGTTGTGTTTCCTTGCTTGTGGGGTGTGTTTGTTTGTTTGTTTGTTTGTTTTTGTGTTTTTCTGTTTGTCTGTTTGCTTGTTTTCCCCTGAGGGGATGAGCATTCCATCTTCTAATGTGTCTTTCAAAGAATGCATCAATTTATCCTATCTCCCCCTTTTTAGTAACTAGCAGCCCTGACTTAAATCCCTGAGATGATACATTTTTACCTTGACCCCCTCGCCATGAAGGGGGCTGGGCAGTTCCTTTGCCAATTACTCTCTAGTCTGTTGACATTGGTGCCAGGCAAGGTGCTCAATTTTGTTCCCCAATGCAATAGAGAGCTTGTACCCCAGGTATCTCTGGTCATTAATATGTTAAAGTCATTTTTCCCCTTTTGATCCAGCAACTGGTAATTGTTGAATATCTACCAGACAAATGGCTGGTATTAAAGATTGTCATTCCACAGACCAAATTGTTTTAGAGGTTCTCCTGCAACTTGTTTCGGTTTTTGCAATTTTTTTCATTTTTCTTTGTTTTAGATCTAAGATACAGCTGGAAGGTACACTTGTAAAGGATCCACCCCAGACTGCAATTATTAGAAAATCACCTGTTGCCCAGAGACGTCTCATCTTATGCTGAAAAAAAAATGTTGACAAGTATATTACAAAACTTTTAAATATTATAACTGAGCTTTTTTTTTCTTTATCTAGCAAATGAAATAATTGCATTTTGCTGGCTTTTTTATGTCCTACTGCAGAAGTTTTTATGATTTGTTGTTGTTGTTGTTGTTCCTTCTTTTCCCTTCACTCTTTGCTTTTTTTTTTTTTTTTTTTTTTTTTTTTTCTGAACTAGGTAACAAGTTTCCCTGCAGAAGTTACCTGGTTTTTAATCCAAGATACTCTATCATAGATCGTTGGGCCTATCAGTCATGGTTAAGCCAAGGACCAGCATTATTTGCCAATTTTTATTTTGATAAATTAAAAATAAGTGTGTCGAGATCAAAATAGAAAAATGCTAGGGAGCTGGGAAGGGTGCATAAGAAGGACACATTGGAAATGTTGGATGGGAGGGAGGCTAGTGTCATTTAGGACCCTTGGAAATGAGAAGATTCGTAGAGGGTATTTAGGGCCTGCGCTGAGCAAGTCTCTGTTGTAGAAGTCGGTATCTCAAAGGAACAGTAAGAAGTGAATATGTTAAGGGGAGCTGGATATGATCCTCTCTTCTTTGCATGACTGCCGAGAAAGGGGAAAGCACATGAGAGGAAAACTTGGGAAACCAAGTCAAGAGGCCAAGGTCTGAGCCACAAAAAGTCAGTAAGGCCAGCAGTGGGCCTGGGACCCCAGCGGTTTTGAGAAGGCTGTCTGCACGAGGGGCTCTGGATGTCCTCTAAAGGCATTTGGGAGAAGTCCATCAGCTGAGGAGGTCAGCGCCTGCCTCGACCCCCACCAGCGGGTAGCCAGTCAATCATCCTGTCCAATATAAAGCCTCATTTTCCTTTAAAGAACGTTTGTGTACTTTGTTCCAGGCAAGGAACTCAAGTGACCCCAGACTAACTGCAAGCTGTCCCCTGACCCAAATCAAAAGAGCACTCCAGCACCTGCCATTCATCAGGTTCCTTTCAGCAGAGTGGCATGAAAGAGAGAAATAATTTTACTCACGCCTAAAGTGTAGTTCTTTGGGGAAGCAGATGTTGACCAGCAGCCCGGCAACCCGGTACAACAGTTTAAGACAGGAAGTAGAGAAAAAATAGATTCAACAGGAACTGCAGAGGGAATTGAAAAAGGCAGAGCATAATTACCTGCTTTGGAATGGAGCCTGAGCACTGACGCTAACATCATTACTCTTACATTAAGAGAAGAGGATTTTTCCCTAAATACAATCAGAGCTTTGCCCTTCGATGCCAGCCGTTCTATCGAGGGCAGTGGAGGCAGGGAGCCTTTCAAGAAGGTGAGAAGACAGAAGGAGGAAATTAGACAGACAGACATAAAGGCACCTTTCTATATCAATACTCTTGGCCTCACTGTCTGCTTCTCTAATTCACTTACTTTTTGGCAGGCACCCATATCACATTAAAAATGCATCCTCTGATTCTAACGTATTATCTCTGCATTTGTGCTGGATGGCAGGGTGGTGCTAATAAGACACACAAAGGACGGGCTTACATATTTCTTAGAGTGGCAGTCACTTTTCAGTAATGATTCGGTACATAATCATATGTATTTCAGCTCGGACAGTAATGATGATTGCTTTTAATTGGGAGAGAAGAGCTGTACTGGGTTGTGACTTGGGCTGGGTCAAGCGCCTGGGTCTGGTTCGTAACTGGTGATGCTGGGCAGGTCACTCAAACACTCTATTACTTCATCTGTGAAATGGGCAAGGATGGGTCTCAACTTGCGTGTGCGTTCAGTGAGATAATAATGGTAAAACAATAGATGATAACTGTGAGCTGGGATTATCAGTACTCATTGCACTCCAAAATAGAAACCAAGATCAATGTAAACAACAAAGCCTATTTCAACTTCCAAAATGCCCCTAAAGCCAACAGGCATGGGATAAGAGCTCTCTAAAACCACGTTCCCAATAAGACCATAAACGTTCCCAAACCAAGACGAGTTATGACAGCCGGGTCTATTTTTTTAGATTTGCTATGTCATGCATGCAGGGCTGGTTAAAAGGCTTTTTAAATAAGAGCCCAGCAAAACCACAGAAGAGAAAAAGACAGGGTTGGGGGCGGGGGGGAATTCCTCCCGGGCAAGCGACAGAATTCAGAACCCAAGCCTGCGGTGATGCCCTAAACTCAAAATCTCTACAAGCTAAGTGGTCGATACGGCTGCCTAAGATCATCCCCCAATATGGCCCTGAGAGGACTAATAAAGGACCTGGCGGTAAGGGGAGAGAGAGGAAAGCACTTGGCTGGAAGATTGACTGATCTTGCTACAGATCAGATGGATGGTTCTAAATGACCTGTAAAGACATTCCCGGAGCCCTGGGCCACAGCATTAAGAGCCCAGACACCACTCGCACTTCTGAAGTAGTTATTAGTGACTGAAGTCACAGTTGACAACTGTGACTTCAGTTTCAAGTAATGGTTTAACAGCATCAACTTGAGGAAAGGTTATATCTCGGTGTGTCTGCCGTACCGCTGACACTTAAAGGAAATAATTGGTAGATTTAGAGTGGAGAGAGAAGCCAGTGGGTAGAACAGGAGGGGCAGTCAAAACTTCTGGTAGAACTTTCAGTGTGATTGCGAGGAACAGAGCCTGAAATCTTTGCTGAGCTGCCGCATTGGAACCAGCCGCATACGTGGGCATGAACCCCACACACCTGCCTGCCGACCCCTCCCACCATCTTCTATCCTTCCTTCCATGTCACAACCGAAGAAGTCTCATGTTCTTCCCTCTGTCAATGACTGAGTTCCAAGATTTCTCCATGTGCTTATGCTGGGCAGTTGGAATGCATTGTGATTTTGGAAATACCACATTGAACAATGAGAGAAGTGTGCTTTTCTGGCACCTTTGGGGTATGGGAGGTCTGTGAACAGGGCACTTAGACCTTTTGGTTCTGCAGCTTGATATAAACCATCAATAACGTGCATGGCACCCCCACCCCCCAACTATCATCATGTCCAATCCCCAGGATCTGATTTCGAGGAGGTGCTGACGGTCCGGGTTGGCATGAGGGATACTGGAGACACACTGCAGGCAACGAGCAATAAGTCTCTGTGTGTGTGCGTGTGTATGTGAGTGTTTATCCCCACATGCAGACCTACCTTTGCCTTCACCAAGTCAGACAGGTGAGCAATAAATTGGTTGTCAAACTTATCCAGATTTTGAGCTCAAGCATTTTTGAATTTAACCATGTTAATACCACCAAAATTTTCCTCCAGAAGATATTTCTGGTGTTTTTACTCAAAGGGAACCGCCCCTGTAATATTTTAAAGAGTCATAAATCTCAGCGGTAACACTGCCACAATTTACGCGTTGTAGGATTTCCATCGTGATTTGGTCTTTCCGCCTTCCCTCTCTTCATCCTTCTTCCTTTCCTCCTGAGTTACATTCTATCTGCTTGTCTTGCTTCCTCTCAGTAGGAAGACGCCGAATAATACACATTTAAATGACACCATGTATGACATAGGATCCTAAAGCATGTTAATGAGTTGACCTTAAAGGCCCAGAGAATTGCCTTCACTTCTCTTGGAACAGGTCACTTTGGGCTGGATGAGAATGGCCGTATTCGAAATAAGAGCAAGATGGCAGATTCAGGAATGCTCTCCTGAATCACTCCTGGTTGCCACTGATTGGAAGTATTTAGACAGGGATCTGACAAGCCAAGCTGAGTGTGTGGCCTGACTCCCGTGAGGGGTTTCTGAGGAATCATGGTAATTCACCACTGAGACGGACTCGGGCACTTATTTTTTTCTGGGAAGCCACCAAGATAAGGTTAAAGGCATAAAATAGGAAAAAAGAAAAGAAATAGTAAAACAAGTGACAAATGAAAAAAATCAGCCAAAGCTCAGCCTGCCCTGCGGATCTGGTTCTTCTCCAGTGGAAGATAACCCACAGCTGACAAGGGCATCCCAGGAGCCCATCGGATTTCACCAGGTGTAACTGGTGGGCCATTGTTATGTAAAGCAGGCTCCTGCTGTACTGAACCAATGGAGCTGCCTCCTTGCTCTAATGGCAGAGAATTCACCTGGGAGGTGTTAAGTCTTCAGTCTGTTCCTAGAGGGACTTCATGTTCCCCCTAATTAATTCCTCCACTGGATGTCTATATAATGCCATACTCTAGTGGTCATTACGAACCAGGGTGATGGCTCCTGGAGGTAGCTCCGGGGCTTCTGGCTTGGTGTTTGGGGAGGCCCACAGAGACCGGCTCATCGTGGCTGTGAGAATGTGACGTGACTTCCACTGGCACACGTGCGCACACACGCAGGGAGACTCACTCAAAACTGCTGAGATGGCTTTTCTTTTGGCATAGGAAATGCTTGTCAGACACATCAGCTGATAGCATCCACGGAGCTGGAAGAAGGAAAATGAACTGCATTACAACAAACTCAGATTTCCCCAGTGAAAGCTGCACACTGACATTTATATTAGCTTAGTTTGACATGACCTAGCCGTTCGGATTGGATGAAGAGGAACTGTCTTCCCCAATCGCCCGCCCCATCCCATGGAGTGCATCTTCCCAGGTCTGCAGGGGTAGAGATCATGCAGAATGGTGCAATTTCCTGCTGGCTCTTCCCTCGGACTGCAGAACCCCTGAATAGTCCAAAGTGTTATGTTTTCTATAGAATTGCTAAATGTAGGAAGAAATCACCCAGGCATCAGAAGTATGGAGAAGCATTCTAACTAAAACAGTAGTCCTCACTAACATAGAGGAACAGGTAGGGGGCTGGTTCAAGCAGCAGATTCTTGAGCCTACAACTCCACATAAGCAAAATCATTTAGCTTGAAATAGGACTTGGATATCTGCACATCAGACATGGACTTTTCACTATAGTACAGCTATCATTATGAGAATTGATAGGGTATTACAGACATTAAAATTTAATTAATTTATTTTTTAATTTACTAACTTAATAATATTATCAGGTATCAGGTTAATAATTATATAGCTGTACATATATTTTAGTCACGGACTACTTTTACCACACAGTGAACTTGGGCTATGACTCAGGCTCTGATGAGGTCTGGCCACGTAGGAAAAATTGACTAAGGAAGCAGAGCAGACTGGGCTCAGCATGGGTCAGGCCACTTTGCAGTTAGGTCACAGACTTGGGGATTTTTGCCAGTGGGTCGAACATCTCCAAGTTACAGAGGAGACTCCGAGAAGTGAAGTCATACAAGCCAGTTTAGGGCAGAGCTGTGATTAGACCTTTGGTCTTCCAACTTTCCTTCCTGATAACAAGTTTCAGGCTAATAAAATAATCATTCTACTCATTGTCATCACAGATCTCTAGCAAGGATTATCTAACATATTCCTCGAGCTCAGTCTATGAAGCCGGCAGTGTATTTTTTAAAGTCATTCTGGAAATAAAGAATTTGAAGTTGAGGGACTTGGTAACTTGACCTGTGGTCGCCCTCCCCATCAGTGGGGGAACAGGATTCAAACTCGGGATCTTCAGCTCCAGGACCTACAGTTTCAATTATCATGTGATATAGTTGTCTCTTCATTCACTTTACAAGGAGGCACAGAAGGTCCATGATCTGCCAGGTCGTACTTCAGGAGATGGGAACACAGTGATCTTCATGATACAGTCCCTGTCTCTGAAGCTAAGAGGCTAGCAGGGTGGAAAAGTCCCCCCATGCTGAGCAATAGAACATGGTCCAGTTAGTGCCCTAATGGAGGAAGGACATAGACTGGCTTCTTCTGATGCAGTTATGGAAGGCTTCCAGAAAGGAACCTGGACTGAGTAGTGACAAGATGGGGACAGGGGAATGCAAACCAAGCCATAGAAAAAGCATGTGCAAAGGCCCAGAAGTGAGATCACATTTGGAGAAGGGGTCAGACAAATATACTTTTAGACCAGCACTTAGCTGTGCACCTGTCCTGCCAATGAGATTAAAATCTACAACTCAGTCACTGAAGGCCAAACCACACGATTCACACCAGCTAAATGACATGAACCTAGAGGATTTGCTTAGCTTTATGTTATGGTGAGGATGATGATGTCCTCCAGAGAATGGTATGGTATGGCTTGAAGAATATCAGCTTTCGGGTCACAGAGATCTGTACTCAGTCTCTCCAGCCCCCACTTACTAACTCATAAGATAGTATTGAGTGGACTTTAACCCTTTCTGATCTGCAGTTTCCCCAACCATCCATGAGAATGATAAACCCCCCAACCCCTCAGGGTTCTTGAGGATTAGTAATAATGCAAATAAACATCTGACGCATAACACAACACCAAAAACAAAGCCATATTACACACTGGGAAAAAGTATTTGAAACACATTTGGCAAAGAAATCACTTTATTAATATAGAAAATATTCCCACAAATTGATAAGAAAAAAACCATAAAGCCTCTAGAAGAATGGAAAAGGGTATAATCAGAGTTCACAGAAAAGGAAACACAGAAGAGTCAAACACACACACAGTGCTTAAAAAGAAAATATGCTTGATCTCACTCACATTAAAATAAATACAAATTAAAACTACAACAAAATGTTATTTTCTATCTTTCAGATTATCAAAGTAAAAAAAGTCGAAGTCAAAATCACTCCATGTTGGAGCTGGAGTGGGGAGAAGGATAGTTTTAGCAATATCTGTTAAAAATTTAAATTTGCAGGCTCTGTGACCCAGTGATTCCACTTTTGGCAATCCATCATGCAGATGTTGTGACATCTGTGTGCAAAGAAGTATGTATGAGAATGTTCACTGCAGCAGATTGTGATAGAGCAAATTATTGGAAACAACTTAAATGCCTATCAAAATGGATCTAGTTCAATAAGTCATGGTAGAGGGAAACAATGTAATATAAAGCAGCTGCTAAAATGAATGAGGCAGCTCATTCATGAATTGCTACAGGATGATCTCCAAGTAGACAGTCATTGGTATGAAACAATGTATTTGTTTCTGTATGTCCTCAGATATAGGGAATATTTCTGGACTAACACACCAGGAACTGATGGTACCGGTTCCCTCTGGAGAGTGTTGGAGAGTGGTGGCTGTCTTCGAGTTTTGAATTCTGTCCCTACTATTGCATAAATTGTTTAAAGGATTAGAAAATATAAAATAAAAATATAACCAATGAGGGGTGCTTGGATGGCTCAGTGGGTTAAAGCCTCTGCCTTCAGCTCAGGTCATGATCTCAGGGTCCTGGGATTGAGCCCCACATAGGACACTCTGCTTAGCGGGGATCCTGCTTCCCTTCCTCTCTCTCTGCCTGCCTCTCTGCCTACTTGTGATCTCTTTCTGTCAAATAAATAAATAAAATCTTTGAAAAAATATATAACCAATGAAATATAAAGAATGCATACATGGTTGGCCGTGATTCATACAGCTTAATCTTGAATGTGTTATTCAGAAAGGCAGAATGAACTTGAACATCCATACCCTCACCCTGTGTACCTGGTGACGGATGTTGCTTTGCACACCTTGGGACAGCCTCTCATTAATAAAGAGGCCCCACAAGCAATACTGGAACAGAACAAAATGGGAAGGTTAGTTCATCACTTGTGCTGTTGAACTAAGCTTAAGGCTGGGCTTGTCTGTGCCCTATGGCAACAGAGTGGAACAAAGGAGTGTAAGTATTTTGTTCTAACTGCAAAGTCCAGCTTCATCCACCAGCTCACTAGCTATGCAATCTTCAGCAACTTAACCTCTCTGAGATTTATTACATGGAAAAATTAAAGGAAAATATCCCCTTTGTTGATGATGAGAGCATTAAATGAGGTAATACAGTTACAGTAGTACCCCTGTGGACATACAATTGTTCAATTTTATTGTTACATCCAAGAAGAAAAGGTCTTTAATTTAATTTAATTTAGAGCTAGAGGGAATGCATTAGTGGAGGAGGGGCAGAGGGAGAGAGAGAATCTCAAGCAGATTCCCTCCTGAGCATGGAGCCTGACATAGGGCTCGATCTCACGATCTTGAGGCCATGACCTGAGCCAAAACTGAGAATCGGACACTTAACTGACTGCACCACCCAGGCCTCCCTAATTTTATTTTATTTTATTTTATTTTTAAAGATTTTATTTATTTATTTGACAGAGAAAGACACAGCGAGAGAGGGAATACAAGCAGGGGAGTGGGAGAGGGAGAAGCAGAATTCCGCAGAGCAGGGCTCAATCCCAGGACTCTGGGATCATGTCCTGAGCTGAAGGCAGATGCTTAATGACTGAGCCACCCAGGCGCCCCTAATTTTATTTTTTTTTAAGTTCTTTTTTTGTCCCAATTTTTATATTAAATTCCAGTTAGTTAACATTGTGTAATATTAGTTTCAGGTGTAGAATTTAGTGATTTGTCACTTACACACAACAGCCAGTGCTCATCCTAAGTGCCTTCTTTAATGCCCATCAACCACTTAGCCCACACCCCACCCACCTCCCCTCCAGCAAAACTCAGTTTGTTCTCTATAGTTAAGAGTCTTATTTCAAGTTCACTTCTTTTCCCCCCACAGACATTCTTACTTTTTTTTTTTTAGTTTATTTATCTATTTCTTAAGTAATCCGTATACCCAACCTTGGTGCTCAAACTAATAGCTGTGAGATCAAGAGTCTGATGCTCCCCCAATTGAGCCAGCCAGGTGCCCCAAAAAGGTGTTTTAATTATTTGTTTTTGTATGCTTTCTATTTACCAAGGTTGATGTCTAGATAGTGCTAAGCTGCTCTGGTAATTTAAATTATTTTAACAGACCCATAGATTTTCACTCTTGGGCTCCACCTCAGATTTACGCACTAACTTTCAACATGTTTTTGAAAAAGTGGATCATTTTGTCTGCTTTCAGTTGTTTTTTTGTTTTGTTTTGTTTTGTTTTGTTTTGCTTTGTTTTGTTTTTAAATTAGCAAAACAGTAATAGTAATTGCATTATCTCACAGAATTTTAAATCTCAAGTGCATGTGAAAGCGTATTCATACATTGTAACTGAAAGTCAAACACTTTTTAATTTTTAATAAATAAGCCAAAGTAATTGATGTACATCATGTGAAATGTCCATCCCCATGATGAATAACAGGCTGGGGGACTGTGCAGGGAAGCCTGAGCCCTATCTGCTCCCTCATCTCCATCCCTCCAACAAGCCCCCTTGCAGCAGAGTTACTCTTGCAAAGTCTTCTTGTGGAACTTATATAAGTTCATATTTTAATGGGTAATTGGCAAATAATTATGAGAAAAGGAAAGAAATGTAAGAACATGAACAAAGGTTGAAAGAGGTAATGATTGGCTCTGGAGCTAATCGGAAGCAGTGAAAAGATAAGGAAAAAAAGAACAAAATCACAATGACTGTGTAGGATTTATAGCTCTAACCTTCACAAAGAACCCTGGGGGCTGGGAGTCCAGGACCCTCCTGCTTTAGGGTAATCAGGATCGTTTAGGGGAATTTGAACAAAGCTGACATTGGTCCGACTAGGCAGGACAAGCCCAGGTTCTTCACAGCTACATAGGGGTCGCTGAAGGCAAGAGTCTGGTTGGTCTCAGATGACTGAACAGAGCATTATGGAACTAAAAATAAATCCTTTGTTAGCTTTAATATCTTAGCTGACCAAACTGGACCTTATACTTAGTCTATAGGCATATGATTTTTCTGCCTAATGCAATTAATTATCTGCTAAATTTCCACATGTTGTTTCCCTGCTCTCAAAACACTGAGCTGAGCATTTTCTCATTAATACTTTGCCACTAAGAGTAACTACATTACATGGATTTTTTAGAATAATACTAATTTCAAATGCAGTATTATTTTGGCCCCATGAACCATCAAGGTAACTTGGGTTTCCCAGCTTATGTACATTCTGATTAGATTAGTCATTCTAGAATTACACTGAGAAGTAAGCACATGTTACAAAAGATTCTCGTGAAAGAATTAATGTTGGAAAACATATCTAGTTACTGAAAAGACCACCAACACTTGCATCTGAACTTTAAGTGTTAATGAATCTGTCATGTCCTCTGGTAATAGTCACCTTGGAGTGGAATTATCTGGACCATCTGCCAATACAGAAATCCACATGACTGACGCTATGAGGCAAAACCAGTTGAGTATAGTTTAAAAAGAAAGTAAAGTTTTCCACGTTGCATCTGTCAACAGTCATTGTGCCTGTCAATCAAATCATTTGAAGTGTTCCAGTCCATTTAATTATTATGTTTTATTTTAATGTCAAAGGGAGCACAAGGAGCAAGGAAAGAAATACATGCAACTCTTCCGGAAAACTATGCATTAAGCAAGAAAATGCTCATGGACCTAGATTCTTAGTTCAGAAAATAATATTCTTCAGACTTCAGCTCAGATGAAAGTGCCGCAAGTTCACAATTTATGGCAGCAGATGTGGCGGCCAGAGCAGCAGGCTGAGAATGTCAACATGGCCTGGAAGGACTGTAAAGCCCAGGATAAGCAGCAGGCCCTTTTGGATGACAGCTTAATGTGAAACAAGAAACTAGCTTCCATCTGACTCCCACTGCATGGGTGTCAACATCAGAAAATGCTCCATCACACAGCTAGTAGAAGCACAGCCTGATGGACACAGAGCCTGACCTTGCTTCCCCAGGAGACAATCCCTCCAGGTCGTGGGTGAGGGATACTGGCAAGGGTCATGGAGGGGGGCGTGCAAGTACAGCTGCTTGCTCAAAATCCATCCACTAATCAACAGGACTCAGCCTCAAGGGGTTGTCATGCCAGCCCTTTCTCCTACACTCACTGAACAGATGAAAAGCAAAGCCCAGAAAAATACTCTTATTTAAAGATCCAACACTGCACAGAGAAGAGAGCACTAAGAACAACATCAAAGCAAGCATCCAACTTGGGTGGGTTGGCCAAGCTAGCTGGTTGTGTTCAGACACACCTGAGTCCTTTATTGCAGGAACTAAAAAGGCTCAATGAAAAGGTGGTGCAAAGAAAAGGGAAGATGGATGGATGGGTGGATGGATGAATGGATGGATGGACAGATGGGTAGATGGTTGGATAAATGGACAGGTGGGTGGATGGTTGGAATGGGTGCATGAACAGAAAGAAGATAGATAGATATTTGGGTTTACAGTTATACTTGTATAAATACATCTGCACCTATAACTTTCTCTCTTCTTACAGACATAGACATGCTTGAGGCTCACCAACTCAGACATAGACCCCAATTTTACATAATCAGAGATATTTAAGTTCCCTGGTTGATTCCTTCAAAATGAAATCCTGCCCTGTGGCTTTCTGTGATATGCAGAATTCTGCAGGGCCCTGAAGGTAAACGTCAGCCTCCCTGGTTTATTGGGTAGCCGGAAGCTGCTTAGATTCAGGGAAAGGAAAATGACATGTGTTGCCTCTGGAAAAGGGGTCGTCAGCTGCACTGCACTGTGCCTTTAGCAGGCACTTCAATGTCAAGGGCATTAAGGCTCATTATTTTCTTTGCTTCCTTTGGTCCTATCTCTCCTTCCTCATTGCCCACACTGGTCTCTTTCCTCTGTACTCCACCTCTTCCTCTCCTTAGGTTTATCGTCAGTGACTACTAGCTGGCCTGGAAGTGGAGATGTCAAGCTGAACTTACAAAGCTAGCGGTTCATGAGCCCTTCCAGCTGGAAAGAGGTAGGACCTGGTGGTGGTCCTTCCATGTGGAAAAAAGAGATATTTTTCTCATACGTTTGTCCAAATTGATTACACCCATGGAGGTAAATTATTTCTGACACTTACTACATTTGTCCTGATTTGTAACCCATCATAGAAAAACAAAGGAAGAGAAAAAGAAAGAAAGAAAGAAAGAAAGAAAGAAAGAAAGAAAGAAAGGAAGGAAGGAAAAAGATGAATAGGTCACAGTCACAAGATATTCTACTTGTTTGCAAAGAAGTTGAATTAATGAATCCATTTACTGAGTTAATTCACACTTATGTTAGAGCAAAAAAAATATTGTATCTGTACATCTATTCTCTAACAACAAGAACAACATAAATGTTTAATTGTTTGAGGGGGCTATGCACGTATTTCTATGTTTGGATTTTATAAACTTCTGGCAGAAAAAAATAGGAGGTGAAACTTACCAGTAAAAGTGGTCAAGATATTAGCTAATATCGTTGAGTGTTTAAGTGTCCCTAATCGCTTTGCATGGATCAATCATCTTTAAACCTTACAATCACTTTAGGAGATAGGAATTATGACTTTAATTTTGTTTTACAGAAGAGGAAACTGAGGCACAGGAAGGCTAACAGGCATGTGCAAAATCTCATGGGAGTGAAAGGTAAACCCTGGAAATCAGATATGAGTGTCTGTTCCACTTTAAATCTCACACTATTTTGTGTCCCATCATATTTACTTATCACTGATCCGGGTAAATTCTCATTTGAAGCTTCTATTGGTTTTGCAGACTACTTAAAGCCAAGTCTAAATGGAAGCACCCATTTTGTTCATTTATTTTCATTGTTCATTTTATCCATATTGTAGGTAAGAGTCATGGCCATTATTTTACAAGTGAGAACTTCCGTGAGAAACTGGAGACAATCCTGTAATTAACACAGGATTGTTAATTAGGGGTATGAACCCCTGGACTAGGGGTTCCTAATGTACAGTTCGGATATCATGCAAAAGGGTGAGTTCCATCCTTTCCTACTGAATTGGGAAGAAAGGAAAATGCCAGCTCCTGTTCTCAAAGTGGTAATTACATAGGATGGGAATCAAAGTGGAAGCAATGAGAAGGCTCAAGCTGGCATAATGTAATGTGGCTTAAATATTCTCTAAATGATAGTCTTTGGGTAAACTCCATTCCCCTGGGCTTCTAAATTTGAAAACAGACTTAAAAAAGAATGTTACTATGAGAACTTTAATGAGTACGAAGCCTTTTGATCCCATAAAATCAAAAGAATCTATCACATTCTAACGAGGTTTCAATCATTGAGCCATAAAAATGTCTCTAAGTATACAAGTGAACAGGAAAGAGAAATATTCCAGAATGACTCTAGGTAGATCAATACATCTGCTTTCACTTGGAGACATGATTCTCTCCCTGTCCTGCTTTTACTTGTCACTGTAAACCTGCCTGTGTTTCACAGAGTGACGATGAATCAAAGGGTTAAATGGTCTACAGCTTGGTGACAGTAACGACAAAATTAGGAAGAAAAAAGTAAAATAAAACTTAGTTCTGTTTCATTGACTGTATACAAAACAAGTTACCTATATCGGTGTCACTGGTTACCAAAATGTGAGCAAACTCTACTCTGCTCTGTTGAAATGTTCCAGAAAACAATGTGTGTTCCATGTTGAAGCACGTTAGGAAGTATCACACACTCTTACTGGAATCCATTGTGAACTACTTGTCAAAGTTCAAATGACCTGTTCAATACCCACTTAATGATTATTAAACTAGTGTTAAATAAGTGGTAAAGGTTCTGAGAAGTCCTTCAGTAAGGAAAGTTCCTACTTTTCCTAAAAGTAGTATTTTCTCAAGTGATTTGTCTTCTGTAGGTTATGTCCATAGACATCCTATCCACTCTGGGAAAGTCTTCACTTCGAGCTGGGCAAGACTGAAGTCAAAGAGTGTGTCATTGCTACTTCCTCTTCCATAGTTGTTTACTGTGAGAAACCCCTCAAGCTCATAAAAGACCCCTGTCTTTATAGAAGAACCTATGGGAAAGCATAGTTTGTATTGTTGTCCCATGTGTCTTTGGATCAGCCTTCGCCACTTATTCAATATTCACCCTACCATTCCCCAATCTCAATATTTGAGCATCTCAGGGCAATATCAAGTTCTGGACCCTCTTGCTTTGATCCTACAATACTCTCTGCCTCTTTTTCCAGAAATATGTTTTCCCATATTTTTGTCTTTTGGGTGTTTTGCCATCCTTGATCCAAATTCCCCCTTGAACTTAGCTTTATTCCTAATGCCTTTCTTCTGGACCTAGAATTTGTGTTTATCCTTTGATCTGGCCATGTCAGGTTATACCTGGTAAATTGCCTGATAAAATCTCAGGGGAACCTGTGTGGCTCAGTGAGTTAGGTGTCTGACTCTTGGTTTCAACTCAGGTCATGATCTCAGGGTCTTGAGATCGAGCCTTGTGCCAGGTTCTTCACTCAGCTCAGAGACTGCTTGAGATTCTCTCTGTCCCTCCCTCTGCTCTTTCTCTCTCAAACAAATAAATGAAACCTTAAAGAAAAAATAAATAGTACTCAGATCCCAAACCCAACCTCAGCATGGCTTTCACAACTCATTGTCCCCAACAATTAATCTTCTTGAAGGAGAGTCAAAAATAACTGCACCTATCTGGAAACAAAATCCTGGCACTGGTATCTGGAGCCTACTCTGGATGCATAAACAGATGGTAATACCTGTGACACTACACACAACACAGCTTTTCTAGTCCTCATTTTACTAGTTTATAAGATGGTGACTTTCTTACAGCACAGAAGGGACAATAAATTGCTACACAAAAGCATAGTCTTTCGATTTTTAATTTGTCCTTGTCCTTTTCTTCTGTCTCAAGTTGGTCAAAATATTTGTATGGCTCTCAAGAGTTTACAAAATGGTGTTAGTACACCTGTTTTTATTTAATTCTAATAACTAGGTGAGGTAGGGATTACAGTGGTGAGTCTAGATGAGACAATTGTGCTTCCAAGAAATTGAGTTGGTTGAAGTTGCCCAGCTGGTAAGAAAGATACTGAGTGGGGGTGTCACTGAGTGAGGCCGGGACGGGAGAGCCATCCCTGGAATCTGCTGACCTGCAAGTGTCTTCTTGGACGTAAGGTCACTGGAACCAGAATTGGCGACCTGGTGACCTGGTCTGCAAATCAGGGCCTAGTTACAAGTTTCCCAATAATTCATTCTCTCTAAAGAAAGGAAAATTGGGGTGCCTGGGTGGCTCAGTCAGTTAAGCATCTACCTTCAGCTCAGGTCATAATCCCAGATCATGGGACCAAACCCCAAGTTTGGCTCCCTGCTCAGCAGGGAACCTGCTTCTCTCCTTCCCCTGCCACTCACTCTGCTTGTGTACTCACTCTCTCCCTCTCTGTGTGTGTCAAATAAATAAATAAAATCTCTTAAGAAAAAAAGAAGAAAAGAAAAAAGTAAATTCTAAAGAAAAAATAAATAAATAGGAAGGAAGGAAGGAAGATAGATTGACCACTAGATTGGCTGCTCCTACCAGCAATTCAAAAATGAAGCTTAAACAAATGCCTCCTACAGACTTTCATACCTAAAGCTTCATTACCTCAAGATAACCATATGTTTGAGAGGTTGTGGGGAGCTAAGTCATGGTTAATGAATGCTTTGCATTGTGAGGTAGAGATAAAACCCAAAATGCTCATCCATTCATTCATTCCTACCCTGTACCAGATGTTCTTTCAAGAACTGGTGATACAGAGATAATCAAAACAGAAGGTTTCCTCTTCCATAGAAATTACGTTCCAGTGGGGAACCAGATAATACATCAATAAACACAAATTAGATTAATTTTTATATTAAGAACTCTAAGAAGAAAATTTGACAGTAATGGGGAAGGGTTTCTGTCAGAGGTCAAGAGGGACAGTAAACATCATTGATGACGGTGGTTATGCAAGTCCTCTCTCAGGAGGACCATGCCAAAGATGCCGCCTGGGACCTTCAAAGAAGACAGTGGGCCAGTAGCAAAGATAAGCTGGACCTGTTATTAGTTTGGGTGGGTTCAAGCTCATCAAGCTGGATTTCTACAATTCTGAGTCAGACGTGATTCTTCAGTTCTTTGGAAAAAAATGAATGCAAATCTGTCCGAAATCAACATTTATCAGACGGATGTCAAGGGGCTGAGGAAAACAGCGTTTTGGAGGAGAGTGAAAAAATTAGGGCTGACCTTGTGTTCTTCAATTGGAAGTCTTCCACTTTGATTGTTAAAAGGGAACGGGCAAAAGGAAATGAAAAATTATCTTCACGAGAAGGGGTCAGGCATGGTCTGCCCACCAAGCAAAGCCAAGGTCAACGGTTGCTGTCTTTTGGCACCATTAACCACACTCTTGTTTATGCAGTTTGAATTCTGACTGCTGAGGAGTTTTAAGCTATTCAGTGAACGTCTTCTGTCATGGTCGTTTTCAAAAGGATATAATTTCCTATCCAAACTGTAACATACCAACTTTCAAAGGAAGCTGCTGTGGGTAAGTGGTGATGGCACTGTGTTTCCTAACTGGTGATTAGCAAATTTATTGCATGATAAACCATTTTCAGTGCAGTTTTGAAAAATAAAAACATGCTTCTTCCTGAGTAATTAGTTGCTCTTTACCGCCAACAAACTGTAATTTTTATTCCTTTTATACAAGCCCATTTATTAGGAGAGAGAGCGAGTGCGCATTTATGCTTTTGTGTTTATACTGCAAAGAAGACATGGCTTCGAAAACCCTGCTATGAGAATTCTGAATGCCGTTATATTTTAAAATCCACATTAATTATAGATCCACTTATTCTTAGAAAAGACAGGAATTGCAGCAGGACGGTGGTCGGGGGGAGGGATTCATGTATAAATTGCCTCCCAAGGACCCCACTGAAATTTCCATAACATTCACCACATGACACTGATGTGTGAAAATTGACATGAAGATTTGAAAATTGGGACCGAGGGAGCCCAAGCATAAAATAACTTCAATTTTGCGCTCCCTCTGTCTCTCGGAGGAATAGCGCGTAGGACTGACCAACACAACACAAACAAGCGAAGGGGAAAAAAAAATCCAGGGAGAAGGATAGGAGTTATTAAGGAGAAAACACACTTCTCACTCACAGAGAGAAAGGATGATCAATGGATTTAGTCACAGAGAAATTCAAGCAGAAAATTGCTGCTGTTTTTTATCTGAACAGCAGAAAGTTTAACCAAACCAGCATTCTCAAATCTGCGGAAGGCATCTACAACTACCTGTGGACAGAGGGATGGGGCTTGGGTCTCTGATCCAGATGAAAATGGTTAAGTCCTCTTACTGTTACCTTAGATAATGAGTAGATTTTTGTTAGAGGAGACTTGCATCGGAAATGACCTACGTCAAGGCTATCATACTCTGCAGCCTCAAAGAGTTTCAATGTGTATGAAGTAATCTGCTTGGTTCCAATGCCTGCTCCTTGAATGAAAATAATACCCCCAAATGTATCCAAAGTGAATGTGAAGGTATGCAGTCCATGGACAGTCTACCTGCTAAGAGTGACAAATGTAAAATCATTACTGACAAAATGGAGTGTATCAGCAATTCTTCACCTGGCAAAAATATTTAAAGAATGGCTCAAATCACACTATTTTGGCAAGTGCACTTTTTTTTGAGGTTTGAGGAAAACAGAATGGAGAGAACAAAACAAAACCCTTCATCATCCACTCAAGCCTTTGGCTATCTTGGGTTTCTTTGTATGAAAAAAAGAGAAAAATGATGGAGAACACAATTGCTTGAACTCTAGAGTTTAAAGTGAGAGAGTAGCTGCCCACACTTGGAGAATCACTTCACAGAATGTCATTTTCAACATCAAGATTTTAAGACCTGTTGGAATGAACAGAATGTTCTATGTGAACACCTATCTGCTATTCCTCTGAGACAGAGGTAGTAAACAATTTGATTTTCCTCTAAAAGAAGTTTAAGATTTTGAACACTATAATAGAGTGTAAAAGCAAATTTGGAAAAAAGAAAATGAACTTTAATGAAAGCCCTCAGCCCTTGGCAGTTTTATGACTTTAGGCAACTGAATTGATTTCTTTAAAGCTGTTTCTTCAACTGTATAAATGAGAAAAAAGAAAAAAGAAAAAAATCTACTCCAAAGTGGTGGGATGGACAAAGTTAGATAAGCTATAGAAGATTTGCATTCTGTAGTAAAAATTTAGTAGATCTCAGCCAATGGTATGTTATTTTAGTATAACTTCTGCTGTTACTCTCAATGCTTTATGCAACCAAGCCTGTTAGGAACCCTTGCATCCACGTAGTATTTTAGAATTTACATGATTTTTCGCATCCTTTTTCATCTGTTTGATATTTGTATTGATTAGTATAATACTAGTTGGTATAACAAACCATGAAAATTTCATGATGTAACATATAAAAAACTTTATTATTACTCTTGTAGAAGTCTAACAGCAGATGATCTTCACTGGGCACGATCTCCTTCCCAGTGACTCAGGGAACCAGTTACCTCTCATGTGATTCTGTCTTCCTCTTGGGGTTTGGAAATCCTTACATTCAGTTGGCATTTTGGGAGTTGGGTATGGTCCGTCACTCATGTGAGCTTTTTCTCAACCACATCCTTCCATTGAGACTCCATTGGCTACAAGCCATGCAGCCCCTGTGAACCAAAGAGAAGATTGGAAACTGTCCTGGGAATCCATGCTCAAGAGCAGGGGAACAGTCTCTGCCCACATCTTCCCCCTGATAAGCCCAAGACCCACCCAAAGTAAAGATGATTTCCCTACCTCATATGTAAGAGTAGAACTGAGAACAGTATGATGACTTCTGAAAACTCCTAAAAGATCTGAACCTCATCTCTTGAATCGCAGGGCATTGGTTTTGCTTCTAGATCCCTCAGCATCACAGCGAATACCAGGATGGCTTGAAAGAGAATGGTGGTCCACTGTCTCTGGATGGGTTTATTTTCACTGTTCTCTCCGACCCTCAAGCTCCCTGGGTCACTTCAGCCAGGGAGGAAAAGGATGTGACATCCTTAAGGAACTTAAGTCTTACACGTCCCTCTAACAGTTGTATTCTGTTGAAGTGTAGCGGAAGCTTTATTGTCTGGAAGGGACAGGGTTCTACCCAGTGAAAAGTATGGGCTTAGGCAGCGGGCCCTCCTTTATCAGTGTCCTTGTCAGGAAAGCAGCTGCTTTTCATTTTTCTGAGTATTAAAATCCACAAAAGAATGATACTTAGAAGTTCAGACCCAGCGTGTTCTCCTCTCTTTTCCCCCAGAACTGCCCAGATATAATGGATAGAGATCCCTTTGACTTTTCAAGAGGCTTGGTATCATTTTAAAATGTACTGGGAGGGGGGTGCCTGGGTGGCTCAGTGGGTTAAGTCTCTGCCTTCGGCTCAGGTCATGATCTCAGGGTCCTGGGATCAAGTCCCGCATCGGGCTTTCTGCTCAGCGGGGAGCCTGCTTCCCCCCTTTCTCTCTGCCTACTTTTGATCTCTCTCTCTCTCAAATAAATAAATAAAATCTTTTAAAAAATTTTTAAATATACTGGGAAACAGCGAGCCTTTGCCAGAAATGCCCCCATTTCTCATCTCACATGGTTTTAAGACCAACAAAAAAAGGTGGGCAGAGAAATCTCACAAGATGATGAAGGACATGCCTTCCCTTTTCTCACCTAGAACTGATCTGGATGAACATTCAGGCGGTGCAAGACGAAAGGTAATAGAAGTTTACAGCCTGAGAGTCTAAATTTCTTTTGCCCAAAACACAGTCATTTTCTTTCACCTCAAACAACTTCCGGATATTGCCTCAGGGCCGTGGGAGGATTTTTTTTATGGTCTATGTGAAACAGTATATTCCTGGTGGCCACGGGGAGGTCAGATTCCCGTCCACTGATACCCTGAGCAGACACAGTGAGCAGGGCTCGTGAACTCCACATTCAGAGCTGCATTCCAAATGGGGAGCTTTTCTGATGAAGGAACAAGGAAAAGCCCAGAAACTGGTAGAGGCCATGGAAAGCCATGTCACTAGAGAGTTGGTGAGCTCCCCGGGGCAGGGATGGGCACATCACGTGTGCACTTGCTCAAGAACTGTTTCAGTCTGAAACCCATGGGCGAATGGGCGACTTGGCCCAGGCAGCTGATAAAACCCTCATAATTCACGTCGCTTACCAATCAGTGCTCGTAGGCATTGAATCAGATGAAACATACTTGGTCTCAACTAAGTCCTTCTCTACTCTTACGTACAGATAAATCTCTCTCTGCTGGTGGAAATCAGTTGGCGTGAGGACAGAGAAAGATCTAGCACTTATTATTAGTTTTTTTTTTTTTTTTTCTCCAACCACAATGAAAGCCCTGATACATCTCAGAGGCATCAACACTTCCAGAGAAAGATAGGATACTAGGAGAAGAGAGTGATGGTATCAAATTTCACTAGAATGACTCTCCTCTAAGTTCTTTTTTTTTTTTTTTTTCTTTTTGCTGCGCTAGGTCTGTGATTCTTCGCTAAGATGATGATCTACAAGACTGGCTGTTTGCGTGCTCTGGATCTCATTTATTAGGAAGTGAAGTATGTAATGGTGAAAAATAGCTCAACGGGTTTCCTCTTTCTCTGGGGTATCTCCACAGCGGCACGGCTGGCTGCACACACAGTCAGTGCCACGGAAATAAATGGAAGGGAGGCAAGACTCCGGATGCCGAGTGTGAGATACCCTCCTCCACACCTGCTGGAAGGCCCCCAACAGCCTCCTTTCTGCATATAGCTGTGGCTTGAGAAGGATCTGGGGGTCACTAGCGTGGTACCTTCAAAGACACATGTGAGCTTCATGCTCAGTCATTTATTTTCTTGAAGGATTGTGTGTGTGCATTGTGTGCATGTGTGTATGAAGTCACAGTTCACAGGGCTGATGGGGACAAGGCAGACTTCTCCGCCTCCCAGTCTGCGGATGCCTAGCTGCAATCACCTTGAGGACTCACCAGCACGAGTGGAAAATCCTTGAGAACAAAAAAGGCTCTAAAGACTTAGTGGGGAGAAGGACTTAGAGTTCAATCTCTTAAGAAATCTTTATAAATGTGTTAATAATTTGTACTTCTGGGTTTGTAGCCCTGTGAGAAACAGCACTTTTCATTAACATTACTCCTCAAAACTCAAGTCATCCTATTCTAACAATGGTGTTCTGGAATACTGAAATTGTTTGATGACTCCTCAAAGTCCTGTCTAGGTCTGGAGAAGACCTCCTGCACGACTGTATCTAGATTCTGTTCTTTGCAAAGCAGAAACCCTAGCCTTTCCAGTCATATCAGTGCTATTGACTGGCATTAATGTACTTTCGCTGTCTTTTCTCCTAGGCACTAGGAAAGAAATAGTTTCCAGGAAGGACAAAACGTCTTGTGATAAAAGTAATTAGTATGTTGTGATGCAATTCTGTAATGTTGGAAACACACACCACACACAGAAAAAGGATTTTGAGAGCATGAGTGATAGAGGGTATAAGACTTACGTGCCCATCGCTGGGAGAAGCAGCTCACAGTGCCTCTGAGAGGCAGTGGGGAGGTGACAATGTCCCTAACACCAAACAGAGGCTCAAGAAAAGTGACTACCTTGCTGAGAGTCCCACAGCTCACCAATGAGAGAGCCAGAATTTTCACCCGGGCTGTGATGCTGCAGTAACTGGCCAGCTCACAGCCATACCTATGTAAGAGCAGAGACAGGGACACTGACCTGAAAATAAAGACATCAAAGATTCCTCCTAGGTATTAAGTTTCTCTAATGTTCGGGGAGTTTTCCCTTTTAGGAACCTGGACTACATGCCTAATTTCACCTGCTGTTCATTTTTAAAAGCCAATGAGCACATGCTTGAGTCAGGTACTTCCCTCCCTTGAACTGTGGTTGAGGAAATTGAGGACCAAATAAATGAAGTGACTTTTTTAGGGTGATATAGATAGTAAAGAAGTTGAAGCTAATATCTGAGTCTTCTGGATGCCTTGATGCTCTTGGTTCTGAGGCCTTTTAGCAATGGATTCTGCCACTTTTTTGATTGCCAAGATTGACTCCAGTTTTCTACAAGGCTGGGGAATCATTGGCCTTTCTACCTCACTATTCACACAACATCCTTGGTGAATGTCATGGTGGCTCTAAGGAAGACTTGTTGGGGAGTGAAGGCTATGGGACATGTGGAGCTCCAGGGAGAGGCCCTCCAGAAGTTCAAGACTTTCATTGGGCACGTTGGTTATATTATCCATCTGAGACTAATGCAATTTTGCTCTTGGTTAATTTATTAGGTATTTTTCCTGGGTAACTGCTGCCCAATTATATGCCTATCATGAACTTTCTGTCCAGTTAAGTAAATAATGATACCTCAGGATCAAAAATGGTCAGCCTCTGACCTTCTGTGGCATTCCCAGACAGGGAATACTTGTGTCATTTGGCTTTTGTCCTCTTTCTCCTTGGTCAGTGTGCACCACCAAGAGAAGTCACAGAGAGTTGCCCATGCACCTCTTATGGGCAATTTTACCTCTGAAAGACTTAGCCATCTGATAGTAACACTTTATTCTGTAACTTTTTATTCTGACATTTTACCAACTCCCCACTTAAATTGTGTGGGACTTCTCCTGTCCTTGAGCTTCTAGTTCAGAGGATCTCAATTTCGGATGCATATGAGAGTCCTCTGGGAAGATTTTGAAATTTTCCATGTCCCCCCAGTTCTCTGGTGTGGGGCCCAGACATCAGTGAGCTTTAAAGGACCTAAGCAAACCCCATTGTAAAGCCAAGGTTGAGAACCATCATCTGTGTCATACTCCATCATAATCTATGGAAGAAAAGGAAAGTCAAATAGGCATTATTTTTTGTATGTACTTATATGAAGAATTTCACATATGTTGTTCAGAATGCACCACACTTCTGTAAAAAAAAAAAAAGGCTTTATCGTTCTTTCTTTTTAAAGATTTATGTATTTATTTATTTGAGAAAGAAAGAGAGACAGAGGGAAAGTAGGGGGAGAGGCAGAGAGAGAATCTCAAACAGACTCCCTACTGAGTGTAGACCTCAATGTGGGGCTCCATCCCAGGTCCAAGAGATCATGACCCAAGCTGAAATCAGGAGTCAGACACTTAACAGAATTGAGTCACCCAAGCACTCTTATCTTCCTTTTCAAGGGAGGAGACTTACGCTCCCTCCCTTGGGAGGGAGGTTAAGCCCTACACCCCAGGTCACACCAGATGCGGCGAAAAGGGGATTTGAACACAGTATTACTCGATTCCATAATTTAATAATTTCATATATTTTCTTTCCATAAGTCATCTAGTGTGGTGCCTGGCACACATTGGAAAAAACATTTTTCTTAATTCCCTTCTCTTCCTAATCTCAAGTCTGTCCTGAATAATTCTAGATGATTAACTTTCTGTTGGCTTACCTCAAATCATGATGACCTTTGAAGAAAAAACTTTGGAGATTTTTCTTTTCCTACAGTCTCAGACCTAAATATCTCTACTTGATTTTCAAAAACACACTTTATCTTTTTGCCTGACTTTAGGATTTAATCTATCATACCAAATTATAATTTCTTCCACAAGCTTATTTAATAGCCCATGAAAATACCCTAATTTTTCTTTGCATCTCTTATTCTCTCTACTTCTTTCATTCTAAAGATTACATAATTTGAGTCAAAAATGATTTTAGAAGAATTACCTGTGAATCAGGAAAATGCCTAGATATAATATGAAGTGTAAAAGTAGCACCAAAAATGTATATAAATGTATATAAACCTTGATCTTAATTATGTAATATAAACATATATAAATGATGCTATGATCCTAATTATATTATATAAACATATGTTTATACATATATATACATACATTACATATGTTATTTGTGTATGTGAGCATACATTTTTAATTAGAAGCACTTATGCCAAATAATTGTAGTGATTACCTCTAGGTTATAGTTAAATTTTTGTTTGATTCTTTTTTAAATATTTTCCAAGTTTCTTTCAAAGTCCTCACAAAATAATTTATATCTTACTGTACTATAACAATCAATAAATCTGGGTTATCTTCCAGACAAAAAGAAAAAGCAACCTGAAGATCTTGATTATAAAGGCCTCCAAAGTATCCTAAGAGAAATGGAAGAAAAAACGTTGAAATTAGGCTAGCAAATTCTGAAACTGATTTACAGCAACAATAAATATTTTAAAATTTACTTTTTAACCTCAGAGACGTTATAGAAAAAATAACTCTAGGCTTGCATTCCAACCCAGTGATCGTACCTCAAATTTGCTAATCTTGGCAACTGAAAACAAAATTATAGGGTAGGAGCAACCACAGAGAGTAACCCTTATTTGTAATTACTTTAAGTGTGGGACAAAGAAAAAACATCCATGCCAGCTTTCTAAGAACTCATTCTCAGCCAAGAGCACCTGGAGCTAAATTGGGGCTGTTTCACAACATCCTGCTGAAGGAAGGGCAGGGGTAGAGCAGAAAAATCTACCCTAGGAAACATGCTGGACACAATTATGGCCCTGCCTCATGGAAACATCCTCTCCTTCCCAAGCTACATCCAAAAGCAGCCTTCAAGCTTTCCAATAGACTCATGTTGGGGAAGGAATGGGAGCTTCACAATCAAGCAGATTCTGACTTTATTTTTATTTTTTTTAAATGTTTATTTATTTATTTGACAGACAGAGATCACAAGTAGGCAGAGAGGCAGGCAGAGAGAGAGGAGGAAGCAGGTTCCCTGCTGAGCAGAGAGCCCCATGTGGGGCTCGATCCCAGGACCCTGAGATCATGACCTGAGCTGAAGGCAGAGGCTTTAGCCCACTGAGCCACCCAGGTGCCCCAGATTCTGACTTTAGAAACTACAAGACCATTTGCTAATCCTGTGACGTTGAGAATGCCCCTTAACCTCTTCCATCCTCAGCTTCCCCTTTTGAACATTGTAGGAGACATAAAATATCTGACTGAATTTTTGGAAGACAAAATAAGTGTACTTACTTTTCTTTGCTGCCATAAGGAAGAGGAACAGTGGATATCATTCTTCTGAAAGTTTTAAGTTCAAAAAATTGAGTGGGTCATTTTAATTTGGAGGTTGAGTAGGAAAAGGGTCCAAAGGTTTAACTAATACTCCTACACAGACAGTATTATCCAAAATATACATGAAGGTGCCCACAGCCTTTCTCTGCCTTGTCATTTCAAGGACATCGAAGAAGCAGTGAGACAGAATTCAATTTTAGTACCTCGCTGTATTAGGACAAGGAGGGGACTTCACTTTTCCTTCTGAATACGAACTCGTACCATGCTAGGTGTACTAAACACAATTTTGTTTGATTCTCTCTAACAACCCTAGGGAACAGACATAATATTTGCATTGGTACAGATAAGGACAAATTATGTAGCTTGCTCAAATTTACACACCTTATAAGTTTAAGAATGAGGATTCCTATCTGGATCTTCTTCAATTTAACTCAAAATTTATTCCAGTATCTTAAGGTTTTCCATGGGAGTCATACTGTAATATTTCCCTAGGGTTGTATTAGTGAGTTCAGGCTACTATAACAAAATACCATAAAGTGAGCGAAATCTATATGTTCACTGTCTGGAAGCCGGGTAATCTAGGATCAAGGTATCAACTGATGGAATTTCTGGTGAGAGATCTCTTTCTGGATTTTAAATGATTGCCTACTCACTGTGTTCTCACATGACTCAGAGAGAAAGAGACCTCTCTGGTGTCTCTTCTAAGGACACCAATCCTATCATATGAGGGTCCCAGCCTTCTGACTTTATTTAACCTTAATTACTTCATTATGGGCCCCATCTCCAAATACAGTTACCTCAGAAGTTGGGACTTTATCATATGAATGATGAGGGGAACACAATGAGTCTGTGGCAAGTATCTTGCATGAATTTGTATGTTATATATTTGGGTGGGGTTTTTTGTTTGTTTGTCTTTTAAGGATTTGTTTATTTGACAGAGGGGGAGAGAGAGAGAGAGTTTGTGTGTGTGTGTGTGTGTGTGTGTGTGTGTGTGTGTGTGTATGTGTGAGACAGAGCGAGCTGGGGGAGGGGTAGAGGAAGAGGGAGAGACAATCCACCAGCAGACTCTCCACTGAGTTCAGAGTCCAACGAGGGGCTCAATTCAGGACCCTGAGATCATGACTTGAGCTGAAACCGAGAGTCAGACACTTAACTGACTGAGCCACCCAGGCACCCCATTATATATTTGGTTTGAGACTCTCCTCTGTTCTGCCTCAGATAGTCCCCTTCTTTTTCCCAATGCCATGAGTTTTTAAATTTTACAGATAATCTCTCCATATCATTTATCACGTTATTATATATCCTTAGACCAGACCTTCATCAGCTCTCCCTCTGAGTGTTACGAAACATGCTAACAGGGCTGAGCTGCCAGTCTTCATCTTCTCAAATTCATCCATCAAACAACCCCATTGCAGAAGGCCCAGGAGAGTCTCTCCCAGTCCACAGCTGAAAAATCATTCATTTGATGAACACATACACCCCAAACCCATCTGACTGGCACTCATTGTCTCCCACTGTCAGGTCCTGGGTTCCCTTTCCAACTTCTATTTCTCCCTTATAAAGGTCTTTTTATTCTCCATAACATAACTTGCACCAGGTGTCTTGCTAACCATTTGTTTGTTTGTTCACCTACTCATTTACTGAATAAGTATTTATTGAGTGTTACTAATGTGCTAAAGAGTGTGCTACGCGTTGAACACCCAGCAGTGAATAATGCAGATGTTTCTCCCCACGTGGAGAATATTTGATGAGAAAAGAGAAAGACACTAAGTGAGCTCACAGGAATTGCTTCCATGCATACCCAAGACCCATTATTCTCCAATCCCCATATTTCTATTAAAGTTGCCCCATAAGAAAATATTTGGAAAGCATATCTTATAAAGATCTTATTTATAGAACATGTAAAACTGAACCACACACACACACAAAAAAAAAAACCCAGTTTAAAAAATGAAGAAAAGATCTAATAGAAACATCAACAAAGACTAGGTGGCAAATGAGCCCATGAAAAGACACCCAACATCATTATATAGAAAATTGCAAGTTAAAAGCACAATAAATTACTATTATATATGTAACAAAATGGCTAAAATGAGAGATTGAGACTATGAAGCATTGTGGAAAATGGACAACAGTGGAGACACTCTCATATTGTTGGGGGAAAGCAAAATGGTCTAGCCACTTTGTGAAACAGTGGGTGAGTTCCTCAAAGAGCTAAATTAGCACTTACCCCATGACCTAGTAATCTCAGTCCTAGACATTTACCAAAGTAATGAAAAAATATGACCCTGTAAAGATGTATACATGAACATAAGGGGTATAGCAACTGGGATGCTTATATGTCTCAGTCATTTAAGTGTCTGGTTCTTGATTTAAGCTCAGGTCAAGACCTCAGAGGCCTGGGATCGAGCCCCATGTCCAGCTCCATGCTCTTTGGGGAGTCTGCTCGAGGATTCTCTCCATCACCCTCTGTCCCTCCCGCTTTCTCTCCCAAAATAAAAATAAATAAATCTTTCAAAAAAATAAAATAAATACGTATATCAGTTTATACACAGTAGCCTAAAAGTAGAAGACCCCTAAATGTCCATCATCTTCTAATTGGATCAATGAATTGTGTGCCCATACAGCAGAAGTCATCCCTGAAAAGGTCCAAACTACTGATACTTACAACATGAATGAATGTCAAAAGCATCATGCTAACTGAAAAACAAAAAAACCCAGCAATGGAATCTACCTATGATTCAATTTATTTCAAACTCTAGAAATGGCAAAACTGTAGTGATGGAAAGTGAGTGTCAGGAAGCAGAGAGCAGAAAATGTATTGACTTCCAACAGGCACATGGGAACATTTTGGGGTAAAAAAGCTGTTCCATATCATGTTTGTGATGGTGATTATACAACTGTGCATGTTTATGAAGTCTTGTCACTTCTTTTTTAATCTATTAGTTAAAATTTTAAGGAGTAAAGCCCACTGTAGAGAAAGCACATGATTGAGGGTTGGGGGCACTCCCTAATTATTTACATAAGTCAGAATATATACATTAATCTGGGTTAAACTTAACCTCTCCTTAATCAGTACCATGGTCATCCATCTTCATTAGCACCCACCCAACTTCCTTAAAAACTATGAGTGTATTTACCCTTATGTCAGTGAGTTGATGAGCCCCTATACTGGAAGGGTAGGCTCTAGCCACTTTATTCCCCATACATATATCAATATGGCGCCTTGCACAGGATAGGCTACAATCAATGCATGCTACCTTGCGATGCCTGTGTTCTGTAACTGTTCACCTTTCACCCTCAAACCAAATCTTCATTCTTAAAGAACTCTCTAGTCTTAAAGAATCCCTAGCTTTAAGTTACTGAGATGCTAGCTTTTGGGGAGGCATTCTTTTAAACAGGAGTTTGGGCTAAATGACCCCCACGGAATTACCAACTCTACGCAACAGATAGAACAGAGTCAAGCAAACAGAGGAGGAGGAGAGTCACCTGGAGTCTGTGGGCTTTATGCCTTGTGATTCTATTCAGAGAATATGAGAGAGAAGTAATGTATGTGTCTATATAATAAACAACTAAAATACTGATATTGATATATATATATATATCGAGAGGTTTTTTCAGGGGAGGGGATCCCACTGTGAAGACATACTGCCCCTTTCTTAGAATGATATTGATGTGTCTCCATTCAGAAAATGCAGAGTTTTTATGTAAACTGATTCATTTAATAGAGTCTCCTTAAGGACTAAATCCTATTTGTCATCCCATCCTCAGAGTCTGTCATGACATATAGAACCCACTTAAAGATATTTGTCAAATGGATGAATAATTGAGTGAATGCATATGTCAACTGACTCACATAACCTACCCATGAGAAATAAAACCCAACACTGTGCGAGCTCACTGCTTGTCACTGAGACATGATGAGCTTTGCAGTTTTTTTTTTTAATACTGATACCTATTCATCTGTATATGTAATGTAGCATGTATTAGACAAAGATCACAAAGGTAGAAAGACAGACGTAGTAAGAAGGCAAAAGAAGAAGGAAAGGGAGGCAGTGCCATGTTTATTTAGAGGAGAATGGAGAAACAATTTGTTAAACTCAAAAAAATACCTGCTACCTATTTGTGTTTGATACTAGAAGCATATCCAGTTCCTTCTCTTTAATATCCGTAATAAGCCAAGATCACGTTAATACAAACTTCACTAGCTAATACTTATAACACATCGTGAGTGGAGCTCTGTACCAAAGATCCAGTCTTCACAACAGCCATATGAGGAAGAGCTCACTTGGCTTCTCTTTCCTTTTCTACCTCCTTTTCCTGAAATAACCAAATGTTCTCTATGAATGGCATCAAAACAGTGATTTATCTTCAGGGTAAAAGCCATATTAAAAATTCAAAGCAACTTTCAATTCTAGCCAAAGATCCATTGTTTCCACAAATCCTTTCATTGTACCTATAGTCATAGACTAGTTATCACTGTTCTCTGGTTGTTCAAGACATCCATATGCTTTTTTTTTTTTTAAGATTTTATTTCTTTATTTGACAGACAGAGATCACAAGTAGGCAGAGAGGCAGAGTGGGGAAGCAGGCCCCCGCTGAGCAGAGAGCCCGATGCCAGGCTCGATCCCAAGACCCTGAGGTCATAATCTGAGCTGAAGGCAGAGGCCTAACCTACCCCAGGCACCCCCAAAACATCCATATGCTTTTCTGTGTTCTTAATTACAATGCATGGTAGCCTGCCATGATGCACAACTTCAGGAGAGGCACCATTTAAATCTTAGTTAATATGGATGATGCAGCAGGAAGTAACAGGATGTTTAACCTGGACGACATTCAACATGGAGGCCCCAGATAAAAGATAGGAACTCAAAGGTGTCTTTTTTTTAAACCTGCATGACTTTTTTGCTCCATTTCCTCATTTGATAATATAATAACAATGATACATCAACTTTAATGCATGAACATTGTGCACCAGCTTCTTTATTTGCATTTGAATTCCAGGCCCCAATATACAGATTTCAAATAATCTGGCATGAAAGTTAATCTGGTTCCTATAATTCTTCCTGACATTCATTTTTCTTTATGCATTTCTCGGGTTGCTTGAGTTTTTCCCTCAGGATGCATTGGAGGAGTTGCTAGGAGCAGCCTCTTTTCTTCGTGTTCCACTCCATTGGAAAAAAAAAAAATCTCATCCCAAAGTGAATGATGATGATGAGGCTTCCAGGACGTTATCGGCTGTTCTGCTAGAAGAGGTCATCAGGAGCCAAAACCAATAATGCAGAGGAAAAAGTTTGGTATCTATGAACCAAGGTCTCAGCAACGTGTGAAATCATCAGGTCAAGCAAGGACTTGGCTCAGCTGACAAAGATTCACCTCCACACACCTGCAAAAGTTTCTCTCGCTGACTTCTCCTTGACAGGACTCCAGTCTTTGGCGTGCCCTGCCTCTCTTGTTTATTTTGCATATATTTCAACTCAAGTTATGAATATGACTAAGAAAAATCTTCTCCCTGCTCGCCTAGACATTCATCTGTAGTCAGGTGTTCTTTTGTCCCCTTCATGCTAAATTTAGTTTATTAGTCAATTCATGTAACATTTATAAGGAGTGGAACCACTGCTTCTAGTGTACATTTTTCTTTTGTTCCTGTGCAGCTCTAGAGTTCAAGGCTGTGGACATTGTCAAAATACTTGACCTAGAAAAATAGTCAAGGCAAGGCACGATCCTGCTGCTTGGACCAGGGTGATAAATTGCACCAAGCAGGCTTGTTTTGCTTCTAGGACTTGGTGTTTTAGGCAGAAACTGGCTTCCTTCCCTCGCCACTGGCATTTGAAATTAAAAAGAGGATGATATAGCTCAAGGCATATTAGTACTTCTTACATGTATCTTCTGAACTACTTTATATAATCAAAGGCATGGAAATATTTTTCTCTGCCAAACAAATTAAAGTGGTTTTTTTCTTCAGACAAATTAAAGTTTAGCAGAGCTGTACAATAACTGAAATTACAACTTGGAAATGTCTCTACACAACTTAGAATTTCTGTTCTACCCAATCATGAACTTTGTATTGGATGGATTTTCTCTTTTCTTCCCTTTTCTTTCTTCTTTCTTTCTTTCTTCTTCTTTTTTTTTAATCTAGTTTTTCTCAAAAGCTAAATATAGTTCTGGAACAAAGCTCAAGTTAAGATTACTACGATTCTAAATGTGTACCATTCACACACTTAATGGCTTTTTACTACAGGATCAGGGTCTTAAATTAGCTACCCAAGGGCCACATCATCCTCACTGGCCAAACACAGCCTGCAAACATATTATCATTTGCCCACACAGCTTTTGTTGTTGTTGTTGTTAAATAAGGTGACATATGAGTGTGGAAATTGCATATATATTTTGGATATCTGCTTTTCCTTTAAGAAAAATAAAGAACCTAGTTATACTTGGATGTCATTCTTGCATTCTACATTTAATTAATTGTTCAACAAATATTTCTTAAGCACCTACTGTTTGCCAGGTATACTGTTTAGGGTCTAGGCATAACTCAGTGGGGCAAACAACTGCAAACCAAAAGTCTCTGTTTTCATGAAGCTTCTGTTCTATAGGGTGTCTACCTGGGGGAAAAAAACAAAAACAACAACAACAACAAAACAAACAAATAAACAAAATAAAATGGCAGTCTCCCCATGTAGATGACCATTTTTTTCCCATTTCTTTATAACCTTTACTCCTGCTTTCCTGGAGTTTCCTTCACAAATTTGCACAACATTTGTACACTCCCATCTTATAACCTCTAAGTTTGTAAAGTTCCATCTAAAGAGACTTCGGCTGTATGAGTTTCTACATTGAAGGTCACAGCAGTAGAGAGAAAGGCAGCCTAACTTGGGGGGAACAGATGTTGGAGCTGGACAGCACGGGTTCAAACCTGAGCTCTAACTCTTTTTTATTTATTTATTTATTTGTTTTTGATTAAATTTATTTATTTTCAGCATAACAGTATTCATTTTTTTCACCACACCCAGTGCTCCATGTAATCCGTGCCCTCTATAATACCCACCACCTGGTACCCCAACCTCCCACCCTCCCGCCCCTTCAAAACCCTCAGATTGTTTTTCAGAGTCCATAGTCTCTCATGATTCACCTCCCCTTCCAATTTCCTCCAACTCCCTTCTCCTCTCTAACTCCCCATGTCCTCCATGCTATTTGTTATGCTCCACAAATAAGTGAAACCATATGATAATTGACTCTCTCTGCTTGACTTATTTCACTCTGAGCTCTGATTCTTGCATGCTTTGTAATCTTGGCACACCGTTTAATGCTCAGTTTCCACATCTGTTAAATGGGAATGATAATAGTCTTTTTTTTTCCCAGCATCTTTTTTTTTTTCATTTATTTATTTTCAGCATAACAGTATCATTATTTCACCACACCCAGTGCTCCATGCAATCCGTGCCTCTATAATACACACCACCTGGTACCCCAACCTCCCACCCCCGCCACTTCACACCCCTCAGATCGTTTTTCAGAGTCCATAGTCTCTCATGATTCACCTCCCCTTCTAATTTACCCCAACCCCCTTCTCTCTAACTCCCCATGTCTTCCATGCTTTTTGTTATGCTCCACAAATAAGTGAAACCATATGATAATTGACTCTCTCTGCTTGATTTATTTCACTCAGCATAATCTCTTCCAGCCCCGTCCAAGTTGCTACAAAAGTTGGGTATTCGTCCTCTCTGATGGAGGCATAATACTCCATAGTGTATATGGACCACAACTTCCTTATCCATTCATCCGTTGAAGGGCATCTTGGTTCTTTCCACAGTTTGGCGACCGTGGACATTGCTGCTATAAACATTGGGGTACAGATGGCCCTTCTTTTCACTACATCTATATCTTTGGGGTAAATGCCCAGGAGTGCAATGGCAGGGTCATAGGGAAGTTCTATTTTTAATTTCTTGAGGAATCTCCACACTGTTCTCCAAAGAGGCTGCACCAACTTGCATTCCCACCAACAGTGTAAGAGGGTTCCCCTTTCTCCACATCCTCTCCAACACATGTTGTTTCCTGTCTTGCTAATTTGGGCCATTCTAACTGGTGTAAGGTGATATCTCAATGTAGTTTTAATTTGAATCTCCCTGATGGCTAGTGATGATGAACATATTTTCATGTGTCTGATAGCCATGTGTATGTCTTTATTGGAGAAGTGTCTGTCCATATCTTCTGCCCATTTTTTGATATGATTGTCTGTTTTGTGTGTGTTGAGTTTGAGGAGTTCATTATAGATCCTGGATATCCAACCTTTTGTCTGTACTGTCATTTGCAAATACCTTCTCCCATTCCATGGGTACTAACAATGAAAATACAGAAAGGGAAATTAGAGAATCGATTCCATTTACTATAGCACCAAGAACCATAAGATACCTGGGAATAAACCTAACCAAAGAGGTAAAGGATCTGTACTCGAGGAACTACAGAACACTCATGAAAGAAATTGAAGAAGACACAAAAAGATGGAAGATCATTCCATGCTCTTGGATTGGAAGAATAAACATTGTTAAAATGTCTATACTGCCTAGAGCTATTTATACTTTTAATGCTATTCCGATCAAAATTCCACCAGTATTCTTCAAAGAGCTGGAGCAAATAACCCTAAAATTTGTATGGAATCAGAAGAGACCCGAATCGCTAAGGAAATGTTGAAAAACAAAAATAAAATAGGGGGCATCACGTTACCTGATTTCAAGCTTTACTACAAAGCTGTGATCACCAAGACAGCATGGTACTGGCATAAAAACAGACACATAGACCAGTGGAACAAAGTAGAGAGCCCAGATATGGACCCTCAACTCTATGGTCAAATAATCTTCGACAAAACAGGAAAAAATATACAGTGGAAAAAAGACAGTCTCTTCAATAAATGGTGCTGGGAAAACTGGGCAGCTATATGTAGAAGAATGAAACTCGACCATTCTCTTACACCGTACACAAAGAGAAACTCAAAATGGATAAAAGACCTCAATGTGAGACAGGAATCCATCAGAATCCTAGAGGAGAACATAGGCAGTAATCTCTTCAATATCAGCCACAGCAACTTCTTTCAAGATATGTCTCCAAAGGCAAAGGAAACAAAAGTGAAGATAAACTTTTGGGACTTCATCAAAATCAAAAGCTTCTGCACAGCAAAGGAAACAGTCAAGAAAACAAAGAGGCAACCCATGGAATGGGAGAAGATAATAGTCTTTAAGTCATGCAGAGGGTTAATGCCTGAATGTGCTTAGAAAAGAATCCGGTACCTGGAGAGTGTTATATGAAGACTTTCAAAATTATAATAAAAGTCCTTCTTCTTTCAGGAATGCTCATGAGAAACAGGCACAAGATACAAAGCTGAACTTCTCACTGCAGAATTATTTACTGAGCAGGTAACCTTCCTTAGAATCCTGGAATATACCCTCTGATTCAAATATTCCACCACCATGAAATGTCCAGATTACTTTTAAGTGTCTTTTAAACAAGTAATGCATGGTCTTCTCACCCATGAATTCAGAATATTTCAGAACAATTTTTTATGATTAACTAGAGAATTTTGCCGTTATTTATAAAATCACTAGCTGTTTTCATGACCCAGTTTCCACTCAGGAGGTAAGGGCAACATTAACTTGAGAACACACTCTGATGTACTCCAGCTGGTATAGACCACACAGAATGAGGCCATTTGCTTTAATAAGAAAACAAAACAAATTTTTTAAAATGTTCTTTTTTTCTTAAATACATCCCTTCCTCTCCATTTCTTAGAATCCAAATCCTCATCATTTCAGATTCAACTCAACTAAGGAGCAATGACTATGGCAGACATTTGGCTAGGTATTGTAAACACATCAATTTAGCTAAACATCATGGAATGTTTGAATATATTTTTTTTTTCCTTCCTTTCCTGATGAGTACACGGATGTTCAGAACAGTGATGTGACTGGCCCAAGTCTACACAGCCTCTTGTCACTATATCAGACTCAAAAGTCTGGTCCCCTAACCATGAATCAATGGTCCTTTGAATATAGTGTTTAGACCAACTGCATCAGCATCACCTAGTAGACCCTCAAACACCTCACCCCAGATCTACTGACCCAGCAGCTCTATGGACAGAGCAAAGGATGCTGAGTTTTAACAAGCCCTTTGGACGGTTCAGATGCCCACTCAAGTTTGAGGACACTGGACTTCAGCTCATCTCAGCTGACCTTCCTGACTTCAATCTTTCTCCTGTCCTTTGCCTGGCTCAGCCCTACCAGGCTCTCCTTTCATGGATATAGTTTCCATCACATCTCTTCTTCTCATAAACCTGGAGTCAGTCTTCCTCTCCTCTTTCTTAAAGCCAAATTCCTGTCCATTCAGGGTTCCTGTGACTTCTCCCCTAAGCTCTGGCTGTCTAACATTCTAACATTTTTCTGCCCTGCAGGTGAGTCAAATCAGGCTGCCCACTTTGCCATGAAATGGCTGTCATCTCACCACTTGGGGGCCTTTGGTTATGTTGC
This sequence comes from Mustela putorius furo, assembly GCF_011764305.1. NCBI lineage: Eukaryota > Metazoa > Chordata > Mammalia > Carnivora > Mustelidae > Mustela > Mustela putorius. The sequence continues at coordinate 989,995 of NW_025422115.1, read as the reverse complement.
TCTTCCTTATCCTTGATTTCTTTCCCAAACCAGCTCGGAGTCCACCTCTTCTCTTCATGTCTCATTGGGTACCACAGCCCAGAATTCCCACGGAAGAACTTGGGCCCAATCTATCTCTCCAGCCTCAGTTCCTACCACATCTCCTCTACTCTTCTGCTCAAGCCACTCTGGCCTTTCTTCCATCACAATTTTTTGCTGTTGTGAGTTCTTTGCAATTATTCCCCCCTTCACTACTTGGAACAGCTTTCCCCAAAAATCTGTCATCGCTGGTTTCTTAATTCAGACCTCAACTCCTATGTCACCTCCTAGGAGATGCTGATGTGGACCTTCCATTCCATAAGCCCCAAGTCACTCTCCTAATGCCCGATTTTTTTTTTCATGGCACTTGTAAGTGCCATGAACTCACACTCTTCTTAGGTGTGCACTTGCATGGTTGCTCTTTCTGTGTTCCATTCTTTGCTTCCATCCCAGTGCCTAGAACAGTGCCTGGCACAGAGCAGGTGCTAAGTAACTATGTGTGGATGATTGAATATATCCTTCATCATTGGCCTCACACCATTTGGCCATTACTTCAAGACTATCTTACAGGGGGAGCTGTTCTTATTTTCAGTGTTCATCTTAATTCCTTTCTCCTGGATCATGAATTTTTTGAGTAGTGATGCTTGCCTTCTAAGTTTTCTTGTCTTACAGGACACAGTAGAATGTTGAAACAGACAAACCGTGTCAGTGTTTGTATCTCCTTTCTTCAAAGAGTCCCACTAAACACCATTGCACATAATCGGTATTTGTCTGATAATTGTTAGTTAAATGATATTTGAAGCACCATAGAAGAGTTATATGCTGAAACCAGCCCGATTGCAAAGTCCCACAGAAAATGATAATACATTTTGTACAGTGACAAATAAACTCAACATTTAACTTTTGGAGGATAATCCTGCTATCTAATGCTGAGTATATAAAAATCTCATTTGTCAACTGTATAATATCCATGTAAACTAATTTTGATGTCTGCTTCTTCAGTACCAACTATCAAATTAGGCAAAATGCATGCTTTATCATGAACCTATTTAATCCACATTGAACTTAGCTTTGTTATCTCCTCTTTCAGAGGTTTAAAAACCAAGGATCATGTAGTTGAGAATTTACTTGAGGCTGTTCCAGATCTCACAGCTAATAATGCTGAATCTAAGATTGGGACCCCAGATTTGTCTTATAATTCCATCCATTTCATCACTTTGTAGTACATTTTCCATTATATTTATCCCTGTGACAAAACAGAAATATTTTAATTAATTCAAAAGAACTGGTAAAAGAACATTCAAGAAAAAAAGTCGAAAATCCAACACTGTGGTTTGGATGCATTGAATATATGTTTAGTGGGGCACCTGAGTGGCTTAGTTGGTTAAGTATCTGACTTTTGGTGTTGGTTCAGGTCATGATCTCAGGGTCCTGAGATGAAAACCCACATCAGGCTCCATGCTCAGTGCAAAGTCTGCTTGTCCCTCTCCTTCTGCTCCTCATCGCCATAAGTAAAATAAATAAATACATATACATAAAATAAATGAAATGAAATAAAATATTATATATATATTTACATAAAATTTATATGTATTTATATATTATGTTTAACTATTTTAATAAATAAATAATATCAATATATTTTTTAAGTGGGCCGCACCCTGGACTCACCTCAAACAGGAGCCCAAATCAAGAAGAGTTGGATGCTTAACCAACTAAGCCACCCAGAGTCCCCCATCATATCAATAATTAAACAAATAAGTTATTTGGAATCTTTTCATTGTTGCAGTTATACCAACTTCTATCCCTACCTAAATCCATATTTTCCATACCTGGAAGCCAATCCTATTAGAAAAAAAAAATGCAAAACATTGGTCCCATCACCCAATCTTTGCAAATCATACTAAAGGCTTACATTTATTAACTGCTGTCAAAATGTTTTTACGTATACTATCTTACCATTTCTTCAGACTTCACCCTAAGGACAATGAAAATGTCTCTTGACAGATAAGACCATAGAGAGGAAGTACTGTCAAGGGTCTTAGCTCAGGATCTGCCTAAGATTGTGGCAATGCCAGACCACAGAGTCCAGTTCTATTGCTTCTTATTAAATGACTTCTGTAGATTTAAAAAAAACAAAACAAAACAAAACGGTCCTACTGACAGGTGCTTGGTGGAACTTCTGAGACACTAACGCTGATATGAGGCCATTTGGAGCAGTAAGGGCCAGGCTGTGTCATCTGACTAAGGCAAGTTACCCAGTGCCTGTCTCCTGCACCCCTTTCTCCCCTCTCTCCCCTTGGCCTGATGGTTGGCTTTTGTTTCTTTGCTACATCTCTAGACATGTACCTCTCATCTTGTGATGGGAATGCTCAATATTTCGCAGTGACCTCTCCTACACCCACCCCTTGCCTCAGGGCTTGGATCCTAAAGCTACTTCTCTCACCCAGACCCACCAGCCTTCCCAGTTGCCTCCTGCCTTCGTGCTTGGCAATACTCACCGCACTAGATATCTCCCCATCCAGAGTCTAGCCTTTGCCTGTCATTGAATTTGAAGGTGACACTCTGTCATGCCAGTCACTGTAACAGTCACAGTAGAAGCCACCCTTTTTAGTGACTCGGCTGTCACCTGTCTGAACAATAACTAAAAGGACCGTGCAGTTAGGGGTGCTGGAACCTCGGTGAGAAATTTAAAATACCAGTCATCAGAGAATCATAAAAAAGAAACATCATATATTAAATTTTTAAAAAAGATGTTATTTATTTCTTAAAAAAAAATTATTTATTTCTTAGAGAGAGAGCATGAGAGAGAGCACAAGCAGGGGGGAGGGATAGAGGGAGAGCAGACTCCCCGCTGAGCAGGAAACCCAATTCGAGGCTCCATCCCAGGACTCTGGGGTCATGACCTGAGCTGAAGCAGACTCTCAACCAACTGAGCCACCCAGGTGCCCCACCAAATATTAAACTTTTTAACTTAAAATGTATCTATAATTTGTCAACCTCTGGATATAGGGTCAAGGCCTTGTTTCTGCACACGGGCCTGCCTGTCAGAGTGCCGCATCGCCATTTTGCCTGAATCGCACTTATTAAGCAGCATCCCTGATTTTTCAGTGTCTACAAAGAGGAGCCAGAACTTAAAAACTTGCAGAGCAATCTCAGAAGAGAATCCATCTAAATTTTAATGATCTTTCCCAATCTTATACATTTGTCTAACTCACACCTAATTTAACAGCAATTACTTTTTAGCAAATAGCCTTCATCAAATCTTTCCAAAGCATTCAACTTCGTTCTCATAGACACAACATCTTGCTGTCTTCTAACAGTAATATTTCACCAGTTTACATAATGTTTAATGAAACTAAGCAATTACAGTAACAGATGCAACTAGTTTAAATAGAAATGGGGACAAATACACCTGGTTTTTGGGACGCATCCAGCTCAATGGCAAGAAGCATAAGTCCGTGGGTGTCCTACTGAGCAGCCTACCCCCCCCACCCCCGCCATGGGGAGAACTCCACCCACCATAGAAACCGGAAGGGATGGTCACCGGTGAGTGTGGTGGGTCGTACATGTGGAGGCTGGTTCAGAGGCAGGTGGCTATGGGAAGATTTGTCTTTTTCTATCACAGCATCAGGAACCATCAGAGTAAGAAGTCTTCCAACAGTGTATGTAATTCAGATTTCCATCAACCAGCTTCTTAGCAAACCCATGGCAAGTTTGTTTCAGAGACAGGGACCCCATGAGCTGCAAATGAGCCCATTTCATACTTGGGCAGTTGTCATAGTTACAACATTCTCTTAAATAGTGAGTCAAGAGTCTCCCCTTCGTGGTTTCTAAATTCAACCTCCTTAAATGGTGAAGTTGCCAGACCCCTCCTGCTTTTGCTCTTTCTTTTCTAGATACACTCTAGTTTGGGGTTACTATTCTCCCCCTTAGAGGACTTGCTCAGTAATGGAAACAATGGAGCTCAGAACAGATTCACCAGAGCAGGAGGAGGGAGAGTCTCAGGACACTTTGCTTTATGTTAGTATAAAGCATTCACCTACCTTCTTAAAATAATTCCATCAGACTTTCAGCTCATATTTAGCTCATGGTCTGCCCAAGTTTCCAGCTCATCTTTACATGAATTGTTGCCAAACCAATTCTTTTTCTTTCCTGTCCTGCTTTGCCAGGTTTCTTTTCTTTTTATTTTTTTTTTCTTCTCTTGCCACTGATTTTTAGCCCAAAGTTTGTGTTTATTTCAGTTCATCGGTAGCTGCTTGGTTAGATATACATTGCTGCTCCGATCATGATAACTGCTGTTAACTAGGCACCAAGAACAGCTCAGCACAGCGTCCATGTATCAGTTAATCCTCTGAAAAGTTTTGTGAGGTAAGTACAATTTAACATACCCATTTCTCAGCTGAGAAAACTGAAGCAAGTGTATAATATAACAACCGGTAGTTGTGGGATACAATCCCAGCCTAGATGGTTCCAGGGACAGGGCCCTTAAGCACTACACACTCTACCACTTCTTGATTCATCTCTTCTCCTGAATAGGCTTTGTCGTCAATGGAATCCTACTGGCCGCCAAGTACCTTGAGTTTCCTCTGTCAAGAAACCAATAAACATTTTCCAAACATACCTTTGTTTTCTTAACTCACTCCTCTCCTATTGGCTTTTCTGGGGAAGGATCATGCATGTGGGTTCCCGTGTAAGGACAAGACAGTCCTATGTTGAACTGGGTGCTCCGTTGGGGAGGGGAATCTTGTAGAACGCAACAGTAATGGGCTCTGGGGTGGGACTTGAGTTCTGATCCTATCCCTGATCTACAGGCTCGGCTCTTTACTATGCTGACTTCAGTCCCTTTTATTTGTACGATACAGGAAATGATACCGATCTGATGGGGCTTTGGGGGGATCACACCAGTCACAATGGTAAAACCCCTAGCGGAGAGCAGGCGCTCCAGTTGAAGTTGATCCCCTGCCTGTCTCCTCCCTAATAACAAAAGAAAAGCCCTGAATAAAAATACTCTCAGATGGCCTGGGAAACATGGAGGAATGCACAGTAGTCTCTTGACGACAGAGGGTGTGAGCAGTGACAAGGTGACACCTCGGGCAGTTCTCCAGTGGAAAAAAAAGGCCTTCCATCCCCTGGCAGCTGCTCTGTGGGGCAGAATGGGGCCATGGAACTGGCTGTGTCTGGGCAGCTGGACCCGCCAGTGTGGGCTAGCTCCTCTTCTGAAGTCAGCATGCTGGTAAAGAGGGGAGAAAGAACACTTGTGTACAACTCAAAGGAATAATTAATCATCTTGGCAATTACTCTAGTCTCAAATCAGCTTCCTGCTGAGCTCCCTGACACTGCTTCTCTTAATTTCCTGGGACCAGCAGTTCCATGTCCCTTCTCCAGGCGACCACCAACTAGGGAAGCAAATTAAGGATATTTTCCTCTATAGTCCACTGGAGCATATTTTAGATTTTTAAAAAATGACAATATTAATAGGTAACTGATTTTTCGCTGATGACAGAAGACTCCTACCAAGAACCTGGTTTGTGTCTAATAATGTCATTGGATTTTATTTTTTTATAAGTATTTTTCTCCTAGAGATTTTGGCAGTGGGTGTCTGTCCTCTTGGCCTTTGTCGAGCAAACATGAAAAGAAACAAACATCTTCAGTTCATGTAGTTTATACTCCATTTAGACATCACAGAAATCTGTGAAAGCTTATGAGTTTCTGAGTTCTGAGCAAAATGAGTATTTGGGAATTTGCATACAACCTTATAATTTTTAATATGACTCTCTCTCTCCCAGGCCGCATGCCTTGCAGCAAGGAAGAGGGAGTCGTGGGCCTCTTAGTGTTTCCAGAGGCAATAACTCTTTGCCCAACCTGATTTCATTTTTACATGATTCCTGTGGTTTTTTCATGGAAATCCCTTAGATGTGAGGACAGAGTTGGCTTATTCTGTTTGTACTCCCAGTCTTACTTACCAGATTCTGCTTAGTACTCACATTTTAACTCCTTCTATGCTTTTCAGATGATTCTGGCAGGCCCCAACCTCCATATTTAGATCTTATCACTTGTCCGCACCTGGAAAATCCCATTGGCCTTCTTGGCATACCTGATGCTGGTGACCGCCTATTTTAATTTATTTTTGCTTTGTTTGATTTTGAACAACATACTTATTTGAAATACGGCTGCTGTTTCTCTTAAACTGATTAACAGATATACTAGATGAAAGATTACTTATTAGTCTGTACTTTTATGTTTATTTTGCTCCAGCTTTGGCATCTTTTCTTCCACTTATATTGTAATAGTAGGAAGGAAACGTGATCAGTCTTTAGGTTAGTATCAGCAAACTGCATCCCTTTGGTTTGCTTTAGGGCCAATAAAGAAGTCTGCTAAGTTGTGCTATGGAAATTTGACGAGAACTTTACTCTTCTGGTAGAATCCACAAAAGGGTTTAGAATAGGTTATCCTTTGTTGTGGTTCTCAGTCCAGATTTGAATCAGGGGTGGCTACTTTGAGTAGACCTATTTGCATTGTGCACATATGAAGTATCAGTACTTATATATTCAACATTTAATATTTTTAAAATTAACTTCACAACTATAATTCTGTCTCATTTTTTTTTTTATTTGTCAGAGAGAGAGAGAGAGTGAGCACAGGCAGACAGAATGGCAGGCAGAGGCAGAGGGAGAAGCAGGCTCCCTGCTGAGCAAGGAGCCCAATGTGGGACCCGATCCCAGGATGCTGGGATCATGACTTGAGCTGAAGGCAGCTGCTTAACCAACTGAGCCACCAAGGCATCCCTTCTGTCTCATTTTTATGCCTAAAGTCAACATACATCTCAGTAAGGTGGGCCTTGTATGACAGACGAAGTAGAAAGAATGATTGAGTCCAAACTAGAAGTCCTGAGTTCAAACCACAATTGGGTGACCATGGACAAGAAACTTGACCTACTCGGGCTTCCTTCTCATATCCAGTTATCAAGTTGCATTCAGAGTAGAGACTTTCTACTCTTACTTGAGGTCATGTAACCAAGGATTGGCAGAGTCCCCCTCAGGACTCTGGTGTCCTCATTCCTAGTACTCAGCCTTGACACACCAGATCATATTATTAAGATCAGGGTTGGATAACTTAACACCACGTGTGTTGGTACCTGCCGTTGTTGAAGGGTTAAAGGTGTCAGAGAGTCAGGACAGAAGAAGGAATGAAGAGGGAAGAGGAAGGCAAGGAAGTAGGTTGTAGACCAGTAAATATGAGACAAGATTATAAATGTTATCTATGGCTTAGAGGGACAAGAGAAGGGGAAATAGTTCTTCCCTGGGAATGAAGGGGAAGAAAACCAAGAGAGCCAGGGAGGGGAGAGCCAGGAGTAGTGTCATCCTACTAGGCCAAGGGGAAAGGAATAAGTGAAATAAAATAATAGAGTGACTAAAATGAGCAAATCCAACAGTCATCTGTGCGAACTTTTCCTTTTATGCTTTGATTCACATGGAGGAGAAAAGTCACCTCTAGTGGAGAAAAAATACTATAGACTTCAGCACATGGAAAACAAATCAGAAAAAAAAAAAAAAATCCCTCCCTGTTCCTAATCTCCTCCATAGTCTGTGTTTATGGTAATAAATACCAACAACTCATAGCCATAAAATGGACTCTCCAGAGCTAAAAGAATCTAAATTACCAAAGAAAGAACGAGGCAAGTTCAGTTTACTGTGACTGCTGAGGCAGGGAAGTAGGTTTATCCATTTCAGAAAATAATTTTGATAATCATGGCAATGGGAACAAAGTGTTTGAGATTTTCTTGATTACTGACTAACAGCAAAAAATGCCAACTTACCTAGAAAGCCCCATTTTCTAAACATTCTGGTGAATTGATGTTTTCCCACTGTATATAAGATGAAAAATGATTTCTAGTAAGGACTGGTAAAAATTATATCTATCTGCTTAATTACACGTGAATTGTATGAGGTGGGTTTGACTGCTGTTTTCTGTATCAGTGTGAAACTTCCTTGTTCTAAATGTCTTTGATAGAAAGATATTCCTCAGAGCTATGGAGATTTACAATTCAATTTAGAAAAATACAGAACGATGGCATTAGGGATGATCAGGCTGGGATGTTGGTGAGGCTGGGTGGCACTGGGTTTATGTCTAACCAGAAGGAAGACAGAGGGGGAACATCGGGTACACCATTCAACCACTGAATCTGGCAACATTCATGAGAATAAAAAGGGAACAGAAATGAATGGGAGTGAGAATCCAGCTCTGATACCAACTGCCTGTCAGATCCCAGATCAGTTCACACCAGTGGTACCACTTTGTTCAAATCTCTTCATCTTCTTAGCCTCAGTTTCCTTGCCAACAAAAATAGTAGTGCCTACCTCACATGTTTTGGGGGAAAGGTTAAATGAGATGGTATATATATGGTGTTTAGTACCATATCCAGCACACTGAGAGTTCGTGATAAATATTAATGATTATAATTCATAAATAGGACCAGAAATGGAGTGCCTGGGTGGCACAGTCATTTAAGCATCTGCCTCTTGATTTTGGCTGAAGTCATGATCTCAGGGCTGTGAAATTGAACCCACATTGGGCTTCACATGGAGCATGGAGCCCACTTCAAATTCTCTCTCTCCTTTTCCCTTTGCCCACCCACCCCCCAAACCCCTCCACCAGCTCGCATGGATACACACACTCTCTCTCTCTTAAAAAAGAAAAGTGGGGTAAGATAAAGCAAGGGAAACTAGCAATTGCATGAAACACCATGGCAATGCACATGGTGGCCTAATTTAGCCTCCAGCTAACTTGCTAGAATAAAAATGATAATGAGAAGAGCAATTATTTTATTGCCTTCGGTGTGTGCCAAGCACTGTTCTTAGCACTTCACATATATTAATACATTTAATCCTCACAACAACATCATTCATTCAAACTCCAGTTAAAGAACCATCATACAGGAGGAAGGCTTCTGTGAGAATTGTCTCCAGCTTCATTTAGACACATTATCTTCTTTTAGACAAATACCTTTAAACCAGTATCTTCAAGGAAATAATCACCTTGGAAGGGAGGCTAACTTAAAGTTCTCATAAACCATGGGATATTACAAAAACTACTAGGAAAGTTTCCACAAGCAAACCTCTCCCTGATTAATGTTCTTAGACGGAGAAGTGATCAGGCTTCAGACAGTACATGAACTGGACTCAAGATAGGATCGTAGCTGAATCTGGAGTTCAGATCAGGTTCTGTTCTCAGACCTTATAATGTCCGGTCATTTTTTTTGAGGTCACGTGCCCGCCAGAGCTGCCCAGGACTCAATGCCAAGGCAAAGAGAAAGCTTTTAAAAGAGATTTGTTGAAATTCTGTCACAAGGTCCCATAAACAATTCCTGTCTCCTTCCTGTATCCTGTTATAAATTGTAATCTATATTTTACCTACTGTACAAATATCATTATTCTTTTGTATAATATTCTCAACATCTTCATTTGATTGCTTTTAAATACTTTTCAGCTTATTATTATGTCTTATCTGTTTTTTTTTTTGTTTTGTTTTGTTTTTCCTTGTTTGGTTTGTTGCCACTTCTCCTTCCAGAAGTCATTTGACGTAGTGAGTCAGTCACCTCCCTCTTATTACCTAACGGCCCAACAAAGATCCTTTTCTAATAAGAGTAAAACACGAATGGGTTATAGGTTGTTTTTTATGGTTTTAATGAAAATCAAGAAACCAATAATAATAACAAAAATGCCAACTTGATCCTAGTGACACTTTAGAATTAGTGGTTACATGGTCTTTCACTAATTCCTAAATGCATTGTTTAAGCAGGTAAATCATAGCTGGGTGACATGACACTCTTTGAGGGTAGTAAGAATAATAATTCTGCTTTACAAATATGGAAAATGCTAAAACCATAGCAGAAAGAAAGTGAGATTCAGTTGTTTTTGTTTACTTAGCCTTTTGGATTTTACACTTGAACCTCTTTCTCGAGAACTGCCAGTATTCCACTTTCTCGTTCATCATTGTGCTATCGCGATGACTTCAAATTAAGTGACAATGAGGATATATCTTTCAGGATGTTAAGATATCTGGATGAAACGTGAATCATCCCAGTGCATTGTCTAAGTGATGCCAAACACAAAACTGGTTGGAAACAACCCTGATGTTTGGTGTCATAGAAACAAAACAACCAGTTGACCATTGAATTGTTCACCTTTCAATGGGGTGTCTTGGCAACACAAGGGTCCTTCTCAAATCACCTTTTTCTCTAGGGGGCCTAGAGCTGTGATTTCAACTCTCAATTATTTTTCAGATCAACCACAGGAAGTTTGCAAAGCCAGGGCTCTCTTTGGGTGGACACATCTTAGACTCTAAATTATTTTTCAGATCAACCTGAGGAAGTTTGCAAAGCCAGGGATATTTTTGGGTGGGCACACCTCAGAAGTCTGGTAACAGCACACATGCTCTTTCCCTTAGACAATGCCAATCTCACTAGCTCCTGGGTATATTTCTCTCTCTTTCCCTCTCTCTCAGACACACACACACACATATATATATACAGAAGTCATCACATTCAGTTTCTACCTAACTCTTACTTGGGGAAGCAGCCATTATTAGCTAGTTTCAGAGACTGGTAGATTCCTTAGATAATTCAGATAGACGTCTCAGGAGAGCATTATCTGCTGTTATGGGCTGGCTAAGCCCATCCCACATAGTAGTTATGTTCTGCAGGATCCCAAAGAAGATCAAATGGTTTTTTTCTTAGTGTTATAGGAGATGTGCAGTGGCAGAGTGCAGTCACTCTGCCCTCACATGGTCTTGGACTTTTATCTAGACTGTACCCTTGTCCAGGGAGACCCTTACCTTTATCTACCTGGCTAAGGCTTCATGTTCTCCCTAAAGACACAGCCTTAGTGTTTCTGTGAAACCTCAAAATCTGTCTCTGTGTGACTGGGTCACCTTAGCTTGTCCATCGCTCTCTACCACACCCGTGCTGTTTGGGATTCACTGTTGCCCATCCCAGACTGTGAGTTCTTTGTGGCCAGAAGTTATGTCTTACCATTTTTGTCATTCCGAAAACTTCCCCAGAGCTGGACAGCTAGTGAGTCTTGGTAACTGCCATCTCTCAAAGCATTTCCTTTTCCCTGAACCAGTGTATTTCTTTCATGGGCGAATTTTAGTGATAGATGATAAATTGTGTGCATATGTGCTTCTGTATATTATAAACACTCCAGCATGGTCTCTGTGTGTTCTGGCCCAGTCCTGAGCTCCATAAGGAGTGACTTACCTCTTTGAGGTAAGGGTTCATCTAAAACGGCTGGATGCCCGGGGAGGGAGGGGGCAATCCAGTTGGTGCTGTAGCTGCTGGTGGTGGTTCAGGAGGTGTCTCAGAGCTGCAGATCTAACAACCCCTTTTCAGAATTCCCAAGGAAGAGTTGCAAGAAGGTCTTTTATTCATTCATTTAACACAGGATTTGAAGGCCTACAGCATGCTGAGACAACAGGAATGGACAACACAAGAGAATACAGTCTTGGGGTGTAATACATAATAAGTAATATGTAATAATAAAACCCAGTGAGCCCTGTAGGAAAAAGGCAAGGATGCAAGATGAGGGGTGAGGGCAGGAGAGTCTGAGTGGCCCTGAGAAAGGCATGTTTGAGGGAGGACCACGGATGGAAAGGAGTTCACAGTGGGGGTGGGGGTCACTGTGACTGCCCTGTTTTGTCACAGAGAGAAAAGGAAGGCAGCCCGGAGAGATCAGAGATGATCCTGTGGTGAGGGAGGCTGGGAAAATGGGGGAGAAGGTGTGAGAACTCCACTTGGAAAACCATAATTACAACTCAACTGTGAACCTCCACTCTTCCGCAGGAAGAGCTCTACGATCAGAGAGAGTAGCTCTAAAATACCTCAGGACAAAGCTGGCCAGGTGGGAGACAAGTATTTCTTGTAGTGTTCCTGTTCTTAAAACTTGCCCGGCAATCATGTCGGCCCCAGCATCCGTGAAATGTTAGACCCTCATTGAGGTTTCGGTGGGCGAGGCCCACAAAAGCCTTACAGTGGAATGTCATAGTCTCATGTCTTTGACTTGGGTACTCTAATTTTCAAAAAAGAAAAAAAAAAAAAAGGAACTTTTAGAATGCAGATCAAACCCCAACTGGCTTAGAAGATGGCAGGAAATGAGGACCAAAGCCCGGAGAAGCACGCTCCAAATACGGGACTCGGCTGGCTGCTGTCAGTGTGGCTGGTATCCAGGTAGGGTTCCAAACGTTCCCATCCTGTGCAGGACTCTGCCCGCTTGGAAACAAAGCCAGGTCGGTGCTGACTTTAACGGCCTCTTCCGTTTCTCTCTCGACAAAGATTAAAGTTTATAGTGGTGCATTCCGATCTTATTAAACACCAAGTGGCCCCCACCATCAGAAATTTCAGGAAATGAGGGACAGAGCCTCCAACTCAATACAGATTCTTTTGTGTTTCTCCTCCTGCGAAGGGGTGAGTTAGGCCTTCAAAAAGAGGATGAGGCAGCTTTAATAATGAGGAAAAAAAATGAAAGGAGAAGGGAAGAAAGGTGCCTTAGTTGTCTCGGCAGCTGATCAACAAAGAAGCAGTCGTGAGCTGTAACCTCTTGGAGCTGCAGTCTGGAACATGACACATGTCAGCCTATGATAAATGGTGCAGAGTGTGTGCAATTTCAAGCGCAATGCCCTTGAGATGCTCAGGACCCCGATCGCAAATGTTATTGTTAAATTAAACCTTAAAGGAAGGATTGGAAAGAAGGGTGGGGGTGGGGCAGGGTGCTTTTATATACATACATATATGTGTTTACATGTGTGTGTGTGTGTGTGTATGCATATAATAAGAAATGCACAAAAGGAGGAGAGGAGGAAATAATAGGCCAAGTGAAGAAATAGAACTTTCTCTTTCTCACCTAACTGAATAAAAAAGCATTCCCTGAAAACTATCCATGATAGAAGTCTTCTGTTTGATTTCCCCTCATGCAGCATTCCAAATTACTTTGATTGGCATAGCTACGTTACATCCTTCAGTTTGTACATTTGTTCTAATCTTTATTCTCATCCGTGATCATCCTGACACCGCAGGCTCTCCGTTCTGCTTTTGCATTCTGTGTGTGATGCACGTGAGATGCGTGTGAGTATGTGTGCCTGGCGTGTTTATCTAGCACTGATGGCCGAAAACCTCCCTCTCTCGCCCATCCCCTACTGACACACCTCCAACACCGAAGCTCATTAATTGAATGCAGGAAATGCTGGATGAAATGATATAAGGCAAAGGGGAGGAAGAGAGGGTGTGGGAGGAAGGGTGTGTGAGTCTGAGAACTGGTTGCCTACAAAGGCTCCTAGTAATCAGTGATACAAGGGCCGTGAACAACGAGCTACAGAGATGAAGTGGAAAAACCCACACAAGTAAATGAAAATTGGGGTAGCAAAAAGTTAGGAGTGAAGTTGTTTTCCTGTAGAATGAAAATGAACAAAAAGTCGGTAGGATAATTGAGCATCTCTATCATGTGATCATGGCTGCCAATCACAGTCTGGAGTTTCCCTCATGGACTCAAAGTATGATTATTGGTCTAGAAGTGGCTGAAGCAAAGGGATTGGCTATTGAAGAGAGGCACATAATTGTGTTCTGGATAGAGGCCATGCTGAAAGGATTTATTTACTTTTCCCCTCCCCACAACACATTCAGATGAAAGGATGTTTAATAGAGGGGAAAAAACCCAGATTACAAAAGAAAGGGCACCCAAGGCTTGTTTTGTGCATTTTGGCCATGGTTGCCTGGCATCTTTGAAAACTAGAATCTTTTTTTGGTCTTTTGGAAAAGTTCGCCTAGGTTTCTTGTTATTAAAGAAAATAAACATCAGACAAAACAGGACTTTATCAAAACTATAAATAATTCAATGCAGATGGATTTTAAAAGCAAGCAGATTTTCAGAGTGCGGAGCACGGCAGGGTTTGGGTAGAAACAGAGAGGGACTATAAACAGAAAAAAGAAATGAAATTATGAACTTGTTGAGGAAAATAAATAGACAACGTAGAACTAATTGAAAGGAAAATAAAGACAGACCACTCAAAAAACAAGGCAGCCTTCCCAGAGTTCTGTGCAGTGACATGTGTCCCACCACCATTGACTAAAGACAACCTAGCTGAAAGCCACCATTGAGTGTAGCCTGATGCTCACCAGAGCAAACACAGACAGGTCCCTTGTTTTGTGTTGTTGACAGTGAACTCCAGTGAGATTGTCTCTGGTTCAAATCATTGTCAAAACTGTGGTTAGAACACAGTGGACTGGGGTCCTTGGTCCACTGCTTTTTCTACCCCGTGGCACCAGGAGTGGCATTAACTTCTACCTACCATCTCAACTAAACATACACTCCAGCTCCCCCTACAACCAGTACCAGCTCATCAGGCAATAAGTTTCAATCTGGCAACCCTTTACTCTCCAAAAACAACGCTACAGGAGATGACAGAAGCCAAAGGAAATGGAATTATGCATTTAAGCAAATTAAGCTTAAAAGCATTTAAGCTTTCCTCTGGAAAGCTGCAAAGGGGAGCATGGACATCTAATGAACTTGGAAGATGTTAGAATTCTTTGGGTTGGGAGGAGAGGTTGCACACCCTGAATTGTGCAGAAAGAAATTGCCTCACAGGCCACTAGGTGGTTTATTTCCTTCAACAAACCTCCTCCATTCTCCTTTGCATGTGGAAAGAGAATGAAGGAAGGTGACCTGGGCTCCAGGAGGAGCAGCAGGTAGCCTTCAACTGCTTCCACAGTCATTGGTGTCTTCAACTGCTGCCACGGTCCTGGGTGTCACCAGTATTTCATTGGTGGTCTCCTCCTTGCTTCTCTGGCACTGGTCCTTGCAGGTGTCATAAAGCTTACTGAAGGTTCTTTACTGATTTACTAGAGATGGATTCATCAAGTCTCACTGTGAGTTCTGTGTGCGAAGGAGGTTCTTGTTTGGTTTCATTTGGTTTTAAATAACTCTTGAGCAACGGTCATGAAATGGGTCAAACTCGTGTGCAAGATACGCAGAACCAGTTTCAAAGCAGTCAATATGCACGCATCTATTCCAAGAGGACTCCTTGGGTAGCTCCTGGAGATGGAAAACAAAAAATTCCCATGACAGCCAGCCCCGGATCACACAGCTGTGGCCAGTCATTCTGTGGCAGGCACGTGAGCACACTCTGCCTCAGGGTTGTTTTCAAAGAAGACGTGATCATTTGGAGTTGGCATCTGAGCCAAGAAGCGTTAACAGCAACGATCACAGCATGTTCTTCTTTCCTTTGGAAAGTCACGGGCTCCAACATTACCTGTGAAAAACAGAGATCTAATCAACAGTGTTCGAGAGTTGCTTTTGCGTTCTTGTGGGGAGGGGACATAAGCCTTTTCTCCATCAGCTGAACATGTCATTTTACCTTATTTCAAATGCAAGCCCTTCCTTTCCCAGTATCATGACAGTAAGCTGCCTAAATATTGTTGATACAAAACAGTAGAGTCCACATCAGAATTCCTATTTATATGGTGTCTGTGTCGCATCCCCTCGCTGAGAACGACTCGGCATCCTCCATCTAGAATCTTAGATCCAACCTTTCAGGAAAGCAAATGCTTTGGGAGGGCATCCTTTCCACGGTAAATGACTAGAGTAATTGCTACTAGAGTGTTTTTAAATGACATATTTGCAATCAAACTCCAATTTCAAATTACCCCCACCAGCAGCCCTACCTTACAACAATTTAGAGAGCCTGATATTACTGACATGTGTATGCATGGTCTGAAACAGGAGGAGTAAGGGGGATTCACCAGGAGCA
Organism: Mustela putorius furo; assembly: GCF_011764305.1. NCBI lineage: Eukaryota > Metazoa > Chordata > Mammalia > Carnivora > Mustelidae > Mustela > Mustela putorius. The sequence continues at coordinate 974,179 of NW_025422115.1, read as the reverse complement.
GTGCTTACATGGTCATGGATCGAATGTCATCCACTCTGAGTGAAGAGCATTCATTAAAAAAAAAAAAGAAGAAAAAAAATTCTTCCTGTTTTTTTTTTTTTTTTCTTTTTAAATCTAATTCATAGCTCTGGTCCTGCCTTGTGCGTTGCCAACGTTACTACCTAGCTCTAAGGCCGATCCAAATTCTACCCACCAAATCCTTGGCCACATAAAACCTTCCTCTCTCAGTTTAATGAGAATTTAGCCCAGGGGCACGTGAGTGGCTCAGTCGGTTAGGTGTCCGCTCTTAGTTTTGGCTCAAGTCCTGAGGTCAGGATGGTGGCTTTGAGTGCCACATTGGGCCCTGCACAGAGCATGGAGCCTGCTTAAGATTCTCTCTCTTTTTCTCCCTCTGCCACCACCCCCACCTCACCCCTGTTCTCTCTCGTACCTGAGTGCACACTCTCTCTCGCTCTTAAAAAAATAAATAAATAAGGAGAAGAACTGAGCCCAACAAGTAAAAGAATCAGCAGCTCTGGAAGATGAGAGAGTTGATTAGAATGGCCTTCTTACTGGGTGTCCATACTTCAAGCTCAACGTTAGGCTTTATTCCTATTTCCTATACGTTAGTGTCTTGGCATCATTAGCATTGCTCCTAAGGACGTTTGTCACCAACTCCACCCTCCGGGCACAGTGAATTCCTTCCTTGGCAATTGCTTGGATCTGTCTACTGTTTATTTCTTGGGACAGGGATGCTCTCTTTGGAATGACCCTTCTCTTCTGCTCCTCACATACTAGGAGACATCCAAGCTATCCGTAAAGAAACTTCAAGATACCATGAACTTTTGAGTTACGGCCACCTGCCTCCTATCCTCATTCCCTCTCTCCCCCAATATGTACTGAGCATCTGTCATGATCCAGGCATAGTGCTGGCCACGGACTATAGTAGTTCGCAGAAAGCTATGACTCTCATTCTCACAGAAACTGTAGTCACCCATGCTATCCTCTTCCTTCCCTCCTGCCATTGTAATATTTGGATCACAACACATCAGAGACACTTACGTGGCTCAGTCAGTTAAGCATCAGATTCTTGATTACAGCTCAGGCCGTAATCTCAGGGTTGTGAGATCCAGCCCCAAGTCGGGCTCCATACTGGGCATGGAGTCTGCTTAAGATTCTCTCTCTCTCTCTGCTCCTCCCCTTCTCGATCTCTTAATAAAAATGGATCATACCACATCAAATTAAAGCTATTTATATTCACCCCTATATCCATAGCACCCAGTGGGCGCTCATGACCCCAAATCATGCTTGATTCAGTGCTATTCTGTACCTGGCACAATGTTCAATAAAGGTTTATTGAATTTTTTTTTCTTTAAATCTAGAATATCAAGGTAAAGAAGAGAAGTGTCATCTTGAATTAATAATAAGAAAGGTAATTCATTGCTGCTATAAACATTGGGGTACAGATGGCCCTTCTTTTCACGACATCTGTATCTTTGGGGTAAATACCCAGGAGTGCAATTGCAGGGTCATAGGGAAGTTCTATTTTTAATTTCTGTACCCCAATATTTATAGCAGCAATGGCCACGGTCACCATGGAAAGAACCAAGATGCCCTTCAACGGACAAATGGATAAGGAAGATGTGGTCCATATACACTGTGGAATATTATGCCTCCATCAGAAAGGATGAATACCCAACTCTTGTAGCAACATGGATGGGACTGAAAGAGATTATGCTGAGTGAAATCAGTCAAGCAGAGAGAGTCAATTATCATATGGTTTCACTTATTTGTGGAGCATATCAAATAGCATGGAGGACAAGGGGTGTTAGAGAGGAGAAGGGAGTTGGGGTAAATTGGAAGGGGAGGTGAATCATGAGAGACTATGGACTCTGAAAAACAATATGAGGGGTTTGAAGTGGTGGGGGTGGTGGGAGGTTGGGGTACCAGGTGGTGGGTATTATAGAGGGCACAGACTGCATGGAGCACTGGGTGTGGTGAAAAAATAATGAATGCTGTTATGCTGAAAATAAATTAATAAAGAAAAAAAATATATATATAAAGGTAATTCATTAGCAAGATGATAAACAATAAGGTTGAAAGATTTGGCTGGGGCACAGATTATGTCCGAGTCTTCTCAGGAGCCAGTACTGAGTCTCTCTGGCTGAGAGGTGAGGTCTCACACACAGAGAAAGGTTCCAGATGCTTTGGCTCATTTTATAAACTCTGCTCACTCCTATCATTCTGCTCTGCTGCCGATGGCCTTACATTATTAGTGTTGACTTTCAATTAGTGTCAGTTTTCCAAAAATAATATTTTTAGGAAGCTTCTATTCAGACTCCAAACTGCCTTGCCACTGAGATGAAAATGCTCATAGAGATTTCAGCCATCCTCAAAGGAAAGGCTTTGATAAAAAGCAAACAAGCCAACAATACACATCTTTCTCTTTTAGCTTAAAAAAAATTAATCACAGAGGTTTTTTCCCTTCTTATTGACAATATGAGGCCACTGTTGGTGTATTTGTTCAATTCTATATGCTAATTTCATGAAGTCTGGATAATACAGTACAAAATGGCAGTCCCACTTAGACAAAGGAAATTCCATCTAAATGGGATCAAGTAAGAAACATAAGCTTATTTTGATTAAAGGAACAACTGAGAAATTCTTTTTCATTTAGAGTCAATAACTGTGTTGAAAATTCAAGGGAAAAATATAGAAGATAAGGAAAGGAGAAAAAGTCTGTGTGTGTGTGTGTGTGTGTGTAAGTAATAGATACATGCATATAAGCATACATGTATACACAGTAAACATACTTACACCCATATACTTACATACACACATTCATATTAATATATACCTCCAAGCCACGGTAGAATGTGAATGTTCTTGTCAAATTGTGTTTAAAAGCTTTTAAGAGGATACAGTGAATATAAAGCTCCCAATAAGCCACGAGGTAACTTATTCCATTTTCCTAACACTCCTGAATGTGTACGTTATTTTTAGAAATGATATTGTTTTATAAAGAAGTTGACTGTACATGAATATGTATAATATATACACACTGAAATTCAAATAATCAAAAACTGGAATTTTACCTACTCCACCCCTTAAATTTTCTGTGATACATTTTATACAAGTCCCTAAAAAGAACACTTTATACTATGTATATATACTTACATATATTAGATGTACAATAATATATAAAATATAACAATATATGTCATTACATAATAATATATATAATTTTATGTATGGTTATTTTCTCTTACATACACAATAACATATATATTCTATTTAGAAGAATATATTATAAGTAATAATTTATTTAAATAATTTTCCTGGTGGGGCACCTGGGTGGCTGGGCTGGTCAAGTGTCTGCCTTCAGCTGAGGTCATGATCTCAGTGTCTTGGAATCCAGCCCCACATGGGCTCCTTGCTCAACGGGAAGCCTGCTTCTTCCTCTCCCTCTGCCCCACCCCCCTCACTTGGGCTTGCTCTCTCTCTCTCTCTCAAAGAAACAAAATCATTTTGATGAATTAGTAAGCAGTTTTCCTAGAGACAAATCCTAAGAGTTACAGAAAATGCACTTGCCCTGGCTTAATGCAGAACACCTGATCTTAGTTCCACCCTTGGCAGTGACACAGTGACTCTGTGGTGTCTCCAACCTTCCATGTCCTCTGCTAGAAAATGAAGTTGTCTTCCCACTCCTGCCTCTTCATGGAGCTGTGGGAAGATCAAAATACTAGTTAACATGTATGAACACTTACCATAGGCAAAAAACTGTGCCTTGTGCTTTTGTTTCATTTCCATCTTCTTTTTGACATTTCTCCAGAAACCAATATTATAATCATGCCCATTTAACAGATGAACTTAGGGGGTTGTAAAGTCAAATAGCTTGCCATGAGTGACATGGCTTAAAAATAGCAGATACAAACTTTGAAGTGAAGTCTGGTTGCAGAGCCTGAACTTGTTGGTAGCTCAGTCTCATTGGAAAAAAACAAAAAACAAAACAAAACAAAACAACAAAAAAAAAACCCAACAACATATCCACTAAAGCATTTCAGAGAATTTGAGGACTAATCAATGCACATAATAATAAAAATAATTTTTTAAAAGATTTTATTTATTCATTTGGCAGAAATAACAAATAGAGAGTCAGGCAGAGAGAGAGAGAGAGAGAGAGGAAGCAGTCTTCTTGCCGAGCAGAGAGCCTGATGTGGGGATCGATCCCAGGACTCTGGGATCATGACCTGAGGCTTTAACCCAGTGAGCCACCCAGGTACCTCCCAATAAAAATATTTTTTTAAATTATTGCATTATAAATAAATGACACATATTCTCTACTGATAACAAAAAACAAAGAAAAAAAGTCAGCAAAACCCGGTGCCCACCGTGGTGTCAGTGCAGAGGAAGACAGCATTATTCTTATGTTAAAAGGCTTTTCCTTCATAGAGGAAAGGATTCTCCATTATATAGACACACTTGGAGCCAACTGGCATCTGATCTCTGAGGTCTATGATGAAATTTTAATTCTTGCTATAGAAAGCACAACTAAAATGTAAAAATTAAGGGAATCTGAATGTTAGAGACCCAAATTTCATGAATTTTAGTTATCTCATAAATAAGTTGACTGTGATTCTGGGCTTTAATTCTGAAACTAAGGGCTTGCTTTCTGACAGGAATCACAGAGGAGGGATTTAGAAATTTTAAAGGGCACAAAGCCATGCCATCTGGTGCCAGATCTAAGTGCAATCTATGGGGAAAGTTTACAGTGCTTGTCCACCAGCTTCAACTGTCCAAAGAAGATAGAGTTCTATGGATGCCAAGACTTATAAGCCATTTCTTCCGAATTATATTATCTTCCCTGAGCAAGAAAGGCAGCATTTCTGAGAAGTAGATTTCCCCATGTAGCTTTCTTGGGTCTCCCTGCAGAGTATGTTCCTCTAACTAGAAGGAACTTCTCTGAAGAATATATGATAAAGAAGCCTTATAGGTTATATAGGGGAAGAAAAGAAAGGGTGCGATGGGTATAAGATCATGGTTTTCTTTGATCCCAAATGACAGCAGAATTTCTACGTAGGCACTTTTTCTAGAAAAAAATCAGAGCTTGGTTTTATTTTGGGAATGACAGAGAACCTAAATGTTTAACATCAAAGAAAGCTATGGTTAGGTGGGGGGAAATGATGGACTGCCCACCATTAGTATGACTTGGAGCAGCATGAGAGCGGACACGTAGCATGATCTTTCTGGTCTACCACTAGTGAGACAGGGAGTAGCATACTCTGCCTTTTGGCATCTCAGTCTCCTTGTTTCAGAAACCCATGGGCTTTCTTTTTATTTTAGGACTAAACAGTACCTGAGGCTGACACCAACCTTTGTCTTTGCTGAATTGTCAGAATATCTGTGAACTTTTAGGATCATTGAACATCATGCTTGATCCACATGTGGTCAACAGGAAAGGACGTGTTTCCATTGAGAAGAAAAGGTGGGCTCTGATGTTCATTCCCAGTGCTGCCGAGAGGCTCAGTCCTAGTCATCCAGGATTGGAGAGCTTGAAAAGAAGCTAGTTGATTTTTCTTATTTCTTGGCTGGTCCTTTTGCCCATCTCAGAAATAAAATGACCTAATTAGTACTTTGGGATTCAATACGTATCAAAGCCAACTACAAATTCACTGCCCCTGGGAGTCTTTCCCAGCTTCACCTGAATGGGTACCTTCTTTTTCTCTCTGCATCAAAAGCACTTTGTGCCCAGGGCTTCTGAAACATTCTGATATGATTTTGTGATCCTTTCCTTTTTTTTTTCTATGTGTTTGTCTTCTACCAGAACCTGAGTAACCTCATGGGCAGAGGCAGAGCCTTACTCACCATTATAGGTACAATTCTCAACTATGATCACATAGTAGAAACTCAATAAATCTTTGGTGAATAACTGAGTGCCTTTATTAATCCATCTGTAGATGAAAAGTCTACTCTGGTGAGGAATTAGGTCAAGGTTCATTCCTTCTTTTTTGTGGATTTGTTGTTTTTATTGTATCCCTTTTAAAATTATTTATTTATTATTTATTATTGTTATTAATTGCTATTTTTTTCAAGGCTCATTCCTTCTTTGGACATCAACCATATATAATGTAAAGTACCAGGCCTCTGAAATTTACAATGATATAGCACTGACCAAAAAAAAAAAAAAAAAAAAAAAATCAAATACTTTCTCATTTTACATGTTTGTTATTGATTATCCTACCAAAATATCTGGCCAGTGATGCCAGGACTATATCTGGTTGGGGTTACACTTCTGAACCTCTGATGCTGATGCCATTACATAGCAAGTGCTCAATAAATGTTTACTGAATGAAATAGGAAATCAGAAAGCAAGTAAGCAACTTCAATATCATTAATACTACCCAATGGTCACTGATCTTATAGAAGGCCACTCTTGGGAGTAAGAGATATCTAGGGGTTTCTTAACACTGTCTGAAGATAGAAAGTCCTAGAGATTCATGTGGGGAAACAGCTATTGGAAATACTGATGGCTTTTGAATTCCATATTCTTTATTTTTATTTTTAATTTTAAGGCTTCACTTTTTTAGAGCAGTTTTAGGTTCGCAGGAAAATTAAGAGGCAGACTTAGAGATTTTCCGTATACTCCTGCCCTCACACAAGCATAGCCTCCCCCATCACCTATACCCTCACCAGAGTGGCTATATGCTACTGTTGATGAACCTACATTGACACATCATAATCATCCAAAGCCATTTAGATCTACAGAAGGCTCCATAGAGACATGGGACAAAGAGTATTTGGTCTGATCCAAACATAGGGCTCGGCCCACAGTAGGTCCTCAGTCACTATCTGCTGCATGAATGAGTGAGGGTTTGGAAAGGACTGGGGTTTCTGTAGTATGTTGGTCTTCCATTTCTCCAGCCTACGTGAAAGGTCATGTTCTTGTAGCCCAGCACCTCCTGCTCACAGTGACTTTTGCTATGCCACTATCATTCAACAAGCCCCCCCCACACCTCTATTTTCACTTCTATGAGTAGATTTGAGTTGAAGAATGGCATGGAATTCACTGCTTCCTTCTCATGAGAGTTATTAATAGATTACTAAGAAAGTTTTTAAAAACCATCCTTTCCCAGGGGGCAGACACTTACCTAATCACAGGAAAGTGAGCATCAGATGCAGCCATTGAGTTGAGTCTCAGCTTATCAAATGAGTCTGCATGCTAATGTATTCCTTTAATCACGGCTCTGTCTCAGGCACAAGCAACTCTTACTAGGAAGAAATATAATCAATAATCAGGATTTCTGTGCTTTCATTCATGGTAGAGAGGACATGGGAGAAAGCACATAACCCCATCAAATCATTGCTCAGAGAAAATCTCTGTTTATAAAAGAGAATATTGGGGATTATCTGTGCTTTTACACAAAAGAAAAATTAACTCCAGCACAAGGTTTATGTGCATTCTGTAGAAAATTTCCATTATTTGGAAAAGGAACTGGATTCATACGATGCACAATAAAGGTATGGTATTAACAAGGGAGAATAGGTCTGGGAGGCATCACGAGCTCACTGAAATTCCTAGTTCAGCATCTTCCAAGAGGAAGAAATTTTACTGGGCTGAATTTCACTTTCTTCATCATGAGATGAAGTCACTGACCATTCAGTAAGGTTATTGAGTGGGTCAAGAATGAATACGTCTCTGTGAATCCTGGAACAGGTTTAATCGCCACTCTCCCATTGGAAGAAAGGAACCATTTTGAAAAAAGCCTGCTTGAAAGGTTTTGATAGATGAATAAAGCAGCATAGCTCTATGTTCTGAAAAACCAAGTAGAAGGATAATTAGAGACTCAGATGGACCATCTAGAGGACATCAAGTCCAGGGGTTTTCATTTATTTAAATAAGATATTCTATCTTGTGTGTAAACTCACATCAGAAGTGGAACTTGTGTGATGGGAGCCAGGCTCTGGGCTTGCCCAGGCAGCACTCAGCCTGCCCACCAATCCAAGAAGCTCCTCCACAGAACCTTCAAGCACTGAGAACCACTCTAAGTCTTTGACTCATACAATGTGATCTGTTATCACAGATCAATCATCAATAAGTTTTGAAAGTAGGTAATTGATTCAAGTGGACTCAAGTGACTTTGCCTAAGGCTACTTAGTTTATTGGTGGATGACTAGGAAATAAACTCAGTCCTCCTAACTAAGGATCTGGCACTCTTTCAATCATGGCATACTGTATTAGTCAGGGTAGGCTAAGTTTTGCCCCAATAAGAGCAACCCAGTATAGTGGCCTAAATCTATTATTTATTGCTCACACATATAATATGTGTTTTAGATTATTGAGGGGCTCTTTTCTACAATATCCTGTGGCAAAGATTCAGGCTGATAGAGGCTCTGTCACTGGGACTCTCCGATTATTATGGCAAGGGGAGAATGTGTTGGAGAGCTGAACACTAGCAATTAGATGCTTTCACGCAAAAATGACACACATCTCTTCCCCCATATGTCATTGGTCAAAGCAAGTCAATGGGGACATCTTAATACAAGCAAGTGGGAAAGTACAATCCCGGAGGGGAAAAAAAAAAAAACAAACAGAACTGTAGACACTTCTGCTATAGTCACTGATTATTTATGTCTTTTCTTTTAATTTTATATTCTAAAGCCAGTTTATAATTAATTATATTAAAGCCTCATATAATAGTATTAGAATATAAAAAATATTTTAAGCACAGTTGGATAATGACAAGTACAGAGTTATATATCCGTCTTATAATAATAGCCACATCTGATTTCCAAATTAACTGGAAAAACTCTGTAGAGTCCAATTTGTTGAGTCTCAGGGGGACAGAATAACATGGATGACTCATATGGGGAAAAGTATAACAGACAACTTTTTGTTTCTCCAAGTCCATGCACAATTGCACAATGCTAACAGTAAGATTGTTTTCACTGCAAGGAAGAGAAGTTGATTCTAACTAACCTAAGGAAAGGGAGTTTACTGAAAGGCTATCAGGGATTCAAAGAAAGGTTAACAGGGCAAACAGACCTCAGATGTGACTGCTGCTATAAAATTACACACAAGATATTGTGACCTAGGCAATGTCAGAGGCCAGGAAGCAGGAACCCCAGTCAGTTGTGAAGTTCAAACAGTATGATCAGACCCAGAATACAGTGAAACCCAACTATTTCAGTCTTTCTTCCTCTATTCAAGAATCATAATCTATGATGAGAGCTTCCAGTTATTTTAATTATGCCCTTTGACTAAGAGAAGACTTTCCATAGAGGAAGAGGAGGAAATAAGGGTTCTTGAGAAGTAGACAATGATATTGGGAAGCCCCCAGAACAATAAATGTTGGTCACATATAGCTAGGAAAAGATGCACTGGTGTGTCCAGGGGCCTCCTTAGGAATGGGCTCATGTCCCCCTGACCCGGCAGAGAGATTGTGTAGTTCCATGGCTGGACTGCATTTCATCTCAACTCCTGGTTCCACTCCTATGATTTCATTTCAAAAGCAACTATTTCAGCTTCGCCATCAACTTTTCATCTCCTATGGCAAACCATTTACAGTATCTCCTATTGCAAAAAAAAAAAAAAAAATTCCTCTTGCAAATCTCCGAATTGCTACCTTCATACTCACAGCCATATGTTCCTGGAATCTAGACAAGGAGAAACATACCAACTCAAAGATCTTTTGAAGGATCAACCCTGCTATAACTAATTTCTGCCCTTACTTTGCAAGATAAAACTAAGAAGAAACACTTCACAAAAGCCAAGTTCTCTGGTATTACAGAACATTTTCTTCTCATGTAGATGCCTTTCTAATTCATTATTCCCTAACAAAGGTGTCAGAGATTTTGTGGGGCTTGGGCATGTCGATATGTCAAACCACTTACCCTGATCTTCAACTCTGCTGTAATGCACCTGCTTGTCTAAATAACAAATTCAAGTACAAACTTTTCCCCTAAACATTTCCCATAAAGTTACTCAGTTAAATCCCATGCTTTTAAAATTATCATGATTAGAGCCTAGTAATGAGTCAAAAAAAATTAAATTAAAAAAATAATTACTTCTTCCTAATGAGAGAAAAATCAGAATAGAATTGATGATGCTTATGAAAATACCTATTTTTTTTTAATCTGGAGATGATGTTCTAAGTTCAAATCCTTCTCCTAAACCTCATCCTCACACACTTGTCAGGCTAATGATTTGTACAAAAAAACTTAGAAAATGTATCCTGGGGTCAATATTCAAAATACTCTGGAAAGTCTTAAAAATTGAAGTTAGGTATTATTGAAACCACTTAAATGAATTGTTAAAACAAATTAAATTCCATCTATCTATTATATGTATCTGTACCTATCTATCTGTCCATCGATGTATTGTATGTGTACGCTTTTCTTTTTCTTTTTTTTTTCCTTCTTGTTCATTCTTCTTTTCTTTTCACCAACAATGAAAACTTTAGCTGCACTCAGTAACGCTCCAAAAAAACTTCCCTGCTGCCAACAGTTTCTTCTAAGTCAAAGAACCTCTATTGTCTTTCCTTCTGGTAATAAATGATAATAATTAAAGGCAAATACACAATAATTAGTCACACTAGGTTTATCCATCTGGTGTACCTGCGTCCTATCACTGTGTCTTTGAAACAGATGACAAGCAGCATATTGCAGCATATCCTGCTAATGGGTCTAAGTGGAAAATGGGGAGGTAAAGAGGTCATTGGAAAAAAGGTCGGCAGCTAAGAACAAGAACATTATAACATTATACTCTTTTTTTTTTTTTAATGCTCATTGACTATTGAGCTCTGTATCTTCCAAAAACATGTGCTTCCACAAGATAGTAGTAAACTACAGAAGCTCACCAGGCCTAGGAAGGTATATCTATACAATTAATTCCACTATTGTTGAGATCACGGTCACCATGAGCAACCCCACAGCTGCTGTTTCTTATTTGCTCCTTTTAGACCCAGTCCCGTGTTACCTTTAAAAATATTTGTTCTCTCCTTCTGAAAATTTTGCATGGCAGATGTTAAAGTCATCCCTCATTTGTAGACGAGACATTGACTTAAGGAGAGATTAAGAAACTTCCCCCAGGTCACTTTGTCAGTCGTGCACCAAAATTTAAAAAAAAAAAAAAAGAGCCATTTTTGGAAGAATTAACAAAGTATATTGCTTATCAATTAGCATAGTTGAAGGTTGACTTTAAGAGAGCTTAAAATTGGGGGCCAAGTTTTTATGAACAATATAGACTTTCAGAGCTTAAGGGAATATGGTCATCAAGTCCTTCTAAAAATAAACATACAAACTAAGTTATATATATGAGACAGGCACATCTTGGTTAAGACTATTAAAAATGTGTTACAAATGAATTCTCCTTTCCCCACAAACCCAAGAGAAATGTCATTGATGGGGGCTATTTGTGCCATCTGTATTCTTCAAGGGAAAGGAAGAATATTCCCCAGTTTAATAGTTGCCCCTATAAACCAAGAAAGACCTACCATGTCTCTCTAATCGGCCTACCACCTTCTGTACTCAGTTCATGGGACTCTCACCTCTATTCATGTTTTTAAGGCTTGAAATGCCCTCAATACACACATTCATATACACAAGATGGGCTGGCACTGGCCACTCCATCTGTTCACACTCTCTAAATTTGTCATGAATTTCCCACGAGTAAAAACATGAAGATTTCTATCAGTTTTTCCCCCAAAGGGGAAGATCAGACACTTGCAGACTATTAAACATGGCCATCCCAAGTTACCAGTGTTTCTCAGGAAAGAAATACACTTTTTCTGCCGTTGTTAGGAGATCTGCCCATGTTCCAAGGCCCATGAGATGGGAAAGGGAGTGAAAAGGTATGGAGCAGGGAAGCTAGGACTTTCACAGCCGGGTAAAAAAATCCCTAAGTGCCTGTTTCAAATAGGTAGAACGGGAAATGGTACCTTCACTGGCTCCGTAGAAGAGGGAAATAGAAGGAAAACAAGATCAGGGTTTTGCAATCAGTGTAAATTGTTATTCACCAAACATTTTGGCGTCTCAGCTTGTCTTTTGAAACACCTGTTGCTGACTCTAGCAGTCACAGCCTCACCAAGCAATCAAGGCATTCCCATCTGTGGTGAAATTTCTCAATCTCTCTTGTATACATCAGACCCGTCATTGCTAATGAGCTCACGGAAAGCATGCAATGTCGTATTCGATTCGAGGGCTCGAAAGGATGAAGCGGCGGGAATTAAAAATTAGAATCAGCTGAGGTTTTCCCCAACGTGCAAGGCTGATGTTCCCCTCTTCCCAAACTTCCCTTCTTTGCACAGATTTTCAGGGTTTTATTCAAATCAGGACATCAGGCATTTTGGCTTGATTACACTTCTCTTTGATGTCTCCCTAGTCATGGGAGGGCGGAAGCCACCCATTGTCCTGACCTCTTTTTCTCTTAATTCCATATCCAATTCGATAGCCACGAACTGCAAATTATGTGCCTTTACATCAGCTCTATTCTCTCCTTAACCGCTTCATCCCTACCACCCGTGTCTTAGGATAGATATTTGCTATTTCACACAGGTTTTGTCAACAGCCTTTAAACAGTCTCTCCTTGTTCCCCCATTCCGTGCCCGCCTTTTAATCCAGCATTCAAATTGTTTACCACAAAGGGTTTTCTAAAACATAAGTCAGAAATAAGAAGCCTGAATTCCCACCGTGCCTTTCGGGATTGCTCGTGACTTGACTGTAGCCAGTGTGTCCGTCTTGACCTCCAGCCCCGTCTCTGCTCAGAATCCCTTCCTCCGTTTTCAATGAAGCTCTGCTGTTCTGTGAGCATTGGGCCGGTCTCTGACTTCTATCCCTCCTCTTGGGTCCTCATTGGATCCAATGCCTTGCTTCCTCCCTGGGGAACTCCTGTTTATCCTTTAAGAGGAGCAGAAACGTGTAACCTTTCCCACGGTAAATGTACCGCTTTGGGGCCCTGTTGATTCTTGAGCTACTATGTTCAGCAGGATTCCGATGCTGTGTCTGGGGTTGGTGAGAGGAATGGAAGTAGATTAGCAATGCCTTCCAATGGTGGGGGAAGGAGGAGGGTTGAAATCTTACTCCCTCCATGCAAACTTCTTCAACTCCCCCAGAACGGTTTATTGACTGACTCCTTTGTGTTCCTATAGCATCTTAAACTTCTCTCTCCCCACCCTTTATAGTCCCTGTAATTAGCTCCTGGAGTATCCGTCTCCTACATTAGACCGTGAACTTCTGCAGGACATGGATTAGACAAGGGACACTTGCTAAAACTTTGTTGAATGACTTCTCATTCTTTTCTGATTCCAAATGATCATGGTGGTTCTACAGCAGTTTGGCAAAGGACTACAGTCTGCTTACAGGCTAAATCCAACTCACCACCCGTTTGTACAAAACATGGTTGGAAGAGGGCCATGCCCCATCATTTATTACCGATGTCTGCTTTCACATTATGACAGCAGACACAGCTGAGTGGTTATAAGGGAGACTCCATGGCCTGAAAACCTAAAAATATTTGCCACCTGGTCATTCACACATAAGGCCTTCTGACCCCAGTCCTAGAGCTTAAAAATAAAAACTAAGTTTCCATGTTCCTGAAACACTATCTAAGGAACTTTGGAGCCGTGATATTGGAAGTACTCAGCCCCAGTGAGATACTCCGTCCCCTATTCCAAGGTCAAAGCTGCTGTTAGAAGCTCATTGGGTTCTGTGGGATCCTAAATGATTTCTTTTTTTTAACTTTCAGAAATCTTGCCCAAGGATACTTCACCAAAGCAGAACATAAGCCTTATCTTTAGTATGTTAGTGTGTAGTCATTGAAGCTCCTTTGAAAATGTTCTGGGCTCTGTGTCTGGGCCCAGAACTGCTCTTTGAACACACCCTTCTATCCATGTGTTAGTATAAAAATGCTTAATAATAACAGTCTTCCTGCTTCTATCCCTAAAATCTCATCTCCTGAGACAAGCTCAGTGGATTAGAACCCAAGTGACCTAACCATACCCTAAACTGTAAATGGTAATTTGTTCTTCCAGGTCTTGCCCTTGTGTAAGCAGATCACCAGTTCGAAGCCCGGCTCCTTCCATAAATGACTGGCTGTTCAACCCTGGGGAAAATCGCGCCTCTTTCTAATCCTCAGTATGCTTCTCTGTAAAGAGGGTGCTGGTAGATTGTTGTGAGAAAGCAATACAATCATCCATGAAAAGCATATGGCAGAGCTGTTGTCCCCAGCAGAGCATTGGCTTTTCGTCTGTTTTGCTGTCAACATTCCGATCAGTTCTTCCTGCCAGCTTCTCATATGGTATTAGGTCTTTCAATGTAAATGTGCCAGCCTCCAGGTGTTAGGATCACACCCATGACTTCTTTGACCTCTGGTGTCCTGAAACCTCATTCCAAGGGCTCTGGCCTGCCTCGGAGGTAGGCCGGGAACAGTTCTGACAGGTCAGAAACAGCCTCACCTTGAAAAGTAGCCTAAGTCTCGAGATATCCAAACTGTTAAGTCCCCTTCAGATTGTTTTTCTAGATTTCAAATTGGAAGAAAATCATCCCCTCTTCCTAACAGCCGAGGGTACCCTAGTTATAAGCTTTGGGGCTAGTCTAGTCCAACGTCCATGATTTTTTGCATGGCCCAAGATCTCTAGAATCAAAAGTGGCTGCACAACCCAGCCTTGAGAGTTTCTGGTTCTGAGTTGATTGGCCCAGGATCAGAAATTTAAAAAAAAAAAAAAAAAAAAGAGGCAGAAAAAAGAACAGATGTATTTCTTTTTTCCCCTTGAGCATTATTTTTCTGATTCCATCCTGGAAACCAAAGAAAAACATGTTTTGATTATATTTACAAATTTATCTCATCATTCTGGAATGTTGGACTACATTTTATCTTTGGAAAGGGACATCAATAAAGTGCCTTCTGGGCATGGAGCTTGCTAGCTTGCAATGACTCTCTGTAGGACACCAGGCACAAAGGGGCAACCAAAGCAAAGAAGCATCTCCTTTGCTTAACCCACAGCACCCCAATATGCATGACTACTCCCTCGAGGGTCTGGATGCGCAAGGGGATCTTCTGATATTTGCCTCTTTAACAAGAAACATTTTGGGGAAGGCTGGACTATTCCCACCACCTTCTAACTGCTGTCATTGCTGTGAGTTTCTCTGCCTTCTTCCCATCCATCTTCCTCTACTACCAGAGACATCCATCTAAAACACAAATCTGATCATGTCACTTCCCCTCTTACAAACCATCAGTGCCTGCCCATTGCTCAAGGGATAATGCCTTAAACCCTTTAGCAAGATTCACCTGCATTTATGATCTGGCCCAGCAGCTCTCCCTGGCAAATCGATCCTTTTCTTTAAAAACTTCGACTCTCCTAGCTTCTCGCATTTTTCCTTTGACATTCCCTCACAATGGGTACATGCTTTAGCACTAAAATATTTTACATGTTATAAAAGAACCATTAATATCTCTGCTACTCTATTTGGCACATCTTGAGGGTGGAGACTATGTCAAACATGTCGCCCAGTTGCCATTGGACGCCATGATTGACAACACTGAGGTAAAGTAGAATGAATGCAACTTATGTGGAATCCCGTCTGCATCTCATTCTCCGACCCTCTGTGTTACATTTTCATGGCTCGTCTCTCCTAATAGACTTTGAGGGTAGGAATGCTGTGTCTATTTATCTTCCACTCTCTCAAGCTTCTGTATATTTCTGGCATGTGGGAAAAGCTCAACAATGATTTGTTGAAGAAAAGATTAAGTTTTTCAAAATGTTAAAAAGTAAGTACACTTGGAATCTATTTTCAGGTAATTTTCTTTCCCCTTGGATATGTAAGACAGCACACTGATATCAGGGACACAGAAGTCCTATATCGGTTAAAAAATACTGAGATTTAAGGAGGAGGCATTCAAGGGAAGCATGGGTAGAGGAGAAGAGGGAGAGGTTACT
Source organism: Mustela putorius furo (assembly GCF_011764305.1). Classification (NCBI taxonomy): domain Eukaryota; kingdom Metazoa; phylum Chordata; class Mammalia; order Carnivora; family Mustelidae; genus Mustela; species Mustela putorius. Next base: position 958,265 of record NW_025422115.1, on the reverse strand, counting down.
TCTGGTTGCAATGATTTGTCTATTCAACAAATAAGTACTGAGCATTTAGTTTAAGTGTAGCATGTGGTAGTAAGAGAAGAAAGATAGGACTCAGGATTTCAAAAGCTCAGGGCCTTAGCAGAAGCACAGGCCATTGCAAGGGGGATGATAAAAGTAGCACTGGGCACTATTGGGATCATAGACACAGCTCCAGAGTATGCTTGGGAGAAGGGAGAGGTTTGGGAATGGAGGACAAGCAGAGATGGTCCTAAAGTGTAACTACGCTGTGAACCGGTGGGCCAGCACTTTCTGGCCACTGGAGGAAGAATATTCTAATGACTAGCTTGGGAGTCCCTTCAATAGTCTTGGTGAGAAATCTAGGACAGTCACTCTTACCCTGACTTTTGCCTCCTGGCCCCAAGGCAGTCACTCAAACAATAGATACCAGGATAGTGAGGGCTCTGATAAAGAACCAGAAAGGCTAAACTCCCAAGAGAAGACTGGCCCCAAACCAAATGTCCCCAAAGTCCCCCATCACAGAAGAGCAGGGAGGATCAGTTCAAACCTTAAAATCTATTTGAAAAGCCATCTCAAGCCTCCAACTCTTGATAGGGGCTTGGTGGAGATAGAAGGTAGCATCTTTCCTTTTGAGCAGGTTTTCACTGGGTGTTGCTATGTATTTGAAATAGGCAATTGATCCATTAGCTTTGATTTTTATTTTTGAAAACTAAAACCTCGATTACATGGGAATTTCAGAAGTTTTTAACTCTTTCTTATAAATGCTGTCTTTCTGGAAACATTTGGGTGTGACCTCAAACAGAGACACGTTTCCACTGTACTTGTGCAGAGCTGAGAAGAGTAGACTCCTGATAAATGTTTTTTAAAAATGGATTCAACTAAATGATTGTATATTTAGTTCCCATTTGTGTTTGACGCTGCCAGCATAGAAACATGAGTTCAACTGAATATCCCTCTTTAGAGAATCAAAAATTTAGTGGAAAGAAAGCATGGAGAAAGTAAAATAAGAACATAATATAATAAGTACATCTACAAAGAAATTGCTGTGGAAATTATGAAAATTCTGAAAAGGGAGAAATTATATTTAAAAAAATTCATTAGGAAGGGCTTCAAAGAGAAAGTGGAATTTGAGGACCATTGGTTTTCCTGAGCTAGATTTAGGGTTAAACATTTCTTGATCATTGCTTTACAAAATGCTTTACTATGTTGTAAAAGTTGGTGCTATCCCAACAACAATGTATGCCACCATTGAAACTGGAAATTAAAATAAGAAAGGATAAGGAAGAGGACCAGAGGAAGGGAGAAGAGAAACAACTTAGCAGATTTATTCCTTCACAACCCATCATTCCTTTATCACTGTTACAGGGATTTCTAATAAAGGCCATTTGATCTCTAGGGCGCCTAGGTGGCTCAGTCTGTTAAATGTCCCACTCTTGGTTTTCTCTCAGGTCATGATCTCAGGGTGCTTAGATGGAGCCCCTGTTGGGTTCTGAGCTCAGTGGGGAGTCTGCTGGAAGAGTCTCCTTTTCTGCCTCTGCCCTTCCCCCTCCTCTACTTGAAAATAAATAAATGAATCTTTTAAAAAGATAGCCGTTAGTTTCTAAAATTCTGAAAGCATGTCATATTTACATCTGTGCATTTCCTTAGGGTTTCCAAAGCCCTTTACTACCTCCAGTTTCATTTAATTCTCCTCATAACACTAACAGACAAATAACATAGGTGGTTGCAGCCCCAAGCTTATTTCACAAACACTGGAGCTCAGCAAGTCTCCTCTTCTGGGGTTCCTCAAAAACTTGGAAGGAGGGAACCGGGTTTCTCACTCTTGTCGTCCAGCTCCCTCATCGTCATACTGCTGTTTCCCATAGGGTTTTAAAAATTTCTTCAGCCAGAATTACTTCAGTAAAAATAATTGTGGAACCTTCCGTGAAACTGCTACATCCTATAAAAAACACAGGACAAATTCTATTTTCAGTCAGCCAAAACTGGCCTCCCTTGCTTTCTTCTTACCCTCAGGCTAGGTCATTCGCAGAGCACTGTTTAGGTGGGTTTTTTTGTTTGTTTGTTTGTTTGTTTTGTTTTGTTTTGTTTTTCCCCCCATTTCCATCTGGAAAACAAGGGTTTTGTGTCAGGAGGAACAAAGTCCGTAAGAACTGAAATGCCAGAACAGGCTACATTAGCTCTCGAAGGAAACGGGACAGGTAAGAACATTTTAACAGTGGGACTCCTTCATCCAAGATGGAACGAGACCCAAAACAGAGACTGACCATGACACGTGAGAGAGAAGCACCATCTTATGGGTCCATCATAATGGCTGCCTGGAGCAACATTAAGAAGCCGGCTGAGTCAGCATTGAGGGTGTTGTGTCAGGTCATGATGGCTACAGTAGGCCTGGGGTGTCTGGGTTCCCTCTCTAGAGATCCGGACTGTGCCTCACTCAAGACTTCCCTATTGAGTAGCATATTTATAAAGGCTGACGAACTTATACTCCTGTTCTCCTCTAGGGCGTTAACCTGACTTCGGGGCTGTTGCTTTGGTATTTTCCAGAGGGTTTTTTTTTTTTCTTCCTTTATATATACGTAGCTCCTTCATTACATACATTCATGCCTTTACTCACTCTCTATTCCTTTACTTTATAGATTTCCTTTTTCTATAAATTTCTTCAAAAAAGATCCAAAGCCAAATTAAAATAAATAAGGATTTATTTAGAGTCAGGATATGGAAGCTAAATGATCTTAAACTGGAAGCTAAAAGACTTAAATGGAAGCTAAAAGACTTAAACTTTTTTTTTTTTGGCTCTAAGTAATACTGCTTATTGTTAAAAAAAAAAATGGAGAATAGAGAAAGTACAATGAAGCATTTACTATAATCCTCATCCACAAAAATAAGCATTACCAATATCCTCTAAGTAGACTATTTTTTCTATTGATATGTAAAATTGTTGAAGGAATACTTTATGTGTAATTTTGCTTCCTACATTTTTACATCCTATTTTAACAGAAACATTTGTCATGCATCCTGTGATGAAGTATTTGTAAGTACGCTTTTCAATAACCAGACTTCATAGTCAGAAGTCTTGGGATTCTCCCCTAAAAACATACTTCTAAGTCTATCAGTCTAGCAAAGTGGTACCAAAACCCACTCAGTAATGCTTGCTACCAACTGAGGTCTCAGGGATTCTTTTCCTTCCTTAGATCCCAAGTGAGAAACCCGTACTCTCCAGCTCTATACCTCGTCCTGCATACCCCTTGTCTTCCTACATACCACTCCCATCATCTCTGTCCTAGACGGCACCATGCTCTCAGCTGGTCTTTCTTCCTGTCTTTCACCTTGACTCCTCTGAAGCCCATTCTCCACAGACCAAGCCACCAGAGCTTTATATAAATCAGATAATGCCCCTCTTCTGATTGACACCCTCCAGCCTCTACCTGTTGCATGTGGTCTAAAATTCATGTTCCTCACCATGGACAATGAGCCCCTCCCATCTCTGTGCCTGACTGTGGTCTGCCCATCCCCTATGACTCCCCCTTGTCCCCTTCTCTGAAATGATCATACCATTTGGCGATGTGTTGCCCATTTGCTTATTTGCCTGTTTATGGCCCATTTCTCCCCCACCAGATCATAAGCTCTGCCTCCTGCCTGCACCTGTCTCTTCATGCTGTATCTGCCCAGCCTTCAGGTGGCGGCATACCGCTGGCATTCAACCAGCATTTGTTAAATGGATGAATAATATTCCATGGCAAACTGTTTTATCCATCTTTTAGTTTGAAAACATTTACCTGCTCAATACATTCCTCCGGCTTCAAACAGCATTGGCATAAACTGACGGCATCACGCCTCCGGCACTCATCCCCACCCACTGTCCTCCGTGCAGACAGACCCCCATGGATGGATCTTCAGGATTTGAGCCCACGGACCCTTCCCTGGGCATAGCTGGAGCATCTCCTTCATGTTTCCTCCCCTGCTGGGCAGACAGACACCCGACTTTTCCCATCCCTAGATACATTCATGGGCTGCTCTCTTCGCTCTGAACACCCATTTTCCCATTGGTCTAGTCCCAGGCTTCCCTCTCTTCCTGGGGAAATCTTGCAGTGATATTATGTGATACGAGATAGAAATAGCGCCTGGAACTTATATCCTAGTGACATGGACAGACAGTAAGCAAATAATCGGAATAAAGACAGAGCAACACAATGTAGGTGTGGTGACAGAAGAAAGGACGCATCTTTGAAAAGTGACTGTTGGAGTGGACACCTGAAAATAAACTATCATTACACCTAATTTTTACTTCTCCCGTGCTGTCATATGCCCTGTTTATCATACTTAGATGCCAGTTCTATCTTTCCTCTTAGATTTTAAGCTGCCAAAGGGTTAATTTCCTGTCTGATTCACAGCATTTATGCACAGCACACATCTCTGTATCTGAAGGAGGGGAGGCGGGGAGAGGAGGTAGGGGTCAGGGGTGGACAGAAGGAGGGCAGGAGGAGGAGACGAGCAGGGGAGCAGAAGGGAGTAGAGAGGGATCCAAGGAAGGAAGGGAAAGGGAGAGGAGAGAGCAACTTGCAGGTTGTGTGCTGGCCACTGAAAATTTGAACATTGTGCCACTAAGGCGATGTGGAACTCACCAGTGGGCTTGAAACAGGATTCGATTGCCAGCACAATGCATCATTGTACTGATGTCAGTTATACTTGGCAAAGACTTAGCATTGGGTCAGGCCAATGATTTTTTTTTTTTTTCATTCTTCTCGGTTCCCATAACTTTACACCCTGTATTACAGCAAAAGGATGGCCTAGGGTCCCATCCTGCCTTTTCCTTCCAAAAATTGTCATTTACCAGATATAAGCTTGTCAAGTCCCTCAGGCCAGCTCTGATTTAGATTTAAAAAGCCCAGTGAAGTCAGAGCTAGCTTTGAACCCTGCCTGCGTGGGGGAGCATGGAAGATCTCCAAGCTATGCCAGGACCTCCAAGCCCACGCAGATGGCGAGCAGAGGGACCACCCTGGACTTGGAGCTGCTATGGAGGGCCGATGACAGGAGAGGCAGAGAGAGCACAGGGGGTGAGGCTACCTCCTCTTCTCGGATGGCCTCCCTACAGACTAGAAATAGTAAAGTGGAGTCCTTGTTTTGTTCCAGTCCCTGCTCCAATCCTGTGAGAAGGACGGGAGCATTGCCAAGGCCACCGGACAGCCAGAGAAGCCAGGTGCATCTTCCAAAGGAGCATAGTGGCCCCAGGAGCAGAGAAGCTGCCTGCCAGGCCCCAAGCACAAGCAGAATGCTGTGGCAGGGAGACATAGCAGACAAGGAGAGTGAAGAGGATGGAAGTTGATATTTACTGAGCATCTAGTTGCATAAACCTGGCACTCCATCAGACAGCTGACAAGGTCCTCTCTTAGAATGCCCACCACAGCCCTTGAGATAAATATTAATACCCTCCTGTCACACATGAGAAAGTGGAAACTCAGTCTTGTTGCATGTCTTGTCCAAGTTCACTCCACCGATGCTCAAACCGTTCCTCCTGACCTCCGGGAGATCAGCGTCAGCATCTCCTTATCAGTGTTCCCCAGGCATCTAGAATTGCACAGAAAATGGAACAGGGCATTGATGGTTTCCCTGCAACTAGTGAGCGAAAGCATGAACTCCCGACTTCCAACTTGCAGTTGTTAGTAATGCATCTGGATGATATTAACAAGTCTGGAGAGAGAGTCCACTTGGGGCTTGGGCAGAGCCGGTGTCTTTATCTGTGACCCTGGGCACATTGCTGAACCCTCCTGAGCTTTATTTATTTATTTATTTAATTTGTAAAACAGAGACCCAATTACTCACTTCTTCAGATCACTGGGAGGATCAGGGCTAGAAGATAAGACAGCACCTAACCCAGTGCCCGGCACCCACAGCTTTCAAGGCATGTTTGTCATTTCTCCCCACTTACCGGGAAGCATGTGGGATAAAGGGCTGTGGGACATATGTGTCGGACATTTGAGTCCACGCACTCCAAGGGCATAGAAGTTCCTTTCTGCCCTGGTCCAGGCTACCCCTGCAGGTTTTAATCTGGCCTTTCTAGCACATTTGTCATTTTGATTTCTCTTTTCCTCTTTCCTCTTTAATGTCCATGAACTGGAATTGGATCAAGAAGTTCTTGACAGACAGGCTCCAGTAAGGTGTCCCAGGTTGAGATTTGGGGCCTCCAACAACGAGGCCAGATTCCGCCTTCATTACTGCTTCAGGCTGTTGGAGCACCCATGGATGGACTCTGATGGAAGGACAAGGTCCCCCAGGGTCGCCCCACATGAACTTGCTGGTGTAATCCAAGACCCCGTGGACACTGATGAGTATGGAGATGGTCTCAGTCCCAAATGAACAATAACCCACACCCACACCCATCTGCAAGTGCCTAGAGGAAAAGGTCAGACAGTTGCCTAAGGTGGAACAATTTAAGAGCAATATTTTCAAATCGTTATATATTTTTTAAAGACATAACTGTTTTCATACATCCCGACTCCTCTCCCGAATGGGGAGGAAATGCCCAGGAAGGGGGAGAAACTTCGCGGGGCCATTATCACCCCCCCCTTCATCTGCTCCCGGCCAGCGCTCTGTGGGTTGCCATGGTGACGCAGGGCTGACCTCTCACATTTTACTCTTCCAGGAGCTAAAAAGGTAAAAATGAGCCATTTGGTCTCAAATGAAAATCAACCTCCCTCAGTTAAGAGATGTTAAATCGCTTTCCCTTCGTCAAACCTAATGTTCCGTAGCCAAGTTTAAAAAAAAAAAAAAAAAAAGAGGGGAAAGAAAAAGAAATGGGGTGATGGTGAGGAAGGAAGCAAGCTAGAGGTCTTAGAAGCAGAGATGCGGGGCTGACGGGCTCCTGCGGCAGGGACAGTCCACGGGCGGCAGAGAGCGGCCAGCCCACACCCCACAACTGTCCCTGGGCTCACAGTCACTGCTCTCTCGCTCCCTCCGACCTGCACAGGCTCCATGGTTCTGGTTCTAGCTCCCCTTGGCGCTTGCTTGGCGGTGGTACCTGGTGCGGCTGGACGGTGGGCTTTTATTTATTTGTTTATTTTATGTGTAGGCAACGTGCGTCAGAAAATCGGATCATGGATTAAACCCGTTAGCGGTTGGGCAACCCATTATTAGCCACACACCCCACGCAAGAGGTGGCAGGGCACATTCATTGGCTGTGATTAATATGTTGAAGTGGATGTCGCCAGCAGAGCAGGCTGCTCGGCCACGCTGCCAGGAACAGGACCACTCAGAGCCTGGACAGCGGGACCACCCAGGCCAGGATGCCTCTCATCTGATGAAACGCGCAGGTTGGGCAAGTGGGAGAGGTGTGCCCGGTGGGGAAGCAGGCCTCGGGGAAGCAGGCTTGGTCATGCCTGGGGGCTGGAAGCAGCTTGCCGCCCATTTCTGGCTTTCTGATGCATGGTGGGGCAGCTGGAGATTTGCCCTTCTTTTCTCTTTTCTCTCTCTCTCTCTCTCTCTCTCTCTCTCGCTGGGTACAGGAGCCCACGCGGTCCATCCACCTGCAGAGCATGTGAAAGGCAGTGAGATGGCATTTTGGCTTCAGATGAGTCATCGGTTTCATTTTGATGTAAGTTTCTAAGCATGTGGGCTAGAGCTGTCAAATCTTCCTCTATATGTGAATTACCTTTAATTATAAGCTAGGCAAGAGCTACCGGTTTATCACTACCAGACTTGTTTTTAAACCTTTAACTTCTTGAGAGTGGTAACATAAAGAAAAATTGTAAAGAATGAGAGTGGATGTCAGAAATGGGACTAATTCTTACCAAAGAGATTTCTTCCCAATCCTAGGTTTTTCCAAAAGTTCTTTAGAAATCTCAGGTGTCAAACAAACAGGGAAAATTATTTAGTGATCAATTTCCATAAACACAGCATCAGAAATAAAGGAAACCAGCGTTCAAAGTCGTAAACCTGGAGGGGAGAAAACGGTGCCCAGATTCATTCATTTGCTCATTTATTCATTTGTTCCAGAGGATGGACACCATTTAGTCATAGTTCTCCAAACACTGACAGCATTTGGCAAAGACCTGCTAGTTTAATAATCTTAAGCTCACTGATATCATCAGCTTCCTGTAGTAGTAGAACTCACAGAAAGTGTCTCTTCTGCTATGTTCATGACATCTCTTGGATCCTACCTGACATAGGCTATTCCTGAAATGTGGGAAGAAAGTCTCTTTCATGCTGCACACATACATACACTCCCCAGCCACACACACACACACACACACACACACACACACACGTTCATGGTCCATATTTCTAATGAGGTCCAAGTGGTCATTTTACTCTCTGGGACCATTGCTAAACCCAGCTTCTGAAGACAGCTTAGTTGCATCAAACTCTTTAATTGGATAGCATTTAAAAAGTTTAAGGGGTTAATGCTTACAAGGGAGAGGGAAAATATGCTACCGCGCATGCATTTTGATCTGAGGTTCAAAACATACAACCAGATGAAAATGGCCAGCCTCATCGCTACACACAATTCCTTTCTCTGCCTCCCGGTTCCTCTCCTTCCCTCTCCAGGATCTTACAGATCTCAGCGCGATTAGAGAGCTGCCGATAAGTGAATGGCCAATGGTATTCTATGATTTCAGTGTAGTCTGAAGATTAAATCCCTATGAAAATAATATATCTCTTCTCCACTCCCCCACCCCCCTCCCCACTAGAAGCAGCTGCTTTTCACATTTAAATGTAGCAGGGGTAACAAGAGCCTCTTTTATCAGCTACTCCTATTCATAAGGCATTAAAATACATGCCATTTCTTAATCCCTAGTGCAGCTCTAAGGGGCTTCAGCTTTGTGCTGAAATAGTACGTATCTTTTAAAAGTAGCTGATGGAAATCGTCTTCTAAACCAAATCAGTCTCTTAAAAGCAGTCTCCCCCAGGTTTACATAGAACATAAATGCAGTCCCGGACACAGTGTGTGTCCAGCCTCCCCCTCCACCATAAAGGGCTTGAGAAACAATGCCAGAGTTTGTTTATAAGTAGCCCCGGCGACTTGGCAAGCTGCATCCCTCCCCTCTCTCCTCTTTCCACCCCTGTACCCATCATTGCAACAGCACAACTTGGCATGGTACAGCATCTCTTCTGGGAAGGGATTTCAGCCGAAGCCAATCGGCATTTGCTGAGCAAGGTCACTTTCAGACCTAGCTCCATCTGAAGGCAGCCTCTCCAGGAATAGAGGGAGAGGGAGTCAGGGTGTGGATCAGGGAGAAAATCACCTGGATTCCTAGTTAATCCAGAGGCCTCAAGAGGAGTGGGTGCAGGGTTGGTGAATTTTGCAACCACTGAGAAAGCTATTTGATGGACAGATAGCTGATAGAAACTAACATAGCAATACTGTGTATGTGTATATTTGTCGAGATATATCTGTGTACACAGATATATGTGCACACATAAACATGCATTATCTGCATCAGATAATACCACTGGCTACATGTATCCTCATCTAAAAATAGCATTCGAAGCACTATTAGTTCAAAGGGAATATGTAAAATACAGACAAAAATAAATACCCTGAGTTATAGATCACTGTTGCGGCTGTATTTCCGATAAAACTAGTTCCCTGAAATCAAATATTTTCTTATATGTTTAAATTAAAGCTGGCCCTTTAAAATAAATTCTTCCCACGGGGTGCCTGGGTGGCTCAGTGGGTTAAAGCCTCTGCCTTTGGTTAGGTCATGATCCCAGAATCCTGGGATGGAGTCCCGCATCGGGTTCTCTGCTCAGCGGCGAGCCTGCTTCCCCTTCTCTCTCTGCCTGCCTCTCTGCCTACTTGTGATTTCTCTCTCTGTCAAATAAATAAATAAAATCTTTAAAAATAAATAAATAAGTAAGTAAGTAAGTAAGTAAATTCTTTCCAAACAACAATAACAACTAAGTAAATATGCAAGTTTCCTTCACAAATATATCTGGTTTTTTATCGCCCCTAAAATTAACGGTTTCCTAGTCTCTGGCATTATTGTTAAGGAAGAACAGAAAAAGATGGCAGAAATATTTGCGATATTTTGTGTTCAGCTGCTCTATGCTCATTTTCACTTAGATTCTTCCACAAGGTATCTCAGGGACAGAAAGTGTCACATTCATCTAATGTTGTTTCACTCCAAGTTCCAGTTTAGAAGTGAAATTTCTCTTTTCTCAAAGCAAGTGAGCATTGCTGGAAGTGTTTTGGATTTTAAGTCCCTCTGGTAGATAGACCTGTTTTCCAATTGCTGTGAATTTGCTTTTTCAGTCTGAGTCTCTCGCTCCTTGATTTCAAACTGAAGTGCTCAGGGTGCTCTTTGTTTTGTATAACATGTTTCTTTTTACCTATAAAATGTCACAAAGTTATAAAGGAGGAGGATTATGTAGTCAGATTTGCCCCCTCCCCCATGAGCTAGTCAGTTGGGGAAGAAGGCTTTAAGGGAACCAAAATAAGGCATATGTAAAATGTACACATGAATACACCCTCTTTGCAACCCTTTTGTGAAAAGTATCCATGTCCCGAAGGTTGTAACGTTCTTAGTAAAAAGCGAAAAATCTTCAGGTAATTTTAAATGCCCTTAAACACCGTTAAAGGAAAAACTTCATTCGAATCACTGCAATTTACTGAAAAAAAAAAAAAAAAATTTTATTCTGGGCGTAATGGTGATTGTTTCTGAATCATGTAACCCGACTGCCCTCTTCTGGATAGAAAATGAAATGGTAACAGCCTGAAAGATATCAGAGACCTATACAAAAAGCTCATTATTCTAGCTCGGATTATAAGTTTACAGCTAGAAAATCTATAATAATAAAGACATATCCATTTGCATGTTATAAACTGAGAATTATAATCACAAACTAAGTAACCTGACTTTCCCTAGATCCGAAATGACGTGCTTCCTCATATTTTTTTGACAGCGTTTCTGGCTTTTGTACTATTTTCTTTTATATTTGAGACCCTCGTGTGAGACCTGAGAATTCATACAAAGCCAGGATGAGGAAAAAGAATGACTTTGATATTTCCACAACACTAGGAAAAGCTGATGTAAAGTGAGCCAAGCATTTATAAACCTTGCATGCAGTTTGAAGGAGGGACTCACAATTATTAAAAACCTCTCAAAGTAGGTTGTCAGTAATTAACTAGACCATATTTTACAGATAAGAAGTAAAATGAAACTATTCTCAAATAAAATAAAAACATAAAAAATAACTATATTTTTATGGCATCTTACTTGTATTTGGTAGAATTATCAATAGGATAGTCTTAGATCCATCCACTTTTTCCCTCTTTTTCTGTCATTGGCTATACAATCTTACATATCAGTATAATTAAAGAGCTTTGGGTTTCTTTCTTTTCTGCCATTTTACGTCTGAAAAATGGTATAACAAATTCAAGATGATTGATAATTCTGGATAGAGAGTCATTAAATGCCAACAGAAAAAAAATTTACCCTCAATTATAATTGTGATACTACGTCAAACAGATAGAGGAAATCCTAATTCTGAGCTCTATTAAAATGCACTTATTTCAATTTCCAGTTGCTATGTATGTCCTATTAGCAGCCTGACATTTTGAGTAGTACACTAATTCATATGAATTGGGTTTTAAATGAAAGCTTTCAAGTCAACCTTTATGGAACACTGAATGTGCAATAAGCCCAGAATTAACAAGAGAATGAGGCGATACTTTTTCACCAAGCGAGCTTCTTGTATGAAGGAGCAAAACCTGAACACTCCAAATTATAAAATGCTTTCATTTCAAGGGCCTCGCCCATAAGTAAAGCACATGCTGATTTCATTGTATTTTTCTCTAGAGACCTATTAAGTAGTTAGGAGCAGATATAATTCTAGTCTGCAGCTAGAATATTAAAGGTCAGAGGTTAAGTATGTGTCTTACCAGGTAGGCCTCAGCTGGTTCTCCACCTGTCTGTCAGGCACCAGAGCTGAGGACAAATTCCAAAAGATCACATAAAGCGGGCTCCGTATCCACATAATTGGGCAAAACTTATGTACGTCACTTTTAGCAGAAGAAGAGAAAACAGGGTCCCCTGATTGTCTAATTTTCCTCTAGAGAGGCTACCGGGCCTGCAGCAGGGTTCTGTGCCCCGGCAGAGGGAACTTTCCCTCTTGTGGGTCCTTCTGATAAGACAAATGTAAGAAATGCTTGTGGAAAGTGAAATGGGGTATGCATGCCCTGGTGGGGTGGCTCTAGGTGCCCCAAACTTGGCGGTTGTCAGGGAATGCCCACAGGAATGTGGGCAGAAGGACATTGCTGCCCCCTGCTGGGACTAAGAGCCCCATCCTTTTGGGTGAAGAGGAGCCCCTGCCTTCAGCTAGCTTGTTTTCCATGCAACCAGGAGGAGGATCCCAAGGTCACGTTTGGCCAGTCAGGCTCAGTCACCTGGCTTTATTAATGGACGAGCACTGGATTAGAAATCACCTTCTTCCCAAGCTTTGCCATCTTGTGAGCACTATTTCCACCATGGAACTACGTCCTCTCTTCCTCAGTTTACTCATCTATAAAATGAGGGACACATATCCAGTGCTTCCTAAGTCCCCTTCCTGGTTCAAAATCCAAATATTCTTACTTAGTCACTTGTCATTTCCATGACACTACATCACTAAATTGGGAACCTGACCATCTCCAAGAACAAAGGACACTAATTAATTGTGTGAAAAATCTAAAGAGTTATGAATTTTTTTTAATTTCTTTTATTTTTTATTAACATATAATGTATTATTAGCCCCAGGGATACAGGTCTGTGAATCGCCAGATTTATATACTTCACAGCACTCACCATAGCACATACCCTCCCCGACACAACCCAACCACCCTCTCCCTCCCCCCTCCCCCCAGCAACCCTCCATTTGTTTTGTGAAATTAAGAGACTCATGGTTTGTCTCCCTCCTGATCCCATCTTGTTTCATTTTTTTCCTTCCCTATCCCCCACATCCCCCACATTGCCTCTCAAATTCCTCATTTCAGGGAGATCATATGATAATTGTCTTTCTCTGATTGACTTATTTTGCTTTGAATAATACCCTCTAGTTCCATCCATATCATTGCAAATGGCAAGATTTCATTTCTTTTGACAGCTGCATAGTATTCCATTATATATTTATACCACCTCTTCTTTATCCATTCATTTGTTGACAGACATCTAGGTTCTTTCCATAGTTTGGCTATTGTGGACATTGCTGCTATAAACATTCAGGTGCATGTGCCCCTTCGGATCACTACATTTGTATCTTTAGGGTAAATACCCAGTAGTTTGATTGCTGGGTTGTAGGGTAACTCTATTTTCATAAAGAGTTATGAGAAATTTTATATGAATCTTTCCCCTTGGATACTAGATTGAACCAAATGACAGCAAACCATTAGAATATATAACTTGTTCACTTATGTAATAAATATGAAATGACTTGAATCTCTCCTTCGCTCTCTTTTTTTTTTTTTTTTAAGTTCATAAGGTCAGTGGTTTGTATTCCCACAGAATACCACTTCTGTCCAGAATCAGGAGAAAAGTCAAGTCATTGTGGTCCAAGGCTTTGGAAAAGAAATTGAGAAACCCAACAGCACTTGTAGGGATGACATTAACGACACAGCAGGGGTATGTGGCCCTCTAGTCTGGAGGGATGCTCGGGTAGGACTCATGCCAAATCTTTTGGAAGGAGTCTTCTCAGGTACATGTTCCTCCAGTTCATCTGGTCAAAATATTGTGACCACAGAGTGTGTAGACTTGGGTGCTAGCTGTCTTGTGCCAATGGAAACTCCCAGAGCAATGTTAGCTGCTGGCCAGATCTAGAGAAGCCAAGAAAGTAGAAAATCAATAAAGATAAAAGATCGTGTAAACCAAATTATCATGCCTGCCTTCATTTCAAAGTAACACTCATGTCACTATTTAAAATACTTGCGCTAATCCACGTAAATCCATTGTGACTTCCCTACTTGAGTTGCTGGAACATGTCCTGGAATCTCCTAGAATATAAGTTCCACGAGGGCAAATATTTCCATCTGCTTTGTTCATTGTACTCACGGTAGCTAGAGTAAGGTGTGGCATCTGGTTGGAATGTGAGACATATTTATGATGGAAGTATTGCTAGTGGAGAGGAGATGAAATTGCAGGTGGTGGTGGAGGTTGTGATGGTGCTAGAGGTGGTAGAGATGGAGGGGAGAGTATTGGAGGTGGAGGTGAGGGAGCTGGACATAGTGGTAGAGGTGGAGGTAGAAGGAGATGACAGTGTTGCCATGGCCACTATGGACTGCTAAGACTTCCCACAGGAAGCAAATGGTTTAAAGAAGCTCCACGCTGGAGCTAGTATGGCACAATTCCCCATGAGGCAGCTTGAGTTCCTGCTTTCAGTAAGTCTACAGAGGATGAATTCATCTTTAATTATGAGAGCCAAACAATCCCCATTGTCTTCTTATGCAAGTTTGAATTCCTGAAAGGACCTCCCCTACCTTGGAAGCCTCAGGCCCCTCATCTCCCTAAGAATTCCAAGCCAGCGATGGTCCTGCTTGAAAACCATTACCCATGACTTGTCACTGACTGAGGACCCTCACTGCAAGGTTCAGATCATGTGGGAACACTGTTGGAGAAGTCCAACAACCAAATCTAATTAATTCAAGTCTCTCCTTAAAAGCTTAAGGGGCTCCCCAGGTACAATGGGCTAAAACCTTGCCCAAGTCATGAGAGTTTACTCTATCCCCACCGGTCTCTTCTCTGACTTAATCCCCTTGGGGGCCTAATCCAATCAGCCTATTCTCCGTGTGCTGTTCCATAAATCTATGACACCATTCAACAATTTTTACCCACCCTTCTCTTTATCCCTCACTCCCTTCTCTTCCTGGAGAATCTTTATTCTTTGAAATCCCTTCAAGAACCACTTTAACCCATCGTTCAAATTCCATCCTTTGATATTCTTTTTTTTTTTAAGACTTTATTTATTTATTTGACAGAGACAGAGATTACAAGTAGGCGGAGAAGCAGGCAGAGATAGAGGAGGAAGCAGGCTCTCTGCTGAGCAGAGAGCCCGATGTGGGGCTCCATCCCAGGATCCTGAGATCATGACCTGAGCCGAAAGCAGAGGCTTTAACCCACTGAGCCACCCAGGTGCCCCAAAGTCCATCCTTTGAAACTTGATCTTCCTTTTATCTTTTTGAAGACTTCCATCCAGGCCCCCTATCTCTCCTTCCCTCATTCAGCCAGAGTGCTCCTCCATGGTGTCCCTTTGGCATCTGGGCATGTTCCTGTCCCAGTGTGCCTGACTCTATGGAATCATGTCCACATGCCCATCCTCCGCCACTGCCTATGCAATATTTGAGAACACATCTGATATGTGTACCTAGCATGGAGATGCCACAGCATCAAGGATAATTCTTTTCCTTTTCCACTGAACGGTATGGGGTGGCAAACTGTATCAATGCTAGTACATCACCCAAAATGATGGGAACTTACGAGAAAAATAAGTGAATATTGAAAGACCAAGTGACAACTGTTTCTCTGATCACAGAATACAACTGTGTGTCCTGGAAGGAAACATAAATCCACCAGGTACTTAAGTGCCAAGAGACACCTACTGAGACTTGGGAAATTCAGTAGAGAGTTGGGGAGGGCAGTTAATTTCTACCCACTCATGGTTGGCTCTGGAGGGTCTGGAGGCTGCTAGAAAACTTGCTTAAATTTGAATTTGCTCAGGAAGAATATTCTTGTTGTTTGAAGCATTTTATTTGTGTGCTTGGTGGTAGTGGTGCTTGTGGAGGGTCTGATGCGTCCCTGAAGCTATAGTCCTTGGTACCACCTGTAAAGGTACCATAGAAATTAGCAGAAAGGCTTCAAACACATGCCTTGTTAAGAAGTAGCCATTTACCATGGAAGATACTCATGTGGTTTAACATTTTCTAGGCATATGGGTCTGAATACATATTTGGATGCCAGAAGGACACCAGGAATATGTGAGGCAGCCCCTTGTTTGCCTGAGTTCTCAAAGCTATGCAGGGAGGGCTCTGAATTCAAGAGTCACTAAAAAATGGTACTTCAGAGAGGCCAGAACTATTGCAAAGGCATTCAAGGGCATCTAAGAAGCCCTCTACTATTGATGTCAGTAGACACAATAATAGAACTTCGAATTTTTGTTTTGTTTTGTTTTGTTTTAATGGAGAGGAAACAGCAGACCTAGATGTCTTTAAAGGACCAGATAATAAGGGACAGGAGATAAGTGCATCATGTCCAATTATGCCTACCACACAGCAGGGACAGAAGCCCCTTTCAAAATGACCAGCTACTTTTCCTTGCCCCAAAGTCTTGAAATCAACAAGATGATGTGAGCTGGGAGAGCAAGGGAAGGAATCAAGATGGTAGAGTCCTTGGTAAAGACAACTGGGGATGAAGTTTGGGGTACAGAGAAGAGAGAAAAGAAAGAAAGAAAGAAAGAAAGAAAGAAAGAAAGAAAGAAAGAAAGCAGACAGACAGACAGGGTGCTGAGAATCAGCTCTTCAGTTGGGCAGATGTGGGTGGGGTAGGGATTTTATTGCTGGTCTTTTTCTTTTTCTTTTTTTTTCTTTTTTTAATTTTTTAAATCTATGAACTCCATTGGATTCTTGGCTCCATGTCAGGGATGAAGTAGTCTATAAATATAATTTTTTGTCATCTTTACCATAGTATTTCTCTAATTATTATTATTGCTATTTTTTAAATGGGAGCAATTGGAATGAGTAATGAAGTTTAGACTCTTAAATTGCTGGAGAAGTGAATACAAAAGACCCCAACTCTCTCTGTATGTGTAGCAAGGAAAGACAAGAGCTTTGGAAAGAACGAGAAGGATCAGGAAATGTCAGAGACCAAAGGATGACCTACCAGGGAAGATTTTTAAAGCCAGGAGAGCAGCTACACATGGCCAAATCACTGGGAAGGCATTGAATTTTCTATATTGTTGCAGAATTTTGGAAGAACGGGCACTGATAATGAGCTGTCATAAAAATTACATACAAAATCTTTGCTATTGGAGATTATAGTCATCAAGGGCTCATGGGATTAACAAAGAGGGGAGCCAGAGAAACTTCAATAAGAAGAAAAATTATGCGTACTCACATTATTCCTTTATAGCGTCATTTGAACATTTCTGATTTAATGTGAAATTTCAGAAGAATGGCTGAATAGAATGGAGTGTATGCAAAATACTGAGCTTTGTGTTAACCCAGACTACTTTTCCAAGTGAAAGCCTGAAGAACTGGAAAGCACACATGAGAAAGTTTCACCAAAAAATCCTGTGGAAGCCACAGTGCATGGATATGGGTCTGCTAGCACCTGCTCCTTCATCCTCCATCGAATGCTAGGCCCTGCTTGGTGCCAGATCATATAATTGGTGCCATGGAGAATAAGGTCACCACGCACACTCCCTCCTGGCTAGAAACTCCAGAAGGAAATGCGTTCATTCCAAAATGAGAGAGCTGATGATTTGAGAATGATCATAATTTGTTAGAATAAAACTTTTCGCTTGGGTTTTCCCAACAACCCATGAAAGGTCAGCTCAGCTAACCTGTCCTTCAGAGCCCCCCTCATGGAGGCAGGGTCTAGACCCTGCCACATACCATCTCCTGGTTTCCATGAAGCAAGCCTAGTACTAATGCCACAAGCTAGTTTCTCTTTGTTTCCATATGTTCTCCTAGGGGCTCTCTCATCTCAGCATCTTATACAACCCCTATCAACATCATGTCCCATTTGGTCAAAAGGCATTTCCAATCCACTGCTTCCTAACCTCTTTTAGGGGAAGTATTACGTGCAAGTTAACATCACCATGCCCTGACAGATCAAATGAGGAGATCCAGCCAGAAAGCACTGAAAGTTCATGACAAACCAGGTCACTTTCCATCACATTTATATTACTGTAATAGGGGCCTTTAAGGACTCCTTTTAGAAATGGTTTACAATATCTCATGTGAGCTTTTCTCTCGAATTTCACTCCACCCCCACCAGGATTATTGTCCGCGTGGTTAACCAGACCATGCACAGTTATATACAACAGGATGGCAGGCAGCCAGGGGTGGGGGCAGGGAAAACTGAGCCATAAAACCATAGAACCTGACATGCACAGGAGGACAGGACAGGAGTTGAGAGATGAGTGATGTGCCACCACAGAGGCCAATGGAGCTAGGGAGAGGTGAAGATTAGGCAAGTAGACACATGATCTTGGGCAGGTCTATCAAGGGGATAATAGACTCTCAACTAGCAAGCTCGAGTCCAGGAGCCAGGTCCAATATTAGAGAGAAAGACAAGAAAAGCTAAAGAAAGTGACCAAAGTTTAAGGAGGGATATTTGAAAGTAGACACATCAGTAGATTCAGACTTAGAGAAGAGCTTTTGCCATCATTGGAAGCAAGACTCACAATAGGGAAGAGGTCCTCACCATGTGTGCCCAGGAACCAAAAAAGAAATGCCCATTGTCCAAGTGGACCACCAAAGAGCTGGGAGAGGGAGGCTAACCTCAGGGCTGAAAAAGGCAGCCAGGGGTCAGGGTAGGGCACTGGGAGGACAGAGCTGTGTGGTGGCCCCGACGGGGAGATCCAGCCATCAGGAAATGGATGATGGCACACCACCCAGCGTGCCTGTGTGTATAAGTGGTAGGGATGGTGGAGGCATGACTGTGGAACCACTTCAACATTCCCTCCCACAGATGAGGATGGGTCTAGGAGTGAGGGGGAAGTGGAGCTTGTTGGTGCCAATTTCATGGTCACAGAGAGCACGGACAAGGCGGGAGGAGTCCAACAGACCCAACTTTCCTTGGATTTACCCTGGGATCTGCACAAGTTATCAAAAACCTCTCTACCAGTTACCCACTAAGCACCTCTCTCTTCTTAAAACGTCAGAATCCTCTTTCGCCCCCGGCTCCTTCTTGAGCTACATTGGATGAGAACATCTTTCACTTTAAAAGAAAGATATTTACTACCATTGACCTATCATTTTCATTACCGAGCAAATGTTCAGCTCCCCTATAGGTCATTTATTCTCCATTTTCTTTGGCTTTTGGTAAGCACAGCTCCTTTCTGCAGAAAGCATCGGTTGAATACTATGATGTGTCCTACACTGTCCTAAATGCCAGAGAAACCATGGGGGTAGGAAGCCTATCTCTTGTCCTAATGGAGTTTCCAGGCCAGAAGAAGAGACCAAAAAAATGCAAATAAAAATACAAAAAAGTAACAGGTGGTTTCAAGACAGTATAACAGTGTGTGGGAGAGTCCCCTGTTGAGTCTTGGGAAGAGACTCACTCGTGGGCAGCTTTCCAGAAAAATTAAGAACAAACTGAGAGCTCTGTGTGTGTTAGTGGCCTTATTGTGGGAGGGCCTGGGGCCTCCATGGAGCAGTGAGCTATTTGAGAAATGGATTTTCTATCCTTTCAATGTGATAATATTTAATAGGATATTATCCTAGGCATAATATAATGTACAAGGCTCACGTTAACTGATCTATGTAAAATGAAAATATGATTAATGTTCTGATCTTTGCGACTACTATGAACAAGGCTCGCAGAAGATGTATTTGAGTCTGTGATTACTTAGGCTGTCGAAGAAGGTGATCCCAAGGAGCCCCAGTCAGATATAAAATTTTACAGTACTCATAAAATCTATGTTGAACTTAATGCAGTCGAGTGGTAAGACAACCGGATCAGAAGTTAGGATTCGTGATGTGCTTTTTCCCATTCTGTCACTAAGCATCCCTGTACCCCTGGCAAATCACATCTGTGGTCTCCATGTCCTGTTTTCTAAGAGGAAGGGATAGAATTGGGTTTCTCACTAGTCACAAGGGACCGTGATCCTGCCCTAAGATGATTCTGAGATTGGTGCCGTAATCATATGTGATGAACTATGAAAATGATGACTTAGAACACGATGTTCTTTTCGAGAAACCCAGTTCAAGACAATAGACAGGACGTCATAAATTATCTGCCTTGGGGTAAAAATAAACTCCAGTCAAATTCATGTGCTTCATACCTGGGTAAAGTGCTTAAAGCTATTTGTCTGTTTCTCCCAAATAAACTATGACCAGGCTTATAGGAGCAGGCATGTTAAGATCATACGCTGTTCAGTCCACCGGACACATCATGGGGAAAGCAGATGCGTGTGTCAAAGAGATAGCTTCCGAGACTGAGGAAATGGAATGAAAGATCCCTCTGGCCGAAAGAATCTCTCCCACTGTCCCATAAATCCCTGCCATGGTTTCTTGGGGATTAAAGGTAAATCCTAAACTCCTTATCTTTCTTCACTCGCTGAGCCGTACAAAATAGTGAGCATTAACTAAGAAAATTTATGGAAATGTGACTGGCAGACAACGGTCAACCAACAAACATTGGTTTGTCTTCCCTTCCTTCCTGTGGCCCTGAGTCTCTTCCCCAGGCAGATCATGGCCCTTACTCTCTCTCTCTCTCCTCTGAGCCAGGTAGAAATCACAGTGTCTTCAAGCCCTCGTTGTGTTGTTTCCTCCACCTGGAAGAGTCTCCTCCCCTCCCTCTGACCCCTATCTCTGTTCAACCAAATCCAGTTTGTGTCCAATAAAGGTTTCTAGTTGCAAGTAAAAGAAGCTAATGAGAAAAGTTACAAGGGCCTCTCCTAAGAATGAGGACCTGAAAAGCTCATTGTGGACAATGAGATCTCAGGGATCTCCAGAGGACCCAGGTTCACACTGCAGAAACCATCTGGTCTGTACACCCACATCACTGCTGCAATCTGTCTGACCACCAAGTGACCCATTTGGGAGTATCAACTCCACAGTCAAAGCCTTCAGACCACACGTGTATTTGGAGAGACCTAAGTCATGTGCTGGTCCCTGGTTGCACCCCATCTGGGTGAAATGAGAGAAGATCCTTTGGCTCTAGCCATGGAGTTCAGCAAAGAAAAGGGAGATCTGCATTTAGCTTTCCAACAGAAGGGAACGTTCAGGGAGGGGGAGGGAGTCCACCAAGGCAATATCAGGGCATTAATAACAAGAGGGATCAGATGTCAAAGAGCCCCCAGACTACCAGTGTTCCCCCCAGGGTCCTATCCCCAGAACGTTTACCAAAGCCTCTCTCCCAAACTAGGACCCACCTAATTTGTTTTCCTTGGCCCAGGCTTCACTCCTCTGAATTCCTTCTGGTACCATCTCTGCCACACAGTTTAGGAGAAGTATTACACTACCAGAACACACTGTGTGACTCTCTTGTGTCTTCTCAAACACCTTCTCCCTGTGTTGTCTGACTCTGCCTGAAGCTCCCGCTTACGCAGAGCACACCAGGTCTCTCAAGAGGCTCTTGTTGCGTAGAGAAAGAGAAGACTCGGGACCTGACCAGAAGTGGTGAAGGCAAGTGGGAAAATATCCCTCTCCATGCCCTAGGGAGGCACATGGGCTGTGTGGGGCATCACATGAGCCCTTGGGAGCCCTGTGGTACCATGAGGCTGTAAACTTCTTGGGTAAACCTAGCCTTTTTCTCTCTGTGAGTCTATACACTGCTTCGAGAAAAGGGCCTGCGCTTGACTGTCAGGGAGCTCTGTCAGAATTCTGGAAACGAAAACCAAATGAACTCTAATCAGAACTAAGCAGAGGCTATGCAACTGTGTTATTAAGAAGCGCGTCATCTGGGGCACCTGGGTGGCTGAGTGGGTTAAAGCCTCTGTCTTCAGTTTAGGTCATGATCCCAGGGTCATGGGGTTGAACCCCACGTCGGGCTCTCTGCTCAGCAGGGAGCCTGCTTCCCCCTCTCTCTCTGCCTGCCTCTCTGCCTACTTGTGATCTACGTCTGTCAAATAAATAAATAAGTAAATAAAAAAAAAAAGGCACGTCATCTGAAAAAATACAACTCCCTTGATTAACATAATTCCTTAATATAACACGCAGAAAAAGTGGTCTCCGACAAAGTGAAGATTTATTTCCAGCCAAAAACCAACATCTCCATAAAATATTAAATCAAACCAGAGATGATGGCTAACTCTAGTATTACTGAGCATTAACTTCTTAGCATAAAGCAATGCTATAGGAAAATATTTTAAGTTATTTTTAGGTGATACAATCGTACATTCACAAAGCTGAAATGATGGCCAGATCAAAAGAATCATAACGATCTGCCTCCTAGTTTCTTTTATAATTAAGTTCCTAAAAATATGTCTGTATGAAAGTTAAACAATTGATTTACATCTTCTAAAGGTTGTTTGATTCCAAGAGAGCTTACAATTTAAAAAATTAATTTAAATTAAGCTAATTTAGATTATATAAAGTAATATATAGCCACGAATGTTCTAGAATGTATCCATTATTGCTTTAAATTCCACAACAGTTTGACATTTATCCAGGTAGTAAAACAAAATCAATTTTCAAAAGTAATTTTTACCCAAAATTATGTTTGTTCATTTATTTGAAATAATATTCAGAATCCCAGGGGACCGATTTTATTGTTGAAAAAGAGGTCTGATTTTTTTAATATATATTTCCCATTATTCTAATTGATTGTTACTGGCATTCAGACATTCTTCAAATTTTGTGCATGCATCTTTCTAAAACCATGCACTTTCATGCATAAATCAATGGCACTCTAAGCCCCATTTGCTATGCCTAGTTAGACTTTCAGATATAACCTCATTAACATGCATGTTTACTTGCCGGACTAACAACTCAATCTGAACAATATTGCCATCCATATAGGTGAAGTGATGTTTGTGCGATTAGTGGAACACATTATTGCAGTTCTTGCACGCTCTTTTGTAAGTGAAAGCAGATAAATAAAGCAAATAATACAGTGGTAATGTGAAGGAGTTAACCATCAAAATCAAGAATGAAAGAACTTCTGGTCAATCCAGACAGTGGAATACTATGCAAGCATTAAAACCATCATATCCAGGGCGCCTGGGTGGCTCAGTGGGTTAAAGCCTCTGCCTTCGGCTCAGGTCATGATCCCAGGGTCCTGGGATCGAGCCCCGCATCGGGCTGTCCGCTCCGCGGAGAGCCTGCTTCCTCCTCTCTCTCTTTCTACCGGCCTCTCTGCCTACTTGTGATCTCTGTCTGTCAAATAAATAAATAAAATCTTAAAAAAAAAAAAAAAACCATCATATCCAAGAATATCTACTCCCATTTGGAAATAGTCACGACACACATTTCAGAGGGAAAAAAAAAAAAAAAAGAACAAAACTGTACATACATTTGACCCTCATTGTGTGCACCTGTCTTCTACATCTTCTCTTAAAAGAATCATTCCTGCCATCTTTTCAGTATCGGGACAGGCTTGTGGTCTGCCCTTCACGTGTGTCTCGGCAGCAGACAAGGTTCTAACAAAAAGAGGTCAGAGGTCAAAAAGGAACCGAGGCAAAGGCATGTTTTGGTCTAATTTTGTCTAGAGTGGCCCTCTCAGGAATGATACTAGTGGTGGTAGGAGTCGTACTAGAAGTATTAGTAGAAACAATAATATAACTAAAAGAATGCAGGTACAATGGGTTACTTTTAATAATAAGCACCATAGGGGGGGAAAGTAAGAAGCAAACAAAAATATTTAGAAGACGTAAGATTAATAATTTGCTAACTACAGGGCTACAGAGGTTATTTGGGGGAACCAGGGACCCATAAAATTGGAATCAGAGGCATTCTCTGCCCTCGAAATCACGTCGGAAGAAGGATGACTTTGGGGACACCAGCCAAAAAACATCGAGGTGGATCCCAAGAGTGGGGGCCACACGTGAGGTAAGCAAGCTATTCAGAGCAGGAAGGAGGACTGGACCGCTTCAGGCCATTCACAATACGTCCCCAAAGATCTGAACATTTTATCTCAAACGTCGCATCTCATCATTGCCTATGATTTTTACCGGCAAACTAGAAACTTTTTCTCTGGATCTTTTCAACTCAGGCCACTCTTCACAGTAGCTGTGTTGACACCAGCACATGTTTTAGCAAACGTGCTCAGTGGAATCTTTGCTTGTAACTTTCTAGCAGTTCTTAGCTTCTGTTTATAACATTTTAAATTTCCCTAGAAGCCCAAAGTTATTAGTAAGAGCTAACATTTATTTAAGCATGCTCAGTTCCCTGCTTGCGTGACTGTTTAATGCTAGTGTTAGTATTATTGTCTTGCATGGCTATTTTTATCTGCGTTTCAGTCCCTTTGTAAGGTCTTAGAGCCCCCAGAGGAGTGCTTCACACCAGCCCACACTTGCCGGTCAGCTGTTCTCAGAGTCCATGCCATGTTTTGTTTTGTTTTCTTTTCTTTTTCCCCTGCAAGGGTACCCAGGTGTTGCCATCCATTACTCAAGAGGCTGCTTGAAAGAGAATCACCCCGGCTAACACCAGCAAGAGTACCAAGCCCAGTGTGTATGCTAAGAGCACAGCACTCACAAGGGGGACAGTCCTGGAGGTTGGTAGAGCCAAAGCACTTCGGGGCCCCAGGCAGGTAAGTGGTCTCCACATCACCTCACCAAGCCTCCACCATATTTTGTTACAAGATCCAAAGTAGTTCCTCTAGAACATGCTGTCAAAGCCTCAGTCAGGCCGACAGCTGCCTGCTTGCTCCCCACCCATATTCCAAGGGACTCCAAGAGCAGCAGAGGGGTACATGGAAGACAAAGCCTACCCCGCCTTCTGTGCCCTCCCCACCATCTTCTGGAAGCAGCTGTTTGGCCTCTGGGTGACCCTGGCCCTTCCCAGCCCTGAAGTTGTCATTGTTGTTGTTTTTTCCCCCTTTTGAGCCACATCTGTGTCAGGGAAGGAGTTTGGGTTTGTGTCCATATAACTAAATAGCTCACGGAGGTGGCTTTTAAAGAAGAGAGTTCTCCCCAGCGGTAAACTCAAGTGTCCGCATCTGGAGAAACAGAAATCACTCACTACTTTGGAGGGAAGGCTGTCTTTTGTCTCCTTCATCTTTTGCCTGCCAGGTCTCTGAAACCCACAAAGCTGAGATTCAGGATCAGCCCTCATCCCTCCGCCAACTTGACTATCTTCAGTTCTCACCAAGAAAGACAGCCTCCCCGTGTCTCCTCTCTTCTGAGGTGGTCCCCATGTTGGCCTCTGGAGCAACAGGCTTTGCCTTTCTGGTCCTCTGAGGTAAACCTTCACCAAGAATTTCTTTTTCCCTCTTCCTGATCTCCCTAGGGCCATTGCTTGGGATCACCTCAGCTTCTTGAGTTTACCTTTATAAAGATGGCGACGGGCTTCCAGCGGTGTCTGCCCAGCAGCTGCCCAGCCGCACTCTTGGCAGCCTTCCTGGACATGTCATCTTCCAAAGGCTCCAGCCCAGATCAGAGCTCTGAGGATTCAATTATCTAGGCTTGGTTTTGGGAAATATGGGAATCTGTAACTACTTCCCTGTACATGCCAGACAGATGATATCCATTTCCTAGTGACGAGATCAGCAAGACTCTGGGCCAGTCAATGAAATACCACTAAGAGCAGGGAAGCAGTCTCCATTACGGGAAAAATCTACGTTACAGGAAAAGAACATGCCTTGTGGACAGTATGTCAAGAATATTGTATCCATTCACTTAGCCCATGAGCATATCTACTCTGATATAGACCAGGCATTGGGCTAAGTACAGTAGAAAAAAAATGAGGCAGGCGAGGCTCCTGTCTTCAGGGAGCTGAGCATTTAGATAGGAAGCACCACGTCCCGCAGGAGATCGTCACCATTTGCCTCAAATAGCAACTGTGTAATCTGTGTAAATAGTAAAGCTTTTGATTAACATTTTAAATCCCTAAGCATGTGACACGCAGCCTCCTGATAAACACAAGGCAAAGTCCCTAATGTGAAACTACTATGACTAAAGCCCAGTTAGGATATTTAGAACAGGTTTTAGCCATTACTTTATGGCCAAATTTTGACACTTGAGAACACGAACAGGGAACTCTGAGGATACCCACCTGAGAGTACGTTGGGTTGAGTACTGCTTACCTTATCAAAGTCAAATTTTCTTTCATTAAAAATAATTCCCATTTAAATGGATGACCCAGACAAACTCGTTTAAGCTGCTACAAATGAAAATGCAAATAAAACATCTGCTTCTAAATGATTTCCACTCATTATTTTAACTTCAGAGGAGGAGAGGTTAGGAAGTTTCTAGAATCATTTGAATGCCAAGTGCTTTGATCAGGCATGCTGTTAGGACCCTGTGAGCCGATGGACTGAGCTTTTAAGAGGTAAAATCCCTCAGCGCTCTAAGACAAGTAGAACACAAACAAGATGACAAGCTTAAGAGACTGGACACTCCAGGTAGAGATGTCTAAAAAACAAATGAGAATTTGGGAGACATAATATACTGCAGCAGAGGGAGAAATGAATGTGAGACATAACTCAATGTGGGAGAGAGACCTGAGGAGGAAAAAAATCTCATTCTTGTCGAATATATCTTCTTTAGAGACCCGGCAGTCATGCTGAAATAAGGCAGTCAATGCAAGAAAGCCCCTTTGATTTGGAGGATCCTTGACAGATACAAGAAGCCAAGGAAATATAGAGGGACAATGAAACCTAACGATAAGAACACAGGGAAAACACAACCCCGTTCAGACAAAGGTGGGTCACAGCGGATACTCCCTGTGACTCCTTGGTCCTTTTGCTCTGGGTCTTCAGGTTTTTCAAGAGACATTTGAAAGGCTGGAACAGTATTTATGGCCGTCATCCCTGGAACTGCTCACTGTTGTGCCCAGTGGTCATCCCACCAAAACACGATGGAATGGAGAAAAGGATCACGCATACTTGGGCTCTGAGCTCCGGCTTGTCACTTCCCCGGCTGTGTGACCTTGGGCAACTCGCTCTAAGTCTTTGAACCATATTTGTCCCATCCCTTAAAAAGCAGCAGCTGGGGCTGCCTGGGTGGCTTAATGGGTTAAGCCTCTGCCTTCAGCTCAGGTCATGATCTCAGGGTCTTGGGATCAAGTCCCGCATCAGGCTCTCTGCTAGGCAGGGAGCCTGCTTCCTCCTCATTCTCTCTCTATCTCTCTCTGCCTGCCTCTCTGCTTACTTGTGATCTCTCTCTGTCAAATAAATAAAATCTTCAAAAAAAAAAAAAAAAGCAGAAGCTGTCTGGGAGGGGAGGTTTGTAAAGTGCATGAAGCATAGTAGTTGATCACTAAACATAGCTAGCATTTTTATTATAAAGTCTTCTACAAAGAGTATTTTTGTTTTTTCATTTTGTTTTGTTTTGTTTTTTAAAGACAAACCCAGGGCACCTGGGTGGCTCAGTGGGTTAAGCTGCTGCCTTCAGCTCAGGTCATGATCTCACGGTCCTGGGATCGAGTCCTGCATTGGGCTCTCTGCTCAGCAGGGAGCCTGCTTCCCTCTCTCTCTCTTTCTGCCTGCCTCTTTGTCTACTTGTGATCTCTGTCAAATAAACAAATAAAATCTTTAAAAAAAAAAAAAAAGAAGAAGAAGAAGAAACCAGAAAGTTGGCTTGAAGAAAAATATTTAAATGTTGTAGGTACATAGGCATGTTTTAGGCATGTTTCTGCTTGAAAGTCCCCTTGTGAAACCTAACCTCCTCTTCTTTGGTAAAAAATTTCAGATTTAGACTCCAACATGTAACTTTATTTGATTAACATTTTGTTTCTCCTACTGGACACACATCGATTTTTTAAATATTGATATACAGGTCTACTATTCTTTTTCATTTTACTTAAGAAAATCTTTTTTGTAATGTAGTTTTGGAGATTCCATAGGACTCAAGGAAAAGAATTCTAAGGCAGTTACTCTTAAACTCTCCTGGGGTCACACATTACTTTGAAATCTGATAAAAGCTATAATCCCATGCTCCACAAAAAGCAGATATACACACATACAAACATAATTGTAAGGGTTCATAGATCTTCTTGGAGCTACAGGAAAGTAGGTTGGGTTAAGGAGTATTCATCTTGGGTTAAGGAGTATTCATCTAGGGCATACCTAGACATTTTTAGAAAATTTTTAGAACTGTCCCCCACTCCCTACAATGGTAAAGGAGGAATTACACAAAACCAATTTTTTATCCCTTAAGAAGAATCCTTTGTCTTAAAGTTTGGTTTGAGTCACATTCCCTGGGTACTCATGGAGAACATGAGGATTTATAGCAAGCCTAGGACTACGGACGTAAGGAAATCGGTTTTGAAGTAATCATCTTCCATGTAGCCTCTTTAGAAAAAATAATTTGTTTGAGAACTCTTGAATGTCTGTTAGCTCTTCTACTTTATAAAAGAAAGGAATCCACTTCAACCACCTCCAAACTTAGCGTGGCTCAGCGTCCTGTGCAATGAAAATCTTTTAAGAGTCAAGCAAAGGGAAACCTCATGCAATGATTATAATCAAGCTACCATAAACCCATAAACCTACAGGAAAAGTGGAATGCTAAGAATTGCTTTTTACCTTTCATGTATCTAAATGCAAGCAATTTTCCCCAGCTATGCTCAGTACTTATCCTTAGGGCAACTCAAGAGTGAGGAGAACAAGTTCCTTCCAAACAGCATAAGCAGAGTAAGTAACTGAGACTTTTAAAAGTCACTGAAATATTTTATGAGACTACCAAATTTTCAAAAGACACTGGATAAAATCACAGATAAAAATTTCGTGTGATGTATTTCATATTCTTTGTGTTATTCAAGGAGTTATTAAAACCTAATTTTTAACAATTATCATTAAATATTTATAGGAACTACAGTCAATTGTCATTTTATTTCATCCTATTAAAGGTTTAATAATTTCTACTTCGTATTTAAAAAAAATAATAATATGCTAGCTCCAGATAGACTAATTCTTGCCAGCCCACCCCCCTTTCTCTTTCATTAATGTCTACAAAGAGTCTGGGCATGATCTGCCTTATTAAGAAATAGAATTCCAATAAAATTTCATTTATGCTTAATAATTGTCAAGCTTTATAATTGATTTATGCTGTTTATAGATTAATTGAGTACTAACAATAATGTAATATTCCAATCCAGAAAAAAAAATGTTTTCAGTTGTTACATCCACAGGAAACAAAACATATTAAATGTTTTTATGCACACACACACACACACATATGCATACGATATATGCATGTTTTATTAGAGTGACTAATAAAGAATTTTCAAATATATAAATATACATACACACACACATATATGCATACGATATATGCATGCTTTATTAGAGTGACTAATAAAGAATTTTCAAATATAAAATTGTAATCCATTAAGCTAATGCTGTGGAGCAAGAATAAAAACAGGAGTTCAAGAAGGAAAAAGAAAGACATAAAAATCATTAAATGTCGGGGCGCCTGTGGCTGTTGGTTAAGTGTCTGACTCTTTTTTTCTGCTCAGGCATGATCCCAGGGTCTCTAGATCAATCCCTGGGGCAGGCTGAGGGAGGAGCCCACTTAAGATTTTCTCTCTCCCTCTCCCCCAACATATCCCACCACCCCCACAAGCACATGCAGTCACTCTGTAAGAAAAAAAAATTTTTTAATTAAAATTTTTTTTACAGAGAAGTATGCTTGCATATTTTTTTAATTTATTTTTTATTTATTTTCAGCATAACAGTATTCATTATTTTTGCACCACACCCAGTGCTCCATGCGTTAGTAACTTTCATGTTATTATGGTATTTAGATTTTGTTTGAGGTATTTTTCTTAAGATTTTATCTATTTGAGAGAGAAAGAGTATGAACAGGGGGAGAAACAGAGAGAGAGAGAAAGAGAGAGAGAGGAAGAAGCAGATCCCCTCCTCAGTACGAAGACCAACACAGAGCTTGATCCCAGAACCCTGAGATCATGACCTGAGCTGAAAGCAGAGGCTTAAATGACTGCACCACCCAAGAGCCCCTGTTTGATGTATTTAAAAGTGTGACATAACCATTTATTGGTAAAGATCTGCGGAATTCTATCGTCTGAAATCATTTAAACTTATGATGATAGGATGCTTGGGTGTATCTGTCAGTTAAGACTCTGCCTTCAGGAGCAACTGGGTGGCTCAATGGGTTAAAGCCTCTGCATTCAGCTCAGGTCATGATTCCAGGGTCCTGGGATGGAGCCCCACATGGGACTCTCTGCTCAGCAGGGAGCCTGCTTCCCTTCCTCTCTCTGCCTGCCTCTCTGCCTTCAACTCAGGTCATGATCCTAAGGTCCTGGGATCGAGTCCTGCCTGGGTCTCCTTGCTCAGCAGGGAGCCTGCTTCTCTCTCTGCCTGCTGCTTCCCCTGCTTTTGCTCTCTCAATGTCTCCCTGACAAATAAAGGAAATCTTTGAAAAAATTAAATAAACTTAAGATGAAAAGTTTGAGATGCTCATATTTGTACTGAGTCAGAAACTTCATTGTTTTACCAAATTATTTCAGGAGTGATACAAAATAAGATTTCTAAAAATCGGTATTCTTGATTATAATTCAATATGTGACAAACATAATGCTAATAATAGAAGTAACTGAAATTACATATATATGTAACATATTATAATATATAGTCTATTATATAATTATTTACAATTATATACATTTATGTGTATGTAACTCAGCTATCTTGATTTTATTGTCATGTCCTCTTTTTCTGTTTTGCTTTGTTTTTTCTTTTCCCTTTTAGTATGGCTTATCACATGAAGAATGAATTTAAAGGCCATGTTTTGAGGGAATCTTTCTAATTTGTCTTGGAATTTTGCCGATAAGGGCAATAGACTTGTATTGATCCTACTCATGTGTGACCCTAATTTGGAAAGTTAGTGCTCTTAGAGTTGATATTTTGTGATCAAACAAGTTTGAAACAGTCATACTGCCCCATTGGAAGCTAGTATGATTACTTTGCCAATCTTATTGATACTTTATTTCGAGTGCCTTCCTTTTTGATATTTTTAAGAGTTTATTTATTTATTTATTTAGAGAGTAAAGAGAGTACATAAGCAGGGGGAAGGGAAGAGGAAGAGAGAGAATTTCAAGCAAGCTCAGCACTGAGCTCAGAGTCCACCTTAGGGCTCGATCTTATAACCCTGAGATCATGACCTGAGCCAGAATCAGGGGTTGGACACATAACCGACTGAGCCACCCGGGCATCCCTGAAATGTCTTTCTTAAGCACTGTGTCTTGTCTAGGACCTGACCAGAAGCGATCAAGGACACACAGAGGAACACAACCTAGTTCTGCCCATGGACCTTTCAGGCTGTGGAAGAGGCCATGTGGATGGAGGGGTTACAGAAAGTCATGTGGGTTTCCCATGAGGACACAATTTCTTCCTGATCATTTCCAATTAGACAAATGACTGTAGGCATGGGAGAGATGGCCTTTCTGCCTGGAAATATGTATATGAGATGAACATTCAGAAATAGGGAAGGCTAGTCCATGAAGCATTTTACTAACATAAATAAAATCAGTGGGTTAAAAAAAGTCATTAAAAGTTCAATTAATAGTAATCTAGGATCTACCAGGCATCCTATGATTTTAGTAGAGGTTTACATTTATTTCCTTATAAAGTTCCTGTTCTGTGGTTTCATCGGACTTTGTTTTCCAAACTGTAGGTTATAACGCGATAATGCCTTGTGAAGTCAATTTAGTGGAGCACAGCCAGTTTTTTGAAAAAGAAGTGAAATCGAATAAAGCAAAATAGAATGGTCAGTTATTCATGGGTACTACACAAAGTGGGGGCAATTATTATTTTGTGAAACTTTCATTTCAGATATGTGTGTGGACGTAATATGACGGGCAATAGAATTCTTACTATACATTGTTGAGCAAATAACCCCCAAGAAACTCTAAGATACACACAAAACTAACCAAAAAATAGGTAGAGGGAAATGAGTATGGAATGGCAGCTTGCAGCCTAATTTCCATTTTGAGTGAAAGATGGACTGTGATGCATTAGCCAAACTGAAGAAAACAAGAGGAGTAAGACATTTGGGGAGAAATTAATTCACGAAGGAAGTTTATGATACATTGCACAGAGACACCTTATTGACTGGAAGGGGGCATTTCCAGTAAACTGCTGACCCTCAGGAATGAGGGGTTCCCCAGAGACATAAATTTGGAAGATAGAGGCAAAAAAAAAAAAAAAAACGCTAAGGCGAAATCTTCGATTAAAGCTACCCAATATTTCTCTGAATGTTTAAGAAAGTTGAAGAAAATGAAACAAGTTTCCCAGAAAAGATATTAGTTCATGAAAGATGTCACATTGGGTCAGTTCCTTTGCATGACTACTTGCAAAGACCACCAAGGAAATGGAAATGGGGCCACCCCAGATTCTCACCCCATTATATCCAGTGCACTTGTGCAGCACGAGGGCTAAACTTGAGAAGGGGACATTTTCTTTGCATTCCTGCAGCATCCCGAAGTCTTCCAGGTTTTTATCATTTATTATGTCATTGAACGCGTGCGGGTGGAGTGAGGCTGTCAGGTTCGGCTAAGCACGGAGCTTTAGAAATGTCATTGTCACAGAGCACACATTCCCCTTGGAAGCTAAACGATCCTAGCAACTTTACCTAAGGAAAACTCTCTCCAGATCAGTGAAAGACAAGCTACATTGAGACTCTCTGGCATTCACAAACGTCCTCTTAATAGGGGACGAGCAGTGCCGTGCAGACGTATTTCCATTGTCTTTCTGCTCACAGGTAGGCCCTCAATTGCTGCTGAGGATGAAATGTACACACTCGATTGTGTCTGAGAGTGGAAACCAAGAGGTCTGGGAAGTTGAGGATGTTAACTTGGATCTGCAGTGTTAAAAGCAAATTCCTAAGTTTTATTTTTTTTTAAGATTTTTATTTATTTGAAAGAGATCTCAAGTAGACAAAGAGACAGGCAGGGAGAGAGGGGGAAGCAGGCTCCTTGCTAAGAAGAGAGCCCAATGCTGGGCTCGATCCCAGGACTCTGGGATCATGACCTGAGCCTAAGGCAGAGGCTTAACCCACTGAGCCACCCAGGTGCCCCAAATTCCTAAATTTTTAAAAGACCCTTTTGGGTATTTACCCTAAAGATACAAATGTAGTGATCCAAAGGGGTACATGCACCCGAATGTTTATAGCAGCAATGTCCACAATAGCCAAACTATGGAAAGAACCTAGATGTCCATCAACAGATGAATGGATCAAGAAGATGTGGTATATATACACAATGGAATACTATGCAGCCATCAAAAGAAATGAAATCTTGCCATTTGCAACAACATGGATGGAACTAGAGCGTATCATGCTTAGCGAAATAAGTCAAGCAGAGAAAGACAACTATCATATGATCTCCCTGATATGAGGAAGTGGTGATGCAACATGGAGGCTTAAGTGGGTAGAAGAAGAATAAATGAAACAAGATGGGATTGGGAGGGAGACAAACCATAAGTGACTCTTAATCTCACAAAACAAACTGAGGGTTGCCGGGGGGAGGGGGTTTGGGAGAAGGGGTTGGGATTATGGACATTGGGGAGGGCATGTGATTTGGTGAGTGCTGTGAAGTGTGTAAACCTGGTGATTCACAGACCTGTACCCCTGGGGATAAAAATATATGTTTATAAAAAATTTAAAAAAAATTAAAAAAAAAAATAAAAATAAAAGACCCTTATCTTCCCTTCCCCCCTCCCTGACTTTGAATGACCACTGCAAGGCAATAAAAGAAATCAGGTGTGTTGGGGGGCAGGAAGGAGGGATTGAGGTCCAGAGTGACACTGTGTCTGGGATGTTGAGTGAATGTTTTTTCCCTTCCTGCATTTTTTCTCTTGTGTGTTTGGTTCAAGCAGGCCACAGGCTCTGGGTTTCTTTGTCTCAGCAGAAGTGTGAGATGGGACAGAAAGCATTCTTGCATTTCCTTTCCAAAAGTCTCAGCCACAGAGTATGGTTTTATTAAGTATCTAAGAAGGAGAGGCATAGGAGTTGTAGCTCCAGCGAAAGATTTTAATTACTGAAAAGAGTCTCCCAAAGATGGGGAGAAAAAAAAAGTCTGTAGGTCCTGAAGAATGAAAGTCAGTACCTTGGGCATACCTCAGGGAGAATGGTGGTGAGTGTCTTACCCTCACCAAAGAGTCTGGTGCTGTGAACCACACATGAAAGGATCCACAAACCGGAAGGCGTTGTTTCAGCTAGGGCAAGGAGATTGTTGGCAACAGCAGAGTGTCTGGGGCCCATCGCTAATGGATGAGCATCCCTGACATGTGACATCCAGAAGATTCTGGAAGCTTCTCCCTATTTTAGTACTACAGATGAGAGGGAGGAGGGAAAGCCCTCCAGGAATACTGATGTTCGCTACCTCACAGTCCAGAGGAATGGGAGCTTATGGTTGAAATAAAGTTGATTTATGCAAAAAAATTAGAAGTACTTTATCTGGAAAATTGTGATTTATGGACTGAGGTTGCTATCCATTGCACTAATTCATGGTTGTTAGTGGTTGGAATGTTCCTTTATTGTAATGACCTCTCTCTTCACACACACACACACACACACACACACACACCTCAGAATCAAGGGCAAAACTTCACTCTGAACAACCTAATGGCCACACTAGCCAGGATGTGTGTAAGAACAGAAATGTGAAACGGGGACAAAGGTAAGCAGAAGTTTTATGTCTTACAAATCACAGGGATATAAAAACCACCTTCTTTACCAATTCCTCAGAGTCCATCAACAACCATTGTCTTATGTAAGATTTATTTCCTTCTAAAAATTTCCGTGTGCACACACAGGTCTTGTCAAGTTGGGAGCATTCCAGTTTGGGAGAGGGCGCTGCTCCCTGCCCTCTCTGGTTCTGTGGAGTTGCCTGTCTCTTGATGATGTGATTTCAACCAGTCATGTAGGGCATTCCCAAACTGGTTTATTTCTTCCCAAAGTCAATGCTAGTGAGACAAAGACTTAAGCTGCTCCCTCATTGGCTTAATTTCCACCATTTAGATCTCAGACACCACTCTCTGAGGGCATATTCAGGACTAAGTTGCTGCCTCTTCGGCCAGTGTGCTCATTTCTATGGCTAACGTATGCATTACCACAAACTGGGTGGCTTCTCACAAGAGAAATTTCTTCTCTCCTGCTTCTGAAGGCCTTCCGTCTGAAACCAAGATCTCTGCAGGGCCATGCACTTTGCAAAGTCTCTAGAGTAAATTCAGTGTATGCACATACACAAAGAGAACAAGATCTAATTAACTATAATGACACCAATTGTACATCATTACTGTTAAACTTTTAGAGTCCTCTATATTTTATTCAGCTGCAGGTGTCCACAAAAGAGGTTTCAAAATAATAAATCATTAAATCCCTTAAATGTTTGAAATATTCCATTTTATAAATGAACTGCAACTCATATCTTAGTCCCTTCTTTATTAAAGGACAGATAAGTTGCTATTTGAAATCGTGTTTTTTGGCAAGATTCTCCACCCCTCTGTCAGATACCTACAGCAGAACGGCTGGGTCACAGGTTGTGTGCATCTTAAACTTCACTTGACCTTGCTGATTTGCTTCTTCACAGAGGTTATTACACACGTTTATATCTCCACACACATGCTGGGAAAAGCCCATTCTTTCTTTGTCAGTTTATCCCATCGCTGCTGTATTCCAAGTTAATATTTGTGAAATACAACATTAATAAACAAACATGTATTGGTTCTAGGTTCTCTATTCTCTTCTACCCATCTCATGGCCTGGCTTGTACCAATACCCCCTAACAGTTTTACGAAGAGTCTTGATATTTGATTGTAGGAGTTCCCTTATATTATTCTTCCTCAAAATTTCCAAAATGTTCCTGTTATTCGTGCCTTTTTATTCTTCCATAAACATTTTAGCATCAGCTTGCCCAATGTTATAAAACTCTGCCAGGATATTGAATGGAATCACTTGGTATTAATTTGTGGGGAATTGGCATTGTTACCACAGAGAGTGTACCCATCCATACTCATGGTATATCTATTTCTTTAGGTATTCTATTCACGTTCAATAAATTATGCAATTTATTAAGACCTCATAAAGATCTCAAGTATACATTTTGTTAGTTTTATGTTTTGCAATTTATGGCTTTTAATGGTGTCATAAGTGTTACTTTTTAAACAATCTTATTTTTGAGTAGGTCATGCAAAATTCACACTAGTGGCTGTTCTGTGTTGACTGCATATTCAGTAAACTTGCTGAATTCTCTTTTGAGCGATAATATTATACATATAGATTCTCTCGGATCTTCTAAGTTGACAATCATCACATATGAACATCTTATCTGCCAAGATTTATAATCTTTATTTCCTTTTCTAATTTTATGAGTGTCTGAAACATCCATTATAATATGTAAAAACAAAAACAAAAACAAAAAAACAAAAACCAAAAAAAAAAAAAAAACCCAGACTATAAGAACAACTATCTTTGACTCGTTCTTAACTTTAGAGTAAATGATTCTAATATTTCCTCAGTTGTGATGTTTGCTATAGATCTTTGAGAGATACCCTTTATGAAGCAAAAGAAGATATCTTCTATTCCTACCTCCTCACAGTTTTATTTCCAATAAGTCATGAATAGGTGTTGAACTTCAAATATGTTGTTTATACATCTATTGAAATAATAACAAAATTGTTCTCCTTTATCTATCAAGGAAGTAAATTCCAACAGTGAGTTCTTTAATATTGTTGTATATCTGCATTCCTGGATAAAACTTTATTATGATGCATTTTTTAACAATGATTTTGGAAATGAGATGCTAATACAGATGTGAGATTAACCCATCAATTTTCTCTCTCATATATTCCCTATCCAGCTTGGTATCAAGATTATACCACCTTTATAAAATGAGTTGGAGATCTTTCTCTTTTCTACTCTAAACAGGTTGCCTAAGATAAGGATCGCTTTAGGGCACCAGGGTGGCTCAGTCCATTAAGCATCTGTCTTCCACTCAGGTCATGGTCCCAGAGTCCTAAGATCAAATCCCAAGTCGCTTCCTGCTCAGCAGGGAGTCTGCTTCTCTCCTAGCATCTGCCCCTCCCCCACTCATGGGCACTCACGTTTTCTCAAATAAATAAATTAAATCTTTAAAAAATGACAAGGATTGGTGTAGTAGAACTTACCATTGAAATATTTGGCTTTTAGTATTTTGTAGGGAGAGCATTTAAAGCTGGACGAATTCCTTGAGGGACCTGGCTGGCTCAGTTAGTTGAGTGTTTGCCTCTGGATTTTGTCCCAGGTCATGATCTCAGGGTTATGGGATTGAGCCCCTCTTTGAGCTCTGCACTCAGCAGGAGTCTGCTTGTGCTTAAGATTCTCCCTCCCTCTCCCTCTTCCCTTGCCCCTAAAATAAATAATAAATATAACTGGTTGAATTTCTACAAGGTATACAGGTCCACACAGGTATTCTCTTTCTGAAGTTCATTATGATAATTCAATTATGCTAATGTATGTGTGTGTGTGTTTTGACTTTGTTGTTACTATTCTTTAGTTTCTGATATCATTTATTTCTGCCACTATCTTCCTTATTTCCTTTTTTTAAACTTTATTTGTGTGGACCCTAATTTTTTACTATAATTCTTAGGTGATTAATACTGTTTTTCTTCCTTTCTGATTTATGAAGGTTCCTTTTGATCCTTTTTCAGACTTGCCCATACTTTTTTTTTTAAAGGTTTATTTATTTATTTGAGAAAGAGAGAGAGAGAGCAGGGGGAGGGGCAGAGGGAGAAGGAGAGAGAGAATCTCAAGAAGACTCTGTGCTAAATGCACAGAGTCTCCCTCTGGGGCTCCCTCTCACAACCCTAATTTCATGACCTAACCCAAAACCAAGAGTTAGATACTTAACGGATTGCACCACCCAGGTGCCTCTAGTTTGCCTTTTAAACTTTTTTAGCATTTTATCCTACAACACTTTTATTGACTGCTTATGTAATATAAATATAAATCATATAATTTAAATGTTAATTAAAAAACAAAAAATATAAAAAATACAATTTAATGGTTTTTAACATATTCCCAGAATTGTGAGACCATCATTGGATACAACCTCACATTTTTATTAGCCTAAAAAGAAACCTCATATCCTTTAGCTTTTATCTCCCAACCACCTCTACATTTTACCCCAAATTCAAAGGTCTGGCGATTATTATGATTACTTTTTGCCCCTATAAATTTACCTATTCTGGACTTTTTGCACAAATGGAATCACACAATATGTAGTCATTTGTGATTGGCTTTTTTAACTTACCAGATTGTTTCTATGATTCATCTGATTTGTAGCACACATCAGAACTTCATCCTGTTTATGGCTGAATAACATTCTATTACAGGATTGTACCACATTTTGTTTATACATTCATCACCTGATGGGCACTCAGTGTGTTACCTTTCTGTTATTCAGGATAACGTGGTTATAGATATTCACCTACAAGATTCCATGGGAACATGTTTCCGGTTCTCTTGGGTACATGCCTGCAAGCACAATTCTTGATTCAAATACTGACTTTATGTTTAACGGTCCTCTAAAAACCTTGAATTTGAAGCTATGTATAACTTCTTTGGAGGAAATAATATGAAGCAATTTCTAAAATAATTTAGAAGTATTTTAACTGATTATATAAAGTAACTTAAAATACTTTTCATTCAGTTGTTGTGTTTATTCCTCAGTATGCAAAATATTTATCTTTATGTATTTTTGATTTTGTATGAATTCATTTGTATGAATACAAATACATACATTCATACATTTGTATGAATGTATGATGTCACAAGATAAAATGTTTTCCCCTAACTTGAATGGGAATATATACAAGTTTTCTTCAACATTGGTCATGTTCATTGTTGGCTTTAGGTTTGTTCTTTTTTTCTTAATCATATTTAGAAGAGACATTTCTAGAATCAGCTTGAGAATATTTTATGAGGAATGGATGTTGGATTTCAAATGGATTGCAGAATGTATTGCAATAAACATGTTTTTCTCTTTTGATGTATTCATGTGATAAATTATTTTAATAGCTTTCATAATGTTGAAACATCCTTGTTTCAACTTAATCTTATTAGAATTTAATCTAGAACATTTGCAACTGTATTGATGGTGAAATAGAAAAGTATGCAATGTTGGGTATTTTTTTGCTTTTTTAAACCATAATGTTATGCTAATATAACAAAATGAATTTTGAGACTTACCCTTCATTTTTCTCACCCAAATATTTTATTTATTCATTTTTTAAAGATTCATTTATTTATTTATTTACTTGAGAGACAGAGCATGAGGTGGTAGGGGCAGAGGGAGAGGGCCAAAATCAAGAGTCTGATGCTTACCCAGGTGCCCCTCACCCAAAGAACAGGAATTCTTTGCTCCTTGAAGGTTTTCTGAATTCACTTAATAAACCACCTGGGTTCCCTGCCTTATTTGTTGCTAGTAAACAAATATTGCTTGAAAAAGTTGATACATTTTTTCCCCAGAATCAATTCCGGCTGCTTTTATTTTCCTTAATAATCATCCATTTTATGAGACTGTGTGTGGGATTCCTCTTAATTTTCTTCATCTCTTTCATAGTTATAGCTGTGCTCCCTTTCTTTCTGTTGATATTGTAACTTACGACTTTTACTCTAGATTAAATTGGACAGAAGTGTGTCTCTTATTGCGTGTGCCTAAACAGCTTAGGAATGTGTCCAGAATCAACTGTGGAATTTATCAAATATGCCATTAAATTTTTTTCTCTGGGGCGCCTGGGTGGCTCAGTGGGTTAAGCCGCTGCCTTCGGCTCAGGTCATGATCTCAGGGTCCTGGGATCGAGTCCCGCATCGGGCTCTCTGCTCAGCAGGGAGCCTGCTTCCTCCTCTCTCTCTCTCTGCCTGCCTCTCTGCCTACTCGTGATCTGTCTGTCAAATAAATAAATAAAATCTTTAAAAAAAAAAAAAAAAAAAAAAAAAATTTTTTTCTCTGTTTTTTTTTTTTTTTTAATTATGGCTTTTAGCTTAGTCCTCAATTCCTTTGATAACTTTTTTTTAACTTTCAAAAATTTTATAAAATCCATCTAATTACAGTGAGGCTTTTAGTGTCTGCTGAAACAGTAAATAATGATTGGCAACACTTACCACTCACTTCCTACCCACTAGGAATTCTTCTAAATGTATTACATGTATTATCTTGTTTAATCCTCGTAGCTAACATTAGGTAAGAACTGTTATTTCTTTTCCATTTTCTACGTGAGGAACTAAGACTCAGAAAAGTCAATGTGCCCACAATTACCTAAGTAACAGGCAGTGTAACCTGATTTCAAATCATCTGGTTCAAGAGTTCACAATTTTAACCAGTCTGCTACAAATTCAGTCATATCTCTAAGTGCTTGGTATGGCTTCTCCTTTACTCTTGCTTATTTTAGATGTTTTCCAGCACAAAAATGCATTAAGATCTCATGGAATCTTCAAGGACTCTTGTACCTTTGTTTGATTTCACAATTCATGCATGTGACAAATGCTCCGTTGATATTTCATCTTACCTGTGAAGGATGCCAAAAAGGAAACGTCTACTTCACATGTGGTATTGCAAGAGATAGAGTGGGCTTTGCATAGGCTCTTAAACCTCCTTAGACTTTGCATCTTGTGGTTAACCTCAAAGATAAACACCGTGTTCACAAAATGCCAAGGGCTCTTGGATTGTTGGGATACACGCAATAGAGAGGAGGGATCGTGTTATTGGATGCTAGTTGTTTAATGAATTACAGCTATAATATATGTCCCATTGCTATGAAAAATGTTCATTTATATGCAGCAATATTTCTCTACCACTGTAAGTAGGGATCTAATAGAGCTAATGGTTTGGATTTAAATTAATGAAGCATACACAATGTGACTAGGAGACTAGGATTTTATAAACTTAGTTCTTGAAATATTTGTCAATATTTGCTGGAAGTTTCTGCAAATACTGCATCAGACTTTGTGCCAGTGATGGGTGCCCAGACACATTTAGCGGGGGGATAATGAAGAAAGAGAGATTTGATTTATTTGGGATTTTTAACAAATAAATAGCATCCCAATTTGCCGTTGCTGGCTTTAAAATAGCAACAGTTTTAACGATCACTTAAATGTCTCTATTCACCCAGCACATGCTGAATTGAGGCAACAGAACATCTGATATTTATGAAATGCTGTTTTTCAATACATATTAAGATTTGTTGATTAACAGTAGGGATAATTACGAATGTTAACTAATGGGGTATCTTTTTTCTGTTAGCATCTTGTTCAATGGTGGGATGAGATCTTCCAGAAAGCTTTGTGGATGGGGACTGAAGGGGAGTCACACACAAAGCCTTCTGTGATGCAAACAGAAAGATGTCATATTTAGGTTCATTAGGAATTCTCAAAAGTTCACAACCAATTCCCTACATGCCAGGAAATTGTGCATTTACTGGTTTTAATGCCAGTCTCAGCCTCAAAACTCAATCCTATTTTCCATTATCTTTGGAGGGAACTCTAAAACCATGCACTAGAGAGTTGACAAAGTTTAAGTTGTCCAAAGCAATTCCCCCCTTTCAAATAAAGATGCTGAAGCTCAGAGAGGGAAAGTGGCATGTCCAAAGTCACACAGCAAATGTGTGAGAGTTCTAGAACCGGCACTGAAGTTGTTTTGCACCTCTTATATTACTCTCCAGAATAACCAGGTTCACGTGCTGCTTATACAGTCTGTACAGACACAGATGCTGATCTGCCTCCGGGATGACTGGCATTTTCGGCCATGCCTACCGTTCAATGCCTTTAAGTACCCCAGAGACCAGACCCTATCTTAAAGAAAAGTGCCCAATATGACTTTAGAGTTAAAAATAAATCGATTCAGCCTGTACTTGAAGCTTCACAATGCCTCACCCAGG
Source organism: Mustela putorius furo (assembly GCF_011764305.1). NCBI lineage: Eukaryota > Metazoa > Chordata > Mammalia > Carnivora > Mustelidae > Mustela > Mustela putorius. The sequence continues at coordinate 916,608 of NW_025422115.1, read as the reverse complement.
GCACTTCCATAAACCTGCTCGAGGTTTTTTAAACTACCTCATGGACCCTCCCCCAAATCAGAATTTTCATCCCCTTCACAGCGTCTCCAGATCTGTTCCTGTGAATGAGGCAAAGGCTTCCAGTCTTAATGAACATATTTTTGTCTATCAAATGGGAGGTAAAGTTTTAGGCGTCTATGACATTTAGGTATTCCCCATCTATTCTGTGTCATCCAAAAATCACCATAATTGTCGTGAAGCCTTTTTATAGCAAATAGGACCAGAGAGACTGATGGAGGCTAGAAGTGGTGCTACCATGACAGACCGTCAGTGTGGAGTGCCAGAAGCGGAGCTAGTTGGGTGTGAGGAGACAGTAGTCAGAGGAGGAGGACACAGTGACGGCTCTTGTCTTATAAATAAATTGAGGGGACTTTCAAATGTTGAGTGAAACACATAAAACAAATCAGAATGGTTCTCATTGAAAGTGGGGATGGATGGGCCAAGCCCTACACAGTCTCCTGTCTACCTTCAATGTGGGATACCCATCAGGTATCACATCAGGATTCCACACTTTGGAAATCCCTGGACTGAATGCTTTGCACTTTCTGTCACGAAGAGTTCATGATTCCGATGGGCCATTGCCATGTTCAGTGGCTCAGGAAAGGAATAGAATCATTAGGGGCACCTGGATGGCTCTGTCAATGGTGAGACTGCTTCTCTCTCTCTCTCTCTTTCTCTCTGCCCCTCACTATTGCTTGTTCTCTCTTACTCTCTCTCTCAAATATATAAATAAATTTTTTTTTTTTAAAGAATAGAATCATTAGCCTAAACCAACAGTTCTTCAACTGTGGTTCTAGGACATTATTAACTCTGCCTGGGAACTCGTTAGAGATGCAGATTTGCATCTCCATCCAGACCTACTGAATCAGAAATCCTGAACCCAGAGATCTCTATTTTTCCCAACTCTCCAAATGATTCTGATGCATACTAATTTTGAAAAACCACTGTATTAAATAAGAGTAAGAACATTTACTAAAAATGAGAGGAAAAATTAATTAAAGGCAGAGATGTATTTATCTTACACTCAAGAAGGTTGAGTATAGGCCTAAAATGGTAACTCACTGACCTATTAGACTCACAGATTCTTCCCACCACTCTACCCTGCTCCTTGGAAACTTGTGCTGCATTATCATGCTTGACACTCCAGACGGCAAGATGGCTGCTGCCTTTCCAGGTCAAACGGCCTTACCTTAATAGATACCATCTTTACAATTTGGGAAGAGACATGGTCCTCTGGGACTTCCACCTGCATCTCATTGGCTGTAACTGTGTCATGTGGTCATCATGGGGCAACCCAGGCAGGAAGGACATAAGTAAGTAGGTATGGAGCCAGCCCTAGGGCTCAGCCTATTTAGCTGATGGTAGACAAAGGCAGGGGCACATGCTGTCCAAAATATCTTAAAGCATTTTTGGTGGCTATGAAAGGAGCTCCTTTATTCAAAGAACAAATAAACAAATAAACAAACAAAATAGAGAACATGAGAAATAGGGAGGGATCACAAACAACCTTGTGGGGCTCTTGTGCTGAGTGCTCCAAAAGGCAAGCAGGGGGCTCTCAGAGAATCCATCCAAGTCATTCCCTACAGGCCCTAAGGTGAAAATTATCCCTGGGGGCTACTTCAGTTGAGTGGGACTTTCCCAAGGTTGTAGACATCTACTCCTTTGGGTGTAGCAGAAAGGTGGGACATTGATAAATAAAAACTTAAAGCATAGGTCCCAGAATGGCACTCCCTGCTTTCAACCTCTCCCGCGTTCCACTTAGCACACCTAAATTTCCCTTAAGCTTTATCTTGGCCCTTCCCTCAATTTATGCTTCAGCCAGGATAGATTTGCTAATACTCTCAGCCCTCCGTAAGTAGTTCAGAGAAGTGAATTTACATACTTGTTAGCAGAACAAAAAATAATGTCCTGCTCTGATAACGTCACGTGGAATCATTCCTCCTCACAAACCGTGTTTACGCAGGACCTCTGAACCAGGTGAAATCATTAGAAACCTAGGTGAAGGCAGCAGGCCTCCAACAATACCTCACACTATTGATCTGTTGCTTATTGTAGGCAACAGCTCGTGGCCAATAACTCTGGTGATTCTGGGCAACTTATTTCACTCTTCAGACCTTGGGGGTTGGAGTAAATTTAATTAATCTCGATAATCTTATCCATCCTGGCCAGATAAGATGAACCACCAAGATGTCCTATCCTATGTGGATGTTTTGTTTTTCTTTTATATCATACCAGGTAAGCACCAAACCAGCCCACTATGCTTGGGCCAAATAAAAGATGGGAAATAACATTGTATTAAACATCCTGCTACCAAGAACCACTTACACTCCACATCTCCAGCCATGGGTCAAAAGATTAGCTCTAATACCAGCTCACCAGAAAAAAATCTTTTGAGCATCTTTGCAGGGATAAAAATTTTAGAAAGACCTCATTCTTCCTCTTAGCCCCTCAGGACATCCCTAGAAACAACAGAGGGTAGTGGGTGCTACTTCTCCACTCAGCTTCTCCTTTGTGCACGCACGCTTCTCCTTTGTGCACGCATGCCCTCGTACAGCCTGGGTTCCCTGAGCTCATGGGTGGTCTGTTTGTTTGTTTGTTTTCTGTGAAATCTATACTTTCCAAGGACAATATACTCAGGGAATGAGGATGCCATGGAGCTCGACCATTTCTACAGGGGCTTCTGACACATCTGTATTTTACTCCAGCTGCAACTTCTCAAAAAGATCACTCCAGTGGAGGTTCGAGTTAAATTCCCAGGCGCTGAATTACCAGGAATCAGCTCCTTTTTAGTTTTGTATGATCACTACAAGCTCCTAGCCCAGCTGTTCCCAGGGACTGGCCCAGGACATTTTTCTCTCACCTGCAGTGGGATAGGTGAGATTCTGGAACACAGCGAGGGCTAGTTATATAATAGAACCTAGTCTCCAAACCCTCCCATTAGATCCCTGATGCTTGGTGGAAAAGGCATTACCTAGCAACGGTCACCCACAAACTACAGGAAAAATAATACAGATAACATGCTGCATCTCTCCACGGAGTCAAAATTGACAGCAAATTGTATTTGCCCTTTCTTTCCATGTGGAAAATCTATTGTTTACAGGCAAAAGGTATAAAACCTGCACATCCGTGTGAATGGACACCTTGACCCTGGGTGAAAAATAATCTTGGAGAGAATGAGCTAAAAGTTAAGGACTTTAATACCTGCTCGCTGCCCAAATGCTACAAACCAAATGCACTTGTGCATTCAAGTGGGATTATGGGTACTGGGAAGTGCCACCTTCAGACTTCGTCCGTCTGCCCTCTGGGTGTTTGAGGCCCAGATGTTCAGTTTCCCTGCAGAATAAATCTTGCAAACGCACCATCTTCACGGACTGGAGGTCCCAGGACCCCTTGCGCATTAGACACAGCAGCAAGCTTGTCACACCACCACTATTATCAGCAACCAATGGGGGAAAACTCAGCTTGATTGTAACCACATTTTTCCAGCACTGGGCTGAGGGGAGGGCCCCCTTGTATTAGAGGCAGCTGATAAAATATCTTGCCATGTGTCCACTAAACAATGGTTTCATAGAAATCTGAAGAGGGAATTTAAACGTGTTCTCTTTGATGATAGTTCTACTCAAGCAACTTTCTTCTGCTTGGGAAGAAAAATACCCCAAATGAACATTACACTATAAATTTACACTATAAATAGATTTTTTTTTTAGTGATTTTTATTTATTGATTTTAGAGAGAGAGAACGAGCCAGTCGGGGTGCAGGGGTGGGGGGAGAGAAGCAGACTCACCACGAATCAGGGAACCCAAAGAAGGGCTTGATCCTAGGACCCCGGGATCAGGACCTGAGCTGAAGGCAGACACTTTAACCGACTGAGCCGACCGAGCGCCCCCTATAGGTATAATTTTTCTAATAGGTGTAGTGTATTGATTGAGGGAAAAAACGTGGCTGTCATTCTAAAGTTAATAGAACAAATGAATATTATACATCCAATGTACCTCTTTGCCCAAAAAGGGGAACAAAGGCATAAAGCTTTCATGAAAAGACAAAGTAATCATACAAGCAAAGGGAGTGTTTTTTACATTTTGAAGATGTTCCACACTTACATGTAGTGATGGTGGTTTAAGAGGCTGACTCCGTGAAACTGTACTCCTCAGTGACTTTGTTTCTAAGAAAATATAGTTGTTCCCTTTCTAGTTAGAAATAAAACAGGCTTTCAGATAAAGGATGGAATGTTTCCTTTTGTAGTGAACGATGACAAATACACAGGTTTGATTTTTAAACTGCTAGTGAATTCAAAATATCATTACTTTCTTAAAATAGTTTAAATAGATAGTTTAAATAGATGTATATAGTTTGTTGTGAAAACATTTCTATTTTTGTATCTAGGTATTTTTAATGCATGCATGTGTGTATAGACCCATACTTGGTCCGCCTACCACTTTGGAATTTTTTTTTTTAATTTTTAAATAAAAAGGTTAATCTGATGTTCTTAAACTGATGGCATTCTAACCTTCAAAAGCATGTGTTTATCATGAGTTTCCACCACCCCAAATAGTTTTGACCTAAGGTTACAATGCAGGCTCAGACTATTTCAAAGGGGGTAAAAATGGATGATAAGCAAACACTTCATTCTGGAATCTCGGTATGTGTAAGACTCTTCAAATCCCCAAGAAGATTTTTCAGCATATCCCGAGAGTGGTGGATGAGTTCAAACCCAGAGGGTACAGTCAATCAAAGTCCTGCTGTCACATAACAAAGAGCTGAGCCCCTGGTCCCTTGCATCATCATCTTCCTGCCACATTGGCTGGCTGGGGTCATTAGAATACTCAGGATTTCACTTAAGGTGATGCATCATCAAAGGTAAGATTTTAAGTCCTAATTGAAAATGCTCACCTCTCACAAAGTCCATGCCCTTTCCATCCTGGATGTTGCAGAAGAGAGAGGGAGAAAAGGGCGAAGGGAAGGACACTTCTTAAAACCACACTCTTAGAACATTAAAGAAACCCATGTCCCTCCAGCTCTGAGCCAAGTTTAATTCATTACATGCATGGAAATTGTGGTTCCACGGGGAGCAGGGAAAATAAGACTTGTGGGGCTTTTGCATCATCTCTGCAGCTTACACACAGGTAAACTGAGGACAGCAATAGATAATGAAGAGGGTCCCCATCGGAGAGAGGCACACTGTTACTTGTACAAATCACTGCATCTTACAGCACTTGCCCGTACTACTTTGACCAGCCTTGCTTAGGACCAGCCACTTCTATATCAGGATTAAATGTACAGGGGAATCCAGCCACTGTCAAGATTGACTCAATGAGGGTAAATTATCATGCACACCCATTTGCACAGCACACTCAAACTGTTTTCCCATGCCCTTCAACTTTTCCTTCTCCTGAAGGCCAGCTTCCTGCCCCATTAAATTTTTAACCTTTGGATCCCTGGCATTTTCTGGACTGACAATAGAATGAACCCAAGCAGTCTCTACCTCCTGGCTCCCCCCCCACCTCCTCTTCCACCCCACCCCAACCTCCAGGAGATCCATGGAGAAAACTAATTATGTTTTTCTAAGGAGGCAGAGTACTTCTATTTAGCAGAAACTGGGACCCTATGTTGACCTAACACTGAGCGTTTCAAGTAAACTGCCAGAACCCCCATCAAATTGCTGAGAGTAATTTAGAGTATGAAATGTGTTAAATTATTCAAAGGGCTGAATAAGCATAAACAGGCTGTACCAAGGAGAGATACACACACCCAGCGATACCGGGCTGACATTTAATACATCATATTAGCACTCCTGTTAGTGCAAATCGCCCACCTCACAGCACACTGCCCCGCGCACTCACTAACAGACGCTGAGACGCTGTCGTTCTCCATCAAGATTTCTGCTATTTCCATTTTCAATAATTTGTCCCAACCTCCACAGCTGCCTTCTCTTCGGAAGATGCTATGTTCAAAGCTCTCTCCTGAGTAAGTCAAAAAAATGTTAATGGCTGAATAGGAAAGAATTTGATTTTCTCTCTCCTCTCAAAGCCAGGACCCCGTCTAGCGCTGTCTGATACCAAAAGGAGCTTGTTCAAAGGGAAAATATTAAAACCTCTTTGCTTGAGACCCTAAAAAAGTACACATTTCCAGGGTCCTAACTTTTGCATTTCCCAAACAAGTCTCAAGTGAAATGCATTCTGAAAAGGTGCTTACAGAAAAGAAATTGGTGACTTGGGTCAAAAAATGCAGACCAATTGTTTCTGGTTATTCAAACGTGATATGAGCGGTTCATTCATCCACTCGTCCACCCCATAGAGATTTATTTAAGATCCATGATACACCAGTTCCTAGGTTTGGGATAGGGAGCAGAGTAAAAAATGTGGTACAGAGAAAGGTCAGTCTCAGAGATGCAATTGCACTGCCCTCATCATTGAAAAATGAGCACTATGGGGGTGAGGGGGCCCAAAATAATTCCAAGGCAATGCCATAATCCCATAATAGAAGTGTGTGAAAAGTGCTATCTGGGCTCAGAAAAAAAGAACAATCAATTCCATGAGGGAGGTGAAACACGCCTCACTAAAGCCTGTACACTGAGATATTGGGTTGCTCCCAAGATTCTTACCCTCCTACCTCTTGAACCTGTCCTCCACCCTTTAGTTTACAGAAGGCCCCAATCGTGAAGACCAGATGGAACATACACATGATGGCAGTCCCCTAACCAGCCTTCACCTCACCAAACAAGGTAGTTCTTGCCCAGGCAGTAGTACTCCCTCTTTTCTTACCACTTCCACACCTGTTTTCAGGTTTTGTCATTCTTCCTTCATGGATTTGCTGAAGTAGCCATACACAACAGACCTTAGAGCTCTACACAGCCTATTAGAAGGTCCTTGCACCAACCAAGCAACAGAGCAAGATTTCCAAAGTGCTCTCTTCTGCTGAACTGCAGTAGAGATCTCCAGCGCTATACCATAAAGCCACCACCAGAAAATACAGGGCTCAGTGATAATCGTGCCAAAGTGGTTGGATGGGTAAAAATCCAGACCTAACTCTGTGCTACCCAGAAAAGACTCATGTCAGCTTTAAAGAAACATGCAAGTTCAAAGTCAGAAGAATTTATGTCATGCAAGTGAAAACCAAAATACAGCACTGAGAGCTAGACCTATATCAGACAAAAGAGATCTGAAGACAAACAACAACAATAACAATAACAAACAATAATGAGATAAAGAAGATCATTATACAACGATAAAAGAATCAATTCATCAACAAGATATAATAATTATAAATACACATGCATGGCAACATCAGAGTATCTAAACATATTAAACAAATACTAACATCTGAAGTAGAAATAGACAACAATACAATAATAATAGAGAACATCAATACCCCACATTCAACAATAGATAGACCACCCAGACATAAAATCAATAAGGAAATGGACTTGAACTGTACTTAAAACCAAATGGACCTCAAAGACATATGCGCAATACTCTGTTCAACAGCACTAGAAGAATGTTCTTCTCAAGCACACATGGAACATATCCCAGGGTAGATCATATGATGGGTCACAAAATGAGTCTCAGGAAATTTTAAAAATCTGAAATTATACCAAGTATCTTTTTTCACCAAAATGTTATGAAACAAGGAATCAGTAACAGGAGGAAAACTGGAAAATTCACAAATATATGGAAATGAAATAACACACTCTGAAACAATCAATGGATCAAGATAGAAATAAAAAAGAAATCAAAAAAATATCCTTATGCAAGCAGAAATGGAAACCTCATTTATTTTTTGTCTCTTTGTTTGTTTTACCAGCTGATTTAGCCTTCTCTTTTCTCCCAGGCTTCTCAGAGTACTTCCATATTTTCCCCAATGACCTGTCTCCAAGAGCAACAGTGACCCAAGTAATATCCAAAAGTAAGCTAAATCAATGTCATTTTAACAATGCTAAGTCCTTCTCTCTAAAAGACAGTATCTTGCATTGTGTATAATATTATCTTCCTTCTGTGGATGAAGAAAAAGAGATCCAGGAAGTAAAGCAACTCACCCAAATTCTCACAGCTATTAAAAGACATGCTGGGCCTGGTTGGCCAATAAATATATGACAACTTAACTGGCAACAGAGAAATTAAAATTAAAGTCCCAAGATATAAATCCAACAGGGAAATTCAAATCAAAATCACATTGAGATAACACCTCATACCAGTTAGAATGGCAAAAATTCACAAGAAACAACAAATGTTGGAGAGGTTGTGGAGAAAGGGGAACTCTTACACTGTTGATGGAAATGCAAGTTGGTACAGCCGCTTTGGAAAATAGTGTGGAGATTCCTCAAAAAGTTAAAAATAGAGCTACCTGAAGACCCTAGAATGGCATTACAGGGTATATACCCCAAAGATACAGATGTAGTGAAAAGAAGGGTCATAAGATCCCCAATGTTCATAGCAGCAATGGCCACAATAGCCAAACTATGGAAGGAGCTGAGATCCTCTTCAACAGATTAATGGATACAGAAGATGTGGTCCATATATATAATGGAATATTCCTCAGCCATCAGAAAGGATGAACACCCAATATTTGCATCAACATGGATGGAACTGGGGATTATGCTGAGTGAAATAAGTCAAGCAGAGAAAGTCAGTTATCATATGGTTTCACTTACTTGTGGAGCATAAAGAATTACATGGAAAACATTAGGAGAAGGAAGGGGAAAATGAAGGGGGGAAAATGGGAGGGGAAAACAAACCACAAAAGACTATGGACTATGGGAAACAAACTGAGGGTCTCAGAGGAAAGGGGGTGGGGGGATGGGTGAGCCCAGTGATGGGTGTTAAGGAGGGCATGCATTGCATGGAACACTGGCTGTTAAACACAATGACTTATGGAATACTGTATCCAAAAAAAAAAAAATTACAGCAAAAAAAATAATAAACACAATAGATTCTACCAATTAAAAAAAAAATCCAACAAAATAACCAAACTTAAAAATCATACACGGCAAGTGTTAGTAAGTATGTAGAATGGCAGCATAAACCAGACCAACTACTTTTGAGAACAATTTATTATCGAATTAAAAAGTTGAACTTGTACATAGACTATGATCCAGTAGTTCTATTAGTGGGAATATCATCTAGAGATATTCCTTCATATTTGTATTATGAAACATGTAACAAATTCTTAGAGCAGTGTTGTTTCTTACAGCAAAATGTAAAAGCACCACAAATGTCCATCAACAGTAGAAATGGAAGAATAAAAGAGGACACATCCAAGGAATAGAGACTAAATAGCAACAAAAATCAATAAACCACAGGTCTACACATTAACATGAAGATGTCGTTAAAACATAAAGTCAAGAGAAATAAGACATAACAGTAGAATGCACAATGCACACAGTACTATTCCATTTGTATAAAATTTAAAACCAGGAAGAGCTAAACAATTAGATTTATAAAAATTCATTAACAGTTGGTAAAACTACTTAAAATAAAGCAGGCAAAAAAAAAAAAAGGAAAAAAAGAAAAGAAAAGGAATGATCATGCCCCTAGCTTTAGACCAGTGATTGCCAGACACTAACCCTTGATTAATCAGCCTCCTCTGCTCTGTTCAGCTCCTTCCCAAAGCCCTCCTCTTAACCCTCTGCCATCACCTTCTCTGGGAAAAGGAACTTTTTCCACTGTCTCCTAGAACTGTTCCTTCAAACACTGGACCTGGGATGTCTCCTTGAGTTCCATTGCCATTTTCATACCATTTTGCCTCTAAAAACCAGCTTTTCTTAAGTCTGCACCATCTGGCTTACCATTCATGAATCTTCTTTGTTGCTACCATTTACCAAACTGGCTCATATTGCTCTAAGTTGACCCTGACATCATTTTAATAGAGACATCGATAAATCAGACAACATAAAGACCTCCCAGTTCTTAGATCTCATCCTCCCAAATGATACTCTCCTCTCATTCCAGTTTAATCTGCCTCTCCCAGGCCATTCTTGCCATCACAGGAAATGGCCCCATCCGAAAAACAAGTAATTTCTATATATCATCCTCCAAACATAACTTCTATCCTTTGAGTTCATTTGTTCGAATTCTCTCATGAAATCAATGTTTAAAACTACAATAAGATGTCTAAATGTTGATCTCATCACTTTCTCACTTGGTACTTGCATCCTCCTTTCCTCCTTTTTTTTTTTTTCCTTCACAATGGGAATTGAGAATTTTTTTAATGAGGTGTAATTGACATATATTTAATGTATATAACTTGATAAATTACAAATAAAGTTACAATGAATATTCATGTACAAGTCCTAGAAGAGGAGCACCTGGCTGGCTCAGTAGTTAAGCATCCAACTCTTGATTTCAGCTCAGGTCATGATCTCACCGGAATAATCTCAGGTAAAGAGATCCAGCCCCATGTTGGATTCTGTACTCAGCAGAGTCCGCTTGTCCCTGTCCCTTTGCTGCTCCCCCCGACAAATAAATAAATAAATAAATAAAATCTTTAAAAAATAAGTCCTAGAAGAGAAATGGCTGGATCCTATAGTAGATGTATGTTTAATATTTTTAAAAACTAGCAAAATTTTTTTCCAATGTAGTTGTGCCATTTTCTATTCCCACCTGCAATGTACAAGAGTTCTAGTTTCTCCATATCTTCCTGGAGACTTGAAATAGTCACATGTTTTTGTTTTTGTTTTTGTTTTAGGCATTCTGCTAGATGAGTTGAGTCCCCTTCTTTCATTATTTGTCTTCAGATCCAGCCTTAGAGCCCAAGTCTCACTCTTGCTTATCCCCTTTCAGTTTCTCTCTTCCATTTTCTTGTGTAATCCCATCCATTTCCAATGACTTAACACCATATGCATGTTAGTAACTCCCCAGTTCACCCAACCACTTCAGCTGCCTCTACCTGTTACACTCAGTTGCCTGCTAGCTTTGCATTCGTGGTCTCACAACATCTATAATACAGCATACAAGAAAACAACGCTTCCTGTCCCTTCTGAAACACATCCCGTATCTCTATCCCAGTTTTCTTCAACTCAGATGTTTCTGCAGCCTATTCAGATGACTGAGGGAAGCTCCCGGGAGCCATTCTAGATGAGCCCCTCTCCCACATTAGGGCTTCCCTCCACTGCTACCTAATGATTACAGAATTGTATCAGTTCTGCTCCAAAGTATAGCCTTAGTCCATCCATTTCTGTTTTCTTTCACTCTCACAGTTCCAGTCGCCATCATTCCTGGACTGGACTACAGCAGGCGCCTCCTAACTGATTACTTCTGTTTCTTTATTGTATTCTTCCACAGGAAACAGAATGATCTTTTAAAAATACAAATAAGGCCCTATCCTCAACATGATTAAGTGCATGCTTCCCAATGCACTCAAAACCAAATTCAAACTTCATACATTAGCACATGTAACAACATCTGGCCCTATCTGTGGCTCTGATCACATTTTTGTGCTGTCCTACACACCTCACTGCTCTGGGCCTTCTAGTCCCTCACTTAGGCCAAGTTCTTTCCAATTTAGAAAAACAGAGCATCTGGCTCTCCTTCAAAGGATCTTTCTCTTGGGTTTTTACATGCCTGATTCTTTCTCATCCTTCAGTCAGTTTCCTTGAGATCTCCTCCTATAATCCAGTACAGCCAGCTCTCCCCATTACTCTATCTCAGCCACCTAGTTATTTCTTTTATGGTGCTTCTTAATTTGAAATTCCTTGTTTTTTTTTTTATGAGATATTTATTTTTCTCCCTCACTACTTCATAAATCCTCTGAGGAAAAGGACTTTGGTGGGTTTTTTGGTTTTGTTTTGTTTTCCAAATCATGCACTCATCTACTTTCCCCTGACCTTTGGATATCACACAGGATGCAAGGGGTCTTGAATCTTTGTTTTATGGTGTAAGCATTAGCATGCTGAGCTAATAAGGATTCACAAACTCTCGACCTATACTTAAGTAACTATTAAGCTACCAGATACCAACATGAAGTACAGTTTTCTGGTCACATGCTCTAGAGATATAGATTACATCCGTATTGTTTATAAACAATTAAATCAGTTATTTTTTCAACTTACATTTTTGTTACGAACTTTTACATGCTGTAATATGGGTTCTTTGTCCTTTAAAAAAATACTTATTATCAAGTAACTCATCCCAAGTACAAGTATCTGTCATGTTTTTCATCATTTTCAATGTCTTTAATCATCCCTACTAATTATGATTATACCATTTTATTTACATTCATTCTGACAATATTTGATAGAATTAGTATGATTTTAAAACCTCTCAAACTTGTTCCAGGTGTAATGAATATGTCATTAATGGCCTAGACTTAAATGATGAATTATTTTTAGAATTGTCTTCCATGTGGTCAGTGTTGATTTATTTTTGCTCTGGAATATAGCTTTGCTTGTTTCCATAAAACTGTATATTGCAAGATCAGGTAAGTCGATCCTGAATCTTGGCTAACACAGTTGAGTAAAAGGGAGTTATTTCCTGGTTAATTATATATCCCTAGCAAGGTTCAAAAGATGTCATGAATATTCACAAAGATTCAACTTAGAGCTCCATGAGAAGCTGATCTTTATACAGGTTAAAATTGGTGATTCTCTTTTCCTATTTCTCTTCTCTGTCTTGTCTTTTCAGTCTGCTCTTGTGTAGCCCAATCTCCGCTCCCTTCCATTCTGTAAATGCTATGCAGATATACGCGTCCCCACTCTTCTTTTGTTCCTCCTCCCTCTGCCTTGTCCCCCTCTCTCTGATCTCCATAGTATCACTGTGCCCCCTGCATTCCAATAATGTTCCTGCTTATCCTTGATGTTAGCTCATTACTATAATGCTTGGTTGCTCAAAAATTTCATTATCAAGCTTCTTTGTGGAAATAATATCCCATGACTTAGAATATATTTTTCTACAAAATTCAATGTTCTAATAGTCTACAGAATATTTTATAATCTGTTTCTCCATTAGCTAGCTATTTAGCACGTAAAGACCATGGGACTTCAACACAGCAACCTAATCCACTGTAGTTATTCTTTTCATTAAAATTAATTATAAATACTCATACAGTAGTATGTAGAACAAATACTAATATAAAAATTGTAATTTATCATATTATAATTATGTAATTTGTTAAAATTCTGTGAAACTATAACCTCAGAGAACTAAATATTTTTGCTTTGTTTATCCCTTTGGGCTCATCCTTTCATTTTAGGCATGCTAAGGGCTGGACCTTGTGTCGTAGCTTATTTTCCTCAAATCAACATCATAAGAATGATACAGTATTTATGAAAATACTTGTTCTCTTTTCGCTTTTACCATGCAAGCCTTTGAAGACAGGATATTTTTTATGCTCTTTTAATAACAAATACGGTTTAAAAAAGTGTATACCAGTGTATAGCTCATAGGAAATACTAATAATTTATTTACCAAATGTTTTGATAAAAGAATAGAAAAGGTGAGATTTTGTCCTAGAATTGAAAGCCAAATAGTGAGGGAAAGCAGGACAGGAGGAATGTGGTTCAAAGTCATGGTAGAATGAAAAGCCAGTCATGGGTGGAGAGGGATAACCAGTTCCTTCTTGAAGGTTTCTATGTGGTTAACTGGCTTAGTGGGGTTGGGGGAAAGTGTAGGGTCGCCAAATTCTGGAGGGCAATAGATGGCCATTGTGGCATTTCTAGCAAGGAAATTGCATGATATGATGATCTGTGTGTTAGAAAAATAGCTTTGGCAGCAGCATGGCAGATTAGGACCTGGGGAAGCTGGACGATGAGGGTTTTATCTGAGGCAGAGGCCAAGGGGATGGAGGCAAGGGCCAGAGTTGAGCCATGTTGACTTAGTATATCAAAATCAATAGATTTTGATGAACTGCAATTCCTGTCTTTCAGTAAGAAAAAAAAAAGTACTCTGTTATTCCTGGTCTTTCGAAAGAAAACACACCTAGGCTGCGTGGGGTTTTTGAAATCTAGTGGGGACATATTTCAAGGATAAAGGACATCGTGGCTCTGTGGAGATTTTGGGTCCTCCCACCCTGACCCCCACTTCCTCCACCCCCTCTTCCAGCTGAAAATTTTTTCTCATTTCGAAGGAATCTCAGATTTTACTGAGTCAGGGCTGGCAGAGAACTCTCTGTTGCCTGACTGCTCAATTAAAATAACAACTTCCCAAATCCATACAGTGAGTTCATAACACAGAAATGGAAAAAAAAAAGAAAGAAAGAAAGAAATCCCAAGAGGATTGGTAGAAACTCGTATTACTGGACTTATTAAAAAGAGGACCATACAATTCCTTCGCTGTATCCTGCAGGGACCAGGCCAGGGCTGAAGGAGGAGCGTACACGGCGCTTTTTGATGTAGAGCGATACCTGACAGAGAGGCATGGAGACATTTCAGAGGAAAGCTGATTATAACCATTCTGCTATCCACTCGAACACTGCTGCCTTCTTGAAAATGTGTACACACGCAGTCTGAGGTTCAGAATCCTGACTAACTCCATTATCCATGCAAATGCAGGGTTGGTTCCCCTCCCCCAGGCTCTTTCACACACCTACCAACATAGATCCTGCCCTTGAGGGGTGAACCTGGCATTGGGGGCAGGGGTGAGATGGATATTTGGCTCACATCTTTCTGTGCGGGTCCACACTCCAACGTGATTAGCTGCTATAGCCTAGTTAATAATCAGCATCTTACCTCCTGTGCTCTCTGCCCCCAGGTACTCCCTCTACCTTGCCCCGAGCACAGAAAGTCCCCTTTTCCCCACTCTCCCCAAACAGCATCGTTACTGGTGTATCTGTGTGACCTAATGAGGGCTGGGCATGAGGCAGGGGACCATCAGCACCTATCACAATAGGAATCAGTCTGAGAATATTAAGTCTTAGATCTCCCAAAGCTACCTGCCTCTGGAAGCTTCTCTAGTTTTGCTATATCTGGAAGTGCCACTTGCTGCTTTGTTGGAGGGTTTACTCACCCACCAGGAGTCTTTCCCTATGTCACTCTCTTGTCTCTCTCTAGTCATTCTGAAATCCAAACCGTGTTGTCAAGGGACAGATGTCACATTGATATAATTGTACCAAACAGACCAATTCAATTGTCCTTGTTAGAATCCTCCTCTTTTACCCCTTCACAGGAGAGAGAAAGGGGAGTTGGAACTGGCAAAAATGTATCTTTTTATATTCTCCGAAGTATATAAAAGCCAAGTTCCTAGGCACCTGGGAAGAATGCTAACTTCTCCTAGAATGCCATAGATATTTCCTTCTTTTAAAACCAATGAATTCTTGGAGTGTCTGGGTGTTTCAGTCTGCCAAGCATCTGCGTCTGGCTCAGGTCATGATCTCAGAGTCCTGGGATCAAGTGCTGGGTCAGGATCCCTGCTCAGCCAGGAGTCTGCTTCTCCCTCCCACTCCACACCTACTCCCCCCTTCCCATGCTCTCCATGTCTCTCTCTCAAATAAATAAGTAAAATCTCCTTAAAAAATACTTCTTTATTTTAATTCTTCATTATTGATTCTTCCAACCCAGTCCTATTGGTCAAGAGAAAACAAACAAATCATCTCTAACCACCCCAGATGGAAAGGATAGTATTTTCTCTGGACTGTGAACTTTGGCTGAAACTTTTTGTCTCTAGGACCCACGACTTTTCTACCATTAGCTTGGGCTGTTAGTTCTTGATAAGCTAAAGCATCACTCATTCAAGTGTTTAACCACCATTGCATTCTTCATGGGACTAGCCATGATCACTCACTCATTTACCAGGTGCTCTTTTCACTTCCTCTTGGCAGAGTATAGCACCTGGAGGGTAAACTGCATGCCCTTTTCCTCTGTGTTTTCCCAAGCATCTGCCAGGACCTGCAAGAAAGGCTAACTCACTCTGGCACTGAACTTTCTAAGTCCACCTCTAAACATGTTAAAATAGGGGGAAAAAAATTAGGTCCACAACTGATAAAGATAAAGTTATTGTTTGTGAAGGCTGCATTTCAGCACAAAACTCAGTCTGTTTTGAGCAGATAAACTGAGGACTTCACCATTCCCATTTTGTGAATTACACTTCTATAACCTATATGCTAAATGATATTTTTATGACTTGAAGAAAACTGACGGGAAACCAAATCGAAGCTTAGTGATTGCGAGAATCTGACTCATTGAGAATGAGACAGAGAAGGCATACATCGATGGTTCTCACCCTACCAGGTTAGAACAATTTGTCTATTGGTTAAATGCGGTGTCAAACTTACACAGCACTTTCTTTTAAGTCTCTCTTTAATTTTAACAATAAAAGAAATTGGAGTTTTGATCCAATATTTCCAGATATAAAAGTGCAATGTTTTCAGAAGTCATTTGATCATTTATTTTGTAGTGCATTTTTTGGATTCTCTTTGATGTCTCAGGTTGATTCTTCAAACAGAAATTCAAATTAAATTTAAATGAGACAATCTGATTTTCCAGACCTGAGAGAGTATTCACAAATATGAAAGAGACAGGGAAGCAGCAGCCCAGTTGTTCAGCTGGAAGGAGGTGGAGGGAAGAGGCTTGAGGAAAGATTTTAAAAAAAGTAATATCAGCTACACTTAGTGAAAGACTCAGCGTAAAAAGCTGAGTGCAAACCCCCAGGGCACGCTCCATCGAGGGCTGAAGTCTGTGCACCCAACAAAGACATTATTGCCATGAATTCTTACTACTTCCTGCTATTCTATAACCAGCTATAATTTTTCATGCTTCAAAAATAAAAAATCAACTTGTTTAATTGACTCTTTCAAAGTACTAAGACATGATACTTGGACCCACAGAGTGTAAAGGAAAGTCTATGTTCCAGGCATGGTCAATTGTCTCCCTAGCTGTGATCTTAAGCAATCACTTTGTGGTAGGTTAAAGACGTCTACAAACCTTTTGTTGCCCCTCACAGTGAGATGTGGAGTTTAGCCACCCATCCCAGAAATCTAGATTGGCCTTAATGAGTTGCGGCACGAGTATGACTTCCAAGTTAGTTGTAAGAAGATTTCCTCTTCGGTCTCTTGAAACATTCTTTCTGGAAGAAGCCAGTCACCATTGGAAGAAATCCAACTCTCAAAGACTACCACACTGTGAGGAAGCCAAGCTAGCCATGTGGGAAAACCCTATGAAGAAAGACCAATGACGGGTGACACCCGGCTGCTCCAGCCACCCCAGCCAGGCAAGAGGGCAAATAACCACCTTGGGCACAATTTAAAAAAGAACCAAAAGACCCAACTGATGGTGAGGACTCAGACATTTGGTCCAGTCAATTCATCCCAGCCATTTCTCCCTCTTCAAGCCACTCTAGATGAGGTCATTGTCACTGGGGTCCAGAGAGGATCCTTCTCCATAAAATCTCACCCAAATTCCTGATCCACAAAATCTTGAGCATAATAAAATGTTTGTTGTTTAAAGTCACTAAGTAATAGACAAGCAGGATACACAGGAAATAGATAGCCAATACATAATCAGGACACATAACCCATGGAGCCTGAGTTCCTTCTCCTCTGAAAAGTAAGGAACCTATTGCAGCAGGCACCTGCAGATGCTCATGATGTCCTTTATTTCCCATCCACTTAAGCACATGTTTCCCAGCCAAAAAACTATAGTGGTCGGCATCCCTTACAGCTAAAGAAGTCTATGAGACTAAGTTCTGACAAAAGAGATAGATGTGAATGCAAGAGATCAAAGAGCTGGGCAATAATTTTAAAAGAGAGAGGATACAGCCTTTATTTATTTATTTATTTATTTATTTATTTATTTATCTTTTGCTTCTTTCTTAGAATATAGATGTGATAGCTGGAGTTCAAGCAGCCATTTTGAACCATGAGGAGATATACTAAGAATGATGGAACATCAAGATGAAAGGACACCTATGGAGCCCTCTTATTTACTGCCCTTTTGAATTCTTTTACATGAAAAGGAAATCAACTTTCATCTTGTTTCAGTCATTGATATGTGGGTGAGGAGGAGTCTAGCATAAGTAAGCACACCTAATACTAATAGTTGCACCTACCTCAAGGAGTTGATGAGGTCAAAACGAAAACAGAAGATTTATGGAAGAATGATCTGCCTCATATTCAACAAATGCCATTCCCTTCTGTCTTCTTCCCACATCCCTAATATGCTATTACCTACAATAATGGATTCTAAACTTTCTCAAACTACCTAAACTTCTGAAAACTTATTGGTATAAGTATTTGGGAAGGGAAGATGGAGCATGGTTTCATATTTGGGGGGCTTCATATTTAAGATGGAGGACCACTTAGATCAGAGCCACCTCTATATGGATTAGGACTTCAAGTACAGGAAAGGGAACTGCATCTTTGAATAGCCCATATTCAAAATGCCAGTAATCCAAGAAAGGAATATGCCTCTGTAAAAGTTCAGCAGATCAGAGAAAGTTGGGTTGTATTAGGATCCATAGAACTTCCATCCGTGCATCCAGCTGCATAGCCTAGTTGGGAAATTTCCTTCCCCTGTGAAAGGTAAGACAAGAATGAGGAGATTATGCTATATCAGGGACTTAGTATTTTTTATGACATTCAATCCTCACAGCAACAAACAAATTAGGTTATGATTCTCACTTCCTGATGAAGAAATGAGGCACATACAAGTCAAGTAAGTTGCCTGAGATAAGAGAGCCTGCCACATATCATTTTGCAAACCAGATCCATAAGATTCCTAAATAGGTCTTATTTCCTGCATGCCCTGATTTTAGCAATGCCTCTGTAAGAGAAAGGCCAGAGCAGCCAAAACCATGGCATCGTTGTGAACCCACTCAACAGCCTTCAGTCAAATCTTCAGGTGCCCAAAAGGCAGTCACAATCCAGAAACCACTGAGCCTCCTTGCCATCCTTCTTTTCCATGACTGGAGATGTAGCTGCTGCAGTGATTTTCTGGGATAGACTCTGCACTGTTGGTGCTTTGACCCTGCCAACCGAGAAAGGGGGCCAGGTTTAAGACGCTACCATTTGGGCAGCAACCAGAAAGGGAGAAGGAAGAAGGGGGAGGGTAATCTATCATTTCAGAGCAATGAGGGAAGTGGTTTATCCACAGACACCATCCTGATTTGTGATGAGAACAGAGCCTCTGGCACGTGTCCGTCAGCCCACAGAAAACAAAGGTTTCCCCATCTCTGCTTCAGTTCAGACTGCTCTCAGACCACGATGGGGTTCAGGGGAAGAGAGGATCTCAGCAGTTCACTGAAGCTTTGAAAATATTTCTCCCCTCCTTCCGCCCTTTACCGTTCTCTATCTCCCCCTTAGAGCAAATCCGTCTTTCTTTTCTGGACTCTCACACACACTTGGAGGCTAATTTGTCCCTCCTTCAGCCTCACCTTCCAACTTTCTAACCTTTTTGCACAATTGTTTTCATTGTGAACGTTCTAAAATGCAAATGCAAATAGGTCTCTCTTCTGCTTAATAACCTGCTCAGCAATCAGGCTCCAAATGAAGGTCAGCGTGACATTTATGATCTGTCCCCGATTCTCATTGCTAGCTCTTCTCCTTGAACGGTGTTCTGTTCCCATCGCTCAGGGCTGCACCACTTTCTCCAAGAACAGGAGGGCTTTGCACTAGCCCTTTTATTACAAGGTCCTTTCCCCACCCTCCAGCACATTCCTAGTCCTTTCTTGTCCTTCTGAGAATGCAGTCTTTCTGTGGCATCTCCTTCACCTCTCCTAGCAGAGTTTCTGCCCTCTTCTCTCCTCCAGACTCTCTATAGGTCCTTTAGTAGAGCACGTGTCCCTTGGTGGAGTCATACAGATTTGTCTGGGTTCTTCACTCCCCACTCCAAGCTTATGAGTCTTGAAGGTCTTAATGTCTAGCACAATGTTGCTGCAATAAAATGGGTGCTTAGTAAATTTTTCTTAATAAGTAAGTGAATTTGAAAGCATTTGGGCTGCTAGATAAAAGATAAAACAGATATATCACTTACTTATGGGATTTCTTGCCCGTCTGCCTACTTGTAGTAATTGCTATATATTTACTATCTAATAGTTGGGAGTAAATACACATTATATCATTTCACCAAACAACACAGCTAAATCAGGTCAGTTTAATGCAATCTATACATGACAAATTTGCAAAATGCCTCTCTCTATAAACCTAATTTGAGACAACCACTGGCATAAACTTAATGAAGGTTGAAAATAAAAAGAACTTCAAAGTGGCCTGGTTTTCCCCATAGGGGAAGTTATGAAATTGCATGCAATAATCGCTATATTCTTCTAAGTGATGAAGTTGAGCATCTTGAGAATTGTAGTAGAAAAAAATTGAGAAAGGCAGAAACACAGTGAGGAAGAATGGGTAATCCTGAGTTTGTGTGGCAAGTTTACACCAGCCGTGGCTATGCTGGTCCACTACTGGCTCCAGAAGCCATGTTATCTTAATGAGACCTTAAATAACATCCTTAACTGTACCTAAATCACATGGTGGCAAGCCTAAGAAAAAAATATACAAGTATTTCCATTCAATTATAATTGCACACACATTAAAATGTATGTCCCCTTCCTAATGCTACCAGTATGACACAATAAAATAGCATCTATTTTTTTTAATTTTTTATTTTTTATAAACATATATTTTTATCCCCAGGGGTACAGGTCTGTGAATCGCCAGGTTTACACACTTCACAGCACTCACCAAAGCACATACCCTCCCCAATGTCCATAATCCCAACCACCTTCTCCCAACCCCCCTCCCCCCAGCAACCCTCAGTTTGTTTTGTGAGATTAAGAGTCACTTATGGTTTGTCTCCCTCCCAATCCCATCTTGTTCCATTGATTCTTCTCCTACCCACTTAAGCCCCTATGTTGCATCACCACTTCCTCATATCAGGGAGATCATATGATAGTGTCTTTCTCCGCTTGACTTATTTCGCTAAGCATGATACGCTCTAGTTCCATCCATGTTGTCGCAAATGGCAAGATTTCATTTCTTTTGATGGCTGCATAGTATTCCACTGTGTATATAAACCACATCTTCTTGATCCATTCATGGACATCTAGGTTCTTTCCATAGTTTGGCTATTGTGAACATTGCTGCTATAAACATTCGGGTGCACGTGCCCCTTTGGATCACTACGTTTGTATCTTTAGGGTAAATACCCAGTAGTGCAATTGCTAGGTCATAGGGTAGCTCTATTTTCAACATTTTGAGGAACCTCCATGCTGTTTTCCAGAGTGGTTGCACCAGCTTGCATTCCCACCAACAGTGTAGAAGGGTTCCCCTTTCTCCACATCCTTGCCAGCATCTGTCCTATCCTGACTTGTTGATTTTAGCCATTCTGACTGGTGTGAGGTGATATCTCATTGTGGTTTTGATTTGTATTTCCCTGATACCGAGTGATATGGAGCACTTTTTCATGTGTCTGTTGGCCATCTGGATGTCTTCTTTGCAGAAATGTCTGTTCATGTCCTCTGCCCATTTCTTGATTGGATTATTTGTTCTTTGGGTGTTGAGTTTGCTAAGTTCTTTATAGATTCTGGACATTAGTCCTTTATCTGATATGTCGTTTGCAAATATCTTCTCCCATTCTGTCAGTTGTCTTTTGATTTTGTTAACTGTTTCCTTTGCTGTGCAAAAGCTTTTGATCTTGATGAAATCCCAGTAGTTCATTTTTGCCCTTGCTTCCCTTGCCTTTGGCGATGTTCCTAGGAAGATGTTGCTGCGGCTGAGGTTGAAGATGTTGCTGCCTGTGTTCTCCTCAAGGATTTTGATGGATTGCTTTCGCACATTGAGGTCCTTCATCCATTTTGAGTCTATTCAAAGAAATGGAACAAATAATTCTAGAATTCATATGGAACCAGAAAAGACCTCGAATAGCCAAAGGGATATTGAAAAAGAAAGCCAAAGTTGGTGGCATCACAATTCTGGACTTCAAGCTCTATTACAAAACTGTCATCATCGAGACAGCATGGTACTGGCACAAAAACAGACACATAGATCAATGGAACAGAATAGAGAGCCCAGAAATAGACCCTCAACTCTATGGTCAACTAATCTTCGACAAAGCAGGAAAGAATGTTCAATGGAAAAAAGACAGCCTCTTCAATAAATGGTGTTGGGAAAATTGGACAGCCACATGCAGAAAAATGAAATTGGACCATTTCCTTACACCACACGTGAAAATAATACCTATTTCTATAAAAAAAAATCCATACTGCATAAGAAATGTAAAATGTAACAACTATGTCAATTTGGGTTTCTCCCTCCTGTATTGTATAGACTATTAAAAATTCCAAAGAAGACCTATAGAAAGTACATGAGAGTTTATTACTCTAACTTGACTCTCTAGGCAACGTATAGACATCGTCCTATTTCTGTAGAGCTACTGGGAAGACAAACAAACAAACAAAAACTCATTTTGAAAAAAAAAATCCCATTAGGCCTCACCTTTACAAAATTGCTCTAACTACCATTTTGTAGTTTAATTCTATCAGTCTCTTCTGGAACTACAAGAGTTGGGATATTGTCAAGAACTGTCCTTTTGCGGATTGCGTTGAAGCCCACCTCGCCAGCCCACACCTCCTCCAGGAGCACCTGTGAGGCTCACTCTGTCATCCCACAGACAGGAAGTGGAAGCATTGAATAAGTACCCTGTGTGATGGTGAAGCCCAGTTTCAAATGCAGGAAGGCTTGGCTTTAAACCAAGCTCTACTCATGACTCCAAGTATGACACCAGCATAGCACGTGTCTCCCAGGTCATCCCACATTCAGCAAACTCATAGGTTTCTGGCTGTGGATGGGGCCTTGTTCCAGAAGAGACACAGCTCTGAGCATGACATGAGGGTCTTGTCCTTCATGGAGACTTTCCTTGGCAGGCAGACTGCATTTGGTACTATCAAGTCTCCTCCTCCATTCCAGGAGGGCGTCTCACCATGCTCAGCCCAACTTCACTCTCAGCCAACCAGGGAGGGCAGAAGGTGCCATATCTGGGCCACTCTGTGCTGCCACCTGAGATGGGATGCTCAGAAAGACTGGAGAACAGAGTAATGACAGCAAATGGAAATGGGATGTGATGGGGCTCCTGATCCACCCGGGATGCTGTCCTCATCAGTGGCATGTTCTTATGAAGGAAGGACAAAATCCAAAGGAAACATCCTTTGCCCAGGACTATTCTAGAAAACGTGGCATATCAATTCCACCTGTACAAACTGCCAACATTTTTGAGCTCCTTCAAGGCCATCCAAGCCCAGTAGCACCTCTTCTTGGAAACCCTCCTAGATGTGCAAGCCATGCAGTGGCTGCACATCTATCTTCTCTGATCCTGAAATACTTTGTCCCATGACTGCCCAGAATCAAGTTAGTTGGATATATAGCACCTGTGTGTTTCTCGGACACACTCCTATCCAAGCCTATCCTAGAATATGACTGTTTACTACCACAGCTCTGACTGCCATGTTACCTCCTTCCAGAGCTCCAGACTGTCACAGGTATGGAGAATAAGGTAGGGCCCTGAGCAGCAATTCTGTCCAATTCTTACCAGTTCAGGGAGTGGTGTGTGAAGCTGGAGGGCCTTGTTTCTCCACTGTTAACATATTTTATGGCTTGTGCATGTCTGTCATCCTACCCTCCAAGACCCAGGTGGTGGGAAATGGCCACCTCCCTTCCTTCAGTGGTCACAAGGTATAGATAGCCTGGTTGGATACTCTGAAATCTTTATACCCCACATTCAATGTTCAGAGCCTTTGTGAAGGGAAAAAAGGACAAATTCACTGGCTCTCTGAGTGACCATTTTCTTCTTTTTGCCACTGGCCATTTTCTCTCCCCTCTTCTTTGCGATTCCAGCAAAGAATCTTTCCCAGTGAGTCCACTGGCTCCCAGGGACTTTCTTATCATTTCATCCCTTCTCTGGGAGGGACAACTTGCTGCCTTGTCAGACTGTATACATTAGATCTCTTAGAGTAAAGGCAAAACTCCCCCAGGGTCATCAAGGCTCCATGAGACCTTGGGCATCTTCTGTCTTCTGACCTCAGCTCCTGCTACACTCCCTGGATCACTCCACTCTGGCAGAACCAGACTTCATGCTGAACTTGAACACATCAGACACACCCTCCCCTCTGTGAACTTTCACTTGCTGTTTGCTTTTGGTGAAGAGTTCGAGTTCTTCCTCTAGGGTCTTCTCCCAAATGTCCTATTCTCAAGAAGACCTTTGCTGACCACCTGATTTAAAATTGAGCCCCTCCTGCTCAGACTCCAGTGATCTCCCTTTCTTGCTTTAGTTTTCCCCACTAAAAGTATCACCATTAGGGGCGTCTGTTGGTTAAATGTTGGCCTTCAGGGCAGGTCATGATCCCAGGGTGCTAGGATCAAGTCCCACCTCAGGCTCACTGCCTGGTAGAGAACCTGCTTCTCCCTCTGCCTCTTCCCCTGATTTCTGTCTCTCTCTCTCTCTCTCTCTCTCTCTGCCAAATAAAAAATAAAAATCTTTAAAAATATATCATTATTAAACATTTCACTTTTGCTTTTTAAATCTGTGTCCCTGACTAGAAGGGAAGCTTCATGAGCACAGATATTTCTCGGTCCACTGCTATACCACTGTCTGGCTTATGGTAGATACTCAACAGAGGCTTGTTGGATGGATGGATGGATGGATGGATGGATGGATGGATAAATATAGCTGTTTATTCCTACTCTCAACTAACATAATGAAAGTAGTACAGAACATCTGAAATTTGTCCATGATTGATTGCCATTGTCATGTCAATCATCTCAGATGTCTATCAGCTTGTAAATTTCATTTCTGCTCCAAAATTCCAGCCCACTTGAAAACCTTTGTCCAGGTTTGCTTCTTTCACTTATTCCTCAAACTCCCTGTCTACTCCCTTTTCCAGGATATCCAGAGTTCCTCTAACAGTGGATGCTCTTTAAACAAGAAGATCACAGCAGTCTGCATTTTACGTAAACACCCCGTTCCTATTAAACCAGTCCAAGGACTAAACTACTCACTACCAAAACACCCATTAAGAGTGTGGTCTTCTTCAAATGGGTTTTATAATCAGTGGCAGTCTTCTGGGGCATGGGGTGGTGGGGAGTTAGAGTGCCAAGGTTTCAGCAGAGAAGCTGCCCACTACATTTGGTTTCAGAAAGGTTAAAAGCAATCCCCTTCCCAAACACAATGGATACCAAAAGCATGAGAATGGACGTAAGTCAAACACAAAAGTAATAGTAGGTCCTATAAAATGTGACGTGTTTTCAGACTTTTAAGGTCAATTTCAACCTCTATACGACTGATTATTTCATCTTGAGCATTGAGCCTGTCACTGTGACTGCTGCCACCTGGAGCATAGTAAAATCTAGATATTGGCGTTCCCCAGTATAAATAGTAGAAATAATAGTTCAAAACTTCATAAATTAGTCATGATTTTATCACAGAAACTCCAACTATGTGCATTAGTTATTATATATTTGGTAATCATTATTTATTATTTTATTACCTAGCTTGTATTATTTTTATTCAGTATTGTGTTGGCTTATTATTATATATAATAAAAATATATATTATATATAACACATAATATATATAATATAATATAGTATATATTATTATATCTATCATTTACTACTATGTTATTATTTTATAATCAAAGGATAACTAATCATACCAGCCAACACCTATGTGTCATTTGTTGTTCAGACAGTTGTATCTATTAACTTATTCTATTCAGTCCTCTCCACAACCTTATCACTGTTTTGCAGATAAGGGAAACTAAGTTTCAGGTTAAGTGATTTGCCTTAAGGACTCACAGCTCCTAAGTGACAGAGCTGGGTTGCAATGCCAGGTAGTGGGGCTCAACTGTCCATGTTCTTGATGACCATCATACTCAAAAAATAGTAGTAAATGCATGTAAGCATCAATTAATTATTCAGTAGGTATTACTTTTTGCTTAAGAATCCTTAAGAAAATTTTCACTTAGAGAAACCATTTTATAAAATGAAACAATATCCAAGAAGTTCTCCTGTTCCTATTCAACGTTATCTGTAATCGATCTCTCTTTAATAGCACTTGGATGATTTCATCTTCCTAGCTTAATTTCTTTGCATTTTTCAGAGAACACTTTGACTCTAGCTAAGGCAATCTCCCACCAAATTACTCTATCTTCTTCCCTAATAATGATGATGATGTGTATTATTCTAATAAAGCAAACATTTATTGAATCACACAGCTATTTGGTGAATCCCTTTATTAATGGTCAACCAGAGCCCAAGGAGGGAGATGCAGCCTCTTTACAGTTTATGGACGGTCGGAATCTGAGGCTTTTAGAGTTCAGAACAACTTGCCTGAGATCATCTGGCTCAGAAGTGGCAGAACTATGAGCTAATATTTGAACCCATCCTCTCTCTTGACTCAGAGGGGCAAGGCTCTCACCCTTACACCACATGAGAATCACCCACATGGATTTCAGAAAGGCAAATGCCAGGTGCAGAGCGGGGTTGTGCAAGAGAGACATGGCACTGGTTCTGCTCACAGCCTCTCTGGCTCCTGACCCCTCTGTGACTTGAAATGAGGCTCAGGCTTCTCTGGAATTCACTGTGCTCTGTGGTTAATGAGGCCAACAGCCTATGAGTTCCAATGTCTATCCCAAGCCCTCGTTTGCATCTCCCCTTCTGGGTTTTTCTTGACGTCAGCTCCCACTCTCTAGACCTCCCTCCCAACTCACTCAGAACACCTTCAGCCATGGACTTTCCTTGACTCCAACTTCCCACCGTCCTTCTCCAACACACTGACACTGAACATGTTTCCTTACCCTGCATTCCACCAATGCATAAAGGGCGCAGGAGAAAAGCTCCATTATTTTGCAATGATTCGAATACGGCTTCCTGATTTTCTTCAGTTCTTTTCATCCGTGTGTCTTTTCTTCCAAACTTATTAGTAAATTCTTCCATGAGTGAAACACAGCCTTTTCCTTATTATAACCCCAGAAGTCGCAACGAAGGTATCAATCAATATAATTGCATATTGATAAGGAAGGACTCCTGCCTACTCTTCATTTTTTCTCCTGCATTGAGCTGAGTTATATCCCAGTTTCCATCAAAGAAGAGCCAACACACTAATGTTTGTTAAAATGTACTGATTTCTAAAAGCATGCTGGGAAAATGATGCCAACTATCAATTTCTGTTCCTCAAAGGTTTCTAGACAGGTTTCCAAACTCTGTATCTGAGATTCCAAATATTTTCAAGGATTTGCCTTGCCAGGTGGAAGGTCTGGACCTGAAACACATCTGTGAATTTGTTTCTTAGTGCTGTCCCTTTCAAGGTCAAAGTGAATACAGGGCTGAGGCTGGGCGTGGAGGTAGGGGAGGGGGATGGGAAAAAAAGAAGAACATGTCCTCAACATTCAGATTTGAGATACATTATGTGCAGCAAGATCTGGGAGGTAGCGACTCCCTGCCAGCTGGGATTTGGGATTCCAGAGGAAACAGCTGTTTAGAGATTATAGGAACAAAGGAAGTTTGAGTCCGGAAGGAGTGCAGGAAGTCGCTTTAGTTCCTCTGAGTGTCTGTTGTTAGTGCTCTTCATACCAGGCCTGTGAGGCCTTCACTCGATGTTCCCAGAGACAAATTAATGTGAAGACAAAAACAAAAAAATAAAACAACGAACACATTCTTATTGGGTTCGTCCTTTGGCTCGGTTTAAACGAGGGCTTACTGATTTTGCAAGCTCAACTCCTAAGGCTTCCACCTCATGGAATTATGCCTCCCCACCCCCATCCTGATAGCAGGCCATGAAGTGTTTTCAAAAGAGCTCCCCACTGTGGGAATGAATTTTTGTTCATGAAAGATCCTGCGTTTTAAACTCTCTGCCTCCCACATACTGCTTGAGATTTCTCCTACACAAATGTCTCTCCCTTCCTTGTGCTTGCCTTCTCACCCTCTTTCTTAATATAATAAAGAATTCTTTTAAAATATCAAGTAATTAAAGCTCTTCATGGGTGAACTCACCCATTGAGAGGAATCCTCTATGTATGAAAAGGTGTCTCCATAATATTCTAAATCTGTTTGAAAAAAAGCACACCCACAACATATTATTTTTCTCATTTTTGGCAGTAAGAGAACTAATTTTGTTCCAACACAATATGCATGCATTTTCTTTTCCCTTAGTGGCTTTATATATCCCAGCTACATTTGGGGAGAAATTTCCATTGACCAGAACAAGTCAGAGCAAGATTAAATAGCTACTTACGTTTAAATGTATTTATTATATTCAATTGTAATTTGGTTTCCCCGATAAACAGAGTGAGAAATCAGAACTAGGGGAAGTGAGAGGAGACAATGATAGGAAACAGAAGGAGGTATCTTTCTTTTTTCTTTTTCTTTTCTTTCTATCTTTCCTTTTTTTTTTTTTTTTTTTTTTTTTATTGTCTCCCTGTTACTTGGAGGGAGGAAAAAAAAAACCAAGCTAGACAACACACTCAAGTCCATGTCTGCTAATCGGACTGTGATGTGTTTGACTTTAATTTGTGCAACCAGCCCCCTCTCAGGACTTGTGCAAATGCCATGTCCTTTTAACATCAGCAGCCACTGGCCTCATTCTCATCCTCTGAAACATGCTCTCTGGAACAATCTCATGACCGGCCAGAACAGGGATACAGCCCTGAATTCAGAAAAAGCAAATTGTGCTTGGGTCAGAATACCTGGGTAATTTTACTTTCAGGGAGGTGCTTTTTTTTTTTTTTCTTTTAAGTGTACCAGAATTCATTGTTTATGTACCACACCCAGTGCTCCATGCAATACGTGCCCTCCTTAATACCCATCACCAGGCTCATCCAACTTCCCACCCCCCTGCCCCTTCAAAACCCTCAGATTGTTTCTCAAAGTCCACAGACTTTCATAGTTCGTTTCCTCCTCCAATTTCCCTCAACTCCCTTCTCCTCTCCATCTCCCCATGTCCTCCGTGTTATTCCTTATACTCCACAAATAAGTGAAACCATATGATAATTGACTCTCTCTGCTTGACTTATTTCACTCAGCATAATCTCTTCCAGTCCCGTCCCTGTTGCTAAAAAGTTGGGTATTCATCCTTTCTGATGGAGGCATAATACTACATAGTATATGTGGACCACATCTTCTTCACCTTCTGGGGTAGGGGTTTCCATGTAATTGGAGGTTCTGTTTGAGAAACAACTGAGGAGAAAAGCAACAGACTGGATCAAATGTTCCCATTACAGGAGTGAGTGAATACCAGTCTCCTGGGCAACTTGGGAATGGTGACAAGACCCATTCTTGCACTACCCTCACTGCAAAGAAAGCCAGGCAGCTAATCAAATTAGTTCCTCAACTACCATCTTGAGAATGATGAATGCAGGACATTTGGTTTGGAGCTGTCCATGACAGAGCCCCAGAACAGAAGTTCCTATTGGCTTCCCAGCACTGATCAGAAGTCAAGAACACACTTTGGGGCACCTGGGTGGCTCAGTGGGTTAAAGCCTCTGCCTTCGGCTCAGGTCATGATCCCAGGGTCCTGGGATGGAGCCCCACATTGGGCTCTCTACTCAGCAGGGAGCCTGCTTCCTCCTCCATCCGTCTCTCTCTGCCTGCCTCTCTGCCTGCTTGTGATCTCTGTCTGTCAAATAAATTAAAAAAAAAAAAAATTCTTTAAATAAAAAAAAAAAGAACACACACATTCAGAAAGCTATCTCATTTCTCACAGGTGGATTTGACTCTAGTCCCCTCTTCTATTAAGTGTCATTTCTTTTAGAGGCAAGGCTGACCATATTAGCTAATGACTGTTAACTCTGTTGTTGCCGCAAGGTCAACAAGCAGATGTGCTTCCTGACCTGTCTTTGCATGAAAACCAAAATGATAATAATGATAATAATAAATGCAGAACTCTAGATGCCGTGTGGTCCAACCGCGACATCACACAGAGAAAGAAACAGAGCCATGGAAAATTGAGTGTCTGGTCAGGCTCTCAGCCCTGGGTGGCAGTGCCAGGCAGGACCCACATGACCCAGGAGCCTTTGCTATGGCTCAGGTGCCTTTCTCGATCAATTTTATGCATGTAGGTTCTCTAGATGAGACCTTTCTCGATCAATTTTATGCATGTAGGTTCTCCTAGATGAGACCAAATCTAACACCGTGAGCCAGGGAGACAGATGAAGGTGGGCAGGAGAGAGTAGACGGAAAAGGGAAGAGAGTCAGGAGAGCTGCCGGGAGACCTGTGTAAGACAGCCTAAGCAGAAGGATGAGAGAGAGAAATATTTACACTTAGGTTATCTACTCTTTTTGTACAAAACTACATTTTCAGGTTTTCTTTTTTTTTTCCCCCGTTTTCTTGGATAGCAATAATAAGTTGTGTCAAGATGACTATTCAAAGGATAATGTGATTTCAATGAAAAAAGTGGGAGAATAAACTATTATTTGGACAGTCATTTGATCAGGTTGTCTTTCCTTGTCACATTTTAAATGATTTATAAAGTTATATGTGGGTGTCTATTGAAGGTTACTTAACATATTTTAAAGCCCTTTCTTTCTTATTCCTTCCCATCTCCAGTACATCACAATTTGTGGGATTTTGTTTTTCCACTTTCAGCTTGGTTTCGATCTACTCATAGACCTGTCAAGCTAATTTAAAGATCCAGTGTTATTTGCTCTGGACATTAGCCATCTTAAAAAATTTGTTTTCTTTTTTTCTTTCTTTTTTCTTTTTAAATTTTGGGTCAAGTAGCCCATGCCATGTGTCATTGCACTTAACTCTGTATTCCTTAAAATACTTTCCTTGGAGCATTAGACCAGTAAAGGTAATCTCAGATAAAGAGATACATAGTTTAAACAAAGTGGAGAAACAAGAACAAGTACACCTTCCACTGAGAAATTGCACGCTATTTTGCATATTCAAGGTTCTGGGAATTTCTACATTAAGTACAACTCTTTGACTACATTTCCTTCAGTTTCAGTCCAACTTATTGTTGCCAGGATCTCCTTTTCCCCCTAAAATGTACTAACATTCTTTGGGATCCATGCTCCACAAGAAGCATGTTGGGAAATTTTGGTTTAGCTAATATATACACAAATTCAGTTGTATAACTATGATCCACTGCTCTACTCCAAACGAGCAAAAATAATACGGGGGGCATCTGGGTGGCTCAGTCAGTTAAGCACCTGCCTTCAGCTCAGTCATGATCCCGGGATCCTGGGATCAAGTCCTGTGTTGGGCTTCCTGCGTCGGGGTGTCTGCTTCTCCCTCTGCTGCTCCCCCTGCTTATGTTAACTCTCAAACTCTCTCTCCCCCAACTTCTGTCAGACAAATAAATAAGTTTTTTAAGAAAATAATGTGAAAAATAAACACACTACGGGCCAGTGTTCTGAACAACAACATGCCTTTTTTGACTATATGAACACGAGAAAATTCTAGCTTTAAACCTAGGTTCTTAGAAAACTTTGCCTTAAAAACAATTTGGAGCAGAGTGAAACTGACATAATTTAGTGACAGTTCTCAACACCCATCACATGTACCTCTGCAGCTCCTAACACGTGCTTTGTAATCATAATCCCAGAACACTCCTGGACTCACGCAAGTTCTGCTACAGTGGATTTCAAATAGCTGCTGGAAGAGTCATTTATAATCACTGTACCTGGAGTTCGGTATCTGGGATCCTTGTACTGATTAGACAGGTCAAGTAACAAGGTTGTGTCTATGAGCTAGGCACAGTAAGGTCTTGGAACGGCAAGGGGATTGTTTCTCTTTTATCTTTTATTAAAGGGGATCAGGTGTTTGCCCATATGAATTACACTCCAAGCAATGTGCAGTTCTATTCTGGAATATGCCCATAAACTAGAAATATGTCTGTTTAAATAAACATAAAATCATAAATATCCTACAGCCAAATAAGACAGTGGCATTTAGGAGAAAAGGCGGGCAAAATCCACTTACTTTTTCCTCTTCCTGAATGAATGACTCAACTTTGAGACTATGGAGATTTTCCCAAGAACAAAGAACCAATAATCTCAAGATGCTGATGTTTATTTATCACTCGGTACAGTTTCTAATTTGCATCCTGTGAAAAAGCACGTGAAAGAGGGGTTTTGTTTTCTTTTTCAAAAGCCTCTAAATATTGTCCCTGAAGTGACACCATTTTATTAACGAACTCGGGCCAGCATCCTTGCTTGGAATAATGCATATTCTTTACTTCGAAGTGTTCAGTTGTACTCCCGGTTTCTCCAAGTAGGATTGCAAGGGAATTATGAGTTGCACCAGCCTTGCTGTTCTTGTATCTACTTATTTTGAAACCTTTCATTTGTAGCGACAGCTGCAAGGTGTCCCTTCAAGGATTTTGCTTTTTTGATTTATACTTTTATACACTCAAATCTCAATTGAGATATCCGAGCTTCATTCCATTTTCTGACCTTACGCTATCAAGCCGGAGTGACCCCCAATCTCTTAGGACTGGGCTACATTCCAAACCAGGTTACGGAAGGACAAGGGCAGAGAATCAAAGCCACACATCACCCCAGCCCCAAGGAGACACTTCACGTAAAGCCGAGTGAAGGCCAGCCAATCCGCAGACCTGATCTATTGGCCCACGTGAGAATTCTCTCTTCTCCACCCTTTGAACTTTTGACATTATTTTTGAGTGTGTGTGAGTCCTGTTTATACGAAATACAAAAGCCAGACAGATGCTCAGTTTGGCATGGAAATTGGCTTCATGGAAATAAATGTTCTTTCTTTTTCCTATTTTTTTTTTTCCTGGTGAGAAAAAAAAATGCGCACTGCTGACAGGCACTGTAGCTGCGGACATATGAGTGAATATTCCCTGCATCTGTTTCTGGTTATTGTTCTCCTCATGACACACCTGTCATCGTGCCCACGCAGTGAGGCGTGTCAGATAATAAAAACCCCTCCGAGCCCGGCCAAATGGACGCGGTAGTCAATAAGGCGGTGTGCTAATGTACCTGGGAATCAACTGAGCACTCGAGGGCACCCCCCCACCCCCACCTCAAGCCCCTATTTGGGGAGGATTGTTTTCACTTAGAAAGATGCTATCTTGGGATGGAGAGGAAAATGGACTGGACTGGCATTCCAACAAGAAAGACTTTTCCAAGTCTCCCTTCCCTCAGAACACCTGGCCTGATTTTTCAGGGGAGAAAATACTAACCTGGATAAATACAGATTTTAAAATACTATTCCCATTGGTCAAAGAATGTCACTTTCGACAATTGACAATATATCTTTCTTTGTTACTGAGTGTGCAAGTAGCTGTTTAGCACTGAGTACCATGCCTGGGTATGGTAAGCATTCAATACACAAAATTTTTGTTGTCATCTCTCTAAGGTTAATAATCCCCCCAGTGACATAAACATATCATTATATCCTCGGTTCACACTTGCTCGTGGGGACCAAGTGACTTGCCTCACCCCCATCACACGTCCAGTACATGGAAGGATTGGCACCTCTCCCCTTCTAATGGGAACCAGCAGTGGCATCTTTGCCCTATGGAGGGCCAGGGAGGAGCACAAATCTTTGTATTGTAAACCAGATTCACGGGAGGTTTATGGCAGGCTAATAAGCCACTAAATGACCCCTACCAGTTGTTTAAATAACAACTTAAGTTTTGGTCCAGGCTATTTCTAAACCCCAATTTATGTCCTATTGGAGAGCTACCCTCCTCAGTGAATGAGACCAAGATTGAGAACAAAGGAAAATAGCATCCTCTCTCTTTTCAATAGTGCCTTGTAAATGTTGTAAGTGTCAGATGAATTGTTCTATTTATAAGGTCTTTGTTTTTCCTTACTGTAAACTCTTAAGGACACTCCATTGCCCAGCACAATTCAATATGACTGGAGCTCACAGGGGTCTTGATCTCTGTACACGGTACACCACAGGAGTGATTTATAAACCACAATCCCAGAGCATCCCAGGACCGGGAGTGAATTGTGGCTTCTAAGTGAACACAAGTGCTATGAATTCCAATGTTAGACCAGCACAAGCAATGTCCCTAAACTCATTTCCTGCAAGTGAGAATGGGGATGTGGTTGGAGGGGATTCGGGAGAATGGCAAACCCCATAAGGAATGAGGTTGGTACCCAATTAGCTTCTTTTCATATTATGGGTTTAGGGAGGCCAAGTAATCCCAAGATGGCTCCAGTCATTTTCACGTTGGCAAAGAGGAACAATATCTCTTTTTAATAGTGTGAGGTCGGAGGGAAAAAGGGCAGAGGGAGGAAAGGGGAAAGCAAACCCAAGGAGGATTGTGAATGCACATAGTAATTCCCTGGACATGATCATTTTTGCAACCAAAAAAAAAAGATTAAAAAATTAATAACTTGAATGTGTGATCAATAAAAATAATTACCATCAGGCAGCACATGTTTCATAAAGCACTCCATGGCCTGAGAGTAATTTCTGACATAGATACAGGAGCAGAGCACTTGAAATGCACAATTACTAAAAATCCTCTTTTTTCAAACAAGTCTTTCCTGTTCCAATCTCAGTGTGTGTGTGTGTGTGTGTGTGTGTGTGTGTGTGTGTGTTTTCTTCCTGTCTTCTATGCTCAACCGTTTGGTCTAAAGACAGTCAGGGAGCTAAATATATATTAATTAGAACTCTTGGGGCTGGCATCACTGAGATACAATTATACCAAACGGATGCCATTCCGGGCTCTGATAGCTTCATTTAAATTCCTGAATAAAACATGAAATATCTTTAATGAGAAATGAATATAGCTGTCAGGAGGGAGTAGTTCTGATATTGTTACTAGTTGAGATCGAGAAGATGAAGATGTAATGTGAATACCTTCCATTTTATATAAAAATGATGGTTGTTAGAAAAGACATATCCCTCTTCTGAGACATCATGTGTGCAACAAAGTCGAAAAATTACAGAGCCTAACAGCACCACCTCCTCCCGAGGAAGCACAGCGTCAGAGCTTCTGGGGACTCGCACACACATACACTAGCTCTGTCTGCTACCAGGAGAAAGGATCACCTCCAAAAGCACCGGCCGAAGCCAACACATGTCACCCCGTAAAGCAAATCACCGTGTCCTTCCAAGAAAGAGTTGAGTATGATTTCATAGCCACAAACCTATTTTGTGGAGAGCGAGAGAGATGGAGACATGGGGACTTATCTGCAATCTCCATCCTGCTCAGACGTGGAGGGAAATGGATTCATAAAATCACTAAAATCACACTGTCAAGGAGATGAGCTGCACGTGGCTTCTGGCTCTGCTGGGTCCTCTTTGATCACAGGCCCTGGGAAGTCTGAGCCTGAGCCCCAGGCTCCAGAGAAAGCCTCTTCACCTGTTGGGCTGTGGCTAGAATCTTCTTCTCTTCTTTCCAGGGGTTTCCCTTTATTCATCATGTCTTTCATAATTAAACTAGCAGTGGCTATGTTCAGGCTGCTCCTGTCTTAATCTCTGGTGACCTTCAAGCACGTTAGAAATGATACCAACAATAACCAGCATTTGCTATGTCTGCCATTGAAGGGCCAGGTCCTCAGCCCGGAGACTGGGAGGCAAAGAGAAGCAGAATTTGCAGGCACGAGGATTTATTTTTTCCCCATATCTTCCATCAGAGTGGTGAGCTGTTCTTAAAAACAGACAAGATACCACTCAGTTCCCTTTGTTCTAAGAGAAGAGATATGACTCCTGCTTTATAAGTAGATGGGGAGGTCAGGTGACCAACTGGGGTTGGTCAGTTAATAAAGATCTTGGGTTCATGTTGGCTCCCAACCCTGTAGTCCATCTTACCCCATAGGAGTGGAGTCTCAGATGCTGCTTTTCTAACCAAACTCCTAGATGAGCCTGATGGTGTCAGTCTGAACTATACTTTGAAAGCAATAAGCTCACCATCAGAGTTCTCCAGATTCTTCCACGCCTCCATGTCTTCCTTTGCATTGCTCTCTCTGCCAAGACTGACCTGTTAGCCATCTGTCCAGGCATTGCTGTGTTCTGTGCAATCTTTTCTGAACAATTCTTCTTCTCTCTTGGGCTCTCAAAGACTTAAGGACATCTTTCTTGCTAGGCACATATAATTTTTTTGTTATTGTACTTACTAATTTGTCCATTGCTGCCAGATCCACTAGAAGGAAATCTCTTAGACAAAAGAGATAATGCATCTTATATGTCTAACCCAATGCTTGACACATAGTAAGAGCTCAAATAAATACTGGACATAATATTTGACCAGATAACAGATAGACTGGATGGATGGATAGATAGATAGAGAGAGAGAGAGAGAGAGAGAGATAGTTAGATAGATAGACAGACAAACAGACTGGATGGATGGATGAATGGATGGTTGGATGGATGGAGGATAGTTGGATTGATAGATGATGATTGATGGATGGATGGATGGATTGATAGATGATAAATAGACTGGATGGATGGATGGATGGATGGATAGATGATAGATAGATAGATAAATAGATAGATGATATAATGGATGGCTTGGTTGATGGATAGATAGATGATAGTTGGATAGATAGACAAATGGACTGGATGGATGGACAGATGGATGGATAGATGGATGGATGGATGGATGGATGGTTGGATGGATGGATAGATGATAGATAGATAGATGATATAATAGATAGATAGATAGATAGATAGATAGATAGATTATGGAGATAGGTAACATAACCTGTCAAGTTTTTCTAGATTTATACTTTCCTGAGTAAAATAAAAATAAACAAAGAGGTTTGTTTTGCCTTGATTGCATGAAGTCAAGAAATCTGGATAAGTAAGAAAATGCATCTAATTTTGTTGCTGGGTATTTTTTGTTTGTTTATTTCCTTCCACAAGACCCAATCACAATTTGACTAATATGTTTTTATTTTCCACTAGTGACTTTTATTTTCCAAGGTTGTTTGCATCAACCATTTCTTTCGATCTTGTCTTTTTGTTTTGCAGACTATTCTATAGTTGTCTTTGGTTCAGGAATGGATCAATAATAGCTGTGACAGGGTTGGTTAACTTTTACTGAAATGCACAAGAACCGTTAAGAGCATTTCTTATGTGTTAACTCAATCCATCCTTATATCCACCCTATGCAAACAATGACCATACCCCATGGAAGATACCAAGATATTTGTGTTCTTTGCCCAAAGCCCTGAGATCATTGTACATGGATAATGACCTATTCTTTATCTCTACAAAGATCAAAGCAAGGATATGAATGATGAAATGGCATAATGAGAGAGAGACTGTACAGAGAATTTCTCACTTCCTATCATAGTGAGGCTAGATACCCAAATGGAAGAGACTTCGTTTGAAATAGCTTAATATAAAGTAACAAAGAAAAGATCTTCACTAATGATTCATGCCTGAATTTTAAGCATTTGTGAACCTGGTCAAGAGATATGGGAAGTTTGCTCCTCATCTTGCTTTGGGACCCCATGTGTTCATCTCTCTTGTGTCTGCAGGATGGGCATGTAGTTTAGCTGTGTGGTTCCAGAGGAATGTGTCCTTGCTTTACCACCAGTTCACTTTAGCCTTGATGTCCGAGACTCACTCTGCTCCATCCCCACAGGCCTTCCTCTCTCATGGCTCTCTTTCCTACATAGCCTCCTTCATTAGGCAGACACAGGGGTGGATAAGTGTGTAAGCGAAGAACAAGGGGTCCCTGGGCACTTGAGGACCCCCATTAATCACAACCTCTCCTACTGGTAGTCCTGTTTAATCCAATATGGTTGCAAGACCTTGTTGCCCTGTTACCCATTTACCAACTGGGGCAGGGGCCCCTGATTCTGGCCTCGTGTATCTAGGCCTTACTAATGCTATTGCCTAAGTGGGAGCAGGAATGGTACAGAGAGACCCACTGTTCACTGCCTCTAATCCTTCTGCTGCAAATCTGCGTGAGCCCCTTCCCTGAGGAAGCCGGACTCCTCTATATTTATTCCTGGGGCTTTTTACGAATAGTCTGAAATAGTGCATCAGAGAATCTCAACTTGGGAATTGGTGGAGCCACAGAATGGCTTCACCAATCCATCAGGGCATTCTGCCCCCTGAGCTGGACATGGTCTCAGGACCCTCTTCAAAATATTGTGTCTGGCAACTTCTCCAGGGTTGGAGTTGACACGTCTCTGCAAAGCCTGTCCTTCACCTTTGGCTCCCAGGCTTGCTCTCAGAGCCTGCCCACCTGACACAGAGGATCCCTCACTGCTGGGACACCTGTAACTGTGACCAACTTTAACCACAATGCCGACCCAAACCACCACGGTTTCCTTTCCACACTCGTCTTCTCAAGCCAGGTTAGGGTCCTTTTACCCACCCAAGCCTGAAGTCCTCCTTTTCACCTTTCTTCCTCATCGCTGAGGACCCTGCATGACTTTCCAGCCAATCTACCCAATTTCGGCCAAGTAGCTAAAATAGCTAAATAAATAATGACACACCCAAGGAAGACGCTTCTGCCATGTGTGCTCTTAACCAGATTCAGCATTAGAACAATTGCCGGTCGTGTAAAAGTCTAATAATGACAATAACTAGCGTTTAGTGCACGCATCTTCTATGTACAGCTGCGCAAGGATTACCCCTCTGGACACTGAAAAAATGAAAAGTAATTTACCACATGACCCCGCTTACTTCTGTGGATTTAGCCCTTGAACCATATTTTCCAGTTATTCTGAGATAAATAGACTCTTGCATGCTTACATGTGTCCTATAAGGTGCTATTTTATAATTTTTTAAAATATTTTAAGATATTTATTTATTTATTTATTTTAGATATTTATTTATTTAATTTATTTTTATTTATTTATTTGAGAGGGTACATGAGTTCGGAGGAGAGGACAGAGGGAGAGCTGAGCAGGGAGCCTGATGCGGGGCTCGATTCCAGGACCCTGGGATCATGACCAGAACCAAAGGCAGAGACTTAACTGACGGAGCCATCCAGGCACCCCATGCCCTATGAGGTGTTATTTTACAGATGGGCAAACCGAGGTTTGGAATGGGAAGTAAGATTGTACAGCAAGAATGCGGCAGGACTGGAGATCAAAGCCTAACTACTACCTGAACCATTGCTCTTAGCTTTTAAATTGTACTAAGAAAAAAGAAAATCTTTCCACATTTCTCCATTTCCTAAATGCCAGGAAAGAACATCTTCAAAGCAGAAAGTCTTTGAAGGACTGGAGTTGTACATAATGGCTGTCTACGAAGACTTCCTTTATCCCAGCACACTGGGGCCCTGGGGACGGTTCTAGCTCTCTCTAAACAGTGGTCTAGACAGAAAATGGGAATCATAAATGCTCCCCAGTAGCAAACACATAACCTCAAGATAGAAGTGTGGTCTGGGGCACTGATTGCAGACATCCCCTATTTGGGGTATAAGACCCTGAGGGCACAGGGGTTTTTGCGGGAAACTGTTCCTCATCCTGAAGGCTTTTTAAATTTTATTTATTTATTTATTTATTTTTCAATTTCCTCCTCCCCTGCAGAAGCAAAATGGGTGGTGATGGTGTTGGACTCAGGGGTCGTGAGGTGGAGATAGGACTGGGACTTCAGGAGATAAGTAAGGCGCCTGCTTTGGACACAACATGTGAGAGATTTCCAAACAAAACAAAACAAAACCAACAAACAGAAACTCAGGAAGCAAGATAAGTCATAATTTAATGCAGTCGTTTAAAAAAATCAAAATTAAAGCAGAAACACATGATGAGCAAACTTTCAAAATTTTAAATAAGTACAGTATCAGTGTCCTGATTGTTCCTCTTGCCTTAGGATTCAGAATGGCTCAGCACGGCAGTAAGCTCAGAGGAAATCAGGGAAGGGAATTTAAGTTGGGGGGCTTATAAAATCTTTACCAACCGTTGCTTTCTGAGTCAGGCGCAACCAGAAACATTGTTTCACTTTTACTAAGATAAGGCAGAAAACTGAAGTTATTCCAGTGCTTTTTTGTGTTGCATTTGTTGGCTGGGTTTTTTGTTTTTGTTGTTGTTGTTGTTGTTTCTTTTTGGTTTTTGTTCTCTTCGAGAACGGGACTCAGTGGGTATAAGGAAGAAGCAATTGGTCTTTCTTCCAGAAGCCCTGGCATAGCCCCAGACCTCAAGTCCTGAGCAGAATCTAAAGTCCTTCTAGTTATCACTCCTCAGTGAGTAAAACGGTCTGGTTCCTTCTGAGTAATAAAATAATCCAGCCCAGGGCCACACCAAATTTCCAAGCTCTTAGTCAGTGGAAAACCTCTCTCCTCTCCAGCTCAGGATTCAATCCATAGACCAAAAAACCTGTGTAGAAAAGGAAGCAAGAGGGGCGCCTGGGTGGCTCAGTCAGTTAAGCAGCCAACTTCTGATTTGGGCTCAGGTCAAGACCTCAGAGTCATAGGATCGAGCCCCATGTCAGGCTAGGCTCCTTGTGCAGCAGGGAGTCTGGGATTCTCTCTCTCTTCCCTTCTCTCTCTCTCTCTCTCTTAAATAAATAAATGTTTCCCTCAGCAACTCACTCCA
The DNA here is from genome assembly GCF_011764305.1 of Mustela putorius furo. Taxonomy (NCBI): domain Eukaryota; kingdom Metazoa; phylum Chordata; class Mammalia; order Carnivora; family Mustelidae; genus Mustela; species Mustela putorius. The sequence continues at coordinate 876,236 of NW_025422115.1, read as the reverse complement.
CCAATTGTTCTTTGCTGCTTAGGACCCCACTAAGAGTAGAACATGGTGGGCAGAAAAGGTGAAGCCTAGGAAGAGACTTCTGTGGTGGTGACTTTTAAATTAGGCATGGATAGTTTCTGGGTGTGGCAGAATCCATAACCTGAAATTTTCCTCATGGAAAAACCTGCCTTGGGGTGAGAGTCTTTAGATTTACTTTACCTCAGTGTTCCTCACACTCGAGCAGCCGTTACGAACACCTCCCCCCTGTGTCACAGTGAGGCTTGCTGGTCCCCTCAGCCTGGACTTTGGGACTCAGCAGGTCTGGGACAGGGCCAGGACGCTCTAAGGGTAGTAAATGAGGAAGCTATGCCACCATTTTGCCCTCAAGAAATTACAATTTATAGCCTGTGGAAGAAGGTTTCCCCTGTCCTCTTGAGGAAAAGCTGTTCATAAACCCAGCTACTGTGGGCACAACACACTTGGAGCTATTAAAACACAACAACAAATGTCTTAATTAGGGCAGGAACAGGGAGTGGTGTAAATCTCTCAGGGTCCCTCTGAAATAGTTTTCCTCGCTGATGCAACCAGGAGTTCCTTTTTACTTTATAAACATTCCTGGAACAAGAAAATTAAAGTCATCCAAAAATGAGATTATAAACACTAAATGCTATTTATGACTCTCATGATAGAAGCTTACAGTAGAATTCATTTTAATCTCGTCACTTAATAAATGTACTGCAGGGTTTTCCACCCCCCCTCAATTATTTCAATGGGCTTCAAGATAGCAGCTCAAAAATACGGTGAGGGGACGGACAGAGCTCAAAAAGCTACAGACACTCCCAGCTCCCACCCCGACGCTGCCCCCAGGAGCCCACGTTCAGAAGGCAGAAAGGCAAACGGGGAATCCACCCAACCAAGTTCACTTCCAAAGCAGGCCTTTGCTTTTTATTTTCTCTGCTGAAACGCTCTCCCCTTGGGAGTCCACACCTGCTCCCATCTTCTCTCCCGTCTAGCATTCTATCTGAACTGGCTGTCCTCCTGGAAGAAGAAAGATATTCAAGTCAGACTGGGAGATGCGGGAGGTTTTCCAAGAGGACCGGATGGCAAGTTGGGGTGGCATGTGGGGCATAAGAAAGCACCTTCCAGATGCTGAGAAGATGATGGGTGGTCCAGGCCCAGAGAAGGGCCCAAGGGAAGGCTCTGGGGGCGCACCAGCATGGAGGGGCGATGTGAGCATGCACGCTCCTGAGGCAGGAGAACGCAGCCATGTGGCCTCAGGGCTGGCAGGGGGTAGAACGTGGGCATCTTGCGTATTCAACTAAGGCACTGGGGCTTCATATTGAAATCTAAAGGATAAGACTGAGCAAGGGAGAGGCATCATGGGTGCCTTTTCAGAAGGTGACAGTGAAGCAGAGAACAGAACGTCGGGGCCCAGAGTGAAGGAAGGGTTTCCAGTGGCAAGATGGCACACCCACGCAGGAAGGGGGTGGGGGGCACTGAGCAGAGACTCAGGTGGCGGGCCCATAGCGGATCATTCCCCCTCTAGGAAGCACAGCTGAGCACGTCTGCTCACTGAAGATGAATTCATAACCTGGTTCACATGTCTTTCATTAGGCCAGGATGAGACTGTTCCTGGATATTTTGACCCCAGATGTGAAGCCTAATCCATAGACCAAATCCTCCCTCTTTTCACTGATTCCCTACAGTCCTCAGATGCCTTCAATTGCCAGACGATCCTTCATTTGTCTTATGTCCCTTCTCTTGGCAGAGTGACATGTCTCTGTTTCTCAAAAAAGCCAAGCTCATCTCCAAATCAGTTTACAATTTGCTGTTCCCTCTGTTTTGAACACTGTTCCCTGTGAATCCGGCATCAGTGGCCCTTTCCCACCATTTAGCTTGCTGCTGGACTATGACCTCCTCAGGAGGCCTGCATTCCTGGAGCACCACCATTCTCAGCACCATCATCATCTAAAATGACCCAGCATCCTTCTTTGTCACAGTGTTCATTCTCTCCCTTCCCCTCCATAAAATGTCTGGGTCATGAGAATAAAGTTTTTTTCCTCTGATCTCCTCATGGCTTCAACCTCCATACCTTCCGACATGCACGGCTCATAGTAGATGCTCAATAAATTCACATGAGTGACCTAAGGACCAGGAAAAATGGAGAGAACTAACTTAGAAGAATTTCTTTGCCAAGGAGTCACCAATTCAGTCCTTTCTCCCCAAAGAACATTCCATCTGTCTTTTCACACTCATTCACCAGCAATGAGGGAACAGACTAGCATCATTATAAGAGCAAATTCCCGGAGTGTAGAGGGAGCAATCTGTCCCACAGCAGGTTACTCCCAGAGGACACTAGTTCCGGCAAAGGGAACGCTCACTGCTCACTTTTTCTCTGGGCAAAGTACATGTCTGCACGACAGCCTCCGACTCGAACAGCTACCTCGGAGACCAGACAGGAGACATTAAAAATTAAACAACAGAAGAGTCGATCAGCTTCCAATCTCGGGTTTATAGACAGGAAAATGCTTAATGACAGGTGGTCTCTGTAACAGAGGTGGCCTCTGAGAGACATTTCTCTTGATTTTATTTTTTAATTAACTTTTATTTTCAGTATTTTGTCCCTTTTTTCTGCCCCTGCTGGAATGATATATAAATGATAAAAGGCTCAGCACTGTTCCTAGAGCGGCCCAGGCCACCTCGCATCCAGCTGCAAGGGAAGGCAATCTTTAAAGAGGGCTGTCTTGGAATCCTAATGTTGCCAAGTAGCATGCACAGATTCTCATAATGTGCCACCCCAAGCCGCAGTTCTGAAAGCTAAAGAGGGCAATTCTTCACGCTTGGAACCGACAGTCTCCTAATTACCCATTCCAAGACCTGTGAAATGGCATTCTTCCTACTTAAAGATCTCTACCATCCGCTGCAAGACACACTAGTGAGCTGAGTATATTTTATTTAGCATCTATCGACTGTGCATGAAGAGTAAAATGAGGCTCTATCCAAGTCTTACTGTACTGGGTGGCATGAAGATGGATATATTCTGACTTTGAGTAGGGTCATGACTAAATCACATATAAGCAGGTGTGTATACACACGTACACATGGATAATACAGTCCTTATTACCAGGAGACAAGTCATATCTTATGTTCTTATGGTGCTGCTTTCTCTTTAAAAGTCATGATCTCATTCTATGCTGGAAGACAGCTGTCACATTCTGGTCATTTTATAGACATCAAAGCTACAGCTCAGAGAGGTTGAGTTACTTGCCTAATGTCACACAGCTTGTGAGTGCCAAGCCGAGGTTTGAACCCAGGCAGCCTGACTCCAGAGATTGTATTCTTAACTTCCTCACATGTCTGGAGTGTTTGGGTATGTCCTGGGGAACAAGGGAAGGAGAAAGAAAAGTAGTTTGGGAAATGCCACAAGAGTTAGGTCGTGTGTGATGTTGCATGCTACTAGATGTCACCTGGACTTTATTCTGTGGGTCATAAGGAGATATCAGGGTTTGAAGGAGAGATCTTTAAAGAAAGGGACAGATAGCTTTAATCCTCCTCTTCGTTGATTACTATCAAAAGTGATATGTATGTACGCTCTGTTACTTGCATATCCTGCCCCTTCCTTTACTGGAATGAGTTTGTCACAAGAATAGGTCTCTCGGAGTGCCTGGGTGGCTCAGTCGGTTAAGCACCTGCCTTCCATTCGGGTCATGATCGCATGGTCCAGGGATCGAGCCCCACGTCAGGCTCCCTGCTTAGCGGAAAGCCTGCTTCTCCCTCTCCCATTCTCCTTGTTTGTGTTCCCTCTCTCACTGTCTCTCTCTCTCTCTCTCTGTCAAATAAATAAAGTCCTTTAAAAACAAAAAAAGATAGGTCTCTGAGGACCCATCCTCAATGCCTACAGCAAGGTCTGGCACAAATAAGGCACTTACTATATGGAAGAGATGAATCAGGGACAGCAAGGTTGGAGTTCCCATTGCTACCCTATGCCTGGATCATCTGGATTCCTTGAACAAAACTCAACGCAGGCTCCAAACCCAGCTCTACCATACAGCATGGATCCAAATGGGCTCCTGGTGGGTCCATCGAGTTCTCTCCATCCCTCATCCCAGACTCGACATACATGTAGCTTGGCCTCAGTTTTTCTCAGTAGACAGGATGGCCTTGTTCCAGTCTGCTGATGGCAGCATCCCTCCCCAGATCATAACTCGATAGGGTCGCCTGTCAGAGCAGGTGACCCTTGTCTATCTGCTCCCCGTCTCACGTTAGGATTAATAATTTCATGACGTAGCTTCACTCAAGGGTAGTAAAAGAGAAGAAAACCCCGAAGCCCTGCATCTGAACTTACCCCTCCCTGTTCACTCTGACCCTTGCTTCATCGTCTCCTGTGTATCCTCCACATCTACTTCGGACCACTTAACCTTCCATGGGATATTTTTATGCTCCATTTTCTGTGCCATTATGAAGGAGAAGAAAGCAAATAGAGTTCACTTTGGGTGAGCACAGCTATCACCCACTGATGTGTTTTCCCCCAGCCCACTCCCCCGCCACTTCCCAGAAGGGAAATTCAGGTGCAAAGAGAGTGAAGGTGTTTTCAAATTAAATACATCTCAGAAAGTCAGGTAGCCAGGAATGGACGCCTTTCGCTGGGAAGGCCAAACTAGTAAAGCCCCTAAAATTGACAACTGACCCGTACAGACAAAAGCATTTACTTAGTAACAAACAGACCAGTACAAGACCAAGTTAGCTAGCTGTCTTGTTTACACTCCCCTGGGGACTTGGGCTTCTCCTTTCTACACTTCTCACAAATAACTACTTGTTTAATGTCAACTTTCCCAGAGATCGTTATGGTTACATTTCTTCATGTAACTGGTAACGTCAAACAGAAACAAGCTACTTATTTTGCTCACAAATATTCAGCTGGGGGTCAGGGTCATCAGCAGTGGCACATGTCAGCTCCACAGGAAGTTCTGAAGGGCCCTTATCTAAGATGGCTCACGCACAGCAAGTAAGTTGGTACTGGGGAGTCAAGTCAGCACTGCTGGTTAGGGAGCCTGATGTCCTCTGCAGGTGGGCCTCTCCACTAGGCCATTTGGGTTTCCCATGACACGGCAGCTGGTTTCCAAAAGCAGTGTTCCAATAGAGGGGAGGTAGAAGTTATCAATCTCTTAAAACGTAGGTTCAAATGCTGACTGTAATCAGTTGAATTTTATGGGTGCTCTATTTAAAAATAAATAAATAAAAAGATGTGTTAACATCCTAAGCACCAGGACCTCAGAACGTGACTTTATTTATTTATTTATTTATTTATTTATTTTTAAAGATTTTATTTATTTATCAGAGAGAGAGAGGGGGAAAAAGTGAGCACAGGCAGACAGAATGGCAGGCAGAGGCAGAGGGAGAAGCAGGCTCCCCGCTGAGCAAGGAGCCCGATGTGGGACTTGATCCTAGGATGCTGGGATCATGACCCGAGCTGAAGGCAGCTGCTCAACCAACTAAGCCACACAGGCATCCCATGACCTTATTTAGAAATAGGCCCTGCAAATATTGTCAAGTCAAGTTAGGGTGAGCTCTAATCCAGTATGGCCACCATCCTTGTCAAAAGGGGAAATTGGACATAGACGTGGATATGAACCATGAAGAGACAATGTGAAGACACACAGGAAAACTGTCTTTTGACTGGAAAGGCAGAGATTGGGATGTCGCATCTACAGGCCAAAGGCTGGTCGCAAACCACCAGAGGTCAAGGTAGAGGCATGAAATGGATTCACTTCCAGAGTTCTGAGAAGGGACAAACCCAAACAACACTCACCTTGGACTTCTCATCTCCGGAAGTGACGGAACACGTGTCGATTGTTGAAGCTAACTAACTTTGGTACAGCAGTTCCAGGAAATGAATATACAGGCATAGCATCACTGTTGGCCAAAGAAGCCAGTCACGGAGCCAGCCCAGACTGAAAACAAATCTCAGGAGGAGTGCCGAAGAAGTCATGGTCATCATGAAGCCACAGATTTTAAAGCAGAGACTGTGGCTCTCTTGTCGTCCACTGCTTTATCAGTGCCTGGTACAGGCATGGCATATAATAAATATTTTTTGAAATAAATAAAATGAATAAAAGTTCACTGTTGTGTTTATTTGGACTTAAACTGATTTGAAACTACCCTTCTTGGCATCACAATCCTTTGTGGAGAAACTCCTCATTTTTTGTAAAAAGACAAAATGGTACAATGGTGATCAGTGGTAACTGCTTCACTTCTGCCTTCTAAAGAACGCAAAGAAATTTCTGACCCTCCCTCGTCTGAGCCCTCAGTTACTGTGTGTATGTATAGAGAAGGGGACCTGGAGTTTGACTGAGGCCCTAAGGATTGCAAAACTGTCACAGAATCAGACTAGCACTGTATTTCTAGCTTCCCCTCCCATGAGTGTCACACGGGAATTTCTGCGTGTGTTTGAGAACCTCTGATGGCAAAACCACCCCTTGGAGCCTATGACAACACCAAGTAGAATCACCTTTGCCTGAGATCTCGTCACAGTGGGACTTAGGAACAGACCCTTATGCTTCACAGTTTCAGGGAGATGTTGGGGGACAGGGAGATGATAATAATTAAACCAAAAAGAAGATGTAGTAAGTAGGAGGAGGAGGAAGAGGAGGAGAAGAAATGGGAAGAGATCAGTTACTATTAATTTAAACCCTTCTATCTAGATGATTGTTTACCTATGTGTATTCAATCAGCACGAAATAACTATGCCATAGATATTACTCTCCTTGTCATACAACAGACAAAGCTGAGTTCCAGAGGAATCTGAGCCTTGTACCTAAAACATACACTAGAGAACCACGAGACTGAGGTCCAGATTCAAGGTCATACAACTATGACGTTGTGTTCTTCACCACTGGGCCAAGGTGCCCCAGCAAAGTGGAAGGACGGAGCCAATGGGCCCCACAGAGCACTGAACTCATGTAGGATGACCGGAAGAAAGCAACAGGGAAGGAGCTATTAGAAGTCACCCAGGACCCCGCAAAAGGGATAGAAGTGTTTGGACTCTGGGGTTCCTGGACTCTATTTGGGGACACTCTCCCTTACCCTCCTAATTCAAAGAACAGGTCTCCCCCAAACTGCACAAAATCCTACTGTACAATTTCATACCAATTCGCACACACAGAGACATAGACGCACACAGCCGCACACTTCCTTGCTCAGTGCTATTCCTCTGAAATCTACCATCGGCACTTTCCTAATAACTGCGGTCCCCCCGGGGGTAGCACGTGAACTGCGTCGGTTGCTATTTAAGACTGACAAAGGCAGGAGGAGAAAGCAGGACCCTGTCCTTCCAGGGGCTTGCCTCCTTTTCCTGGCGGGCATCTCTTTCCACAATGGTTCAGGTCCAAAACACGTTACTCATTGTGCTCCCCTTCGCCTTCTCGGCTTGATGCTCGCGGCCGGGCTGTCTGGAGGAAGAAGGAAGCGGGAGAGGGAGGGATGGGAGACAGGAGGGCATCACTGATAAGAACAAAGGCCCCGCGAACTCCGGAAGCCCACGGAGGAGGCCGCCAAGAGGAGCTGGATTCCAGCAACATGAAAAGCGAGTGAGGAGGAGAATTACGGGAACTTCCTTTTCTGGTGGTGCAGTCCGGTCATAATGGTATTGTGGTTACACGGCAAAAGCTCATTAAAACAATAAATAAACCACAACCACTATAACTAGGCGTTCTCTTTCCTAGCCTGCTTTGCTGAAAGACAGGAGGCTGGGTCCCCTGTCTCCTGCCATTTACAACCAGCAGTGCTCTTCGTAGATGGCACGATTCATTTAAAACAGCAAAGAAGAGCAGAGATCGCTTACACTCATATTGTGCAGGATGAGGGTGAAAAGGGAAGGGCTAAGTAAGGACTCAGTAAAAAGGACTGCAGTTGGAACTTTCTGGATAATAATGAGGCCTCGATGTAAAGTTACATTTCATGCTCAGAATGCAATGTTCTCTGGGCTCTATAGAAAATGTCCTAGCCCGTCCTATCATCAGAGAATGCCTGGCTGCATTTTCAAAAATGCTTCCCTGGGTCGTACCTGTATTTGAATTAATGAAAGAAGCAGAAATGAGGAGCCAAAGCAGGTAATTCGATATCACCAACCAGCACTTTAAAATTCCCCACGTGTCCAACACCTTTGTCCTTCGCTCATCTAAAATTCCAAACAGCCTCTTGAAGGATAGATACAAATAACCCTGTAATTTCAACACTACAAGATTATAGGAGGATTTAATCCTAAATTGGCTATTTCTCAAATGTAAGTCTGACCAAACTATAGGTCATTCAAGCTCTTTCGTCATTATCATATAAATGTATCTGGCAAACACACTCCTTAGTCCAAATCTCCAAATCACAGTTGTTCCCCACTCAGGACCGAATCATACCCGAGCTTTGTTAGCCTGTCCTTGAAGACCCTTCAAGTTCAAGTTCTGGCCCCTTCTAGCTCTCGAAGTCCTTTCCTAAACAGGCAGGCCACAGGAGCTAATGTGGATTTCTCTTGTGCTCTGAATAAAAGAGCATTGCCTCTTCTGTGTCCAACTCTCGGTCCTGTGGTGCTGCCCACGGACTAAGGGCATGAATTTGGGGATCAAGCAGACCTGGAACCGAATCTCTATCTTGTTCCTTATCAACAAGGTGACTTTGGACAGAGGAAAACTGACTCAGTTCAAAATGAGAATAAGAGTATTGACCCCATAGAATTCTTGCAAGAGTTTTTAATGAGAAAATTAATACAAAGAATGTAGCAGAGCCTTTGGTAAAAAGTAAGGACTGAATAAAGCAAGGTGGTTGTCGTTGTTACTACAAATATTATTACCTACAGTTGTCAAAATGCTGCAATCCTATCAAGACCTAAATGCATCCTCCAGGATTACCCCAGTTGGAAGCAATCTCACTTCCCTGTGAAATCCTAAAGACTTAAATTGTAGTTTTAGTGATTTGGCACATAGACCCTCTTGGTGAATTGTTTCAGGGTAGTGATAAAAATATCTAATGCTTATGTATGTATTAATTACTACCCCCAAGAACCTTCTAGGCATGATCTCACTCCCCAGAATAGCTCTGTGAGCCTCGTACTATTATTATCCCCATTTTACAGATGAAGAAACTGAGATACAGTAAGATGAAATCATGTGTCCAAGGTTGCCTGGCCATTTTAAGGTGACACCTGGATTCAAAACCAGCAAGGCCGACAATAGGGCCTCTGTTCTTAGCTGACTTCCTCATCTCGGCTTATATCTTCTCAGGGTGAGAGTGAGGGCACCAGCCATGTCCCTTGTCTCATATACCCTCTATACCCTTATTGGAAAGGAAATAGAACTAAAGTCACAGACGCAACCTCGAACTCCAGCTTAGCCCCTCTATAGCTTGGGCTATGTCATTTAGTATTTCAAAGTCTCCATTTGCTCATGGAAAGTGATAATTCATAAAAGATTAGGGGCAATGGGGGCGCCTGGGTGGCTCAGTGGGTTAAGCCTCTGCCTTCGGCTCAGGTCATGATCCCAGGGTTCTGGCATTAAGTCCCACATCGGGCTGTCTGCTCAGCAGGGAGCCTGCTTCCCCCTCTCTCTCTCTTCCTGACTCTCTGCCTACTTGTGATCTCTGTCTGTCAAATAAATAAATAAAATTTTTTTAAAAAGATGAGGGACAATGTGTATCAAATTAGTACCTACCACATGGCAGGTACTCAAGTAATATATTTTATGAATATGTTGGAAGACTCTCAGGTAGCAGAAATTCTATTTTATACATTTTCTTCCTTTCCACAGAACCTCAGAAAGAATCCTTCTGTGCAAGTAACCCCTTGCACAGAAGAACATCTCAGAATACGCTTATGATCTGAATAACTAAATGTATGAATAAATGTCACCTGTGTGATGTAAGCAAATAGCTCTAGAAGAACATGAAAAATGGTCGCATTAGGCCGTCTGTCCCTAAAAACCTTATTAATAAAACGGCACACATTCTTCTATGTTGGAGTGATGGTTAGGGTTTCCCTGAACATAATAAGCCATCTCTCCACCGCATGACCACCCTCATTCAAGGCCCGGGCTGGTGGGAGGTCGACTGGCAGGCAAACAGCTCCACCTACTGCCCCGTAGATTTCTACGGTCCAGAGGGAGGCCGCGGCGCGAGCTAGTTCAAGGCCACTGTGCTTAACTCAAATCCAAACGGAGCAGAAGTGAAAGCCGCATGATTGTGAAGACAATGTGTCCAGGAAGCAGTGATTATTTTGCTTCCTCTGACTTCCATCCTCCGCTGAGCCGCGGCTGGAACGCGTCTGTGGCCGGGGAGGTAGGCAGCCCCAGGGCGCTAATCCCGCCCTGGAGTTCCCCAGGGCTCATTTTCCACTTAATTCGCCTGCTTGTCTCGGAGGAGTGTAACATTGTACCAGTGCTGATGGGGTCAGAGAGGCCTTTCTGAGTTGCGTGGGCATTGTGCCAAAACATTCAACAGCCCACTGACCTTGGATACAAGGACAAGGTCATCACTGCTTGGACGCCTTCCTCTCCTCAGTGCGTCACAGGGAAAGAACATTCAGTTTCAACTGAGCTGATCAGCGCTTCTCTTCAGCATCGGCACATTTGCGAGCGCACCATTCACTGAGGGGAAGAGCGGAGGAACCTCTAACTTAAGGTCCACTCATGTTGGACTTGTACCTTCTGGCATCACCCACCAAGATCTGACCCAGAGCCTGGTGTACACAGTAGGTGCTTAATAAATGCCCACTACGTGGATGACCGAAACACACAGGGCTTCTGGCCCGGAAGTGGGAGGTGGATTTTTCCTTACCTGAGGCCCCACATTGCGAACACCTCGAGGATCCTTCTTCTTCCATTACATCAGCTCCTGGTTCCACTTTCCTGCCCCCACAGAATCGTGAGCCCAGTGACTTAGCATCCATGTTGACTGGGGACCCAAGCAACAAAACCCCTCATTAAGGAGAGACCTTATTCATTTCATATATTCTCCTTATATTCATAAGGAGAGACCTGCATTCATTTCACTGATTTATTTCCAGCGTTGAGGAAAAGGCTTAGCATACAGTGGGTTCTCAATAAATGTTTGCAGAATGTGTGGATGCGTGGGTGGGTGGGTGGGTGGGTGGATGGAAATACTGGCTAGGAGTATTTCCTAGCTAGAGTATCTAGGAGTAACTAGGAGTATCCCCTCGCGAGAGCTAGAGGGGAGGATGAAAGGAAGAGCCAGAGGGGGGCAGGCCACCAAGGAGAAGGGTAAAACAGCTGATGGGAATACAAACCAGAGCTGATGTCCACCCCTCCAGCTCGTCTCTACAATCTCTTCGGCCCTGCAAGCCTAACCACCCAGTGGTGCCTTCCCCAAGCATGGAGGGGGGGGGATTTCCATCCTTAGGGGACACCCCAGCAGAGCAGGCCTCTGTGTTCCCTCTGGCCACCCACCTTCGGCTAAGACCCCACTTTCCAGATAGCCACATGCCCCCTGTACTTCATGGCCCTAAAGTTCTGTCCAGTAACAAGCTCTATGGCCTCTGCCTGTGTCTTTCTGTCTCTTCTGTCTGGCTTGCGGTCTGCCTCTTGGCCTTTATCTGCTTTCTTCTCTCGCTGTAATCTCTCTGTGACTTTGCCTTTTTCTGTGTCTCTGTCTGTCACTCTGCATGTGTAAGTATCTGTTTCTGTTTGCACCACTCTGTGTCTCTCTCTTGCTCTCTCTCTCTCTTTCTATTGTCTCTGTCTTTGTCTGCATCTGTTCCTGTGTCTGTATCTCTTCTGTCTTCTTTCTGTCTGTCTGTGTATGTGTCTCTCTGTATATCCCCCTCTCTCGCCCTCTCTTTGTCCCCCTCTGTCTCTGGGTCGTGTCTCCGTATCTCTCTCTGTCTGGCTGTCTTTCTCCTTGTCAGTCTGTCTCTCTCATTCCCTTTGTATGTGTCTCTTTCTCTCTGTCTCTCCCTATCTCTGTCCCCGCTACTCTCTGCCAAACGGCCTCCTCTTCACGTATAACTTCCTGGCCTCGAGCATATAAAGCGGCTTCCCGCTCATCCTCTTCTCGTCCCCACTAAGATCCCTGTCAAGGCTCTCTCTGCCATGGATTTAAATCCCGTGACTGAGGAGTTCTTCACCGTGACAGCCACAGTTTGGGGGAATGTGCATTTCCATCTTAGCTTAGTTAACCACACAAAGGCCTGAAATCCAATATTCTGCAAACACGTCTCTTCATTCATGTGCCCTGGAATGTCCAGAGAAGTCATCAGTCCCTCTTTAATTTGGAAACTCAAAAAATTCTGTGTACCAGGGCGGTCCTGGGGCCGCAGACGGAGGGGGCCTCGAAGGAGAGAGCCATTAGGAAGATTTCATCTTTGTGCTTGCCTGTGATGAAGTCCATGCCTTGGCACGCTCACAGATAACTGACAGCTCTCCCTGCCTGGAACTCCGCTTCCTAGACTGAGCAGCCCAGACAGCAGTTTAACCCGAGGGTCAGAGGGCAGCCAGGCGTTATCGACCAACGGGCTGCCTTCCCTCCGCCTCACTGAGTTCCGCCTTCCTGTATAGACTCTGACAGGAGGGGCCATACCTCAGGGCTCCCCCTCTAGGATTTAGGCACAAAGAACCATCCCAACATCCCCTACCCGTTTTTAAATGAATGAAACTCAACACGGATTCTTTATTAATAATCTATCCTAGAGGGTACACCTGAGTCACCAGAGATGAGAGGGACGGCACATCAGTCAGGGTGTGTGACACACATGCTCACACACAGCAGTGTGGGTATCTAAGCCATCGTGCGAATCTTCGGTTGATTAAAGATGAGGATTGAAATGCCTCTTAATAACCAGAAAATAACTTACAATCTAACATCTTGATTGTACTAGATTTCAAAGGGCAACAAGATGTGTTGAAATGCACATATATAATCACCAGTGGAATTAACAGATTTGCGAAAGTTATGCTTGAGAACATTATGTGTAGCTGTAACACAGCATAATCAAATTCCCATTTAATTTTATTAATGCTAAAATTCAGACTATTTGCACATTACCATTTTTCCCCTAATATTAATTTTGGGGTTATTGAGAAAGCACATTTTTAAATGTTTTCTTTTCTATGGATATTTTTAAAGCAAAATCACATGCTTTCATGGTTATTTACTTAAGAGCATTTCCCTTCTTTCTTTTAACCTTGATCTCGCAAACGGAGTTAGACACGCAAAGACCAAACTGGGATGCTACAAAAGCCTCAGGCTTCTGGTGCAGGAACTTAGAACATGCTTTCTTCTAGCTGTTTCCTCTCCAATTGTCCCCACCGCTCCCATTCAGGGAGCCTATGTTTACATATCGGCCCTTTGTCCTCCACCCGCTGGTGAGGGCCTGCTCTGCTCTTTCCCTCTCCCTCTGCCATTAGCCTACCTTGCATCTCAGAACACACATTCCAGAACACCTCTGCCACTCGCTGAAGCCCTCCCTGGGCTGGAAACCCATTCCCCCTGAACTTTAGGTCCACGCCAGGTGAGGGGAGGCACCTGATATAAATCAGAGTGTGAATTTCAAACAGGGAACTACAGGGCGCCTTAGTGGTATCTGCTTTCAGGCTCAGGTCCTGATCTCAGGAAATCGCATTGGGCTTCCTGCTCAGGGTAGGTGTCTGATTCTCTCTGTCCCTCTGCCTCTCCCCCCACTCATGCCCTCTCTTACTTGTTGTCAAATAAATAAATAAAATCTTAAAAAAAATACAGGATTCACATGATAAAAATTGCATTAGGACTCTACAAGCAGAAGAGAAAAGGGGATAGAAATTTGAGCAAACGGGGCACCTGGGTGGTTCAGTAGGTTAAGCCTCTGCCTTTGGCTCAGGTCCTGGGATCGAGCCCCGCATCGGGCTCTCTGCTTAGCGGGGAGCCTGCTTCCTCCTCTCTCTCTGCCTGCCTCTCTGCCTACTTGTGATCTCTGTCTGTCAAATAAATAAATAAAATCTTAAAAAAAAAAAAAAAGAAATTTGAGCAATGATCTTTCAACCATGTGGCAGTGGTTTCATTTAATGTACACTTAAGTCAGAAAAGGCATCACCGTTTCAATTTATTGTGACCAGGCTTACTGGATCAGTGGCTACTGCAGTTAAGTAAGGGGTTCAGAGGTAGAGGGTAGGAATATGAAGGGAAAGAACTGTTTTTACTTAAATTACATGTCAGAGTTGAAAATATCACACAGAAAAGAACCGACAGTGATCACTGCATTAGAGATGCCATGTTTTTTGTTAATTGGAGAGCTGTGGCTTGAAGTCAGAACATTTGGGTTCCCATCTCATCTTTATCACTTTCTGGCTGAGATATGTAAGGCAAGGACCAGCGCCTCTCTGAGCCTTTAAAATGGCCTCGCACAATCACGATGCTTAGAGTGCCAGCTTCCCCAAATTACTAAGAAGATTTATTGAGAAAACAGTGTACATCTTAGTGGTCTGTAAACCACAAAGAACCACACATAGAAGGTGCTATTAATATATAACTATGTTTATTAACATAATTCTGGATAAATTTACTTCTTATTCTCTTTTTAAAACTCAGTAGCAGGTCCAAATATTTTCATTTCTCCTTTTGTTTGTGCATGTCTTCCTTTCCATGTATGCAACTGGCTGTCATGGTTTAGGAGGGTAGGCACTGTCTTACTTATTAGAACAAGAAAACGTTTAGTGGGACACAAGGAATGAGTTTGTCATACAGGCCTGAGCTAAAGTCCCAGCTCAGTCACTGACACACTATGTGACCTTGGATACTCTACTTACACTCTAAGTGTGTCTATTAACTCAAAAAGAAAGGAAGAGAATGCTACTCATTCCTTAATTTAGGGGATTACTGACATAAGCAAAAACTGGGGTAAAAAGACATTTAGTACTGGTCAAAAGCCATAGATATAAAGTCTCAGAAACCAAATTCAAGCTGGCTCAAGGGCATTTGTTGCCTCAAGTAACTTGGAGGTACAAGTTTGAATGTAGCTCCATGCACATCATCAGCCCATGGTTGTCTCTGTCTGACTCTCCTTGTGCTGTGCTCTCATTCTTTCCATGTGTAGGTGGTTTCCTCCTCATGGCCAGAAGCAGAATGAAAGGGAAGAGTCCTACATGCACACTTAGTAGCACACTTATCAGAAAGTGCGTGTTGTTTTCATATATGCATAAACACATTCAGGCACTTTTATCTGTTTCTATCTATAGATATAGATTGATAGATATATAGATAGATAGCTATAGATGATAGATAATGGAATGGAGGAAGGAAGGGAGGAAGGAAGGAAGGAAACCTTTGATCCCATGTCATGGCTTTGACCTGTAGATGGACTGAAGGCTATGACTGAAGTTTCATTAAATCCCAGGTTGGGAGAAGAGTCTTTTTTTTTTTTTTTCTTTAAGAGAAAGGGATATTGATCAGATAAAAATAATACATATCCACCAATTTCCCCTATGACAATTCAACATCCATATTCCTGCCATTTTAGTTTATATTTATTTAAACTAATTTTCTTGGGGCACTTGGGTGGCTCAGTTGGTTAAGTGTCCAACTATTGGTTTCAGCTCAAGTTGTGATCTTAGGGTCATGAGATTGAGCCCTGCATCAGGTTCCACATTGGGCATAAAGTCTGCTTAAGATTTTCTCTCTCAGGGCGTCTGGGTGGCTCAGTAGGTTAAACCGCTGCCTTCGGCTCAGGTCGTGACCTCGGGGTCCTGGGATCGAGTCCCGCATCGGGCTCTCTGCTTGGCAGGGAGCCTGCTTCCTCCTCTCTCTCTCTCTCTGCCTGCCTCTCTGCCTACTTGTGATCTCTCTCTGTCAAATAAATAAATAAATAATCTTAAAAAAAAAAAAAGATTTTCTCTCTCCTCTGCCTCTGTACCACCTTTCTAATCAATCAATCAATCAATCAATTAAAATAATTGTCTTGCCTGACATAAATAATGGCAAGCCAGTCACCTCCTTTCCAAAGGGAGGCTTCACAAAACCACATCTCCATGCTTCATCTGGCTCAAAGTCTAGGCTCCATAGGTGACATGCGTACATTCTTCTTAGGTCCAAATGGGGAGGCCTTGAGTCCAGTAACTGGGATAATGACAAATAATATCCAAATTTGGAGAAAAGGAAACAGTGTCACATTATAATTTGTAGGTAGGACAGCAGTGTTGGAGAGAGCTTGCAAAGGCTTACTCCTGGGGCCTGTGGGTGATATCCTACGTCAGGCAATCAGTTACACCTAGGTCACCAGAGCATCCCACTTATCCATCTCCCTCCATGGCCACACATGAAAAAGGTGAGAGGGCCCCATCTTCTTTTGGGGAGAACAATTTGGACATAGGTTCCAAGGACAAGGAAATAACTAGAAGTAGAGCAATCCCAGGTCCCTGTCTGCCAGACTCGGACTTGCTCTGAAAACACATTGCTTCATATCTGGAGTCTGTTCTGATAACTAACGCCAAAAATCTTACTGAATCCTGATTCTTGCATAAGGAGCCCACCTTTGTACATTTGTCTCTTAGCAACCAGTTGGATGTTCTGCCCATTCTGCTATTCTTGATCTTACTGACATCCTTCATGGCTTGTGTCTCAAAACAATGTAAAATATCGTGTTTTGGAGGATGAAGCAGACTAGCCAGTCCCTGACCCTTTACTCTTTCTCCTTTCCTTTACTGTATCCAGCGGCCAGCACTTTATAGCCTACCAGCAGATAAAATTTGGAAAATACATGGAGATCAGACTCCCCCCAAATTTGGTTTTCTTTTTTTAAAGATTTTATTTATTTATTTGACAGGGAGAGAGATCACAAGCAGACAGAGAGGCAGAGCAGAGAGAGAGGGGAAGCAGAGAGCCGGACACGGGACTCGATCCCAGGACCCTGGGATCATGACCTGAGCCGAAGGCAGAGGCTTTAACCCACTGAGCCACCCAGGTGCACCACCCCCCCCCGCCAAAATTTGTTTTGTAATGGCTTTGTAATATGTCATTTTGCCTAGATTGATCCATTTTCCCCCAGATATCATTACTTGTAAGCTTCCTTCTTGAACAGGCCACAGGAGAGTCTCCTGTGTAAGATTTGGTGGGAGGAAGTGAAAGCAGCCATTTTGTAGCCCAGACATATTGCTGCTGACTGCTGACTCCCCTCATTGAGTGCAAGGCTGTTCTGCAACATGGTCACCTTTCTCCTGGACCCTCTGAGAGCTTTTCTGACTCCTGGGCCAGATGCATGTTTTGCTCCAGGATGAAGGACCCATCTTCTGTAGGATGTCTATATCAATGCCCACAACTAGGGTAAAGGCAACAGGAACAGATCAGGGTTTAGTCCATCCTCGTGGGTCACAGCTCATAGCTGTGGGTTTCTGCTTTCTTGTGCTCTTGACCACTTTACATACACCTGTCCATCTTCTCTTCCTGCCCACTACATGGTCTCTAAGTTCTAGCAGCAGACATGAGGACTATAGCCATATAGAGACCACAGTTGTGTAAAGTCAGATCACTGCGATATGCCTATGGCTATGTATCTGTATCTAGTTTCATATCTATCTCAGTGATTCTACTCCTCTGATTGAACTCTAATTGATACTCTTTCCCATTCTAACTATTTTCTAGTTAATTGTCTTTGATCAGCTGTCCTTCAACTCCAGGATGAAATGCTGGCTTCTGCAATGTAAATGTCCTTGATTATCTGGGCCCTATTCACCTATTTGCTGTTCACAGTGAAATGAGTCTCAGTTATAACTCGGGATCCATTTCCTCTCTGCTCCAAGAGCACTGGCAAATAGGTTTCCTCCATGCATCAGGAGGAGGTGGCTATTGTTAGCCAAGTTCTACATCCTTCCGGACTACCTGGTTCTTTGAATCCCACCATTTATAACCATAAGGCTGTGTGTTAATACTGGATAACTTCCAGTCAATGAGATAATGTTTTTCCAATTTTCCCTGGTGATAATAATATGAAGAAATAGGAATCTTTAGCTACTTCAGCAAGTTTGTCCTTTTCTCTCAGTGTTGTCTCATGGAAACAATAAGGAGTTTCCACACTCATGCCAACAAATTTAACAGCCATATTGACCAGTTTCAACATGAATGGTCTCTTCAGGGATATAGTCAGCTCAATGCAATTTTAAAATGAGACTTTCAGCTGATCATTTCAAATGTTGTACTTTCACCATACAAGTCATGCTCTCAATTCCCTACTATATCTACTGTTTGAAGTGTATACACTTAACTGAGTTCAAATCATAATTAAAGCAGTTAAGCCATAGAGAGAATCTGTAGGAATCAAAGCATATATGATATTATCTACAAAAGGAGATTTATTCTCACCTTTTGGCCAGTAGCCAACCTTAAGACCTATATATTCAGCTAAACCACATGAAATTACTTTTTTTTTAATAATTCAGGAATCATATTGGCAATCTCATTTGTTAACCTAATAGAAATTCCTTTAAACTAGTGTTCATAATTTGAATATCTATTAGGAAATAAAACAAGAAAAGAACCAAAAACAAGCTCAACATTTCTTTAAGTGAAAAAAAAATAATTATGAGGAACAAAAGCATCTCTACTACCAAACATGATTTAGGGAGGATAGAAATAAAATATTAAAAAGAGGTTAGGGCTAATCATGAGGAAATTAAGAAAGTGTTTATTCCAGGTTTAACCTCAATATTAGTCTATTTCTTAAGAAATTCACCTTCTTGACTATAAAGCATGTCCTCATCATACTTACTAATAAATTAGCTGTCAGGGTAACCAAAGAGACAGGAATATTGAAAGATTCTGACCACCTATACCTTTGCAACTCTACTGGAACGCACAGTAATTATAGCCCCCCCTTTTTTTTATCATTTTAAACACATGTATTTTGTTAATTTGAATTTAAAATATGAGGAATCTCTCCCACCTTAACTTCAGGTTCAACTCAACACAGTATATATTCTATCAACTAAACTATTGCTTCTTTCTAAGATAGTCACTCTAAGTGAATTGGAATGAAAGCTAATAATACAATGGTCTTCAGTTATGACACAAGAAATACATGATACATTTTAAAGAGGTGTTGCCTGATGTAGGAAATGACGTTAGGGTTCAAAGACAATGGCAAAGAAGGAATTCTGAAGACATCTTTGATGCAAAAAGATGATTTTATTAAAAAGCACAGGGGGGTGCCTGGGTGGCTCAGTGGGTTAAAGCCTCTGCCTTCGGCTCGGGTCATGATCCCGGGGTCCTGGGATCGAGCCCCACATCAGGCTCTCTGCCTGGCGGGGAGCCTGCTTCCTCCTCTCCCTCTCTGCCTGCCTCTCTGCCTACGTGTGATCTCTGTCTGTCAAATAAATAAATAAATAAAATATTTTTTTAAAAAAAGTACAGGGACAAGACCCACAGACAGAAGGAGCTGCATTTGGGGAAATAAATAAATTACATACTTTCAAGTTGGGAGGGGGTTAGGGATAGCATAATACTCTAAGGAATTTTGGAAGCAAGGTTTCCAGGACCTTGAGGTGGCTAGCTATTATTGGGAAAAGGTCATTCATTACCTTCTAATATAACCTGAGTCATGAGACTCTTTAGATGTATATTGGTGGGTCATATGCTTGGGAGATGATTGCCACCATGTATCTGGGGAAGTAGAGATAAAGGAAGTTTTCAAAGGAATTTTTATATGTTAAAGTAGACTTACAGGATCCTGGGCTAAGCTTACCTGGGGCCTTAGCAAAGCATTAACATCGAAGCAGCTGAGTTCTTAGAGGAGTATCACACTGCCTATTTCAAGGACTTTTCAATGGGCTTAAGTAGTAAGGAAATTTAATAATTTTTCTTCTTCCTTTGTTCCCCACATCACTGCCTATTTTAATGGGCAAGATCAATCAGTCTTTGTTTTCTTCTTTCTTTCTTTCTTTCTTTCTTCCTTTTCCACATGCACATAGGTGCACTGAGCAAGGTTTTTCAAGGGGGGTAGTGTAATAAAAGGAAAAAAAAATCCATAGCACAGGCTCTAAAAGAAATTCCCAAACCAGAATAGCCAGAAGCCATGTGTATTTTCAGGTGTCATTATGGAAAGGCTCAGATAGGACTTATGAAAGTCTGGCAGTAATGTAGGGCTTAGAAGAAGGAGGAAGAGAGAGAGGGGGAGGAAGGAGAAAAAGAGGGAGAGGGAAGCTCCACCTTCCCTGAGCCTCAGCCAGGAGCTGCTCTATGTTGAGCATCACCTAACTTCCCAGTCACAGAATTCCTGACTGTTAAGTGGCATCTCAGGGTCCCAGCCAAGCGAGGTGGGGTGTAGGGTTGTGCCCAAGGGCCTGGAGGGCTATGTATGGGAGTTCGTGTACATGGGACAGAGTTAGGCAAAGGAACGAAGGAGATGCTGTTGTAATTTTGGGGAACTGAGCAAGACAAGGACAAGAAAAGTGATGTAGGGCTGAAGCTGATGAGCATAAGGGATGTGTCTGTGGCAGCTGTGACTAACACTAAGGATTATACTGTGCAATACAACAGTTATTTTCTCCACTTCACCAACCAGCTGTCCATCAAGAAAGTGTTGTGTGGTTGGCCTATTCTCTGTGTCCCTGTGCCACATCCTCTGTCTGCCTTTCTTGATAAGGTTTCTGATTGCAGCAGTTCTGTTGTTGTTTGAGTTTCAGAGAATTTTTATTTGGTTGATCTTGTTGTTTTATGGGGGAGAGGGTTCTGAGAGGTGAGCAAGAGGGGACAAGAAGCAAGAGACAAGAAAGGCTTTATCTGATTCCCACCAGCTTAGCTTTAGTTTCTTCCATCCATGGAGGCAGCTGCTGATGACTTTTCTGGCACTTTCAGACATGTGTCTCCCTGGCATTACCAGGGGGTCCCTTAGCCACAGCTGTGTTGTAGAATGACTGCCTGTCTTCTGTGTGGATGTTTGGAAGTTCACCTCCCAGCCCCTTACTGACGACATTCCCTTTTTTGCACCTCTTCCCAGGTAATGTCTCCAACTCATGGGGTCCACACTGTCTGCTGCCTGTTGGAGCACAAGCATCTCTCCAGATTCCCCATGTGGCTGTCCTAGCCACCATGGCCAGACTCACACCCTTGAGATGTTTCTTTCACTTGAATCAGACAACTGAAGGTCCAGGCCTACATGTCAGTTTCTCCAGAAAATCTTCACTTTTTCACCCGGCTGGAGATTCCCAGGACAGCTAGACTGAACCTCTCGGTCCCTGAGCCAGTGCCCACCCGCCTTCTTTAGAAATCTGACGTTAGGTGATACAGGACCCAGCTTTGGACCAGGGAGTAGCTGGCATCAGATCTCAAGACAGGGTACCATACCATCAGCTTGAAACACAGACTTATTTATAAATATGAAGATGGGTGTACTATCCAAACCTTATCTCTCTATGCATAAAATGAATTTTACAACTCCACTTTAATTTCTGAAAATATTTTTATTCCACTGTCCCTTTTGAGTAAGCATTTGGTTCAATATAAAATTTTATTCCATTTACTTTTAATGACCTCATTATGGCATTTGAGCCCCTGCAGGCCTGACTGCTAAAAATTAATATACCTCCAAGTGCCCTCCAGTTATTTCTGGTAGCTTCTTAAACCGCTCTCGGTGCCACAGTCTCCATACCACACTGGGCTTGCTCCCCTCTCCTCTCCCACCTGTCCGCACCTGCTGTCCATGAGGCCTCAGCCTGATTATTACTGCTCATCATGGGAACTCAATAGAGGATGCCAGATGCTCTGGAAGATTCCAGCCCTTGGTTGCCAAATATCACTGTGTTCTGCAGAGATGGTAGAAGGGCTTCTCCCTGACTGGACACCAATTAGCATGTCAAGACTGGATTGATTTCTTTTTTTTTTTTTTTAGATTTTATTTATTTGACACAGAGAGAGAGATCACAAGTAGGCAGAGAGGCAGGCAGAGAGAGAGGGGGAAGCGGGCTCCCCGCCAAGCAGAGAGTCCAACGTGAGGCTCGATCCCAGGACCTTCAGATCATGACCTGAGCTGAAGGCAGAGGCTTTAACCCACTGAGCCATCCAGGTGCCCCAAGACTGGATTGATTTCTGCGCCCCAAATCTCTCCTAAACAATTCTATCATGTTCAAGACATTGCCCTTGCCTGAAGTCTTTTCAGATGTGTCATTAAAAATTATCTTTTCAATTACTTCCCATTTTCTTCTGAGAGAACTCAAATCCAGCTCCAGAGGTTGGACGAGTATCAGGACTCCAGATGGGGTGAGCTGAAATGGAGGGAGGGAATGAACTCTAATATTGGCTTAGAGGATAGAGAAATAGGTCAGACAATGGATCTGGACAATGAGCACTTCAGTCAAGCCACTAGTCAAGAGGTGCATTCCCTGTGAAGCAGACATGGGTACACCAGCCCTCACTCCTGCATTTCTCTTGCATCACCCTAGAAAGAGAGACACCCCAAGTCTAGCATATAGTCAAACATCTCACATCTCCGTGTGTGGAGCTTGGATTAATAGTAAATTTATCTTTGAAACATAAAATAAAGTATCACAACCAGATCCTTTTTATGGATGACCAAGTTGAGGTTAGCTGGGTGGCTGGGCTGGGATTTGAACTTCTGAAGCCTGGTTCTTAACCATTCTTCTTAACAAATCTTCAGTAGAATAGCCAAGCCTTCTGGAACTAGAAGGGTCTCAGGTTTGAATTCGCTGTCTGGTGCATGCACATTTTTCATCTACTTGAGGAACAATCCATTGGAAGCCCACAAAAGTCTCCATCATAGATAAGGAACAAAAATGTGAATTTGTCCAAGCTGGTTATATTGGAATCCTGCAGAAAAGATGACCCAATGACCAGAGCTGCAAGGCATTCTCCTTATTTTCTTGTCTATGAGGTTTTCTCTAAGCTGAGGATGGCCTCAACCTATCAAAAATGCTGCTCCAGGGAAATTTCTAATGGCCACAAGCATAAGAATCAGTTAGGTGGGCCTCAACTTGATTGCCAGGGGAAATAGTTCATCTTTGGCCTTGATTTAAAGATTCAGTGGTCTGCTCATGGACACTTTCCCTGAACTCAGACATCCAGTAAAACTGATATTTAGTCATTTAATCACTAGATGAGTTAACATTTAATTAAGATTGCTTAATTCTGAATCTCACTTAATGCCATTTCAAACATCTAGACTAATCTTATCCAAACTCGAGTTCCAAGAGTAAAATATGTGTGTGTGTGTGTGTGTGTGTGCGTGTGTGTGTGTGTGTGTATTTATTTTTTTTTTCATTCAGCTTTATTTGACATCTTAAGGAAAGAACAGGCACTATTTCTCCTGCCATAAAAAACTCTTAACCCCAAAGAGGAAGCTTGGGCACACCTCCCTGTGGTTTGGGGACAGAGAATTCAGAGGATGTCTTTAGAACTTTCTAGGCTCAGACCACAGAGGCTGTGGGAAGAATGACAGAGCTCTCCATACCCTTCTCTGGAGGAGGAATGTTTACAAGGGTTTCCATTGCCTCCCATTTTCTACTGAACCCACCAGGTGAGGGCTCTTGTACTTCTGGAATCAGAAGCCCTCTTATGATCTTTCCCAGGGACCATGCAGAACACTTGGGTCCCAGATAGGAGTTCTGTAGGTTTGGGGCAACAACCTGCTATGTAAATCACTAGGAGCCAAGGTCCTGACTCGGGATAAATGACAAGGAGTGTCAGCATGATTGTGCTCACCTAAGGACTCCAGCATTCATGTGCTTTTGAATTCTCGAGCCTCTGGCCATGACATCTTGTACGTCTGTACTTTTGTTATTTACCCCTGTGAGTGGGCACTTGTTCGTGCCCCCCCCCTCTCTCTATCTCTCTCTCTCTCTATATATATATATATAATCTTTCTCTCACTCACTCATTTAGGTATTTCCTCTCCATTGTAGGTTCATACAAGAGCATCATCAGATGTGGCATGGAGAAATATGGCTCCCTCAAGAAACAATGGTAAAATGTCAGAGCAGGTGAAATGAGGAAGCATGGTGTAAAACACGATGGGGAATGATAGATTGGGACTGGGTGGGGCACATTTAAAGACAAAAAAGTACCACTAAGGATTGTGGAACACACCTAGTTCAGAAAAATGCCTAAACCTGTACTCTCCTGTCAATACAATGTATTAAAATTATAAAAGTTTGGTTGGATTCTGAACAAGAGCAAATAGATTGGTCTACACCTAAGAAGCACTTGCTGTAATTTTTTAAGTACAACAGATAAAATTATAGAAATGACTAGATACATGACAATTGTCAGTTTTCTGTATCAGTTTGACTAAGCTGCAGTCCTAGTTACTCAATCAAATGTGAATCTAGATGTTGCTGTGAAGACATTTTGTAGATGTGATTTATACATATATATGTATGTATAAATATATGTATTTAAAATACATACATATAAAATTTTATACATATAAAAATATGTATAAATATGTATGTGTATATATAAATATATATGTATGTGTGTATGTGTGTATGCACGCACACACACACACAATCTAAGAGGAGTTTATCATGGATAATGTGGGTGGGCCTGATCTAAGGATCAGGAAGAAGAAAGCTAGCCAGTGGCTTACAGTCAGCCCCTGCTGGGTACCTTCCAGCCTGCTTTACCAGTCTTCTCTTTGGATTTCAGACTAGTCTAGACAGCCCTGATAATAATATAAGCAATTCTTTCTAATAAATTTCTTTATATATGAATATATCATATTGGTTCTGTTTCTCTGATACAACTCTCACTGATACAATATGCTTCAAATCAACTTTATTGTAACATCATATTTTATTATTGGATTTTTTGTATAATTCAGTGTCCTTTTCTTTTTTTCTCCCTTCCTCCCTTCCTTCTTCCCTTTGTCTTCTCCCCCTTCTCCCATTTCCTCTTCACCCTCTTCCTCTTCCCCCTTCTCTTTCTTCTCCCCATTCACCTCTTCCCCTTTCTTTCCTCCCTTCCCCGCCTTCCTCTTCCTTCTCCTCTATTTCTTCCGTCTTTGACCCTGTAGAAGAGTAATGCCTGAACAGCAGGGTATCTTCCTTTCTGGTTCCAAAGGATGCTCTTCACTAAACTACATGGAACAGTCTAGAAAGTTCACTGTACCAACCCTTTGCCAGAGGTTGTCCCCAGCTCATCACAAGTTGAGTTCCTTCTATACCTGTCTAGAGCTTTATGTGATCTCACAATGTAATTCACCCAAAAAGGTCAATGTCAATCCAGACCTTTCTTTGTCCAAGTTCACAAGAAAATGGGACAGAAAATCTCTCATAATCCCCAAGATGACCTCACCCTTCAAAGCCAGGATCCACCCCCTGAGGCTCCACCTGGTCCCAAGGGTCATGTTGAAGGTGACAGATGTCCTGGGTGACCACCATCTGGGTCACCCTTGCTGGGCTTCGCCTAGAGAACTCTCTAGTGCTGCACTTACTTGATTGCGATTAGGGCATACAAGTAGACACCGTCCTGCTCAGTAGGATCCTGAGAGCCAGGACTTACAAATGGGTCCATCCCCTCAGATCTCCCCACCCTGGCACAAGCCTGAGGCCTCATCCCACAACCCCCTCCCAAACAGCCAGCCTGAGGGTTCAGAGTCAGCCTCAGTCTGAAGATCACATTTCTATAAATCTCAAATGTATTTTTATAGTTTAATATTTCTGAAATCAGGATTTCTCATATGAATGAGTACATTTCATGGGTTTTGCCTGTGTTTTTGCTTTTTTTAAATCCACTTGTTTCTACACATCTATTTCCACCCCCCACAAAAAGCTATTATCAAGTTGGTTCATTTGTAGTCAAAAGTATCTGAGGATTGACACTTCAAGAAAAGATGGAAATTCACTGAGGAGTAAGAGCCCCATCCCAAGAGTCCCAACAGCCCTGATACAAAGAGTCACTGTCCTTGTGAGCCATTTTGATAAGCCCATCCTTGATCTAGGTCCCCTCAGGTCCTCATTAACTCCAGGAAACTTTGACCTCAGACCAATCCACAGCCTTGCAATTCCCCTCTCTCTCTACTTGGATTTGACAAGTCTTATTCTGTTGCTGTGTGTCAAACCACCGCCACACATGTACAAGTTTTATCTCAGAAGTTAGACTTAGATAGCATGACAGACTCTCTCTCAACTGCTCTATCACAGGGGTCCTCACACTGCCTGCTTACCCTTGGAGTCTTTGGTGGTCTACCAGCCCCTGCTTACTGACATTTCTCTGGGTCCATCCCTTCTCCCAATATTAACTCATCCCTGAAGTTACCTGCTAGAGACAGTCACCATTCAGTAAGGAGACAGGGACCACATAATTTATTGTCCAAATTGGAACATTCTGAAAATAAAAAAGCAAATTATTACTAATTATTGATTATTAGAGTAAACTATTAATAATTATGTGAAGACAACATACATTCATGGGGACTGTCCTGGATAAACTGGGGTCTATATATTCTTCCCCAGGATAAGCAACAGTGGATGGACAAACACTGGCTCCTGGCCACTTCATTGACTGTAGTCCATAGAGTAGACCTACTTGTTTTTAGGATTAAAGGTTCTTCTTTGGTCCAAAGAGGCTGGCCAATATGTTGCAGCCAAATAGTAAATAACATGGTTATTGGGGTCTGAGAAACAACAGTAATAAGTAACATTAAGTGACCATTATCCTGTGCCAGTGAGCTAAGTGCTGTAAGTCTAAGCCTTCATTTAAACTTCATACCAACTTTATGAAGTACATGTGTGTTCATTTCTTTTAGAGACTACATAATTTATGCAAGACCATTCAGATGGGAGGTGATAGAATCTGGATAACACCCACCTCCAGAGACCAACCCACCCACTCTGTATTTTTCTCTTCCCTGCCTCAGGGGATCTCTTTCTTCCTGAGGGTTATTTATCTCAGGAAAGCACAAGAGGAAACCGGCCATAAGAGAGTTGCCCTCAGAAGGGGGCTAAGGATGTGGCTGGTATTCAGAAAAAAAGATGTCTCCAACTACACAGAAGCTACAGTTATAGACTCCAAATGATCTAGAGCAGAGACCAACATTTCACCTGTGAAAGGCCAGTTAGTAAGTATCTTAGGCTTAGAAAGACATATGGCCTCTGTTGCAACCAGTTGCTGAGCCATTGTAGGATGAGAGCAGTCACAGCCAATACATAAGTGTGGCTGTTTCCAGCCAACTTGATTTACAGAAAGCTTATATCACCTGCCTAACTTGAACAACTAAATCAGAAATTTCACAGTCCAGTAGCCAGTCTCCTCAGGTCAAGACTCCAACGGACAAAGTTGTTTTTGAAAATGCTTCTGAGAAAATGTGTTCAAAATAGATATCTAGGGGGGTGCCACTGTGGCTCAGTCTGTTACACATCTGACTCTTGATTTCAGGTCAAGTCATGATCTCAGGGTCCTGAGATTGAGCCCTGCACTGGGCTCTGTGTTGGGCCCTGTGCTGGGCATGGAGCCTGCTTAAGAGTCTCTCTCCTCCCCTACTTGCTTTTTCTCTCTTTCAAAAAAAAAAAAAAGATATCTATGAAAGTGGTAGAGACAGGGATGCCAGACAGCTAAGGAAGCTAACAGCCCAGAGGAGATCCTAGGTATAGAAATAATCATGCCCCTCCCCTTGGTGCCCTCCACTCTGGGGTAAGAATTTACAATATCAGAATAAGACTGGCATGGGTGTGAACGAAGAACATCATTAACTTTCAAATAACCAAGTAACAATTTGCTGGGGGCCTCCTGAAAATTCCCTTGTTAATTCCAAATGTTCCATCAACAACTTTGATGAATCAAGCTCCACCAACAGGAAGGCACAACATTGCAAATGCAAGCCTTAATGATTAAACTGAACTTCTACAATCCAATGATATTTTTTATTTTGGGGGGTTTTCTCTTAATGAGAGAGGAAGGGGTTTTGGAGTGCATCGGGGGGTTAATAAATGTATTTTGCAGAAAAAAAAGATAATCAGTTTCTTCACTAGGAAATGTAGAGCAAACATACATGAACATTACATCCTTAAGTTCCCAGTCTTGATGTTGAGGAAGTTCCAAATGAAATAGGAAAAAGGGCAGCCAAAGAAAAGTGTATTGTTCCATCTGGGAAATTAAGGAAGTAGTAGGCTCTCATGGAGAGCCAAGAACTGGAATGCTCATCCCCACTCCTGGTGCCCCCAACCAAAACCAGTTCCTTCTTGCACCATGGAGAGAAAAGCTACCAGAATAAATATCTCATGTGCCAGGGAAGCAGTAGGATCCTAACCAAGTGTTGCCAAGCTATGTAAAAATCCAATGAGTTTTGCTATGAGAGTAGGATTTAAATGCTTTCATTTGAAATCACTAATAAAGGAGTTATGATCAAAACTTTTGTTGATGAGTTCCAAAAGAATTAAAATGCACCTAGATATGTTTCTTAAATTATTATTTTAGAACAAGATGGAATCCAAAGACGTCTAAGATGTTCTCACACTCTTCCCCGTTTCCCTTATTCTTCACACCAGAGGCTATTACTGGTTTCTTGTTTAAATTTTACAGATGTCTCTGGATATATAGCCATATGTGGATGTTCCTTAAAAAGAAAAAGAAAAATGACAGTACATGTTACACATTTTTCCAGCTCCTCTCTTTTCTCATTTAATGATAACTCTTGGAGTTGCTTCCATACCACTTTATATAGAACTTCTTCTTACTTTTATTTTCTAATATTCGATTGTATGTCTGTCGTAATTTATTTAATGCCCCCTATTTATGGACATTTTGGGTTTTTACAAACTTATACTATTAAACCATAAATATCTTTGTATGTATATAACATTTTGTATATTTTGTCAATGGTATAAATTCTTGGAAGTAAAATTTCCCGGTCAAGGAATATGTACAAATTTAAAATTTGATAGATTTAACTCAATTTCTCTCTTGAAGGCATCCCAATTTTTATTTCCAATAATGAAATACAAGTGTGTATTTTACTTGGCTCTCTTCAACTTCAAATTTATTTTTATAACCAGTATCATACAGAGTAATAGTTACCTTTTAGTAAGAATTATTGTTTGAGCCACTATTCATAGATTTAATAGCCCTGTTCATTTTACTTTCTTTTTTTTTTTTTACTTTATTTCATTTTTTCAGTGTTCCAAGATGCATTGTTTATGCATCACACGCAGTGCTCCATGCAATATATGCCCTCCTTAATACCCACCACCAGGCTCACCCAACCCCCCACTCTTCTCCCCTCCAAAACCTTCAGTTTGTTTCTCAGAGTCCACAGTCTCTCATGGTTCATCTCCCCCTCCAATTTCCCCCAACTTCCTTCTCCTCTCCTTCTCCCAATGTCTTCCCTGTTATTCCTTATGCTCCACTAGTATGTGAAACCATACAATAATTGACTCTCTCTGTTTGACTTACTTCACTCAGCATAATCGCCTCTAGTTACTTTCTTTTAGTTATCTAATGCTTGACCTTTGAATCTTGTGTCCTTAGTTTTTCATTGTTGATTGCCAGGAACTCTTCACATGCTAGGGAAAATAGTGTTGGGCCTAGTATATGAGTTGCAAATATTTATCTTCCAATGTTGTGGTTTTTACCTTCTGGCCTTTTATTTTTTGTCATGTTGCAATTTTTAACTTTTATCTGTTTAAATTATCTACTTTTTCTGAGTTTGGGAATGTCTTCATTCTTAGAAAAGTCTTCCCTGCTATACCATCATAAATGTAAATTCTCCCATACTGTTTATAGTATTTTATAGTTTTAGCATTAGCTTTTATGACTTACAGATCTAGCATTTATTTTGGTATAAAGTGTGAGATAGAAACCCAGCATTTTCCTTTTAATTCAGATCACTATTGAGCCACCATTTAGTAATTCAGATTTTGCTCACCAGTATGTCTTCCATTATATATAGAAGTCTTGTATAGCTTTCAATTATACTTGGACATTCTCTTCTGCAGTGTTTTAGTTATTGATTCTTTGTAACAAGTGTAACATCTAGGGAAAGTTCTCTTTCCCTATTTTCTTTTGTAATTTTGCCTGGAAATTCTGGGCTTGTTTGGTTTTTTTCCTGCATAAAGCTAGATTTATTTTTTAAATGCAGTCTCATGATAACTCTATTTCCTAAATTCTTGCATGTCTGAAAATGTGTGTTGCATTTATACGGTCATAGTTTT
Organism: Mustela putorius furo; assembly: GCF_011764305.1. Taxonomy (NCBI): domain Eukaryota; kingdom Metazoa; phylum Chordata; class Mammalia; order Carnivora; family Mustelidae; genus Mustela; species Mustela putorius. Next base: position 846,144 of record NW_025422115.1, on the reverse strand, counting down.
GCTGGGTATAAAATTCGGAGGTCACCTTTTTTTTTTCCTTGATGATATTATTACCGCTACTCCAATATATATATTTATATAATAAATACATATAAATATTTAATATGAATATATGTGTGCATATCTATATACATATATGCATTATATATACATATATGCACACATATATATATACATGTCTATATAATTTATGGTACAGTCTCTAGTATATACAGTATGAGGGATGGGAGAAGAGAGAGAAAGATGGAGAGAGAACAAGAACACTTAGGCCTGTTTTTCTCCTTTTTATGGATGGATTATATATTTTTACTGAAAAAAAATTTTTTTCCAAAAAATATATTTCTTTATCTTTAAAGTTCAATAACTTTATTTATCTAAATCTTATTGTTGGGCTATTCTGTGTTAATTTTTTCCCCCTTGGGCACTATGACTCTACATATTCAAGTGTTATTTTACTTGTGAAAATTTTAAAAATGATTTATTTAGGGGAACCTGGCTGGCTCAGTCAGTAGAGCATGCTGACTCTTGATCTTGGGATTGTAAATTCAAGCTCTATGTTGGGTGTGGAGATTATTTAAAAGTAAAATCTTTGGAAAAAAAAACAAGTTAAAAAAATAGAAATCCTTTAGTTAGATGATTTGCTTGTTCCATTAATTCAGCTTCTTTTTTGGAAGCTCCAATAATATGTGGGCTGGATCTTCTTTTTTTAAGATTTTATTTATTCACTTATTTATTTATTTTAGAGAGAGAGAGCATGTGTGCCAATGGGGGAAGAGCTGAGGGAGAGAGAGAGAATCTCAAGCAGACTTGGCACTGATCACAAAGCCTGATGCAGGGCTCAGTCTCACAACCCTGAAATCATGACCTGAGCCAAAATCAAGAGTCAGTTGCTTAACCAACTGAGCCACCCAGGCACCCTGGATCTTTTTTTATTCTTTTGTTTGTTATAGTCCTTTTAACTCTGTACACTTCTCTTTTATTCTGGCTGTGTATTTTAATCTGTCACATCTTTCTTGCTGTATTTTCAACAAGGCCATTTTATTTCATGCTCTTGGTAATATGGCCCTCTTTTCTTTTCTTTTCTTTTCTTTTTTTTTTTCAATTTTTTCAATTTATTTATTTTCAGAAAAACAGTATTCATTATTTTTCACCACACCCAGTGCTCCATGCAATCCGTACCCTCTATAATACCCACCACCTGGTACCCCAACCTTCCACCCCCCCGCCACTTCAAACCCCTCAGATTGTTTTTCAGAGTCCATAGTCTCTCGTGATTCACCTCCCCTTCCAATTTACCCCATTTCCCTTCTCTTCTCTAACACCCCTTGTCCTCCATGATATTTGTTATGCTCCACAAATAAGTGAAACCATATGATAATTGACTCTCTCTGCTTGACTTATTTCACTCAGCATAATCTCTTCCAGTCCCATCCATGTTGCTACAAAAGTTGGGTATTCATCTTTTCTGATGGAGGCATAATACTCCATAGTGTATATGGACCACATCTTCCTTATCCATTCGTCCGTTGAAGAACATCTTGGTTTTTCCCTCTTTTCTGTGATAATTTTCTTTTTCTTTCTTTATGCCACCCCAGGCTTTGTCAGCTCAACGATTTATCTCTTCGGTTTGCCTTTCTCTATCTTCCCTGAATATTTATATTCTTTCTTAATATGCTTTTTTTAAAAAATTAAAAACCACAACATCATTATTGCTTATTTTTAACCACAAGTTTGTATTACTTCTATTGTTGTTGCAATATATTTTGTTAAAATTTTCACTGGCTTTGTGGTGACATTCTTCTGGTGACTGTCCTGATTTTTAGGAAGAAAAGAAGATAGCATCTTTGTCATTTTAAAACCGTAAGTTCCATTTGTATTTCTTTATCATATATTTACCCATTCATTTATTTGTAAATATTTATTGACTATACTGTGTGCTAGGTATTATGCTAGGTTCTAGGGAAATAATAACAAACAAAACAGAGAAGACTCTTGATTGTTGGACCCTCTATTCTATCTTACGTTGTTTGCCAAAAATTTATATGAAAAATAAAAGTAGTCAGTTGTAAATATATGATTTTATTTGAAATTTATGATAATCTGGTCCCTGTCCTTCCTATTCTTTCTGTTTGCAACAAGCATTAGCTAATTAGCATTATAAAACAATTGTACACAAGAAAAGGAAAACAACCTTGTGTGTTCTAGTCTTTCAGATCAAGTAAAAAAGTAATACATATGACAAGGTCTTATTTTCAAACCTAAATAAATATGTTTCCTTACCAACATTATGTTAAAATTCAACATTAATGATCATGGGTTTCATTATTATTACAAAGCAAATTATCCAGAAATTATTTTTAAGCCCCACCATTCTAAGTTGAACTGCGAAGCTCTATCATTCTCTTGACCCTCTTCCTACAGAATCACACATTTACTTTGAGATTTATCTTTAGACTTTTGATAACAAAGGCTGTGCCTTAGCATGTCTAACAGCACATAAACTATAGCACCATTACCACAAAGTATAGAGACAGACTGTAGAAGAAAGGACTCTCCCTATTAAATGTATGCAATTGGCTGGACATGCCAGCAATTTATCGAAAAAATTAATAGGCCCTCTATGTGACATTAAATAGCCTTTTAACAACAGTGCACTTAGATCCCACACCAACTCACACAATATAAATAGAACTGAATTGCCTAACAATCAAATAAGGATTTGTCTTCCATTTCAATTTAAATTACTCTGAAAGATAAGCAAACCTAAAAAGCTAATGGAGAAATAAATCCCTGTCTATTATGTTTTATTTGACACATATGTAACCCCAGTTGTCTTTGGGAAAATAAAGTCACATTATTTATTCGCATTTTCCATATACCAGTCATTAAGGCATTCTCAGTAAATAGTGTTAAGTGGAATAAGATAAGGTTGTAATATTGTCACAAGTGTGCACAAGGAGAGAAGAAGTGGATGTTTCCAGAGAGAGAAACACTCCTTGTGCTGTGAAGGATGAAGGAGAATAAGAGGGAGAATATGCAATAATACTTGGAATTAGCAAGGAAAACAATTGATGGAACTCAAATCCCATGGCTCCACACATCTTTGCATAACCAAAGACCTATTTATGCACTGGAATGATGACATTCACTGTGGGAGAGACACAGAGACAGAGAAGGTGGGGGTTATTTAAATAGCCACTCTAACATATGAGCTACGAGGTCAATAACAAATGGAAGAAATACTATAGCAGCGAGAGCCCCAAAGTTATAACCACATGGTAGACTCAATCAACAACTGCTTCTTCTCTTCCCCTTTATTTACAATTGCACAAGAACAATAGGGCCAAGAAAGAAAGAGAAAAATAGAAGAAGGAAGGAAGGAAGGAACTCTGATTGCTCAGGAAAGAAGGAAGGAGCGTAGAGGGAATTAATCTGCAATACAGAAATGGCAGAGAGTGAAGTCAGTAGGAATTTGCAAATTACTGGGAATGTGCTAACCTGAGGTTCATGAAAATACAGAGGTGAGTAAGACAGATATTCATGATGGAATAAGTGAATAGGGAAAAATCAAGGGGTTCAAATCACTGTGGCAGATTCTAGCACTGTCACATATTTTCCCACCCTTTCCCTGTAAGAGAATTATATATTCTTGCTTGTTGCTGTACATGCTACACTTGTGTACACCTGTTACCATACTACCTGCCCCCACCCTTGAGAAGGGGACAGTCCCACTCACTCCATTGATGTTGGACCTGGTATCGCAAATGACTTAATTTGGCCAAGATGAAGTAAGCTGACTTAACCTTTGCCATATCCTGATAGAAGACGCAAAAGCCTTTGCTCAGCTCACTCTTGCCTTTTTCCCTCAGTGATGAGAATGGAATGTCCCAGGGCATAATGCAGGGAAAAGCTGCCAACAGCCTGGACCCTGGAATGAGACAGGAAAAAGAGTCACAGAAACCTATGTCTTGCATAAAATGAGGACCATTCCACTTTCCTATGATTGGATCGAAGGATGGGAACAGTCCTAAGAAGCATAGTAACAGTTTTGGTAGCAGGAGTGGAAGCAGACTTTATCAGATTACAAATTGATTGAGAGGTACTGATGTGAGGAGAGCATATCTAAAAAACTCTTTGAAGGTGAGTAAAGTGAAATGGTGGTAGCTGGAGTGATGTAGGGTCCAAGAAAAGATTCTGGTTTTCACACCTTCTTTTGTTTTTTAAAGACGAGAGTCTCAAGCAAACTTCTATGCTGATGGGAAGGATGCGGAAGTGGGAATGATGCTTAAGATAGTGGGTGAAAAGGAAATAATAAGGCAGTGCAATCTCTGGGAGCCAGTGCACAGGCAGATGGATCTTCCTTTGATAGGACAATGAGGTACAAGCTGATGAGAGAAATAGATTGTTTGCTAGACTTTAATGAGAGCCCAGCTGAGGCAAGTGATTAAAAGATTATGAATTCATAATGATTCTAATCTGCCTAATTGTGTGATTTTTCCCCCCCAGTAGGGCTTAATTTTTAGCATGGATATGAGCTGGAGAACGAGTGTGATTGGGTCTGCTCTGGATTGGGATTTTGTTCATGCAGAATGGACAAAAAAACAAGGGAGGTATGTATATTTGCAAAAGAATGCAAGCCTCAGTGGAGCAGGCACTCAGCCAGATACACAGGGATTGAGTAAAAGATAGGTTAATTGATGGAAAGAATGGAGAGGGATCAATATGGAAACTCAGGTTTGATGAAGCATTGCAGTAGAGGTACTTGAGTAGAGGAGCTAGGGGAATAAAGGGTCACCTTGGGAGAGTTAGCTGTTTGGATTGGTGATTTCGGAAATGGTGCAGCCTCTGCTAATAAGTTTCGGAGCAGGAGAATGGAAGTGGGTGGCTGAAATGGAAAGAAAGAGAACACTGGAAAAGAGAAGTTCAAGGGCAAGAGGCCAGGATTTTGAGTAGAGATGGAAAGGGAGCCTATATACCAAGTGTTGAAGTTTTTGATGATTAAAGAGGAGTGAAGAAGATGGTAAGTGTTTGAGACAGGGAAGAAGGAAAGAAAGGGCAGATAAACAGATGGAGACAAAGAATCAGAGGTTCTGGGGGAAAGGAAAGACAATCACATAGAAGCGGCAATAGGGAGCCAGGATGAGTCATATTCACCTTGCTGTGGAGTGTAGAAGAATGCCCGGGGAACTGCTGTGACCATGATTTTTCTCTACTCCTTCCCACCTCCCCAAGGAAATGTGGGAGTCTCCTAACATGCCATCCTGTACTAGGGCAAATACGGGTGCTTCTTGTTCACTTACTGCTAAAGAGATCACGCTGATAGTGTCCTCAGATCAGTGAACTAAAAAAAAAAAAAACAGGAGTGGAGAATAATGTCTCCAGATACCCAACTATGCTTCCCAGATTTAGTACCTGAGTATGAAGTGGTTTGAATCAGGGGAGGTTCTCAATCTTCAGTGTGCTTAAGAATCAACTCAGTGGTTGGGGTCGTTCAGTTGGTTAAGTGTCTGACTCTCGATTTTGGCTTGGGTCATGATCTCAGAGTTGCAATATCAAGCCCTGCACAGTCTCCATGCTGGATATGGTGTCTGCTTAAGATTCTCTCTCTCTCTCTCTCTCTCTCTCTCTGCCCCTTCCCCTCTCTCTCCCCCTCTAAAAAAAGGAATTAATTAATTTTAAAAATCAACACAGTTGCTGATTAAAATGTAAATTGCCAGGTCCAATGCCACAGGCTGAAATTCGGAAGGGCTAAGCACAGACATAACTTGGTATTTTTAAACCAGCACTCTCAATGAATGGGAAATATAGGTGTTATTTTAGATGGCAATGGAACTGGTAAAACATCAAGACTCTTCTACTAAAAAAGAATGGGGCTGGATATTGGGAGACTAGCCAACATCTGCTTAGTGAATGTGAATCCTACCATATGCTTCCTAGGGCTGCTGTAGCAAAGTACTATGAATTGACTGGTTCAAGAAATAGAAATTTATTGTCTCACAATTCTGAGGGCTGGAAGTCAAAGATCAGGTGTCCGTGTGCTTGGTTCCTTCTGAGGGCTCTCAGGGAATATCTTTGTGATTCTCTCTCAGCTTTTGATGCTTTGCTAGCAATTTTTGGCATCCCTTGACCTATAGATCCGGCACCCCAATCTATGCCTTTATCTTGATATGGTGTTTTCCCTGTGCCTGGCTCCATGTCCAAATTTCCTATTTTTATAAGGGACACAGTTCTATTGGATTAGGGCCTATCCTACTGACATCATCCAGCAGAATCTATTTCCAAAACAGGTACTAAGTATTAGGACTTCACCATCTTTCACAGGGACACCATTCAGCCCATCACATCTACTTAGTAAGGTTCACAGAGCCCTACCACCCAGCCTCTCCAGTCTATATTCTCTACTCTTTGCCGTAGGCTACTGCTAATCTATTTCTATGACTTTCATCTCTGCTGACTTATCCTACGTGATTCCTGGTCCTGGAAATTAGACTCTCAGCACCCACCGCTTGTCCCTCTGTAATCATCTCAGGGAGTCACATCTAGCTGACCTTCATATCTCACTCCTGTCCTTCTTTCTGCTTCAACACACCACTGGGTCTAAGAGCATGACAGCCCACCTGCAAGTATTAGCTCTCTATCGTCAACAAACCTGGTCATGAACCCTGATTGCTCAGACCCTCAACACACACAGATACCCTAGCCTGCCAGCACTATTGTCTGTAGTGGTGGCTCACAGCTGCCCTTGTCAACTCCTGCCCATCTCAGCTCAGAGAAAGAGCACACAACACCATCATTGTTAGGAGGATTTTTTTTTCACACCTGATTAAATAAAAATTTCTTTACCCATGGCTCCCTGCATTGGCAGCTGAAGTGGATTATGTAGTCTCAAACTGCAGAGGATAGCATCAGGTAAGAATTATGGAGCTGATACACTCCTCAGAAGCTATAATTCGCACAGTTTCTGGAAGTAAGGGATTGAGAGGAAAACAGGGCAACCCAGACAATCTGTCAAGAAAGAAGTGACTCTAGATTAAATATTTTTTCAAAGTTTTCTGAGAGGCATCAATAGTTTATTAAATATTAATCAGAGAAATCTCCATCTTACTGTTCCTCAGTAATACAACAAAAGGAATGGCCAGTTTTAGAATCACTGACATGGGGGTGGGGAGGGGATAAGGGGCCACAGAGCTGGAATCATTTATTTAAAAAAAAAAAAAAAAAGTGGCTTCCAGCAAAAGGTTCACAGATGCTGCCGTCTAATTAATTTTTTTTTTAATTTTCAAATACAGTTTTACAGACTCTATACCTGCAAATGAATGCCTCACACCACATGGTGTCTCCCAGTGTACTGTGAAGGGAGAAGCCAGGGCAGTTTTCGATGGCATATGCCTCACTCAGTGACCTTGATCTGCCTTGTGTTGCCAGAAACCAGAGAAAGGGAAATTCAATTAAAATAAAACACTAGATGTCCTGTATGGATTTCAAAATTGTCTGGGCCAGAAAATGAGATTGTGTTTTTTAAAATCATAGAAGGAAGTTTCACATGCTTTCTCTGTTGCCTCGAAGAAATAAGGAATCAGGAATGAAAGAAAGAAAGAAAAGGAGGAAGGAAAGAAGGAAGGAAGGAAGGAAGGAAGGAAGGAAGGAAGGAAGGGAGGAAGGGAGGGAGGAAGAGAGAGAAAAAAGGAATCCGTAAATTCAGACAGACTGTCAAACATTGTGTTGTCAACCTCATTCAGAGGAAGGTTGTTTGTAAGAACAGGGAGAAGTGTGGGAAATTCATAGGATCTTCCATTCTTAAACAAAACATGCCTTTCCCCTGAGCCCAGACGTGACCTTAATACTCTCAGAAGTATCCTCCAGTAGCCATTAATAGTTGATCAGAATTTTCAATTACGATAAAATGCATTTGCCATTCTTTGTGTAGAGGGTTAATTTTAGTGAGAAAGGAAGCTGGGATCCTGAGCATTTAAAATTGTGAAGCAGAGAATTAACTACCTTTCCTTAGGATATAAAATAAGAACAAGGTGAATTTTTTTGAGGTGAGGTTTTCCATTTTCTAAAATCTACACCTTTATCCATCTACCTATCATCTGTATATACATACATTTTTTTTAAATTTATTGCTTAGAGTTCTCACTTGGTTTTCAAAGACAACCATTCTAAATGGTCACCTAAAGTTTTAAAAGACAGTCAACCTACATTATTTATATGGCTCAAAGACTCCAAAGTTGTGAACAGTGTGGGCCAATGCTCCCAAAGAGGACAGGAGGCCCAGAACAATCAGGGCATTTAAGTGCAAGATTCTTTAATCATCCCATGAAGGAAGCTACTGAATTCCAAGCCCAAACATCAGGCTTGTCCGAGGGTCCAATGTGGACCAACAGGAGAAATCTATTTGCCAGTAGTTCCACAATATAAGACAGAGGAAGTTGAAGAGGTGACCAATTACTGAAACAAAAAATCCCCTAAGTTGTGGTAGCTATAGGTCACATCAATTATAATTTTTTTTCTGAAAAATAAAACTCTAATAAACTCATTGTAAAAACTTTTCAAATGACAAGGTAATGAGAAATAAGCACACGAAGCATCAGCATAGAAATCCAGAGTTATATCAGATATTTTAAGCATTTTTTTGCATTCATAACTAACTATATAATCATGTGATCATACTCTATATACAGTTTTATATTTTTTATTAAAATATTACTGTATTTTTATTAATATGTTTTGTGTCTTTGTGTTAAAATTTTTCCATGTTTTTACAAAAAGTCTTCAACTGTGAAGTTGCATAATTTTTCCTTGTAAGGATATAGTATAATTCAATCCTTCATTCTCAATAAATGTGTCGAGTATTATTGCATCCCAGGATGTGTGCTATTTCCTGGGAACATGGCAGTTTGCAAATCTGCCTACACCAATCTCTTCTTTTCCAGTTTCATTGAGCTCTTATTAATATATAACATTGTTTAAGCTGTACAACAAAGTGATTTGATCTATGTACATGTTGTGCAAGGATTACTACCATAAGTTTAGTTAACATCCATTATTTCATAGAGTTACAATTTTTTTCTTGCCATGACAACTCTGAAGATCTTCTCTCTTGGCAACTTTCTAATATACAATATAGTACCATTAATTACAGTCATTGTGCTGTCCATCACATCCCCTAAAAGAAGGAAATCCTGCCACCTGTAACAACGTGGATGAATGTTAAGGGCATTATGTTAAGTGAAATAAGTCAGACAGAGAAAGATGAATGCCATATGATCTCATTTGTGTATGGAATCTCAAGTAATGAAAAGGGCTCATGGAAATAGAGTACAGATCAGTAGTTGTCAGAGGCAGGGGTGGGGGCATATATGGATCTTTATTTTTTTAAGATTTTATTTATTTATTTGACAGAGAGAGAGAGCATGAGAGAGCACAAGCAGGGGAGCAGCAGAGGGAGAGAAAGCAGCAGGGAGCCCAATGTGGGGCTCAATCCCAGGACCCTGAGATCATGACGTGAGCCAAAGGCTGATGCTTAACTGATTGAGCCACCCCGATGCCCCTCACACATGGATCTTATATCTAAAGATCCTCAATAAACTGTAGTAAAGGAGGTGTGCATTCATCAACAACTCAGGCACATCAACATGCATTTATAACTAAGAGGTCCTGTAGACTAAAGGTACACTGAAATAGAAAAGTTCATGATGGAGGAATTGACCTTGCTAGGGAGGTTAGGGAATGAGAAAATGACCACTGAATGGAGTTCTGAAGGAACAACTGAAGTGAAACAGGTTGAAAAATACATATATGGATAAAAGTGAGAAAGACTGTTCCAGGTGAAGGGAACAGCATATGCAAAGGAACAGCATATGCAAAGCCAATTGACAAGGGAGATCTTGGTATATCTGAGGAACTAAGGAGAATGTAACTAAAGGAGAATGTAACTAAGAACTAAGGAGAATGTAACTAAAACCCAAAGATTAGAAGCAAATAACAAGACTGGAGAGATAGGTGGGCTTCATACCAATTAGGAATCATAGATCCTAAGAAGAATCTCTTGTTCTGTGGAGTGTTTTAAATTGCTGAAGGCAGCCAGGAGGGGTGCAGGTGAGAACTAGCAGGTCTGAGTTATAGAAAGATCATTCTGACTGTACTGGAGAAAATGGGTGGGAACATAAGTGGAGGTAAGAGGGTCAGTTAGAAGCCCATTTCAGGGGTTCATTAAAGAGACTGGTATCTGTGATGGCTCTTAAGAGTGACTTGGAACTAACTAGACAGTGGTGGACAGAATCATCTAGGATTGAAGAGTTGTCAGACATGGGACTGATGAAAATCCAGAGAATAAGACACTTTAAAGTAACGACAAAAACCCATCAAAACAGTGAGACTGCACTTTAATCGAAATGATAAGAGGACTGAAGACAGAGAAAACTAATCCCTTATGTCAGACACTTGGGTTGTACCACTTACTCATACTGCAATGAACATCCTTATATAGAAATTTTACATTTCTCATTTCCTTCTTAAGGTGGATTTCTCAAAATAGAATTAAATAATCAAATCACATAGACATTGTCAAGATTGCAAACATGCTGCTGTGTTGCCCCAGTAGAAGTAGTATTAATTTCACCCTATGCTTTGTTTTTTTTTTGGGGGGGTGGGGTTCTTCTTAATTTTTCTTATTTGTTTGAGAAAGAGAACAAGATAGCACAACCACAGCAGGGGACAGGAGAGGGAGAAGCAGACGCCTAGTTGAGCAGGGAACCCAATGTTGGGCTCCATCCCAGGACCCATGATCATAACCTGATCCAAAGGCAGATGCTTAATCTACTGAGCCACCCAGGTACCCTGCCTTGTGCTTTTTTGGGCTGTGCTTAGCTCACTAGAGGTTCTCCAGAATTGGGGGTTTTAAGTTTTCACCATTTCAATGAACAAAAATGACGTTTAATTTCCTGCTTTGCAATTCTTTGATTACTAATGATGTTGATATATTTATAATACTTTTTTAATATATATATTTTTTCTGTGTATGGTCTATGTCCCTTGCCCGTAATTTCCTTCAATATTGTAGTGTTTTCCTCATTAATTGAAAAAAAATAATTGACACAATTTTATGGGTATCAACTCTGTGTAATAACTTGTGAAATACTTTTGTTTTCTATTTGCCTTTTGTTTTTTCTTATATTTTTTGAAAAGAACATGGAAATTCATATGCCTGACATGATACTTTTCTCTTTTTTTTTTTTTAAGTCACCTCTCTCCATCTTAAGGTATATATTTTTTAAACTGCCTTTTTCCCCTTGTTTCATCATTAACACATTTTCTTTTAAATTTTATGTTATCCAATCAGGAATTTATTTTGATAACGGCATGCTGTCAGGATCTGACATATTTTCCAGTCACTGTTCTGTAGTGGACATCTTCCAGGTTTTGTCCAGCACCTGCTACCCCTTCACTGGGGATCTTCCTGTCACTGGTTGTGCCCTTCCCCAGCTATAGTTAATCAGTCAAGAAGTGGTTCCTTCAGAATGCTTCTGTGGAATTTTTCTAACTGAAACTGACAAATGTAATCATTCCCTATTTGTGGGTGCAAATTTTCACAAAGATGTTGGAGCCATCAATGGCTGTATGAAGAAAGCAAGTCCATGGTGAAAAAGTATTAATTTAACATGCCCAGTAGCAGAAAGGTGCATGGAGAAGGATTCCTGGCACTGTGATCTATTGTTAGAGGTATTCCTGAGTCTACCGGCTATTCAAACTTTCCTTAAATCTATGAACCAATTATTTTTACTTCTGCTTTTCTTTCTTTTTTTCTTTCTTGCCTCTTCTAGTTCAAACATGATTTCTGTTCTCAGAAGCATCTATCCCACTTGTAGTTACTTCTAATATGTGTGTGTTGGTTTTATTGTTATGTTCCATACATACTTTTCCTGTGTTTTTCCATTTGACTTTCACATTTAATTATGTTTCAGGTTTTTTTGTTTTGTTTTGTTTTTTTGTTTCCTCAGAGAATTCTCCTTCTGAAATAAAGTTTAAAGTCCTTCTGACCCTTCATATGAATTTCCTTCTATTTTTAGAGCAGGTAGGTGACTTGTCTGTTTATGACTCAACTCTGATTGGAGACTCTTTTATCTAAGCCCACTTGAAGGGAATGCAGAGAAGCAAGAGATAGGTTTAGACAATTAGACAAACACTCAAACTTTGTTTGTCATCCCAAAATACTATCTTGCAGAATCTGTATCCTCTGCCCTGATATAGAAGAGAATATACCACACCCCTCCACCCTTTTGGGGTTGAATGAATCACATCAGCAGCTATCTCTGGGCTCACAAATCATTAACAGCAACAGATATTCCTCATTAACAAATATTATTGGTGATTTATTGCCATCAGTTAATAGAGTGTCTGCCCTAGTGGATACTCACCAAATATTTGTTGAAAACATAAATGTATGAGTAAATGAAGATTTGCTCAAGTCGAAGAGGAGTTGGGTCTAGAATACCTGGAATAAGTTACCTTAAATGTCAAGTCATATTACTTAAGAGCTCTAGAGTCTGTATCTGAAAAATAAGGATAACAATGGCTTCTCTAACCAACATATGGAATTATTGTTGGAGATAATGACATACTTGGGTGAAAAATTGAGAAGTTCTATATCTAGAGGTATAGAAAGAGGAGTTGTTTCGAATAGTTACTTGATGTATGCTCAGTCATGTCATTCATGGGAAATGTGGCCTGAGTGCAAATAGGGTAATAGTTTTCAAAGCATAGCAGCTGGAAGTCTTGGCTACTTAAACTCCATGAAGTTGGGCATCAGAAAGTGCATCCTCATGGCTACCACAATAACTTAAAGTTTCTACGGACACATTATCACTATGGCCCAGCAGATTTAGTCTGTTGTGATGACTGAAAGTTTTAGAGGAGAGGTGAAGTTAACTAGACCAAATCACTCAAAACCAAATCACTCAAATTAGGCAATTGTGAAACAATATTGAATTACCATAAAAATAATTCTCTTCCACAAATGTTGAAGTTTTGGTACAAGCCATTGCATGGACACTTCTTATTCATAATCAGGTGTTTTTGCAATGATTGTGCCTCAGAATATATTTCTGATATTAATAGATCTTGCCATAAGGACCCAAGAGTACATCACAGCAACAGTAAAATTGTATAGTAGAATATTTAAGAGTTGGCAGAACTAATTCCTTTAGCTTTAGATACCACCAAAAACTAGATTCTTTCTTATAAATTTATTACTTAATTAAAAAGGCTAAGTATTTAATATCTTAGGAGATGTTGGAGAAACTATGAAAAAAAATATATGAGGTAAATTTTTTGAAGTTAGTTCTAGGAAAATAAAATTAAGAGAGATCTCCACCTCCTTACACTCACATCATTGAAACAGCAGGACCATTGAAAAATAACAGATGCTGACTCTCAGATTTATCACTGGTATTGGCATCCCAGTAGAGCAAGGCCCCTTCAGTTTACCAGCACTACCATTTCACAGATGATATCTGATGGGAATTCTGTACCAGTTTTACCTGAATCTTTGTCATCCTTGATAAGCCTGAACAGAATTACTAAAGTGATGAGGAGAGTACAGATAAATGGGACAGGGTTGACCTCGCAACCTTTTCCAAACTGTCAGAAAGATGGCAATTTAAAGTGCAACCTATACATGATAATTTCAACAACCCCCTCCATAATAAGGAAGAATAAGTCAAAACATCAACAAAATGGTTCAAATATGGTAATGATATTCCACATTAAGCAGCTCAAACAAGGACTCATTTGTAACAAGTCAAATTTAGAAAAGACTAAACCTTTCATTTCCTTTTTCATTCTTCATGACAGCAGTTCCTTCTTCTTGAAGGCACTGACTAAAGTTCTCATTTTCTCTCTGTGCTTGCCACAGAAAGGCCTTGTATGGAAGATTTCTCATTAAAAGTAAATACATAAATGAAAAATCTGTAGTCATGGAACTTACTTTCCCCTCAAGAGTCCCTTCACATTTGAAGAGGAAGGAAGGAAAGAATGAAGGAAGGAAGGACAGACAGAAAGAGAGAGAGAAAGAAAGAAAGGAAGAGGGAGGGAGGAAAGGAAAGGAAGGATGGAAAGAAAGGGAGAAAGAAAGAAAAGAGAGAGAGGGCAGGAGGAAAGGAGAAAGGAAGGAGGGAGGGAAGAAAGAAAATGAAAAAAGAAAAGAAAAGGAAAAAAGAAGGAGAATGGGGAAAGGAGAGAAAGAAAGAAAGAAAGAAAGAAAGAAAAAGAAAAGAAAGCTGCTTTTTAAAAACTTCTCTGAGTATTTATACCACTTTGTTTTTCATTCACACGAGGGAAATAACAAGAGGACCTCTGATGAATGTTGCAGATCGCCATGGTTACGCTTCAGAGATGCGGCAAAAAGCAATTATGGCGGAACAGAAGAAAGAAATGCACCTCTTTGTCAGAATTTCATAACAGCTGTAATAACACTAGAGCACCCAAATGAATGTAAAATAACTGAAATATTGTGGCATGTTAAATGCTAGCACATTAAAAAATTGTATTTCAATGTCATATTATTTAAAATGACAGGAAGCATTAATTCCAGCTGCACCAAGGAGCTTGTTAAGAAATACGGGGTGGGGGATGTCATCCAGCATCCATGCAGGGAAGAGACTTCAACAGGATGGATGAAATCCAATACTATTTGGTGAATAAGAAAAAAAAAATAGGATGTACAAGAGCAAATGTAATCTAATATTCAGGATTAGTTCCCTATATCTTATTGAGGTTAGCACCCCAACCTGCCAAAGCTGCTACAGTATTAAGCAATTGCCTGATCCTTTCCTTGTACCATGAGCTCCCAATATTTCCATTAATTAAAAGTTTTCCTGCTGAAGAATATTATACCCATTTTACAGTAGAACCAAATGAGACAATGATGACCAAATAATTATCAGTATTTCATCCTGGAGTCTTCTGTGGTTAGGAGAGCTTAAGGCTGTCTTTCAATAACTCAAACTCCCAGTTTTAAAATGTTGGTGAGAGAAGAAATAGGATCCAACAATAATAAAAACACATCTCTCCATTTGACACTCTTCAGATATCATTTTCCTCTAAGTGAAAAAATGCAGTAGGTGAGATGTGCTTTGGCCACAAATGCCCATTGTACTTTCCTGTTCCGCAGCCTACTACTTGTTCTAACTAGAACTTGGGCTCATTTATTAGGCCATCAACAATCACAATCTTCACCAAGGAACAAACATACCTCTTAAGAATAGCAACAATTTTAAGGAAGACACTGGAATTCCTCTCCTGGTCAATGATACAACTATAGCTCAGTCAATAACCATGGGTGGCATTGGGACCACATCCCGCCAATATCACCCCACAAGACTTATTTCACATCTCAAGTGGCCTGGCTCACCCTTGTACATACAGAGTCCAGTCTCTCTAGCAGAGTGATATTGGCTAAACATCACTAGACTTGTAGAGTTTCTTAGTTCTGTTGCTACATAACTACCCCAAAACTTGCTGGCTTGAAATAACCACTTTATTATGTTCAGGGATTCCGTGGGCTAGGAATGCAGTGAAGGCTCAGTGGGGGATGACTTGTGCCTCCACATCTGGGGCCTTCGCTGGGATAACTTAAAGGCTGGGGTGGAAGGCAGTGACTTAATGGTTGAGACCTGGAACCATCTGAAGGTCTCCTTCACTTGTCCTCTGGGACAAATGTTTGGCTGGGAAGACTCAAATACTGAAGCACCTCCCCAGGGCATCTCCATGTGGTTTGGCTTCCTCACAACATGGCAGTCTCAGAGTAGTTAGTCTTTCTGCATGGCAGCCCTGAGCTCTAAGTCCAAGAATCCCAACGAAGCAGAAGCTAAATCTCCATTTGTGACCTAGCTGAAGAACTCCCACTCTGTTGGGCTGAGGATCACAACCCATTTGTTTTCAAGGGGTGGCCCAGGAGACATTTTCTCAATGGGAGGAAATGTTGAGGTATTTTGCAACCATGTTTCACAAACACCCCAGTGGTGTTTCACAACCACCCTAACCAAAAGTTACTACCTCATCTTTGGATATGTGACTCTACAAAAATGCCTAAGAGAAATTCAAGCTAAGAAACTTTGAATAATTAGACCAAAGATTGGATACAAAAGATATTTACATTTGCTTCTGACAAAAGAAGAATGATTTCTGAAGGAAGAATTACACAACTGAATTATAGAACAGATGAGGAAGTGCTTGTACAGGTACATGGGGCCAAGGAAGGGTGAGGGGTCCTGCTTACTCCAAGCTGGACACATTTATTCACCACTATGCCCTCACTGACTTTTAATGGAAAGGACTTCAGTAGCCCTCCCACATGACCCCTCATTTTCAAGGATGTAAATATCTTATGGCCACCCTTTTATAGACAAAAAACAGCATGTGAGTTAAGTAGCATATGATAGGATCTGAAGACCACCCTTAAATTCAGGCCATTAACCTGACTTTCCAAGGTTCTTGCAAGACCACTTCCTCCCATATTCCTACAGTTCAAAAAATACAAGTTAGGATTCAGCCTCATTACTTGTGAAATGCAAAATTTAGAAAAAACTAACCTTCTAAGTTTAGGGGGAAAAAAGCCAAAAAACTGTAAACTTTTAATTGTGGTATGGGAACAGGCCCAGATCATAAGTAAACAGTTTTCTGGTGTTTTTTGTTTGTTGTTTTGTTTTGTTTTGTTTGCAGAGTGAACACAGACATGTAGCTAGTGCTCATATCAAGAAACAGAACTTGCATGATCTCAGGGTCATGAGATTGAACTCCTTTCAGGCTCTATACCAGGTGTGGAGCCTGCTTAAGGTTCTTTCTCTCCCTTTCCCTTTGCCCCTCCTCCTCAACCTTGCACTCATGCTCTCACTCTTTCCCTAAAAAAAAAAAAAAAAGGAAAGAAAGAAATAGACCTTCACCAGCACCCCTTGCTGCTTTCCAATCCCCCCTTTCTCCATGTGATTATAGCATGTGTTCTTTGTGTTTGGGATTTTTTATAAGCTATTATTATGCTTGTGAGATTCACCTTATTGATTTTTTTCCCTAAAATTTCTCAACCATTTTACATTTGATGTTTATTCCATTTCATTGCTTATAAAATAGTGTGATTATTGAATGTGTGTCCAATGTTTACTTAACAGGTCTGTACTGTGTTTTTGTTTGTTTTGCTCCTTAAAGTCATTGCTTACATAGAGAGCATTGCATTGCAGAATTAAATGGAGGGTCAGAGTTTCTCTGCTCAATAAGCCTTTAATTGCCCATATGACCCTATTAAGTCACTTCATCTTTCTGTCCCTTAATATTCTCTTCTAAAGAGTTGGTGTAGACACATAAAATCCCCCATGAGTCTTTCCATCACCAAAACTGTACACTTTGAGGCCATTAATCCTAATTCCATGTCATCCCACTTTTATGAATTTCTTTAAAAAGGAAATTATATAAATACTTCATAAGCCCTCTCTCCTCAAAGAGACTGCTATTCTGGAAAAAGAAAGCAAGAGAAGCCATGCTTTTCTTGGGAGAACATTTTCAAACTGCAACTTTTCAAATATGGTTGTTTGCCCATTTATTGTCAAATGAACAAGTGTCAGTCAACTGCTGGGGAACTGCAAAAAAATGGAAATGCCATTCATTGGAGTACATGCGGTTGTGTCAGTATAATAGCTGAATTGGTCCCTCCTTGGAGTGGTTCCCCTTGTGTGTCCAGCAGAATAGACTGGGGAGAAGAAGCAATCTGAGCCATCCCTAATGTTGCATGGAACCAGAGATAGGACTGTCACTGCCTATTTTGTGCTCAAGACAATCGGAGTTTAAACAGGGAGGAGGTAAAAGACTGGATTTCAAGACCAAGGTCTCATCCCACAGTGCTGATGCGTGCACCCTCACTTACTGTTTGCTGTATGCTTCCATCAGATAAGTGGGCTTACAAAGCACCTTAATTAGAATTGAGGATTATCCTGGACCTGAAATCACTGGGCAGTGGGCCCTTCTGTGTGCACAGAAAGCACAACCTCGATTCATCAAATACCTGGTAGACTTGAGGGTCTTACGAGAAAATGAACTTTAAGTAGCCCAAACTTCTGTATCTTTCTCCTACTTCCAAAATTTACTAATAATTTCTCCCTGCTTTAATTTCTGGAGGGAAGAAAATAAACTTCTCTTTTTTTTTAAGAAGAAATTCAAAAACCTTAGAAAATGTACATTATAAGTACTCTATGATTCCAGAGACAGTAAATTAAAGCAAGGAGAGGCAATATTTATTAGTTGGGTAAAAAATATCGAGATGCCAGTATCTCAGATTGTCATTTGGAATTATCTACAAAAGTGCTTTTTCCTTGTAGCACTATAATTAGTTATTAAAGAAGTTTGTCTACCATGTTTATCTTTCTCATCAAAATATAGGTTCCCTTAGAGAACAACCGGGTCTCTCACTCTCTGCCATATTCCTAGTATCTTTGATGACAAGTGTTCTCTTCATTTGGAGCCAGTTCATACTTGAAAAACTAATGATTTATATTAATTCCACAGGACAAAAGGAAATGCATGATCATTTCCTGAGCAACAAGTTTGTCATAGAGTTAAACGGGCAAAACTCTTTTACTGAGATAATGAGAATGTTCCATTGAGGGACTTTCTTGGATGAACCAAAATATGTGGATGACACTGCATTTTAGGACTATCCATACGAGTATCTTTGAAAAGTCACTACTAGTTTCCACTTCCATGTTACCAATGTACTTTCATACTCTTGCTCTTGGGTTGAACAATAAAAGATTCCAAGGTCTGAATATATTGATTAGTTGTTACCTCTGGGTAATTATCAACGAGGAAAATGAGAGCTCGAAACAAGCAGGAAGGTAAGGTCTCAGGACAGTAACAATGGCTGGGAAAGCAGAGAGCTGAGTTGAAACCCAGTGGGCATGGAGGGTGGTGTCAAGGTGTGGGTCTTGGACCAGACTTCCTATCAGTTTGGTGAGAAAGGAGCTCAGATGTAGATGTTCACGTCAGAGGACTTCCACACCCAGATCTGCTCTGGCCCACAGTAGGAATCCTAAACAGAAGTGAAGAGGATCACTAGAAAAATATGTATAAGTGCTTTGAACCTAGTGGGTTTGCATGTCATTCTTTGATTCCTCCCTCCCTCTCCCTCTCTTGCATCACATCATACTATTTATGTTTTTACTCATTTCCATTTAAAAGTCCATGAAAGAAAAAACCATCATTGTTGTAACAATAGACCCTGGCATTGAAGAGAACTCAGGAATATTTGTTGGGTGGGTGGATTCCACAGAAAGCAAGGTGCCTGCTAAATTTGATGCAGAGTATATTAGAACTCAGGGAGTGAAGGACACCTAATCTTATGTTAAAAGAAAAGAGTCTCATTAATAACAACACCCCCACCCCAGATATATAAACTTACCTAAAGCCTATAGAGCATTGAGCAGTTATTCTATTTTCTCTAGTTCTATGCTTAATCATATGATTGCTCCTTAGATTGGACTGGCATCCAAAATTAGGGACAGACACTGGTCTCAAGGCCTGTAAGCCAGTATGGCTTCTTCTTTCCTTGGAAAGGTGCAAAAAAGACAGGTTATTACTCAGGCCACTATGCAAATACCTAGTTGAAGTACCTTACTAAATAATTTCCCTAAAATAGGGATAGAAAGAGGCTCTTACTCCTCAAAGTTTGTTAACTCCTTGACCACAAGTTGGTGTTGAAGCAAAGATAATTGTTTACTTACCATTGACCTTTGAGTTCCCTTCCAAAAATGTTGAGCAATTTAATAAAGGAAAACTGGATCTGCTTGCCCAAGTCTCTAATTCTTCCCTTCACCAAAAGCACATATTAAGAACAGAACTGGACTGTGTCTGATAATTCTGCCCCTTGATGGGTTTTAGCAAATAGGGCACTTTAATGTCAACATCAAACTCTTCTTCAAATTTTCTTCTAACTCTCATACTAACAGGGTCTTTGTTGCTTTGGGGTAGAAGGGCTCAATGAATTTAAACAGTGAAAATTGATCAGTGTAGTTTGTATTTCTTGATAAAATACTGTCTCTGGAAAACATTTTCAAAAGTTATGCTAGCTAATATTTTGCTAATGCTACAGTGCTAATATTTTGAGGTTTGTAACACATCAGAGAACATCCACATCTCATCATATCTAATTGTCTCACAGTTTTAAAAATAACATTCATAATTGTAATTTTCAACTGTCTTCAATTTTCAGTTCTTATTGTAGTTCTCACAAAGCAAATTTCAGTTTAATGCCTGAAACCATGTGATGGAATCCATTTTCCATTTGAGCACCTACTATTAAACAGTAATTACTTCTGTTCATCCTTGCCAGTAGTCTTAAAAGGGAAATGGGGCAGAGGATGTAAGACAAAATCAAATTTATTTATAAAAAGGGGGGTCACCAAGAAGGTGACCCAGGCTGCTCCTGACTTTACTCCCCCCTCATAAGAAGGACAACTACCAACCATTCAAAACGGGATCTACTACTAAGAGAATCCTAAAATTGCAGAGGTGAGGCTAAAGAGACCTCGGGACCTTAGAGACCCAAATAAGCTGCATTAGAAGGCTACACATGGACAACACTGCCCTCCTCCAGGCCAGGGCACCACCAGGCAGAGAAGACTTCTCTAAGCCTCCAGCCCCTCCAATTGGAAAAGAGAATCCAGGGAAAACAAACAACCATCCCTAGCATTATGGGTTGTTTTGTTTCTGACTCACACCCCAGGGACTAGAGGGGTGGGGCTCAACCACTGAGAACCTGACTGTGACTCAGAAGGTTCGGAGGGCTTGAGCAAACAGCACACAGATCTTAGTACCAAGTTCGTATCTTTGGAGTCCAAGTAATAATCTCAACCAGTGATTTTGCTCAGTGAAAGAACCAAGACAAGGGTATAATCTGATCAGAGAACACGAAGGGGCTAAACTGCCTAATTCAGATCCTCAGATGAGGAATTTTGTGACCCGAGACCCTAGTTTGCCCACAACCAGGCAAGGAGCTGACTTACAGCCCCACTCACTAGGGAGTGTGTCTTCTAGCTCCACTTGACCAGAAGTGTTCGTGGAAACTCCTGGAAACTGCAAGGTTCTATGGCACTTGAACCAAGAGGCAGGTGGGCAGAGCAGATCACCTCCAGAGCAAAGCCAGCACCTGGCATGGAGCATTCCTGTGGTGCACACAGGCAGGAGGATTCATTCCTAGCCAAGGCTGAGGGTAGCTTCCAGCCCCTCCTAATCAGAAAGCCTGTTTGGGCAATTGGGAGGAGATTTGACCAGCCCCCACCCCAAGCAGGCAAGGAAGCTGCTATAAAGCCCACCCTCTGTGGAGAATGTCTTTCAAATCCATCTGACCAGCAATGCTGACAACAACTCCTGGAAGCCATACAGCCCAAAAGCAGTCAAACTGAGAGGTAAAGGACAGAGCCAATAGTTTGCAGAGAAAGGCCAGCATCCCTCTTCAGTCAGGGAATTTGGGTTTGGATTGGCTTGAGTTAAGACAACAAAAAGCTTAACCAGTGTTACAGCTGCTTCTGTTATATGTGGGCAAGAAATCTAATTTGCAGCTCCACTCATCACTAATACAGCCTTCACCCCGTCCAACCAGGGAACCTAACCAGAGCACATAGGAAGCCTGATAACCCATTCAACAGCCCTATTTAAAGTAGCACTCAAACAGAGAGCACAGCTTGTAGCTTACCCATCTGCAGAGAAAAAAACAGTGACCTCACCTGGCCAGGAAATTCAGTGCACACTCTGGCCTGATTTGGATCTCCAGGAAAGACCTATAAAGGCCCTGCATGGGTCCTGACCTGCTGTCTTGCCAGAGCAGGCAAGTAAATTCATAGCTCCATCAAATACTGAGTATAGTACCCAGTGTCAACTGTCTACTAAGCCTGACCCACAATCCAGACAAATGCAAACTCACCCTTGGGTATGAAACAAAGCCAGCAGTTCTAGCCAACTGTTCTCAGCCAGTAGCATACCCTTCTTGTCCCTATCCTCAAAGCTCAAAGTGACTACTTCACCCAAAAACAGACCAGAATAGCAGGCCCCACCTGCCCAAGGACATTACCAGCAGACACATTCAGAAACCCAAACTGAGCTGACTGGTTAAAAATTGTCTCTGCTAAAGCAAGTCTGTTAAGTTTAGAAAAAGGGCCCAATTCCTCAAATGCATTGAAAACAATGTAAGGAATCAAGAATCATTTTTTTTAAATCAGGTAAAAATGATGTTACTGCAAAAAACTAATAAATCTTGAAAAACTGACTCTAAATAAATGGACATCTATGAACTGTCAGACAAAGAATTCAGACTAATCCTCTTAAAGAAGTTTAGTAAAAAAAAAAAAAAAAAAACCCACGCAGAAAGCTAACTAACTCAGGAAAGCAATGCATGAACAAAAGGAGAAGTTTTCCAAAAAAAAAAAAAAAAAAAAAAAAGCAAGCAACCATGAATAATTCCTAAAGCTTAAAAATACAATAGCTGAATTGAAGAATTTAATTGTGAATTTCAAGTAACCATGTAGAAGAATCAGAGACCTGAAGGATAGGACATTGGAAATAACCCAGTCACAGAAGAAAAAATAAAAGATAATGAGAAGAGTGAAGAAAACCTATGGGAATTATAGGACACAATGAGAAGAAACAATAGTCACATTATAGGAAGTCCAGGAGGAAGAAAAGAGGAAAGGGAGGAAGGAAGGAAAGAAGAAAGGAAAACAAACAGAAAGTATATTTAAGGCAATAATGACTGAAAACTTCCCAAACCTGAGAAGAGAAATGGACATCCAGATCCGTGAGTCCCCAAAACCACCAGATTAAGCTGAACATGAATAAGACCACATCAAGACACATTATAATTAAAAAGGCAAGACTCAAAGACAAACAATAAGAACAGCAAGGAAAAAAAGAGGAATTACATTCAGAAAAGCCTCCAAAAGGTTAATGACAGATTTCTCAACAGAAACTTTTTAGGCAGGAGGGAATGGAGTAATATGTTCAAATATTGAAAGAAAAAACATCAAGAATTCTGAGTGAGGCTGTCCTTCAGAAATAAAGGAAAGATAAAGACTTTCCCAAGCAAACTAGTGCTGAGGGAGTTTATTACAAGAAACTAAAGGAATTTCTTTATAAGAAACTCTAAAAGGAATTCTTTGAGTGGAAGTAAAAGAATGCTAATTAACATCATAAAAACACTACAAAGGTAGTGTAAATTTCACTGGTATTGGTAAATATATAGTCATTGTTAGATTCTGCCATATGATGATAGTGGTGCATAATTCACTTATAATTCCACTTAAAAAATCAGGTAAACCTAACACATATAAGCAAAATTTCTATGGAACAGCAGAATACACATTCTTCTCAAGTATAGATGGAACACGTTCTAGGATAAACCATATGTTAGGTCAACCATAACAATTATAATCTGTTATTAGTTACAAAATACTTTTAAAACATGTAAATTACAACAACAATAACCAAAAATGTGAGAGGGGAGGAGATGTCAAAGTGTAAATTTTACAAATTCTATTAAAGTTAAGATCTTACCAGTTTAAAATAGGATTATAAGTTTAACATTTTATTTAAAGTTCACCATAACCACAAGGAAAAATCCTGTTGTGATTACACAAAAGAACATGATAAAGAAGTCAAAGCATACTGAGATCAAAATACAGCAAAACACAAAGAAGGAGAGCAGGATAAGAGATGGAACAATGAACATACAAAACAACCAGAAAACAATTAATAAAATGACAATAGTAAGTCTTTACATATCAATAATTACTTTAAACATAAATGGTTTAAATTCTCCAATTAAAATACATAAAATGGCTGAAGAGGTTTTTTTTTTTTGTTTTTTTTTTTGAAGATCCAAAAATATGCTACCTTTAAGAGACCCACTTTAACCTTAATAAGAAAAATAGACTGGGTGAAAACATGGCGGGGGGTGAAATTTAAGCAAATGGTAACCAAAAATATGCAGGGGTAGCTATGCTTATATCAACAAAGTGAATTTTAAACTAAAAATGGTAAAAAGAGACAAAGAAGGTCATGATATTTTGATAAAGGGATCAATACATCAAGCAGTTATAATAATTAAAAAATATTTTGTGCCTGACATTAGAGCATCTAATATATAAGGCAAAAACTAAAAGGAGAAACAAATAGCAATACAATACTACTTGAGGATTTAATGCCCTACTGTCAAAAATAGATAGATCATCCAGACAGAGAATCAATAAGAAAACAGTACATTTGAATATATATGCAAAATTTCTATGGAACAGCAGAATACACATTCTTCTCAAGTATAGATGGAACACGTTCTAGGATAAAACATATGTTAGGTCACAAAACCTTAGCAAATTCAAGAAGATTAAAATCATACCAATATCTTCTCTGACCATAATAGCATGAAGTTAGAAATCAGTAACAAGAGGAAAATTGGAAAATTTACAAATGCAAGGAAATTAAACAACACTCTCCTTAAAAAAAAAAAAGAAAGAAAGAAAGAAAGAAAGATTTTATGTATTTATTTGAGAGAGACAGTGAGAGCATGAGAGGGAGAAGGGTCAGAGAGAGAAAGAAGTAGACTCCCGAGAGCAGAGAGCCCAATGTGGGGCTCAGTCCTGGGTCTCCAGGATCATGACCTGAGCCAAAGGCAGATGTTTAACCAACAGGACCACCCAGGTGCCCCTAAACAACACTTTCCTAAAGAAACAATGGAGAAAAAAATGGGGGGGGGGATAAAATAATTTCTTGAGACAAATAAAAATGGAACTACAACATATCAGAACTTGTGAGATGCAGCAAAGGCAGTTCTAACAACGAAGTATATAGCAATTATTCATAGCAATAAATGCTTACACTAAAAGCAGTCACCCCAAATAAACAAGAATAGCCAAACTAAAATTAGATTTAGACTTTCTGAATCAAAACCTTTTCACCACTAGCCTCATATTGCAGAATCTAACCATGGCTATATATTTACCATTACCAGTAAAATTAACACTACCTTTCTATGTTTTTATGACGTTAATTAACATTCTTTTACCTCCACTCAAAAAAAAAAAATCCTTTCAGCATTTCTTGTAAGAAAATTCCTTTGGTTTCTTGAAATAAACTTCCTCAGCTTTAGTTTGCTGAGGAACGTCTAATTATCCCAAAGAAACAAGATCAGCCGAACAATATTAGCCAACTAAAAGTTGGTTTTTTGAAAATGGAAACAAAATTGACAAACCCTTAGCTAGATTAACCAAGGGGAGAAAAAAACCAATATTAGTAAAATCATAAATTTAAAAAAAAGAAACATTACAATGGATACCACAGAAAGTCAAAGGATCCTAAGAGGTTACTAGAAATAATTACAGACCAATAAATTGAACAACCTAGAAGAAATGGAGGGATTCTTAGAAACATACAAGTTAAGAAGACTGAATCAGGGAGAAAGAGAAAAGCTATAGAGAACAATCACTGGTAATGAGATTGAATCAGCAATCAAAAATCACCCAAAACAGAAAAGTCCAGGACCAGATGGCTTCAATGATAAATTTTACCAAATAGTTAAAGAAAAATTAACATTGGTCTTTCTCAAACTCTTCCAAAAAATTGAGAGGGAAACCTCCTGCATTGTCCTGATACCAAAACCAAAAAAGGACACTACTATAAAAGAAAACTAAAGGCCGGTATCCCTGATGAATATAATTGTAAGAACTCATAATAAAATAGTAGCAAACCAAATTCAGCAGTACATTAAAAGAATCATTCACTGTGATCAAGTGAGATTTATTTCTGGGATGAAAGGATGCTTCAACATATGCAAATCAATCAGTGTAATACATCAGATTAACAAAATGAAAGAGAAGAATCATATGATTATCCCAATAGATACAGAAAAAGCATTTGACAAAACTCAACATCAATTTGTGTTAAAAAATTATTAATGATTAGGAATAAAACATATCTCATCATCATAAAGGCCATGTATGGCAAACCCACAGCTAATATACTCATTGGTGAAAGGGTTGAAAGATGTCTCTAAGATGAGGAATAAGACAAGGATGCCCACTGTCACCACTCCTATTCAACATAGTCCTAGAAGTTTTAGCTAGGGCAGGCAGGCAAGAAAAAGAAATAAAAGATATTAGAATTTGGAAGAAAGAATGAAAATTACCTGTCATGAGGATGAAGATTTTAAATGGAGAAAATCCTAAGGACTCAATCCCCCCACAAAAAACTATTAAATATAATCAATAAATCCAATAAAGATTTAGGATGCAAAGTCCACATACAAAATTCAGTAGTTTCTCTGTATAGCAACAATAATTTTTTTGAAAAATAAATTTAAAATGATCTCATTTATAAAAGCATCAAAAACAATAAAATACTTAGGAATAAATTTAACAAAGGAGGTCAAAGATCTTAAATCTGAAAACACTGATAAAAGACATCAAAGACACATATACATGCATGTGTATGTGCATATACATGCACATTCTTGAATTGGAAGAGTTAACATTGTTAAAATATCAATATTCCAAAATTTCCAATATTCCAAAAGATCCAAAGCAATCTCTACCAAAATTCTAATAACATTTTTTAC
This sequence comes from Mustela putorius furo, assembly GCF_011764305.1. Classification (NCBI taxonomy): domain Eukaryota; kingdom Metazoa; phylum Chordata; class Mammalia; order Carnivora; family Mustelidae; genus Mustela; species Mustela putorius. The sequence goes on along the minus strand of NW_025422115.1, from coordinate 819,500 downwards.
AAAAGTAGGGAAAACATTCCTAAAATTTATATGAAACTACAAGAGACTCCCAACAGCCAAAGCAATCCTGAGGGAAAAAGAACAAAGCAAGACGCATCACACTTTCCAATTCCAAGGTATGGTCATTGGAAACAGTCAAATAGACCAGTGGAACAGAATTAGGAGCCCAGAAATAAACCTAAGCATACACAGTCAACTAGTATTTGGCAAGGGAGCCAAGAATACTCAATGAAGAAAAGACAGTCTGTGACAAATGGTGCTGTGATAATTGATTATTCACATTTAAAAGAATGAAACTGGACCCATGTCCTAAACCACTCACAAAAATTAACTCAAAACGTATTATAGGCTCAAATTAAGACCTGAAGCCATGAAACTGCTAGAAGTAAATATAGAAATAAAGCAACTTGACATGGATCTTGGTAATGATTTTTTGGATATGATGCCTAAAGCACAAGCAATAAAACAAAAAATATAATAATAATCCTTTAGGGCGACAGGAAACTACAAGCCACTACACACCCAAAGAGACCATCAACAAAATGAAAAGACAACCTATGAAATGGGAAAAAAATATTTTCAAACCATATATCTGATAAGAAATTAATGTTCAAAATACATAAAGAATTCATACAAGCCAATAGCAAAGTAATAATAATTACAAATAATAACCCAAACAGAAAATGGACAGAAATCTGAATGGACACTTTTCCAAAGAATGTATATGAAGGGCCAAAAGGTACATGAAAAAATGCTCAACTTCATGAATCATTAGGGAAATGAAAATTAGAACCACTATTAGACTCCATAAAGCTTTGACGTGATGATTGTAAATGGAGTTGATTTCTTCCACCATCCGCTCTCCTAGTCAGCTTTTAAGTCCATAGATGCAACACTCCAAACAGTTCTATAGCAATGGGAGGATCATAAAATCACATTTGCTTTCTTACCCTCCTCCTGTACTGTTTTGTTTAGTTTTGTTTTGTTTTCCAAGGAAGGTTGTTTAAGGGCTAAGAAATACAGGGAAATGTTCATGGACACCAAAATATAGTAAGTATATTTAACACTTTTGTGTTAAAAAAATTTTGGTAGGTATTCATCCTTTCTAAATGGCTAAGTAATATGGGGGGAGTAGCTGGAGGATGGGCATGAAGGAGGGCATGAGCACTGGGTGTTATACACAACTAAGGACTCATTGAACAATACATCAAATATTAATGATGTACTAATATGTTGGCTAATTGAATTTAAATTTTAAAAAATTTTTAAAAAGAATATGTGCTATAGATTAATTGTTTTGCACCCCCATCATACCCCACCCCTGCCAAATACATATGTTGAAAACTTACCCCCGTAGTGATGGTATTAGAAGGTGGGGCCTCTTGATCTCATCCTTCCTACAGGCTTTCTCCATTTTTCAACTCTCCTTCTCAAAGCACTTGAAGAGTTGGCCACATTTTCTGACCCCATATTCTTATTCTTACTTACTCCTCTCAGTTCCCTGCTCACCTCACTACTACTGTCCTGCTCTGAGTTGTCAATGACATCCAAGTTATAGAATTTTCTTCCTACTTGATTTTTTTGCAGACTCCTTCATTCTTCACTCCTACTCCTTCCAACTTGAAGAAACACTTTCAACTCTTGACTTAGATGGCATTCAATATTCTCACTTTTCTACCTACTTCTCTGCAATAATACTTCAGTTTCTTTGCATCACTATCCCTGAGGTTGGTATTCTCCAGGTTTCCTCTCCAGGAAGGCCTTCTTATCTCATTCTCTGTATCACCAATCAGCATTGTGTCTTTCCCTTGCCCACTGGAGAGTTCTAGTTGGTTGTTGCCCTTAACACCCTTAATCAATAGATTCAAAATTAAACTCATTGTCTTTTCTCATGACATCCACCGCAAAACTATGCTACATTTGATGTCTCCATGAGAATAAAAGTCATCATTATACACCTATAGCAAAAACCATCATTCTGGGGCCAGCCTTGAGCCTTCCCTCCCTTATTCCCCATATCCAGTCCTACCACCAAAGCCTTGTGTTTCTACTTCTTGAAAATGATTCAGATACATCTTCTCTGAATTGTTATACCTCAAGACACTATCATCTCCTCACTGGTTTGCTGTAACAATCAAATTAGTGGTATCCCTGCTTCTGCTTGTCCCCTTCAAGTCATGCTTACCATTAATCCCTGTCAGTCCAGAGTGCCTTGAAAATGGAAATATCATCATTGCATCATGGGATCTCTGATGTCTATAAAACAAAGTCCAAACTCTTTAATATGTTTTGCAAAGTCAGTTGTGACCTAGCCTTTTGAACTTCTTTCTTAGTCTTTCCCCATTCCACCTTGACAGGAGATTCGTGAAGTTGAGCATTTTTTCATGTACATTTTGGCCCTTCATATACATTCTTTGGAAAGGTGTCCACTCAGATTTCTGTCCATTTTCTGTTTGGGTTAATATTTGTAATTATTATTACGTTGCTATTGGCTTGTATGAATTCTTTATGTATTTTGAACATTAATTTCTTATCAGATATATGGTTTGAAAATATTTTTTTCCCATTTCATTTTTTCCCCATTCCAACTTGACAGGAGATTTTCTTTTCTTTTCTCCTTCTCTTTTCTTTCTTCTTTCTTTCTTTCTTCCTTTCCTTCTTTCCTCCCTTCTTCCCTTCCTCTCTCTTCCTCCCTCCCTTCCTCTCTCTTTCTCCATTCTCCATCCTTTCCACCCATATTCATATATTCTTTATCTTTAATTTCTTCCCTTCTTTGTCTTTAGATAATTCCTATTCATCTGTCATGCTTCATATTGTAGTCTTCATACTAAACTTTCATAACACCTCTGTTGTTATTATGTGTCTCTTATCTCCATATGGACACAGACTGTCCATCCTGCTCCCTATATCATCTGAACACCAAGCACAGTTTCCAGTACATAGTAATGATGTAGTATCTCATGTCAGAGCTGGTGTTGTTTTGTGCTTTTTTTTGTGCTGGACACTCTTCTAAATACATTGAATGATTTAACATATTTAATCTCACAACACCTTGACAAAGTTACTGTTATCATTCTCATTTATATATAAGAAAACTGAGGCACAAAGAGGTTAGGTAACATGTACAGTTATTAAGTGATGGAACCAAGATTCAAATTCGGACGTGGTTCTAAAGACCAGGTTTTAAATTTTTTTTTTTTTAACAAAATGAATGAGAATAAATGAAGGAGTGGTGCACTGGAAAAAACTTAGAGAGATCAAATTCATTTCCCCATGCAATATGACTGGGAGGTTCTGGGGCTAGAGATTCATTCTCTGTCTTCTGACTCCAAATTCTATGAGTTCGGGACTGTTCTGTACTGCCTTTTATATTTTTAATTGTTTTAAAAGCAAATGCATTTTTGCTCTCTGTGGACATGGTTTTAATAAGCCTATTTAAATATTCATAATTCAAATGCAAAATCCCCTGCTGCAGCCTTCTGTGGTTCACAGACTTCGGTAAGTGGCCTCTGCTCTTTGTGGTGAGGGCCTGATGAACTGACTGGCCCCTCGTTTATCCCACATCCTGTATGATCAGACTCTCCGAACAGACTGCTGAGCCAGGAGGTTAGAAGGGTCTGTCATTGCTTCCAAAATATTAATTGGATGGTAATATTTTTGCTCAATAGGCAGCTGGTTCATAACCTCACTGGGAAAGTGCAAAATGGTGATGAAAAGTGTCTCAATTCTAGGAGAAATTAAATGTTTCAGAATATCTCAGGAGTTAACCATGCTGGTCTTTTTTTCCTTCAAATCTCCTAAATTCATAGTCACTGAGCATTGTCAACCCCTGTGATAAGATGTTTTTTTTTTAAATGCAAATTTCTTATTGAAGTATAATATTCACACATAAAAGATGTTTAAATTCAAATCTGTGATTTCTCCTGCAATTCTCAGTCTTCTCCTGTATCTCCATCAAAATCAAATGCTGAGTGATGTCCTGTATTTTCATTAAAACCCTTTTTAATTACTTGAGGTTAGGAAGTAAATTTTACTAAATTGTGTGTTCCTCATGCCTAAATTAATGCCACCTACATATTATTTTCTAAAAAACAACCTCTTATTGAATGAATGAATGAATGAGTTATCCCAAAACTTCATAATTCTCTCCTTCCTTGAAACAAAAATCAATAAATATTTGGTCTGTAGCACAAAATTTTTGACCATGAGCCCCATATTTGTTTGCAGGACAGACCAGCAGAAGCATGATTCTTTTCGTGAAAGACTACAGAATTAAAAATATTTAAAGTCATTCAGTCTTCAGACAGATAGTTGTCCTTTTTTTTTTTTTAATCCTCTCACATCAGTAGTAACTCCCTCTTATTTTTTCTGACTCTTTCTTTGCTCTCTGTTACATCTTCCTTCAATGGGGGCTATTTCTATTATCCTCCATCTCTTTTTTTTATCCAGTCCCATGATTCAAACATCATCTACATATTGACAACCTGTACATCTTCATCTTCAACCCTAACCTGTCCAAGTCATATACAACTTATTTCTCCAGCAACTGACTGCAGAGTATCCCTCTCCTAGATTTGGCTGTCTTGGTAAGTGACCATTCCTTGGTTCTTAATCCCAGGAGTAAGGTTGCTCAAGTAAAACAAAGGACAATATGTATTCCAAGTCCACAGATGGTAGTTTGGCAAGAGTGCTGCACACAGAGAAGGCTGATCCATATTCAAAATTAATTGTCTATGTCCAGTAAGAACAGAGTGCTGTTTCATCCATGATGTAAGCAGTGCAGTATAATCAATATGTCACCTAGTCACACAGAGGCAATTCAGGCCTCTGAATCAATAGACAAATACGGTAGTCACTGTACTGGCTAGAGGGATTGCTCTTGACTGATCCTGACTAAAGTGAGCTGTTACTACTACCCAATGGATGTAAGAGTGTTTGGAATATAAGACATCCCTTAGGCTATCTCTTATTACTACCATCTTCTAAGATTAAAGTCAATGGACAATTGCAACAACCAAATAAGGCGGGATTGCTAATAGCACAATCCTTCAGGAATTAATGTTTGGATTTTATTTTTTTATTTATTTAGAGGGAAGAAGTGCATGCAAGTTGGGGGGAGGGGAAGAAGGAAAGAATCTCTAATAGACTCCCCTCTGAGTGAAGAGCCCCAGAGTGCTGGGCCCCATCTCATGACCCTAAGATCATGATCCGAGCCAAAACCAAGAGTCAGCACTTAACTGACAGAGCCACTGAGGCACCCAAAGTTTGGGTTTTAAGTGTGGTTTAAAGAGATGTGTATGGATGCCCAGTTGATAAAGGGTGGACTATGATGGTCTTTTTTATGCATCAAATTGATTAGGCAATGCCTTCAATTATTCATTTAAACACTAATCTGTGTTGTCATGAAGATATTTTGTAGATGTGACTAAGTCTAGAACCAGTAAACTTGAAGCAAGGGAAATGATCCTAGAAGATCTATCTTCTAGACATAATAGATAATCTTGGTGGGCCTGATTCAATTATTTGAAATGTCTTAAAAGCTGAGCTGAGGCTTCCCTGAGGGGTGAAATTCTGCAACTAAGTACAGATGGGGCCAGCCTGCCTTGCCTAACAACCTCCCCTATGGATTTTGGACTTTTCTAGCCAGTCCCCACAATTTGGTAAACACAGTCCTTGCAATAAGTTGCTTAATATAAATTTCCTACCAAGTCTCATTCTCTGGTTGAACCCCAAATGATACACTAAATCTGACAACCTTACACTGGAATCACTCTGACTCCTTTCTTCCCATCCCTTCCTTCCCCATGTAATCTTTCTGAAAGCCCTGTTAATTCCAAAGCATACATTGAATTGTACCATTTCTCAACATCTTTGCCAATAATCATCTGATACAAATCATGCCAATCTTCTATCTAAAATTTTTAGGAGAGGAGCAAGATGGTGGAGAAGTAGGAGACCTAAATATTGTCAAGTCCCAGGAGTTCACCTAGATAGTTAGCAAACCATTCTGAACACATACAAACTCAACAGGAGAGCAAAGGGAAAAGCAGCAATTCTATGAACAGAAAAGTGACCACTTTCTGGAAGGCAGGACCTGCAGAGAAGTGAATCCGAAGCAACGGGGAAATAGACCATGGGGGAGGGGTGGGCTCCCAGCAAGTGGTGCAAGTGCTCCCAGCAGAGCACAAAATTGAACTTTTAGAAGTCTGCTCCACTGAGGGATATCGCTCCAGAAGCTAAGCAGGGGTGGAGCCCTCACAGGGACAGTGTGGTCTCAGGACCCATGGGGTCACAGAAAGACCTGGGGTTTCTGAGAGTGGCAGAGCTCCCAGGTATCATAGCAGGGAAGCCGGCTATAGAGATGGGGCCGAGGAGGGGTTCTCAGCTTGGGGGTACCTTAAAATGTGATCCGAGGCATAGTCAGACCACTTGTTCAGGCAGGGACCCCACAAGCAGAAGATCCGGGGAGACTCACCTTCCTCCTCTGGGACAAATGGTGCAGGAGGGTACAGCAGGAATCTGCTGAGTTTGGAGACTCTAAAAAGGGCTGTGCACCAGAGATAGAAATGCTTAGTCACAGACCAGGTGAGTACAGAGCACGGCTGGAGACCAGGGACATGGGAGTAATTGACTGCTTTTTTCTAAGGGTACGCTGAGGAGTGGCGCCCTGAGCTCTCAGCTCCTCTGGGTAGAGATTTGGAGGCCACCATCTTTATTCCCGTCTTCCAGAGCTCTGTGGAAAGCACTCAGGGAACAAAAGCTCCCAAAAGCGAATGGAGCAGATAACTTGGCCTGGCCTCTGGCAAGGGAAGGGCAATTCCACCTTGGATAAAGACATTTGAGAATCACAGCAGCAGGCCTCTCTCCCAGAAGATCAGCAAGAACATCCAGCCAAGACCAAGTTTACCAATCAATGAAAACTGCAGAACTTCAGAGCTATGAGAATAAAGAATACAGCATATAGAATTCATGGCTTTTTCCCCATGATTCTTCAGTCTTTCAAAGTTAAATTTTTATAATTTATTTTTATTCTATTTTTTCCAATTTTTCCTCTTTCTTATTTTAACTTTTTTTAACTATTTTATCCTATCAATACATTTTAAAAGAAATCTTTTTTACTTTTTATTTTTATAGTCATATTCTATCCCTTCATTATATTTAGTCTTATTTTTTATACATATAGGTTTTTTTTCTTTAAAATTTTGACATACAATTTCTTCTAACAGATCAAAATATACCCTAAATCTAGTGCATGTCTTCATTCTAGTCTCTAGCCTGATCACATTTTTTCTTTTCTGTCTTTTTTTTCAATCAACTTCTTATCAATTTTTTTCCAGAATCTTTTTTAATTTTCATCTTTACAGTCATGTCCCATTGCTTCATGTTTACCCTTATTTTTGTATCTATATGTTATTCTCTCTTTGAAATTTTGGAAGGCAGTTTCTTTTATTTTTTTTTTTTAAGATTTTATTTTAATTTGACAGACAGAGACTACAAGCAGGCAGAGAGGCAGGCAGAGAGAGAGAGGAGGAAGCAGGCTCCCTGCTGAGCAGAGAGCTCAATGTGGGGCTCCATCCCAGAACCCTGGGATCATGGCCTGAGCCAAAGGCAGAGGCTTTAACCCACTGAGCCACCCAGGCACCCCTGAAGGCAGTTTCTTCTAACAGAAAAAAATACACCCAAAATCAAATATGTGGTTATATATATACATATCCTGCTCCCTACTTCTCCCCCCCCACCCGCTTTCAGGTATCTTCTGATTTGGTTAGTGTATATTTTTCTGGCATCATTTCTACCCTTTTAGTATTTTTCTTTCTCATTCATCTATTCTTATCTGGATAAAATGACAAAAATGACAAGGTGGAAAAACTCAACTCAAAAAAAAAAAAAGAGGGTAGAGAACTAAGCAATAAGGACATTAGTAATATGTCAGAACTAGAGTTCAGAATGACGATTATCAAGGTGCTAGCTGTGCTCAAAACAAAACAAAACATAAAAGATACTAAAGAATTTTTTTTTTCTGGAGAAATAAAATCCCTTTCTGGAGAAATACAAGAACTAAAGTCTACCCAAGTAGAAATCAAAAAAGCTATTAATGAGGTGCAATCAAAAATGAAGGTTCTCACTGCTAGGATAAATGTGGCAGAAGAGAGAAGTAGTGATATAGGAGAACAAATGATGGAGAATGAAGAAGCTGAGAAAAAGAGAGATAAACAACTAGTGGACCAAGAGGAGAGAATTTGAGAGATAAGTGGTACCATAGGTGAGACAATATTAGAATAATTAGGATCTCAGAAAAACAAGAAAGAGAGGGGGGAAGAAAGTATATTGGAACAAATTATAACAGAGAATTTCCTCAATTTGGCTAAGGAAACAAACATCAAAATCCAGGAGGCACAAAGAACCCCCCCTCAAAATCAATAAAAATAGGTTCACACCCTGTCATCTAATAGAAAAACTTAAAAGTTTCCATTACAAAGAGAAAATCGTGGAAGTGGTTCAGGACAAGATGTCTATAACATACAACAGTAGGAATATTACATTGGCACCAGATCTATTCACAGAGACCTGGCAGGCCAGAAAAGACTGGCATGATATATTCAGAGCACTAAACAAGAAAAATATGCAGCCAAAAATACTATATCCAGCTAGGCTGTCATTGAAAATAGAAGGAGAGATCAAAAGCTTCCAGGACAAACAAAAAACTAAAAGAATTTGCAACCAAACCAGCCCTATAGGAAATATTTAAAGGGGTTCTCTAATCCAAGAGAGAGCCTGAAAGTAACAGACCAGAAAGAACAGAGACAGTATACAGTAACAGTTACCTTACAGGCAATACAATGGCACTAAATTCACATCTTTCAATAGTTACCTTGAATGTAAATGGGCTAAATGCCCCCAATCAAAAGACACAGGGTATCAGAATGGATTAAAAAACAAGACCCATTGATATGTTGTCTGCAAGAAACTCATTTTATACCCAAAGACACCTCCAGATTTAAAGTGAAGGGTTAGAAAACAATTTAACATGCTAATGAACATCAGAAAAAAAACCTGGGGTGATAATTTTTATATCAGATAAGTGAGATTTTAAGCCAAAGACTATTATAAGGGATGAGGAAGGACACTGTAACATACATAAAGGGTTTGTCCAACAAGAAGCTCTAACTATTTTAAATATCTATTCCCCTAACATGGGAGAAGCAATTATATAGGCCAATTAATAATAAAATCAAAGAAACACATTGACAATAATACAGTAACAGTAGGGGACTTTAATTCCCCCTCACTGAAATAGACAGATCATCTAAGCAAAAGATCAACAAGGAAATAAAAGCTTTAAATGATACACTGGAACAGATGAACATCACAGAATCTATTCAGAACATTCCATCCCAAAGCAACAGAATACACATTATTCTCTAGTGCACATGAAACAGAATAGATCACATTCTGGGTCAAAAATCAGGTCTCAGCCAGTACCAAAAGATTGGGATCATATTTTCAGACAAAAAGGTTTTGAAACTAGAACTCAACTGCAGAGAAAAGTTGGAAAGAACTCAAATACATGGAGACTAAAGAGCATCCTACTTAAGAATGAATGGGTCAACCAGTAAATTAAAGAAGAATTTTTTAAAATCACAGAAACAAATAAAAATGAAAACACAACTGTTCAAAATGTTTGGTACACAGCAAAGGCAGTCCTGAGAGAAAAGTATATCACAATACAAAACTTTCTCAGGATATAAGAAAGGTCTCAAGTATACAACCTAACCCTACACCTAAAGGAGCTGGAGAAACAACAGCAAAGAAAGCCTAAACCCATCAGGAGAAGAGAAATAATAAAGACCAAGGCAGAAATCAATGAAATAGAAACCAAAAGAACAGTAGAACAAATCAATGAAACTAGGAACTGGTTCTTTGAAAGAATTAATAAGATTGATAAACCCCCAGCCAGACTTATCAAAAAGAAAAGATAAAGCACCCAAATTAATAAATCATGAATGAAAGAGGAGAGATCACAACCAACACCAAAGAAATACAAACAATTATAAGAACATATTATGAGCAATTATACACCAGAAAATTTGACAATCTGGAAGAAATGGATGCATTCCTAGAGACATATATATTATCAAAACTGAACCAGGAAAAAATAAAAAACCTGAACAGACCCATAACCAGCAAAAGGATTGAAGCAGTCATCAAAAATCTCCCAGCAAACAAAAGCCCAGGGCCAGATGGCTTCCCAGGGGAATTCTACCAAACATTTAAAGAAGAATTAATACCTATTCTCCTGAAGCTGTTGCAAAAAACAGAAATGGGAGGAAAACTTCCAAACTCCTTGTATGAGATCAGCATTACCTTGATCCCAAAACCAGACAAAGACCCCCTTCAAAAAGGAGAATTACAGACCAATGTCCTTGATGAACACAGATATGAAAATTCTCACCAAAATACTAGCCAATAGGATCCAACAATATATTAAAAGGATTATTCACCATGGAGAAGTGGGATTTATTCCTGGGCTACAAGGTTGGTTCAACATCTGCAAATCAATCAATGTGATACAATACATTAATAAAAGAAAGAATAAGAACCATATGATACTCTCAACAGGTGCTGAGAACCATTTGACAAAATACAGCATCCTTTTTTGATCAAACTCTTCACAGTGTAGGGATAGAGGGTACATACCTCAATATCATCGAAGCCATTTATGATAAGCTAACAGCAAATATCATTCTCAATGGGGAAAAGCCGAGATCTTTCCCCCTGAAGTTAGGAACACAGCAGGGCTGTTCCTGTCACCACTGCTCTTCAGCATAGGACTAGGAGTCCTAGCCTCTGCAATCAGACAACAAAAAGAAATAAAAGGCATCTGAATCAGCAAAGAAGAAGTCAAACTCTCACTCTTTGCAGATGATATGATACTTTATGTGAAAAATCCAAAAGGATCCACTCAAAAACTGCTAGAACTCAAGCAAGAATTCAGCAAAGTGTCAGGATATAAAATCAATGCACCAAAATCAATTGCATTTCTACACACCAACAGCAAGTCAGAAGAAAGAGAAACTAAGGAGTCAATCCCATTTACAATTGCACCCAAAACCATAAGATACCTAGGAATAAACCTAATCAAAAAGGCAAAGAATCTGTACACAGAAAACTATAAAGTACTTACAAAAGAAATTGAGGAAGACACAAAGAAATGGAAAAACATTCCATGCTTACGAATTGGAAGAACAAATATTGTGAAAATGTCTATGCTACCTAAAACCATCTACACATTTAATGCAATCCTTATCAAACTACCATCAATTTTTTTTTCAAAGAAATGGGGCAAATAATTCTAAAACTTATATGGAACCAGAAAAGACCCCAAATAGCCAGAGGAATGTTGAAAAAGAAAACCAAAGTTGGCAGCATCACAGTTCCAGACTTCAGGCTCTATTACAAAGCTATAATCATCAAGGCAGTATGGTACTGGCACAAAACAGACACATAGATCTATGAAACAGAACAAAGAGCCCAGAAATGGATATGGTTAACGAATCTTCAACAAAGCAGGAAAGAATGTCAGACTGTCTCTTTAATAAATGATGTCGGGAAAATTGGACAACCACATGCAGAAGAATGAAGCTGGACCATTTCCTTACACCATACACAAAAATAGACTCAAAATGGATGAAAGTCCTCAATGTGAGACAGGAATCCATCAAAATCCTTGAGGAGAACACAGGCAGCAACCTCTTCGACCTCAGCTGCAGCAACTTCTTCCAAGAAACATCACCAAAGACAAGGGAAGCAAGCGCAAAAATGAACTATTGGGACTTCATCAGATCAAAAACTTTTGCACAGCAAAGGAAACAGTCAACAAAACCAAAAGACAACTGACAGAATGGGAGAAGATATTTCCAAACAACATATCAGATAAAGGGCTAATATCCAAAATCTATAAAGAACTTATCAAACTCAGCACCCAAAGAACAAAGAATCTGATCAAGAAATGGGGGAAGACATGAACAGACATTTCTGCAAAGACATCCAGATGGTGAAAAGATACATGAAAAAGTGCTCAACATCACTCTGCATCAGGGAAATACAAATCAAAACTATAGTGAGATACCAGCTCACACCAGTCAGAATGACTAAAATTAACAAGTCAGGAAATGATAGGTGTTGGCAAGGATGTGGAGAAAGAGGAACCCTTCTACACTGTTGGTGGGAATGCAGGCTGGTGCAGCCACTCTGGAAAACAGTATGGAGGCTCCTCGAAAAGTTGAAAATAGAGCTACTCTAATACCCAGCAATCACACTACTGGGTATTTATCCTATAGATGAAAATGTAGTGATCCAAAGGGGCACAAATATTTATAGCAGCAATGTCCACAATAGCCAAACTATGCAAAGAACCTAGATGTCCATCAACAGATGACTAGATAAAGAAGATGTGGTGTGTGTGTGTGTGTGTGTGTGTGTGTGTGTATGATGGAATACTATGCAGCCATCAAAAGAAACAAAATCTTGCCATTTGCAGTGATGTGGATGGCACTAAAGGGTATTATGCTGAGCGAAATAATTCAATCAGAGAAAGACAATTATCATATGATCTCTCTGATATGAGGAACTTGAGAGGAAGGGTGGAGGTTCATGGGGGGAAGGGAGGGAATAAGTGAACAAGATGGGAACAGGGATGAAGACAAATGATAGGAGACTCTTAATCTCAGGAAACAAACTGAAGGTTGCTGGAGGGGAGAGGAGTGGCTTGGTGATGGACATTGGGGAGGGTATGCACTGTGAATTTTGTAAGACTGATGATTCACAGACCTGTACCCCTGAAGCAAATAATACATTATATGTTAAAAAAAAAAAAGAAAAACTAATGTTGTATTTTATGGTGACAAATGTAACACAATAAAAAAAATTAAATTAAGTCATTCTAAAAATAAAATAAAATGGCTCCTCACTGCACTTTGAATAAAACGCAAACTCTGTCATTGTTTAAAGAAGTGGTTCTAGACCAAATTTTTAGCCTCAAGATTAGATTTTACATTCTTAATTTTTTTTAACTCCAAGGAGCATCTGTTTCTTTGGGTTATATCAATATTTACTGTATTAGAAATTAAAATTTAGACTTTTCTAAAAATAGTTATGTATTAATTCATCTAAAATAATAGCAAATCTACTACATGTTAAAAATATATACTGTATTTGTTGAAGATAACTGTATTTTCAAACAATTAGTGAGAAGAGTAACATTGCTTTACATTGTTTTTTTTAAACCCAACTCTTTAATGTCTGGTTTAATAGAAGATATCTGAGTCTTCTACCTGCATCTCTATTCAGCATATTACAATATATTGTTTTGGTTCAAGAGTATAGAGAATGTTTGGTCTTTCCATCTGTGTGGTTAGAAAAAGGAAGAGTGTTTTAATAGCCTATTTGATAATTATAGGTATTCTTTCATTATATTAAACCAAAACTTGACAACTAATAATTTATATAGGTAAATTACAAGGTGGAATCTGAAAGTATATGAATAAACATTAAAATCCATTGGTTTGTCTTTTTTTTTTAATTGATCTATTGCTTGTGATTTTGCAACATCTTGCTTTTGTCATTTGAGAAATAATAGTTCACTGAATTAGACAACCATTCTAAATCTTGGTATGTTTCACATACAAAAACTATCATGTTCATAAACATCACCATGAATCTCATCAGAGAGCTATTAAGCTCATAATGGCAGATACAAATTCTCTAAAATTCTAATTTTCTTTGGAAAGTCTGCCTTCATCATTTGCAACAAATACTGTGATTTACCTTTAAGTCACAGTCTCATTTCATTCACTTTCAAGAATATGTTTGCCAAACACCCAGATCTGAATAACTGCACTTTGTTAGTTGTTCTTTCAAGGAAAAGTACTGTGCCATGAAAAACTGGTTAGTTCAGCTAGCAACTCAATCACACAATTGTTTTTCCTCGAGATAACCATACTTGAGGTGGAACAGAACTGCTTCAAGTGAACTCTCCATTTGCCACAACAAAAATGTCAGAATTAGTGCACTAAGTATTTTTTTTCTTGCTTTCTCTATGACATTCTTAAGTAAAACTGGCTTTTATTTCTCTGGACATGCACTTTGGTAAAGAAACAATGATTGGTGGATTTGTATGGATTAATGGTCAGACATATTAGTTTTAGCCAATATTACTTTGGTTTCATCAGTTTAAAGGTGGACCCAGCTGATGGAGTGCTTGGGTGGCACAGTAGATTAAGCAGCCCACTCAATTTCAGCCCAGATCATGATCTCAAGCTCCTGGGATTGAGGCCCATGTCAGGCTCCATTCTCAGCGGGGAGTCTGCTTGAGGATTCTCTCCCTCTTCCTCTTCCTCTGCTCCTTCCCCCACTTGCATGCTTTCTCTCTAAAATAATCTTTTTTTAAAAAAGATCAATACAACTGAAATAAGCAAAAAAAATTTTCATATCACTATGACAATAATTTTGACTTGGGGAATCCTCTGCAAGAGTCTCATATATCTCCAGGGACTATACTTCAAGAATTTCTGCTATAAGCTATACCTAGTCATAGTTCCCTCCCCTCCCTGTAATTTGAATTCTGCCAAAAACCTAGCAATTCAGAATTCAGGACAAGCAGGAAGATGTTGTGCTGGTTTCGTTACTCTAACTTACAGAAACCTGAGGGCCTGAATTGTCTCTTCATTTTTTAGTATAACTAAATAATATGTGTTCTTCCATGGAACACATTCTATATATTTCATCTACATGGCTGTACTGGGTTAGACAGTGTATTAGTCAGGGTTCTTCAGAGAAACAGAACCAATGTGTGTGTGTGTGTGTGTGTGTGTGTGTGTACATACACAGAGAGAAAGATTTACGGAATTGGCTCATGTAGTTATGGAGGTTGTCAAGTCCCAAATCTACAAGGTGGTTTGGCAGGCTAATGACTCAGAAAGAGCCAATGATGAAGTTTAAGTCTAAAGTCAGTCATCTGACAGAATTACCTCTTGCTTGGGGGAGGTCAGTCTTTTGTTCCATTTGGGCCTTCAACTGATTATATGTGGCCCACCCATGTTATAAATGGCAATCTGTTTTACTCAAAGTCCACTGATATAACTGTTAATCCCATCAAAAACACTCTCACAGAAACATTCAGAATAATATTTGAGTGCATAGGTGGACATCACAACTCAGTTAGTTTGACACATAAAATTAACCATCATACATAGTATTCCCCAGGTTCATATCCTTCCCAGAACTTCAGATTGTGACCACATTTTGGAAATGGGGCCATTGCAGACCGACTGGTTCGGATGAGGTCACAGTGGAATAGGGTAGGGCCTTAATACAATATTGACTGTTGTCCTCGTAAAAAGAGAATACATTGAAAGACACTATGTAATGACAAAGGCAGAGAGATTGAGTGAGGTATCCATGAACCAAGGAAAATCAAGGATTTCCAGTAACACCAAAAGTTAATTGAAAGGCTCCCATAAAGCCTTCAGAGAGATAATGGCCTTGCAGCTCTTTGGCCTCCAGATCTGTGAGGGAACATGTTTTAAGCCACAAGTTGATGGCACCTTGTGGTCATAGCCCTAAGAAATGAATACAATGACTATACTACCAAATGACTGAAGTATGTCAAGGTAGAAGCAAAGGTAGAATAAATATTTATTCTTACTCTCTTCATGGGTAAGAATAAATAATCAGGGTTTGTCCCATAAGGGTAGAGCAATAAGAGCAAGACCCTTAACCACATGTCATTGACCTGTTGGGTGCAGAGAGAGAGAGAGAAGAGATAAGGCTGGGGGTTGGGCAGAAAACCCAGGCAGGAACCTGAGTCATCTCCAAAATGAAGGAGACCAGTTGAGGACATGGGGAGGAAGGGTCAGAAATGTCCTGGTCCTCTTCTAAGATACAGTTAAGTATCCTGGAGAGGTTTTCAGAGAGCTATCTAAGAGTCTCCAAGGGTTCCAACTTTGCCTCCTGCAAAATTTGGAATATGAAAGAGAACTGGAAGAAGAGCCAGAGGGGTTTAGAAGGAAAGCCAGATCTGCCATCACTCCGAACAGGGAAAGAAAATGTCAGATCGCAGCTGGTAAATAAGATGTTACAGCGAAGCTTGAAAAGCCAGGTTCTTTCTCCTTTGTAAAGTCTCTACCTGCATAACATGAAGGGGCTCAGTGACAGACACATTAAAACACCATTAAACTGTGAAATAGAACACAGTGTGAAAATAGATTTAACCTTCACAGTGTATCGATCTCCACCCCGCGCCGTGCCCAAGTTCTTGGACAACTGTTTTATAATAGGTTTTACTTATTTTCCTGTTGCTGTTCTGACTTCCTCAGAGAAGGGTGTTATTTCGAAAAGCTCCCCAACAGTGGAAAGAAGCAGACTTGCTTCTCAGGCAGCACCTGGCCTTGGAAGTCTCCTGCCAGCAGTTCCGCAAACAGAAATCACTTTGGTGAAAGTGAGGAATGACTTTGTGGTGGCCCCTGGGACAACAGACAACCAAGGAGGAGGAGGAGAAATGCCAGCTCCTTGGGGAGGGGAGGGGGGGAGAAATGGAGAGGGGAGAGGGCTGACTCCATGCAATGGCGGACCAACCATGGCAGGACATGGGTGCCCGTACCTCCCGTGATTAAGTTTAGGCACTTAAGGACAAGGGGATCTTGCTGCTTTTGTAGGGTAGCTCTTATGTTTTAGTTTTTACTTCAAAATACATCTATAAACACACACACACACACACACAACCAAAATTCTTTTCATAATGACAGAGAGAAGAGAATCCATCCCCTGTAACAAAAATGATTAAAGAGCTAGAACTTTCTAAATAACTTTCGGGCTAAGTGTTGGCCCACATGAACAGATTAACAAAGAGTAACACAAAGACAACAAAAATCACTCACTTTTCATGGAAA
Source organism: Mustela putorius furo (assembly GCF_011764305.1). Taxonomy (NCBI): domain Eukaryota; kingdom Metazoa; phylum Chordata; class Mammalia; order Carnivora; family Mustelidae; genus Mustela; species Mustela putorius. The sequence continues at coordinate 802,551 of NW_025422115.1, read as the reverse complement.
CATTCATGTTTAATTTTGCAAGTAGCTTAGAGGACTGAACAAATTGGAAGATACATTTCTAGCTCAGCCTTAAGGCTAAAAAGCCCAAGTAGCCCTTAGATGTGAGACTTCCCACATCATTTTTTTCTTCAAAATGGATAATGAACGTCTGAGGAATAGCCCTTTCCTAAATTGTAGCCAAACCAGAGAAAAACCATAATGAAGACATCAGGTTGTGGCAAAGCATCCAAGGAACCAGTTCACACTTAACGGTGAACAAATAAATTGTCTTTGGGATTGAAAACATAAAGAAGTTACCTCATTTTGTTATATTATTTGTGATTATTATATAAATAATAACTGATGGATAAAATACAAAAACGGAGTAATAGCTCTAACAACGAAGGAGATAAGGAAGAAACTTCCTGTAGGTTGCATGATTGCCTCCCTTGAAAATGTAGTAAGACCTATTAAAATCATTTAAAAAAGTAATTGGTTTAAGGGCCACCTGGGTGACTCAGTTGGTTAAGCATCTGACTCTTGATTTCGGCTCAGGTCATGATCTCAGGATCGTGGGATTGAGCCCTGCACTGGGCTCTGCTCTGGCATTGGAACCTGCTTAAGAGTCTCTCTCCCTCTCCCTCCCCTTACCCCTTTTAAAAAATAATAATAATAATTGATTTAAATACATTTGCTGATTTAAAACTATGCATAAAATACCAGTAATTTCCCGTATTAAAAATATATCTCCTTTGAAAATGGAATAAGAAAAGGATCCCTCCTCTCCAAAAAGATTGCATCCATTTTCTACCACAAATATAAAATAAAGTGGAAATAGTCCTTATAGGAAATGTGTAGAACTTGTATGAGGAAAAAAAAAAAAAAAGCCTATGAAATCTTATGTCATGACCATACATTGAGAGATTAATATTGTGAAGAAGATTGCAAATCATCCAAAAATAACTTATGAATATAATGAAATTCCATTAGGATATTTTAGAGCACAAAAACTTTTGAAAATTTATGTAGAAGAAAAAGGTGGGATGGACAGCTTGGGACTTTTTTAAATGAGGAGGGATAGGGAGTGATGTGACTAACCAGATGTTACTCATTTATTAAGCAAATACTTGAGGACAGTATGCCTTTTGCTTGTGGGAGAGGGAGAAAGAGCAGACATGGCCCTGCCTCCAAGGAGCTTACAATCTAGTGAAAGAGAGGGAGAGAGTAAAAAAATAATGACCATGATATCGTAAATAACTCATCATAAGAAGTAACAAGTGCTTTACAAGAAAGCTACCCGTCAGAGAAAGCAGTATTTAGTGCTGCAGTTCTATGTTCAAACTGGAGGACACAACTTCCTTCAACGGGCACACAAATGGCGTCACTAGCCTGTCCTACAGCACACCCCAAAGCTGTAAGTGATGGTCTTCATGGGGAGTGACATTGAACCAGACTCCAGGATGGAAAGGGAATGAGAGTTCCCAGGGGAAGGAAAGCAGGTTTGAAGGCTCTGTGATGAGCAGATCTTGGCACAGTCAAGAAACAAAAGGAATCTAGTGCCACCCAAAAGATGGAATTCCAGAGACTTGGGAAAAAGGTAGGAGAGGAAGAGTTGGGGCCACACAGACCATGCAACACGGAAAAATTTTATTCAAGTGTTGTGAAAATTTCCCTGAGGGTCCTGGGCAAGTGCCCTAATGAAACCATACCATGATGCAGCCAATGGCCTATTCTTTTCTTTTGCGTGGAGAATGTTCTGGATGTGATGAAGAAGACACACAGGGCAACTACATAGTGGGTTATGCAGTGTTCCAGGAAAAAGATGGCGATGTGGGTAACCAGGGTAGGGGTGCTGGAAATGGAGAATTGAAGGACTCGACAAATATTCAGAAGGTAGGATTAATGAGAATTGGTGATTGATAAACTAGAAAGTCAAAAGACCAATATGAAGCTGATCTCTCTTAAAGTTTTTCACTGGTGTAAGAAAAGACAGGCCGCTTGTTCCAACCAAACAAAAGGAACAACAGAAACAGATCCATATGTATATAATTATAAAATCAACTTGGCATTTTAAAAGAGTGGGAAAGAAGGAATGATTCGTAAAATGTATTTCAGCAATTGGCTAAATGTTCTTAGGGGGAGGAGGAGAGAACAAGATAAGGTTGATATTTTTTTCTCACAATTTACTCCAAATAAAAGTAAAATATTGAAAGTACAAGAAGATAATACAGGTTCATATTTCCATTTTGTTTTACCTTACTTTGTTCCCTCTTTGCCTTTGGACCTCAGGAACAAACAGGACCTAACAACACTCCTTAGTTCATGTTTCACGACCATCCATTTGTCTGTGAAAAGCCTTCTCCCATCTTTTTATTTGACTTTTCTCCCCATCATAACTCCCATTGTATTTCTCAGGCTCCATACTCTCCAACACCTCCAAGTAAACTCTTTGACACTCTTGAAAGCATTACTTCATAGGGTTACTGAGCAGTTTAAATGTTAACACATAAGAAACCCTTTAGAAAACACCTACCATGTTGTACCCCTTCAACAGATATTAACTCATCTGAAGTTTATTATTAAATTCTCCTATCAAAGAATATCTCTTCTTTTAATCAAATCTTTTTTTTTAACATTCTCTAATTGTGTGAGAATTTTCTCCAAACATGCTTGTTTTTTTTTCTTTGTTAGGTTAAAGGCAGGCCCTTCAGAGCATTGGTTGCTATTTTAAATCTTCTATTTCTTTTTCTGAGTGGTTATTCCCAGTATGGACAAACGCTGTTGATTTTCAAATTTTATTTTTTCTGCTCACTCGAAAAACAATGTTGAATTAGGGAGGGCTTTTAAAAGCATAATGCCAAGGGCAGAATGCATAAGAAAAAAAACATTTATTTGCTCAAGAAAAACTATCAAAGTCAAAAATATATGACAATTTCGGAAAGAAAATATTTGCTACACATATGACAGAAAAGAGACTAAGAGACTAATGCTCTAAGTATATTAAAAGCTATTACAAAACAAAAAGGAAATTGTCAAATATGGGCAGAGACCATGAAGAAATAATTAGGAAAGGAATAGAAATATCCAGCAAACATGAATTAATGCTCAGTCTTATATGTAATCAAAGATCTGCAAATTAGTGGAAGAAAGCACTTTTGCATTATCTTCTGCATTAGTCAAGATTCATGTCATAGTGACAGAATCCCCACACAATGGAAATTATGCAGAAAAGGAAATTATTGGATCAGTTAACTGGGAGATTTGGGGATGAGTCTTGCTTCAGTCCTAAGAGGACCTTATAGCTCCCTCCCATCTCCTAGTGTCATGTCTATTGGATTTTATTCTACAGCCGGATTTTGTCCACTTGGAAGACAAGATAGCTGCCAGGAACTCCTTCCAGCCTGGCAAATTGAGATAAAAATCTAACAGCACTCTTCAATGTCTATGTACAGAACCGAGGGAAGATTCCAGTCCTAGTTGGGTCACTTGCCTCTGCTAATGAGAGAGTGACACTCCATAGGCAGAAGGAGGAACCTGGGAGGGCTGTATTTCAATTCCTTAAATTTTTAAAAACCACAGATCCCTGTAAACAAAACCAAAACCAAACAGAAACCAATTGCCCACGGAGAGGGTCACATAGGAAGTTGGAAAGTTGCCAAGGATACTCGGTCTCATAATTGTCTTTGGGACCCTAGTGGCAGAAAGACCTCATTACACTGCAAGTCACCTCCCAAGCCGCTGTGGGGACTTGTGGGCTGGAGTGGTTTGCTTTAGACATTATATCAGCGTCCTTGCAGAGAAGCGTTGCTTTGCAGGAGGAGAAGGAACAATTCCATCTTGAGGGACAAAAGCAAGCAGCGGAAAGGTCTGAGATGGGGAGGGGAGAGGGACAGGTGATCTAAACCCCGAGAATAGGTCTCTCTTCGCGAACAATGCGCTCTGCGCTGAAGGTTAGTTACAAATACAATCTCAGGCGTGTGAAAGGCACACTAACTTTTATTTTTTCTCCCCACTAAATTGATAGGTTGGCAGGTTTGAGGCTTGTGTCCTTTAGAAATCCCGCTGCGCAGCTCAGAGGTTTAATACAACCAGGGAGGAAATAAACAACACGAAGGTCACTAGGAGCTTCTGTGAAGGCACAGTGTTTTGTTTTATGAAAAAATACAAAATGGGGAGATGGTGTGAAGACGGCAGGGAGCAAATAATGAAATTCCTTATTCCCCTGGAACTCTTCAGAAAAACCCAAATTCCCTTTGACCACACGTCTGCCACCTTCTAGATTTAAATACCTTCACATGGCAAACGGCCTTTGCAGTTCTGCACGGAGAAATGGGGCCACCGTAGCTTATAGGGTTTAGAGAAGTTGCACGAGCCATGTGGTTCTATCCTTCCTCCTCTGGATGTGGGGAGATCTCAGCTCACAGAGCAAACTGAGGAGCCAGTAAGAGCCTGACCGGCCATGCAGGAAGGGGGCACTTAGCTTCTTTCCAATTAACTTAACATTCCTTCTGTAGGTCCACCTGCAAAGCCTCTGAGGTAGATGTTAGAAGACGTGTAGATGCAGGGGATGCCTCCATTCGAGAAGGAATGAGCTGAGCACATGCATTCTTAGGCTACAACTGGGAGGCACAAAACAGCCAGGGGAAAGAACAAAGGGTTACAAGGGTTACAAAATACAGTTACAAGGAGGAAAGAGGGTGCAGAGTGTAGGGGATCCAAAAGTGTTTCTTCAAGAGGTGTGATATGGGAACAGCCCTAAAAATGAATGTCCCTGGGAGAGAGAGAAAGAGAAAGGAGAAAAGGCTATTCCAGATCAAAGCAGGCAGACAGCAGAACAGTGCATTTTGAGTATAATCAACCATATTTCTGGGACACTATTGTTATATAGGACTGGAAAGCTAGGTTGGGGCCAGCTACTTTCTTTTTTTTTTTAAGACTTTTCTATTTATTTGAGAAAGGGAGCACACAAATGTGACCCAGGGGGGAGCGGTAGGAGGAGAGAGAGAGAACCTCAAGCAGACTCCCCAGCGAGCATGGAGCCCAAAGCAGGATCCAATCTCATCTCATGACCCTGAGATCATAACCTGAGACCATATCAAGGGTTGGATGCTCAACAGGGCCAGCTACTTTCCAAGTTGTCCAACATGGCCCACTTGCTGGAAAAGAAAATCGGTCACACACGTTATCATTGCTTACCTATTGCTCCAGTTGCCATACCGGACTTTATCGGCACCTGGAAGGCATGGACTGTATCTGGTTCCTGCCTGGCAGGGATTTATACGTGTGTTTCTCCAGGTCTAGAGGAAAGGTCTTTGACCCCATCCACCACTTAAGAGACTCTCATAAAGAGAGCTACATTGGAGTAACACTCCTGATTTCCTTCCAGTGCCTCTATCAACACACCTGCCCAGGGAGGAGGAAGAGGCTTGCCCATCAGAGCCATTCCCTCTTTCTCTTTGGAATCTGCCTGTCTGCACCGAGTGGGCATTTCGCTCTGCTCCTCTCTGCCTGGAGTCTTTTGGGATCAGGCAGTGTCCCTGTGTGGGGAGGCCTCTGGTATCCCACACTCTCGGTGTCTGGCTGGGTATGACTATTGAATTCTGGGGCTCATAGTAGGAAACCCACTTGTCCTCCTCATTCACAAGCAGCAATAAAGATCTAGTTTCATCTCCATTTGTTTGACTCCTGCGTCTATCTCCTGGTCTAAACTCAGGTGGTAAAGGGTATATTACAGGTCCCTTAAACACTATCAAACCCTAAGAGTAGGCACTCAGTAAGTGCACATGTTTTGATTGAAAGAACAAATGTACACATGATTTAATTATTGAAGACCAGTGGGGGCAAGAAGCATCAAGGCCCCCACCCCATCACTCTATTGCTCTGTCAAGGCCCATCTGCAACCATGGGAAGCTGATAATAGAACCTTCCCATGAGGTCATTTGGGGTCACCATTAATAGATCACTTTCTCTTTCCTGTTCTGAAATATTTGATTATTTCCTTCTTCTCTCCTCTTATTTGAAATTTGTGTCTCAGGTCCTGGAAGGTATTCCTTGAATACCACCACCTTCCTTTCCCCACTGATACCACCTCCTGGAGCTGCTTTCTCACTCATTTCTGCTCTCCGTGTCCACAGCCAGGAATTGTGAAAATCCTTGAAGTGATGAATATAGAGGCTCCTGGGGTCTGGCTCCCCACCTGCACCAGGACACACCTCTTACTTAGAATACAATGTTTCTGGTTTCAAAAATGACCTTCATGTTCCTGGCCCTTTCACATGTCGCTCACCAAGAGGATGTCATACACAGTTATGGAAAACCAAGAAGTTTTCTTCTTCTTCTTTTTTTTTTTTAAATTCATATTTTTAAAATTTGGTTTCATTTGAGAACACACTCATACTTCTAAAACCTGGATATTATATTGTCTCAAGAGCATGCCAACCAAAACAAGAAATCCACCTGTATTTCAGCATCCAAAGAGATTTCTGAAATTGGAGGACCACCGCTGCTTCCAAAGTTTCTTTAAAAATGATGAAACTCCGAGATAACTGGGAACTAATGTAAGTTGAGATTATGACTGAAAAAGTGGGTAAAATTGAGAGCTCAGCCTCTGTAGATCTCTGGACAGAGTGTCTGAGCATCCGTGTAGAATTAAAAAAAAAAAAAAAAGAAGAAGAAGAAGAAGGGGCAGAGCCCACTGAAAATGGAAAAACAATTAAAAAATATATTGAAAGTAGAAAGAAAAAGAGAAATCATTCCTAATTAATTCTGGTGCCCTGCTCAACCCCAGCCTCTTTGTAATCCTACTGGGAACATCTTTATTGATCTGGGGGTCCTGCAGCAGGCTTCTGATGCTTATCTCAGCATAAAAACAGGCTCTTGTGATGAGCAGTGATTTAATTACATGACAATCACTGTTAACAATGCATGGCGAATACCAAAAAAAAAAAAAAAAAAATATGCAGAGCAAGACTGGCAGTGATAAATGCAAAGAGGTAGCATGGACTTTCAGTAAAGTTTCTGGCTCAAATTCTACTAATACGTCTCTCATAGGAAAAAATAATATTCAGCGACTTGAAATGTCTGAGAACTGGACTCATTGGCTCATTTTTAAGTAATAATAAAGTTTAAACTTGAAGATATTAGTTTTTATTATATTAGTAGAACTTATTCCTAAAACCTGAGAATAGACCTATAATTAAGCTTTCCAACAAAAATTATGAGGCTTTAAAAGGCAGCGAATTTCTCCTGTCTGAGATCCTTAAGACTCACTCAGTGCATAGGTCTATAGTCAGTATTCAAAAATTTATGGAAGGAACTAGTGGAAATTGAATATGTTTTTACAATAAGACTCTTCCAGAATAAAATTTCAAATGTCTTCAGACGTGATCTTAGGCCTAGGCCTTTAGATATATCAAAGCACATATGTAAGTGTAGGCGTATGTAAAACAATAAAATGCATTCCAGTCTTTATCATGAAACTAAGTTGGGTTAACCTAAACTAATTACTAGTTTAGAATGATAATGTTTTAGTGGTAATTGACAAAGGTTGTTTTAAACCATTTGAACAGATAAATATGTAAGTAAGGACAAAAAATGGTGTGTAATTTGGGGACTCTGATTAATGGAACATGGTAGAATGGCTCTTCTTTAATGAGAATCTAATAAAATTAGAGCATCGTACAAAACAGAATAAACACACAAGAGCTGAGAGTATAAAGACGGAGTCATCACAGAGGAGAGATGTAGAGCAGTGTGGGGGTGAGCGGAATGTGTCCATAGCAGGTGGAGAGGGAGTGTCCATTAGGGGATGACGTCAGTGGAGTCCCCACACTAGTGGAGTGCAGAAAGGAGCATCTAGTTCCTTGGTGACCCTCAGAAAGCTCATCTCTAAGTTGACAGGGTCTAAAAGGGGCATGAATGAGACGAGGTTCTGGGAAGAGAGGGATTCACAGGAAGCTGCCATGGCATCAGTCCATAGCACTCAAGATTTCTTCTTTTGAGAATATCAATGGATTTTCTTCAGGCAGAACATGTAACAGTCCAGGGCATAGTCTCCAGAGGCAGCCTGGCTGGACCAAAGCTCAGGTCTGTTTCTTACTAGCTATGTGACCTTGAAGAATTTCCTTAACTATCGTGCCTCACTTTCCTTTTGTAAGTAAAACGTAAGATGAGGGATATAATAGTACAACTACTACACACAGTTGTTTTGAGGATTAAATAACCATGAGAGACTGTGGACTCTGAGGAAGTAACTGAGGGTTTTGGAGGAAAAGGCGGTGGGAGGTTGGGTGAGCCTGGGGATGGGTATTGTAGAGGGCACATATTGCATGGAGCACTGGGTGTGGTGCATAAACAATGAATTCTGGAACACTGTAAAGAAATTTTAAAAAAAAATAAAAACTTTTAAAACTATAACACTCCCTAAATGTCAGCTGTAATATCAACATTCCTAGGGTGGTGTTGGTAAGTTCAGAACAAAGTCTTTCTTATTCTAGCCTTTGGAAAGACTCAGCCTGCAACAGACTCTCTGCCTACCCGAGCCCATATAGCCAGTGGGCACACTCTTCCCAGACTGATATCTTCTTCCAAAGATGGGTTTATCAGGAGAAGGACCTACTTACTCATGAGCAGAGAAAACCTGCAGGTCTTGCCTGGGACAGCCAATCCAGTTCTTTATCCCAAATAAGAATCAATAATGGATCCACAGACCTGTGAGGGAAACAAGCAATAGGAAAGGAGAACTGACATGGGAAGAAATAGATGATTCAGGTAGACAGATGAAAACAAAACAAAACAAAAAACTCTTCTGCCTTTAGATTTGAGAATATAGTAAACAAAGAAGAAGAACAACAGACTGCTATGGAAAACACAACAGAATCTAAAATATGATCAGCCAAATTAAATAATTAATTGAAAGACTGAAACAGAAAGTCAAAGAAGTTTCCCAGAGTATAGAGCAAAAGAGAAAATATAAGAGAGGAAAAAAAGAGACAGAGAGACAAAAGACTTTTCAAAGTCTTACTTCTCTGTCTACAGTTACCTCAATAAGGAGGAAGAGAAATGACCACATAGGTAAGAGGACACGTTTTTAGGTCTGAACTCTCTCTCTTTCTCACCTTCCCACATAAATAAATAAAATATTATTTTAAATTAAAAGAAAAAAAGAAAAATTTTTCTAAGTGTCCTTCAGCATAATCAGAGAGACAATCAACAAAGAGGAGGACATGTGGCCTGGGAAGCCACAGATGGGACCCAAGAGAAAAAGGAAGGGGTATCCCCAGTATGAGAAGGTGGCAGGTGGGCGACAAATAAGACACGGAGGCAATGGCGGATAGTGGCATCCTGAGCTCAAAGACAGAGAAGTTAAAACACTGGCTAAAGTTAACAGAATAAAAATAAATAAAGTCACATGATTTAGAGACATAAAGCAAAAGAAAATTCAAATGTAACCTGGCATTACCTCACAACACAGATATCTCTACATTAAACAACATAGATTATCCTAACCTAATGCAAAAAAGTATCATTTCTAATAACGATTAAAAAAAAAACCACACACACAACCTTGTGCTTTTCCAAATTGCTTACACAGCTGGTCTGGCTCTCTCTCTGATCTCTTTTTATCTGCATGAAATTGCCAGATTTCCTCCACAAAAACCCCCCATTTGACAAATCGGAAAGCCAAGCCACAGTGGCATGGACTGACTAAAGTCCTCACCACTAGGAAGTTAACTTTTCTCTCCATCCCAGCATTAAAAAAAAAAAGAAAAGAAAGAAAGAAAGAAAAAAAGAAAGGAAAAGAAAAAGAATTCTCTACAAAATTGAACCCAGCTAAATTTATGTCCCAAAGAATCATAGGTAGCAGGAGTGGATGCCAGCGGTGGAATTTTCATGCATCGAGTATTAAAATGCAAAAGTGCTGTCCACTGTGGAGACTGACCTTGGTGGGAAATGATGACTCACGTGGTCCCTCATGTCAATATGACAAACCTATTAAAATGTGATGAATTCCTCAGGCGACACGTCTCATGATCCCGACCTGTTGTCTATTTGCTGAAAAGTACATGTACACTTCCAAATGTAGGCATCGAATATCTCTTTGGCACACTGGGCTCCCACGCAGCTTAGGGATATTAATAGAATACAGATTTAGAGACAAAAGAAATGCCGCGTGAGTTGTTGTTGGTTTTACATTCCAGAAGATTCCAGTCTGCCTCTGCAACTCACAGCTTAATTGGGATTTCTATTATTATACAATTTCTAGCTTTACAGTTTCCAGTTCTGACATAATCATTTCCTAGTGTGAGTCACAAGTAATGTGACTGCGCAGTTAAAATTTAAGGATACTATTAAGATAATCAACTACTTCAATCCAATCTTGGGCCAAATCCAGAGAGAAAATTCCCCAAACCGATCAATTTAAAGGATGTGCCCTTTTTTCTTTCTTTCTCTCTCTCTCTCTCTCTTTTTTTTTTTTTTTTTTAGTTTTAAGCCTCTATTTTTGACAGCTTGTTCAAAAAGAATAATGTAATTATGATTGCCAACTTGTGATTTTCTGAAATGATAGGAGACAAGTATAAAATGGATAATTGAAACTGAGAATGGGAGAAACAGAAGCTCAAACTGTATCTAATGATGACTTTCAACATCCGCTTTTGCTGAGCGTTGAGGCAGCATTGTTACACAACAAAACGGGCCAGTCTAATGCCCAGATCTTAAAAAATGGAAACATTTTATGCACAATACCGGTATTTAGGGTTCCATCCCTAAATGGCTCCTCTTATTGCTTTAGCGGAGAAACTGAGGTAGGGTGAACTGCATTTTTGTACTCAGTGGGTCAAGAATTGGTATTAGTGATGACATCAAGAATTAGAGTTTGGGAGTCTGGTTTTTATTTGGCTAATGGATGAGTCTCCTCTCTTGGCCCTACTGTATAAAAGCATTTCCTTCTCAGTTAAATTTACACTAGGATTATCCTCCTATCTGCACCTCTGGAGCTGACCATTAGTTGGCTATGAGGCTTCTTAATGGAATTTTAATGATGGGGAATATCTCTGAGAGAAATAAATGCTCATGACTCTCTACACAGCTCGTTCCAGTACTACTACTACTAAATTTTACATTAAAGTATATAAAAGGGAAGATTCAGGTGGAGAACATGGATTTTTCTGATTCTCAGTTTGATGCTCTTGGTATCATCCCATACTGCCTTGGAGACTTTATTAAGACATTAAAAGCATAGGAAGTTATTTCACGCGCTGTTGTTCTCCAGTGATGCTCTGAATACATTAGCGATGTGTATATGCGTATGTGTGTGCACACTCATGCAAACGTGTGGATGTAACCCACACAAGTAAAAGAAATTCTACTTTGAAAATAAATATGGATGACAGTGTCTCTTAAGAAATCGGGGGAGAAATGTGCTCCTGCCCAACGTGGTCCATTTAGATTCAAAAACCTTAATGGGTGTGGTAGGCAGAATAATGACCCACGATGGATGTCCGGATTCTGTGCATATGTTAGGCTACAGGGTAAAGGAGAAGGGAGGTTGCTTATCAGCTGTCCTGAATATACAGTGATTATTCTGGATTGCTCAGGTGGGGCCAATATAATCACTGTATATACAGTATTTTATGGTCCTTCCGAGTGGAAAGGGAATTGGAAGAGACAACCCAAGGAAAGGCAGAATAACAAGGGCTCTGCTCAACTTGGATGGTTTCCAATAAGGAGGTAGAAAGGAGGGTGTGAGTGGCAAGGAGCTAGGGTGTGCGAGTGACTTCCAGAAGCTGGAAAATCAACTCCACCCTAACGTTTCCAGAAGGACCGCAGTCCTTTTGACACCTTGATTTTAGCCAAGTGAGATCTCTGGGACTTCTGATTTCCAGAACTGTAAGGCAAATTTGTCTTGTTTTAAGCCACGAAATTTCTGGCAATCGGTTACAGTGGTCATAGAAACCAACACAAAGGACTCCCTTCAATGCGTCCTGTCATTTTTGACCTGCAAAGGAGACCTGGCCTCAAAATTAAACCTCACTGAATATATCTGTTTATAATCTGACTTGTGTTGTTTAATGATTCTGGAAGACTTCATTCTTCCAGACATGTTCATTGTGCTTCTCTTTATTATACTTTTAAGCAACAGTGAAGGAAGGGAAAAAAAATAGCCTGATGTGTAGTGTTTAGCCAATTGCCATCAAATGTTTATCTCTCCAAATAGATGTTGTTTCCCCAATTCAGATAATGTGATATGAAACTTCAGTAATTTGTATTTTCTGTTGCATATGAAATTTGGGTCTCTACAGCATCAGAATCCACAATATGAAAGCCGTTGTTTATAATTTCTCATGTATTTTCATTGTCTTTCTTCACATTATAACAACTGGCTATTATAAAGAAGATGAAAATGAATCTTTGTTTTCTAGGATTCCTATTTTCTTCATTATAGCAAGCACTCAAACCTCCTGCTACATAGTTTAATGCACACTGATAAGTTACTAGATCTTTACATTTTTAAAATTCTTTCTTTAAGAAGATTTTATTTATTTATTTGACACAGAAAGAGAGATCACAAGTAGGCAGAGAGGCAGGCAGAGAGAGAAGCAAGCTCCCCGCTGAGCAGAGAGCCCCATGTCAGGGTCCATCCCAGGACCCTGAGATAATGACCTGAGTGGAAAGCAGAGGCTTAACCCACTGAGCCACCCCCACCTACATTTTCCTTTTTTTAAGATTTTTTAAATTTATTTGACAGACAGAGATCACAAATAGGTGGAAAGGCAGGCGGCAGTAGGGGAAAGGAGGCTTCCCGCTGAGCGGGGAGCCTGATGCGGGGCTCGATCCCAGGACCCAGAGATCATGACCTGAGCCGAAGGCAGAGGCTTAACCCACTGAGCCACCCAGGTGTCCCCTACATTTTCAAAATTCCGAGGGATTTTATTTATTTATTTGAGAGACAGCAGGGGGAAGATCAGAGGGAGAGAGAGAATCTCGAGCAGACTCCCCAGTGAACACAGAGCCTGATGTGGTGCTCGGTATCAGGACCTTGATATCATGACCCGAGAAGAAATCAAGAATCAGAAGCTTAACTGACTGAGCAACCCAAGAGCCCATAGTTCTTTACATTTTTTTTTAAACCATGAATACTGAGCAGTTAAGGTATTTTGAACTCCCCCAATAATTGTAGTTTTATTTATTTATAAATTATATTTATACAAGATGATTAAAATATTATATACTTTAGGAAACATGCCAGACAAGGATTTTTTTTTTCACTAAACAAAAATAAATATAAGTAGGGCCACCCAGCTGGCTCAGTCAGTGGAGCATGGGACTCTTGATCTCAGGGTTGTGAATTCGAGCTCCATGTTGGTGACAGAGATTACTTAAAAATAAAATCTTAAAATAAATAAATAAATCAATAAGCAAGCAAGCCATAGAAGAAGCAAAACAGGAGCGCCTGGGTGGCTCAATGGGTTAAGCCTCTGCCTTCGGCTCAGGTCATAATTCCAGGGTCCTGGGATCGAGCCCCACATCCTGCTCAGCAGGGAGCCTGCTTCCTCGTCTCTCTCTCTCTGTCTGTCTCTCTGCCTACTTGTGATCTCTGTCTGTCAAACAAATAAATAAAGTCTTTTTAAAAAAACAGAAGAAGCAAAACAGTATTAAAACCTGGAGTTCGGGATGCCTGAGTGACTCAGCTGGTTATTTATGTGCCTGCGTTCAGCTCAGGTCATGATCCCAGAGTCCAGGGATCCAGTCTTACACCTGGCTTAGCAGAGAGCCTGCTTCTCCCTCTCCCTCCGCCTGCCGCTCCCCCTGCTCGAGCTTGTTCTCTCTCTCTCTCTCCCTCTCCCTCTCTCTGTCAAATCAATAATAAATAAAATCTTTTTAAAATTTTTAAAAACGTGATTGACTACATACTCAAAAGGGAATCACAAGGGGACGTATGCCTACGCCCAGTTTAGTAAATACTTAATAAAAACTGCCAACAGTTTTCCGAAGTGGTTGAACCAATTAAAACTTCCACTGGGGCACTAGAAGCTGTGGAGAAATGGGAACAGAAGCAAGACCCTCGGGACTCCAGACCCAGGGACGCCCTCCTTCCAGGACTGATGGTAAGAAACCTGCCTGAAGTTTCTGCTCAGGTCAGCTGGTGCTGGCGAGTTACCCCGGAGTGGGGGAAGACTGGACAACCGATGACAGCTTACTTGGGAGGGGCCCCTCTTAACCTGAGGTCTGGGCATAACACACAGGCACAGTATATACTAGTGGTTCTCGGCTTAGGGAGATTTTTCCTCCTCACACTCCCCACCCCTGAGCAACTGGACACATTTGGAGTGTCATATCTTCCCAGATTTGGGGGAGGTACTACTGACATCTAATTGGGAGAGGTCTGGGGTACTATTAAACTTGCTTGCAGAGGTAAGAATCACACTGTTCCACCACAAAGAATTATCTGGCTCCCTAGGTCAATAGTGCCGAGTTTGAGAAATTTTATACGTACCTTTTTTTTCCCCAGATTTTATTTATTTATTTGATAGAGAGAGACTACAAGTAGGCAGAGAGGCAGGCAGAGAGAGGGGGAAGCAGGCTCCCTGCTGAGCAGAGAGCCAGATGCGGGACTCAATCCCAGGACCCTGAGATCATGACCTGAGCTGAAAGCAGAGGCTTTAACCCACTGAGCCACCCAGGTGCCCAAGTCATGTTAAGTTTCTTGATCTGGATGTTAATTTTATGAGAATATTCAATTTGTGAAAATTCATGAGGCTGCATGTATCTGTTATGTGCTGCATATATCTGTTATGTGCTCTGCTCTGTGTGTATATCCTAATTCAATAAAAGTCAACTGCAGGTGCCGAGCATATATGTGATTCCAAACCCTCATAATGTGGGTGCTATTATTGCCATTTGTAGCAAGGGAAATTGGGGTTCCAGGGAGATAAGTGGGATGCCCAAAGACAAACAATAAGTTGGTACCACAGTACCTGGTCTTGGATTTCAACCCCTATCCTTGTGGCTCTGAGTCATGGAGCTCAACCAACTTCAAGCCAGCCACAATCAAATGCTAATGAAAGGCAAGTGGGAAAAAAACAAACAACAAACAATAAACAAACAAACAACAACAACAAAACATTCGGTAGCCCAAATTTGGGGTCAACCAGTCCTCCGAGCGTTCCCCCTTTTAAATTGCCTGTTTTAGGACATGTAAAATTTTTGTTGCCTCTGAATTAGAGAATGGACAGCTATAAAAAGAGAAAGTGAGTGAAACAGATCAAATAAGGTAGCAATTTCATAGATTACCAGGGCACTGGGACAGGATTTTGAAACTACTAGAGTTTAACATTTAATGGGAAGTTTTAGAACCACACGTGAATTGAATTCACGCGTACTCCCACAGGACTATGAATAATCGAAACCCAGGATAAAAACTAAGGGTCAGGAGAAAAGGAGGCATTAATTATTAAATGAATGTGACACTATTCGTTTGGAAATCTTTCACAGGAACAGCCCATATCAATACTCAAAAGAAATGGACAGCGTGACCAAGTAACCATTTATAAGAATAAAGGGAAAAGAATGTCAGGAAACCTCATCATTCAAAAGTCAATAGTTCAAAATCACTCAGGTCCAGGAGAATTCGCCTTTCCTTAAGCCCCCCCCACCACCATGATGCTTTTGAAGTAGTTCTTGTAAAATCAAGAATCAGAGCACAGATCAAAATCTTAAGCCCAGACACACCATGTTAATTATGCAAAATATCTTTGTCATTGATTAAAACTATGATTTTATTTTTTAAAAATATTTTATTTATTTGACAGACCGAGATCATAAGTAAGCAGAGAGGCAGAGAGAGGAGGAGGGAAGCCGGCTCCCAGCTGAGCAGAGAACCCGATGCAGGGCTTGATCCCAGAACCCTGGGATCATGACATGAGCTGAAGGCAGAGGCTTTAACCCACTGAGCTACCCAGGCACCCCTAAAACTATGATTTTAAAGTGCCTTGACTACAAGTGACCATCCATAAATGATTGCTATTGGGATGGTTATAACTGGATCTACCATATTAACAAGCAAATACACTGTTATAAATTATGAAGCTTAAACCTGATTATAGTGAGTGGGGATGGTCACCTAGAAATAATCCTACGATCTGTTTGCTGTTTAAAGTAAGTAGGAGAAAATACAGTGGGATCTCGCAAAGCTCCAATTTGCTGGGGAAAAGAAGGGGGGGCACACTGGCAGGTTGACGATTATATTTTTCAAGGCACTCAGAGTGATCAGTGCTACTGGATCAAGTTAAAGAGAGGTGTCTGGTCGGTGAGTGGAAGGGATTAAGGTCATGTGCTGTTTTAGCATCTTTATTAATGATTTGGAAGAGAGAAAAATATACAAAAACATTTTAGGTAATTTTAACATGGAATATCCTGTATTATGAAAAGAAGAAAGGCTATTTCTACATGATCAGGGGCTTCTTCTCTAATCACAGTCACTGCTAGCTTACCCTTCTACATCCCCTGGGACACAAGTTGCTGAACCTGAGGGGGACAATAAGCATAGTCCAGGGCAAAACTTTCAGAGCCGGAGAGAACACATGCCCGCGTCTCTCTCTGTGCGAGCTTGGTTCTGCCCGGGATCACGGCTCTCTGTACAACCGCAAGACTTGCCATTGCTGACCGACCCTTTCACCAAGTCAGAGAAACTGTCTCCCACTTTCAGACTCTCTTTCAGCCAACCCCATTCTCTCCCTGGGCCCAGCCCCAAGTACTGTAGGCATAAAATGCAGGTGATGTGTGCCTCTCTTAGGGAATAAAAATTTTAAAATCTGCTCTCTCCTTTCATTGTACAATGAACATTCTACTTGTCCCTGTTAACTTTTCTTTGCTGGATCACTTCTCCAGCTTGTGCAGAACTTTTGAGGCAAAAATGAAACAAAAGAACAAAAACAAACAAACAAAAAAACCCCCAAATCATGGCCTTTGCCACTATGCAGATGACGATTTATCTGGTAGAATCATATGAAATCAGTTACGCCAGCTCGTCATTGTGCAGTTAAACAAACGACTCCATGTGTTTTTGTTTTTCCAACCAGTTGCTTTGATCTGATAATGAAAATACATGGAGAAGAGAAGCTTGTATGTATTATCGTAATGAATTAAAGGAATGGAAAGCAAATTGAAATCTTAGGATTTCTCAGCTGTAAAGACTAGCCTAATAAAACGTTTCCCAGAAAAAGAGCTGGATTGAATAATGAATGAATTGAACACTGGCGTTGAGCAGACTACTGACATTGGGCTTCTAGAAAAACACATTCTCCACCCGGAGGTCAAATGCAGCAGGAGGCAAACGCTGAATGTTTTGCCTGAAAACAGGTTCTCGGGTTCTTAACTGGAATCTACAGATCAATTCTTAGAGATATGTGAAATTTTACAAAAATTTAGGAGTACATGTGTATGCGTGTAGAGTGAGCCTTGAATAATGCAGTGGTGGGCAGGGGGAAGGTGGTTAGAAGCACCCACTCTGTGCTCGCTTCGGCAGCACATATACTAAAATTGGAAGCACCCACCCTCTGTGCAGTGGAAAACCCAGTATAACTTCTGACCCCCCCCCAAAAAAAAAACTTAAATACATGCGCTTCCAGGCTCGATGAATGTAAGTATAATGTGTAAAAAGATAAAACTTTTTTTTTAAGATTTTATTTATTTATTTGAGAGAGAGAGGAGAGACAGAGCACAAGTAGGGGGAGGAGCAGAGGGAGAGGAAGAGGGAGGAGGAAAGAACCCCAAGCAGACTCCATGCTGAACGAAGAACCCAACACGGGCTTCCATCTCACAGTCCTGAGATCACGACCCAAGATTGTGACCTGAGCCGAAACCAAGATTTGAACGCTGAGTTGACTGAGCCGTCCAGCTGCTCCAAAAGAAAAAACTTTCTGGAACACTTCAGACCCTGAGGTTGTCAATGGCCAATTTGCTCACGTAGAGCAATTTTTAATGCTTCTGTAGGTGATCAGTTAGAGGAAGTCACTTTTTGTACTCTTAGGAATGAAGATCTTTTTTTAAATGATGACTGATTTGTGTGAAGACATCATTGAAGAGTCAAATGCAGTAAGATTATCGAGAAAGTGTCGGCTATGGGTTTGTTTAAAATGACTACTCCCAACTCTTACACAATTTAAAATGTTTATTTGGATTAGTGTCCTTCTTCTTCCGTGTTTAAAATACCAACAGTGATCAGCTTCAGTTTCTTTCACTGAAAATTAGGAATAAAATGGCCATGCTACATCATTTTGTTTCCTTTCCTTTTAGTAAACAGGTGGAAAATTATTACAAGTCCTAAATTTACAGCTCAGTGAATTTCACAAAGTTAACAAGTTGATGTAAGTAGAATCCGGACCAAAATGACAAAAACCTTGACATCATCCCGGGAATTCCCCTGATAGCTCCTTTTAGCCACTGCATCCCTCACCTTCTGACTTCTAATACCATAGACTGTGCTCTTCTGGTATTGAACATTACAAAAATGAAATCTTGCATTGTATGTACTTGTGCTTTTTTGTTGAATGTTATTTCCAAAATATTGGAAATATTTTCTCTCATTTCTGTATTTTTCTCTCATTTCTGTATTTCCCTCTCATTTCTGTATAGTATTCCATTGCAGAGTCCCAAGTAATTGATCATCACAGCTACTGATGAACATATGCTGTGCTGTTTTTTAGAATTACACAAGTAGTACAAGTAGCGCTAAGTATTCTTGGGCATGTCTTTTATCGAACGTATGCACAATTCTGTTGGTTATATATCTAAGAGTGGAACTGGGGGAAGGGTCATAGGGTATGTAGCTGGTTAACTTTAATAAACACTTTTCTGAAAGTTTTCCAAAGTGGTTGTACCAATAGATGTTCTCACCCACTAATAGCATACAGGATTTTTTTTTTTTTCCACATCCTTAAAAACACTTACTACTGACTAGTTCATTTTAGCCATTTTGTGGATTCAGTTTGCATTTGCCTGATGACTAGTGATGCTGAGTACCTTTTTGTATGTTTGCTGGTCACTTGGATAAGCTCTTCTGTGAAGTGCCTGTTCAAGTCTTTTGCCCCCCTTTTTACTAGGTTTTCTGCCTTTTCGTCATAGAAAATATTTATGTATTCTGGGCAGAATTGTCAGGTTATATACAGAGATTGCATATTTTCTTTCACTTTGTGGCTTACCCACTTACTCTCTTAACCGTATTTTGAGGAAAAAATTAAGTTTAGTGATCTCCAATTTAACAGTATTTTCTCATTATGATTAGCATCCTACTATCAGTTTAAGAAATCTTTGATTATCACATAGATGTAAAGAGATTTTTCTTATGTCCTTTTCCTGGAATCTTTTACTGTGCCTTCTATCTTTGGATCTGCAATTCACACAGAATTGATTTTTGTGAGTATAAGGAAAGAGTCAATATTTATTTTATCCATGTGGATACTTATGTGACCCAAGGTCTTTTTTCAAAAGGTTTTTTCCCCTACACTGTATGCTGTCCCCACACTGAAAATACATCACCTTTGACATAAATTAGATCACAGGTCAGCAAATATGTGTGGATGTCCTTCTGGTCTTTTCTATTTCTTTAATCTGTCTATGCTTGTGCCTATAGCACGTTGTCTAGTTACAATAACTTTATAATACATCTTGTTATCTGCCAGTGTTAATCATCTGTAAGATTGCTTGGACTATTCTTAAATTCTTGCATTTCCGTGTACATTTTAGAATCAGCTGATTAATTTCTGTAAAAAAAACCATAATTTTTATTGGGCTTACATTTAATCTCTTGACATCTTAATATATTGAATCTTCTAATCCATGAAACCCTACATTTATTTATCTTCTCTCTTTCAATTATGTTTTCAGTGTAGAAGCTTACATATCGTTCATAATTTTATATCTATATTCATAAGGGATTCTGATAAGTCACTTCCACCCTTGTATCACCTTGTTGGGTTTTAGAATGAGGATTATACTGGCTTCATAAAATATGTAGAAAAGTGTTACTTTTTTCTTCTTTTTTAACTATTTCCTGGAAGAGTTTAAATGAAACTGGTTATTTTTTCCAAAAATATTTAGAGGAATTTCATAGTTTTGTTGTTGTTAATTAAATGAGTCATTACATCTAAAACACTTAGGAAGTACCTGGAATTTAATACATTCTCTAAAATGCTAGGTATTCTTCTGTGCTTGATTATCCATTTTCCCCATGTAAATCACATTAACATGCCAGAACAGAAGGGCAGGTTTTCTACAAGGAGACCCACATAAAGAGGTAATGTGCCTTAAGCCATCCTTTTGATGTCACCTTTCAACATTCATCTAATGATTTGATTGACTACTCATAATATTTTCAGAAGATATTGTATTTTTATTTCCCAGCCACTTTACTCCCATAAAAGTTAGATTACTACTACAAAAAAGAGAGGGGGTTTTGATGGGGCACAGTTTTAAACGATGATACAGATCACTCCATCTCGCACTCCTGAATAATTTTTGGTTTCTAACAGGTGTACACGGAGTTCATGATATATCTACTTTTTTCCCTTAATAATTCCAGGCACCTTCTTCCATTCTGAGCTCTTGTCTCTCTCTCCTCTCCTTCTAGTGGAATTTTTCAGGAGATACCTCCAAGTGGTCTCCATTTGCTAGGTCCACTCATTTCTCAACCCATATCTGGTTTCCTTTCCTACCACTCTACAGAAATGACTCATCGCCAAGACCCCCCACAGGTTGCCATGCCATTAAATAAAGGGCGTTATGCTGTCCTCAACTGATGTGATCTCAGTGGTATTTAGCACTATAGACAGCACTTGTTTTCTTGAAACATGCTCTACCAATGGAATTCTATGATAGTACATGCTTAATGCTTTTCCCTTATTTAATATTTCTATTTAGCCTTAGTTGGCTCATCTTTACAGAACTTTTTGAGTGTGGAGTCCATTTTTTGAAGTATGTGGCTTCAATCTTTTCTATGAATATTGGCCCTTATGTATATCTGCATTTCTTCTCTCAGCTGTATAGCTATATACTGTTCCCTTTTTGAGATAATTTAAAGGCTTTTCAGCCTCAAATTCAACATCATATAAAACTGGGTTCCTGCTGTTCTTCTCATGGCTGCTCCTATAATTCCCTTGGCAAACAGCATACCATCTTCCTGGACCCAAAGATGAGAACAGTGAGTGCCATCTTGAACTCTAATCTCTCCTCCACCCCATAGTCAAGCAACTGAGAAGTCCCACTCATTTTTCCTCCTAACCAACTCACGATTTCACCTGTAGATTTTTTCACTGACATAATTTGAAGATCCAGGTGACCATTAATTTATCAAGATTATTCCAATTAGCTCTTCTTTGAACATTCATTATTGCTGGCCTACCCACTGCAGCCAGTGGCAGTCCTGCCACTTTTCAAAAGTATCTGTTTCATGCCTGGCTTTACCAAGGAAATGCAGTCTGTTTTGTTCAGGTAGATCATAAGTGTTCCATATATGTTCATTAAATGATAAATGACAAGAAGAAAAATCAAGGGTTTTTTGTTTTGTTTTACCATGCACAAATATATTTTCCTGTGATATGTAGGTAATGATTTTTCCAATATAAGACATCATTGAAAAGTTTACAGTTGACATGGCCAGAGCTTATAAATAATATCACACAGTATAAGCTGTGTACTTAATACAAGAAATTATTTCCTCTGATAGACCACACTAATCTACCCATCTCAGCCCTCTATATACATGAAAGGGCAGAGAAGAAAAGTTGACTATGACCCAATCAATTCATCGCATATTTCCTGAGTGTCTATTAGGTGCCAGTGGAGGACAGAGGGAGTCAAAGCCTCTGGTAATGATGAGCTGTAGCAGAATATGGCAAATGCCAGAAAAATATGAAAGATGTAAAGAGGGCAGAATTTATTTGAACAGAAACTTGTGAGAAAGTATTCCTAGTGAAAAGAATATTCAGAACGAGGATTAATCTGGCATAACGTAATTGGCACTCTTGCCATGTCTTGTAAGAGGTTTTGGAGGCCTTGGCTTAGGGGGTGGTGATCAGAAATGGACAAGATAGAAATGAACATGAGTAACATGCAACACAGGAGCTACAAGTTTATGGGTTGGGAGGTGGGGGGTGGGGAACGTAAGGAGCAAAAAAAGGGGATGCCCAGTGTCTTCCAGCCCAGAAGATGCCAGTGCCAGTAAGGGAAATAAGGAAACTGGAACGAGAGTATGGGTTAAATGGTCCTGAACACACGAAGGGAGAGATAACCAAGATTCTGACCCACTGAGGTAGAGAGGCCTATAAGACATCCAGACAGAGCTGGAAAAGGGAGTGTGAGGTTTGAGAAGAGAACCAGGAGAGCTTGGCTAAAATTCAACATTCCTACTGAATTATCATTAATTATCATACTGTGAATCCACAATCCATAAATTTTATCTAAAGAGCATTCTGGAATCTGGTAGGGGTTTGATCACTTGTATAAATCTTCACATTTCCCTTACAACGAACATTTTTAACGTTCAAAGTCGACTTAATCAATTAACAATTGTTTTCTACTTACAGTTTATTACAGGTTGATTCTGTCCTGCTCTTGGTAGCCCAGCTGCCGTCTGTGTCCTCAACTTAATGCTCAGAATTCCCACTGGGCGGCAGAGGGAATAAGTCTAACTAATGATGCCTTCTTGTTGGACAAATTATTTCATTTTGAAATTGTTTAGCAAAAGAACAACAATGAAGTATCGGTTCCACTTTTAAATAAATAAGGGGTTATTTTGTTGCTGAAAGTTTTCATTCAAATGACTGATCAGATCTCACATGTCTGTTTAAAAATGTCTGACTTAGGTCGTTACAAAATGACAGACTGTGATAAACTACATGATAGTTGGGAGTGAGACAATGAGGCATTGTTTACACAGAAGATTGAGTAACTGGTTGAACAAAAGAGGTTCTTGGCTATCTATTGTATGTACAACGAAGAGATTTACTGGAGCTTTTATAATTTCTGCAAGTCCTTTTCCAGCCAGCTTCATTAACTTGAAGCAAATCAAATCATGCAGAAATCTGGCTCAGCCAGAAAGAAACCCAGAAAGATATAATATGAAGAAAAACAGACACGGGATGATAAGGTTTAGAATCTTGCACATTTTTCATAAACATTTTGTTTGAAGATTATTAAATTACAGCCCAGAGAGAGAAAAAAAAATAGTAAACCTCACTATTAAATCAGTTTTTACCTCAACTTTTCTTTACAATACACACACACACACACATATATTATATATATATATATAAAACAC
This sequence comes from Mustela putorius furo, assembly GCF_011764305.1. Lineage (NCBI taxonomy): Eukaryota > Metazoa > Chordata > Mammalia > Carnivora > Mustelidae > Mustela > Mustela putorius. The sequence goes on along the minus strand of NW_025422115.1, from coordinate 779,255 downwards.
AAAGTATGTGTCAACAAAATACAGTCTTTACAACTTAAATATCATTTGAACCAAAGGATATTTGTGTTCATTTTATGTATGCATAAAATCGGGGTTTTTCCTTGGGGGTACTATGAGTGGTGGGGTCTGCAGGAATCAGCTATTCTTCAAGAGGATCTTGGGGTGGTGTTTTTCTAGGAATGGGGTTCTGAGATATAGATGCATTATGTATAGCCTATCTTGTTCAGGAACAAAAGATCGATTTGGATGGCTGAGTTAGTTTTACTTTCTGCTCAAAAATTCAGGCAAATATAGTGATTATGACAATCAGGTGAAGAAGCCATAGTCATTAGTTAGTCCCTTGCTCCTCCGCCTTTATCCGTTTTCCTAAATACTCTCAGAATCCATTCATTCATCCTCTCTCTCAAGCGCTAATGTTGACATTTTATTTCGGAAATAAGCAAAGTCAAGTCGGAAGACATGGTGTTGGTAAGGCAACCAAATACTCTCACGAAAGCTTCACTTTTTGGATGAGTGGTCCCTTCCGACCTTCCCCGGGGCTTCCACTGCCCGCAAAGGACCACAGCACAGGCTGGTGTCCAGCACCGGCGAGCTGACCGCCATTGTACACACGTCTTCAGTAATCATGGCGGAAGGACGCCCAAAGGCTTGGGCTATGCCTGGTAATTATGAACAAATCTACTTCTAAGAGACATTAGTTGGGGAGATGATGGTTACTATCGGACTTGTGGACTCAGAGAAGGAAACTGACTCACATGCACAATAATCAGGAGTGTGCGAAACAGGAGTGAAAAATAACTGAATCTTAAGGAGCATCTGTTGGAGGTAGGAAAACAAGTTCAGGGTCACTCTTGCATCCAGGTGGTCTCCCAGCCCTTCTCAAAGAGGCCATTCAAACCCCTGGCCACCTTGCTTTACCTCCTATCTGAGAAGGGACCTCAGTCTTTCACGGTCCCTAGATTGTTTCCTTCGGATGGGCCAAGCTGCTAAGCAACTAGCACATCCATGCGTGTGGGCGTGAGCACATGTGTGTGCATCGGCACACGTGGAGAAGCAGGGAGGGCGCAGGGAAGGCTCCACGCAGCACACATTCCAGAATGACACCACGGGTACCACCTCGGAAACAGAGATAGTGTTGGTCTAATCAACCCAGCAGGGAATCGGGCGCTGGTGTCCAAGGTTGGCGTGAGTCCTAGAGAGCACTGCGCTTCTTCCGAAGGGGGCTCTGGCTGCTGCAGGGTTTCAATTCTGCGTACTGCACCTGTGAAAACAAACAGACGGGCCCGGTGGTTAGGTAACCCTAGCTCACCACAGTGTGTGTTAATGGCTCCCCAAGGACAGACTGAGGCAAAGGAAGGAAGGTTCAAAGGTAATGAATCATTTTCTAAACACAGGAACACGGAGGGATTAATTGCAGGAAGGATTTGAGAAGTCATGCATCATTTCTTGAGACCAAGAATATTAAAAGCAGATTTTTCTAATGAGATGCATGGCTTTCTACCTGCTCTCAGCGCTGCCAGATAATTTTAGTTTCTCGTGTGCCCATTTTCAACCACAAGGACGCTTAATAACTGCCTCTTGGGAAATGTTTCTCTTAGTATATGATACAGCAAAACTTACTAAGAAATATTCATTTAAAATTATCTCAAGTCTTGGGGAAAAAATTGTCTGCAAATTATGTACATTTATGTTGCCAGGGAGAGGGGGAAAAATGTTGAAATTGATACTGCCCACAGAGTTAAATAGATTTCTCTTAAAAAATGAATTGCATTTACAATGTAATGGCTAAAACATCTGTGATATATCTGAGCACTTGGGGAGTCCCCAGGGGCAAGCTGTCTATTGTGTTATTTGGAAGTGTTCTTAGTGATACACGGAGGATCTTACTAGCATACTGTCTGTCTCCCTCGAATGTTCTTTTGTAGCGTCCCTCTGTTATGCATGTCAGCTCCAGCTGGATGGCCGCTCTGAGGGCTCATGCCTGGACTGTGTAGACAAAGTCCTCATGGTGGGCTGTGCTGGATGGTGATTTCCTCTCTTTGAGGACATGGGGACAACCTCACATTGCAACTCAAGGGTTGCAACTCAATCTCACTGCCTTGCTGTGTGGGTTCTGATTGGCTGACGGCAGAATGGCTTCATTTAAAGTATAGTATTACAGAGCACATGTGCTCACTGGCTTTTAGCATTTGTGCCGAACTCCCCAAGGACACCATGCCCTATCACATATGTTGAGCTACACTTCGTCAAAAGCAGATACATGCTAAAAAAGCACCCTTTCCTTTGAGTGTTTGGTGAAGGTCCCCTTGGGGAGCAGGGGAGGACATACCTGTCAATTTTCAACGCAAAACAAACAGGGGCCAGGTTACTGTTTTATAATCATGGAATGCAAATGTTAAGGAGGAACCTCATAGTCATAGAATGCATGTAATAGCTAATTAGATCATAAAATGGAGGTTAAAGAAAAACGGCGTCATGGAATCTATTTTCATCTCTAGAACTCCAAGGGAAAGGGAAGGAAACGGGAGGTCTTTCCAGCCCCGAATCCCTGCCGTCTGCAGAGAAGTGCTGGGAACCACTTCCGTGACAGTGGCCCAAGGCTGAAAATCGATACTTGATTTGGATTCTCTGAGATAATAAAGGGCTGTGTCTTTGATCACCGTGCTGCTATTTCACACCACGGTCTCCCCATCTACTCCTTCTATGATCTCTGTTCTCCTTTAGAGAATCATTGCCTGTCCTCCTTCCCCTGGGATTTATAGCTGCCTGATCCGCAGGGGCCTGGCTCGGGCTACTCTACAGGACTTTCTGTCATTGTTGCCTGGTTTAATCTCGGTGCATCCACAGAGACCAGATGTGGCTGGACTCAGTGACCAATACCTATGAATAATACTTCTGATCGATCTCCAATTATTTCAGGCCTCTATGTGTATGAGAGGGGGTGGGAGCTTTGCCCTCGGCATCCCTAAGTCTTCACGGGGGAAGGGATAGAAGGGAAGCCTAGGACGTAATTGGGGCAAACAAGAATAAAAAAGAATAATCCTCTTGTCCCCTACTTCCCCTATAATGCCTGCCATCTGGAAGAGGAGGAAAATAAGCAATCCTCCCCTAGCTTGAGAGCTCCCACTCTCCCACTCACTGAGCCCATCTTATCCTCTTCAGGGAGGCAAGTGATCAAAAAACGGACAAACACTATTGCACTATACCCACGCGGTATGAGTTCCAGATCATTCTTAAGTAGCCCTTTTTTTCGGGGTAATTTTCCATAATCATCTCATGCTCTGGACAAAGGTTTTCTGCCACCTCCCTGCAAGCCAGGCCACTTTAAGGATTTTCTGATTCGTTATCTCAATTACACAAGCCCTGCTCTGTGCACCTCTGGCTCTGGGGCTGGCCAGACTTCAGTGCTGGGGTCCCCGTTGGTGGTGACCGTTCATTACGTACCTTTTGAACATCAGACGGTACCCTGGAGAGGAAGTCTAGCAGCTCATTATTGTCGATGGCATAGGGATTTCGAAGCTTCTTGGTGAATTTATTTATGCCTGGAAAATAGAAACGCAGGGAGATCTCTTTGTTTGTCTTTCTATCTACCTATCTAGCTATCTTTAAAAACTCTCCTGACTGGGGGAGGGGGAGGTTCACAAGTAAAAATTAGTGTAAAACAATTACTAGACCTCAAGTCACACACACACACACATACATGTCGCTGTCATGTGGAATCATTCACAAATGCCTTTTCTGGAAGGAAGGAGGGGTGGGGGATGGTTTGTGGGACAGGAGCTCTGCCTTCTTCAGCTGTGAAAATCCCATTACAATCCCAGCAGCAAGGTGGCAGAAACACACACTAAAACTGTGGAGCTCATTGGCTTTTTTGGACTACACTGATTAACAGCCTTCTCTGCTAGGAAAACAAACGTCCCAGATGGGAAAGGCCTTCATTAGCCCCAACAAGTCCCTGCTTGGGGGCTCTGGACCAAATGCAGCAGTGGGAGGTGGAGGACAGGAGTTGCTTTTTTGTTGTTAAAAAGAAATGGCAGAAATTTCTCCCCCCACTCCAGCTCATTTTCACAGGTTTATCTTTTCTCCCTGCAGAACAGAACTTGACATGTTGATTGTACTTTGATGTGGCAGGAAACTGTGAAAAGTTATTATTGGAAATTATCTTACTACGGCTGCTAACTTAATTTATGGACCGCGACACTGGTGCTTGGGTTTGTCTAGTCAATGGAGTCCCTGCTAATTTAGGATGCGGACAGTGGTAATTAGAGGAGGTTCAACCCTTCAGGTGTCTTTGATGGCTGCACCTTGCGTTTGTAGGCACGCCCCGGGAAAGCTCTACCTATGGTTTCCTCTCCAGAGGGATGTACCTCTGAGCCACCCTTGTGTCTCCTCTTCTGTTCCCCTGAGCTGCTGGTAAGAGCTCAGGAGCCATTGTCTTTCCATGAAAGGCCAACTCTTTCTCATGCTGAGTTTTTAAGGTGATGGGCTTCTGAAGTTTGCCACGGAGTGCTGGTTTAGCGAGGATCATATCTGAAGTCTGAGTCGATCCCAGTAATGCTGAATGACTTCTCACCTTAGATAACCCTGCTGAACTTCTCCCTCAGAGTCAAGGTAACAGTTAACTGTTTGACCGTCCCTAGCCCATAAAAGCTTGGATATTTTTCTCCATGAAATATTAATTTGCTTTCATCTATAGATAGAACTTCCTGAGTGCCATTCTACCTGATACATGCCAACCTCAGTCATTTCCTTAGATGGTCACATTCACATCTGCTTTCCAAATGGGAGCCGGCCATTGTCCATGAGTAAAATGGTGGCCTGGTGGTTGAGCTGGGGAAGTCTCCTTGCAAATGATCCTTTTTCTCTCAAATCAGAGCTGCACTCTGCTTTTCTTCCCTCTACCCCCCACAACAAGCCTCCTATTTCTAGCTAAAATCTCCCCCAGCATTCCTTTAAACTAAAATACTCTCACTGTGTTATTCTAAAGACACTTAATTGTAGCATGGGCTTTTTGGCAAAAGAAAACAGACAAGGCAAAATGATGAAGGGAGACAAAGACTTATTGAGAAAAGATATATCTTCTATTGTTAATTATATATAGTGTACGCATCTGGAGTCTTTACAATGAACAGCAAGGCAGGGGATAATCTCACAGCCGATCAAAACACTGCATTCTTAGTCACTGAGAAGATTATAAACCTGCACAGTAGCTCAAATGCACCAATAAGGGCAGAAGTTGCCCACAATGCACTGAGATTGTCTGTTTGAAAAACTTCGTGAGAATCAAAATTACAAGGCGCCCTGACTGCATGCTTCAAAAGCACACCTTATTTTTTTTTTAATGTCAAATGTCCGTAATTCTACAATATTATCTGTTGTGTGAAACCAAGTGTACACAGGGGCTCATGTATTCTTGGGTCCACAGTAAGGAGTAATGGGACCAGGAGCAAGGGCTATGGAACGGGAGTAGCTGAGCCCCAGCTCTGGCGTCACCAAGCATCCGCTGTGTGGTTTCAAGAAAACCACTTGACCTTCTTGTGCCTCAGATTTCTTACATTAAAATATGAAAAATAAAGACCTGCCCTATATAGTTTCTTAGGTTGTTGGGAGAATCACATTGGACAATATAAGTGCAAGGACTCTCTAATCTGGAGTTCCAGAACAAAGAGGGGGCTACCATCATGGCTCGAGATGTCAACAAGCCAAAAAAAAAAAAAAAAAAGGGATTATATTATTAGGCATGTGAGCACACACACCCAGATTTGGAAATTGTATCTTTATCAGCATGACAGACAGGTCTTTAGATGTGTTTCACCTTAATACAGATAGACAGAGGGCCTATCTGCTGTGAATCTTAATGTTTTAGGACACCCAAAGGAGTAGGATTCAAATACCAAGGGATAATATGTGGCAAAGACACTGTCACTTAATGGTCCCAGATCACAGACTGAAGCGATCAGTGGAGTGGATTGAGAATATCCAGTTAAAAAAAAAAAAAATCTCTTGGAGAAAGTTGGAAAAATTGCCTGACTGCTTGGCAGCACATATGGTCACAGGTGAATAAAACCACTTGAAACAGAATTATAACACAATTTTTCAAATACTTGTAGGAGTGCCTAGCATGCAGCCCTGACTCAGTGCATTGGCGGGAGTGTTGAGACAGGGTGGAGGGTCCTGGCTTGCTCATGTATCAAACAGTAAGTGCCTGCCACATAAAACACACTGTGTTGTCAAATGGAGATGCAAAGTTTAATAAGTCGTGGGTCTTTCTTTTCTAGAAGTTCAAAATCTAGCTTCGGGAGTTCTTATCTACTTTGGAAGAACAGAAGTACCCCAGATCAGAAGCATCTATGGTGAAGAACAGAATGAAAATATGGGAAACCTCTCACAAGGGGCAGAAAACCCACATGGGATCTAATCCTAAGAAGTGCCTTGCCTTCTAGAAATACACCAAATAGGTGATCGGAATTCAGTAGATACTCTTTCCTTCAGAAAATGTCAAATATCCCTCTTAAGCCACGTCTCATGCCATTTTCGAAATCTACACTCCCACACAAGAGAGGTGGGTGGTAGGCTCAAAAGAAATGCCATCCCTGTAAATCACAGGTATAAAATATGCAGGCACATGAAATATTTGTCAGGTACTTCTTAAAGATCTACTACCTATATGTAACTTCCCTGGGAATTACAAGTTAAAGAGGAAAGAAAAATGCCTTACCCTTCAAAACCTTACAACGAAGTTAATGAGTCAAGGAATATTTCTTATGGCCACTACAAAATCAGGCTGCTTTTCAGGGGCTTATGTTAAATAATCCTGATACTTAGTATTTCTACAAAAATATTATTTGGGGGAATAGAATCTGGAAATATAGAACATATGGTTAAGTAATTTTGTTTCAAAGGGTTAAAAGAGGTGGACAAGAGGGAAAATTTTTTTTTAGGATCTTAACTCACCACTTTAAGGACTCAAAGAAAATGATTAAGTAACTCAGAATAGAAACGATTTTCTGATCTTGGTAAAAGGAACCATAGAAATGGGAGACATACGAAGTCATCTTCTACAGGAGAGACTCTCTACCAAGAATTCAGTCATATAGGAGACATGCAAAGGAATGTCCTGGGTCCATGTAGCTAATAACAAATTCGTCTTGGAAATGAAGTCCTAATAGAATTGCTGAGTACATTCCAGGATGGCATGGCAGGTTTTACTCAATGAGGCAACAGAGCATATTCTGACTGTCAAGGCTTTTGACTACAATATATACAGTGAGCTCATCAATAAACTATAAGCCCCTGTCCAGAACATACAACTAAAGAACCAGACACAGAAGACAAAGCTCAAAGGGTTACTGTCAGCTCAGGAGAATATAATAAACTCCATGCTATTTAATAATTTCATCCATAAGTAGAACGATAAATAGAGCAATATCTCATTAATGAGATGCAAAAAGTTGTTGTTGGAAAGCTGCCAAGATCTTGGAGGATAAGATCAAAAGTCAAAGCAATTTGGGATAAACAGAAAGAGGGACTGGAATTCCAACACTGATGATCAAAGGAGGAAATAGAGTATAGACCCCTCTGTCAAGGGAAAGATGCAGAAAAGCAAGTCAAGTATGTACCAGAATGATAAGATCCTGAGAATGTGTTTGACAAGCTGACCATGCAAACAACTTAAAAATGAACAAAATATTTGCCAAATGATTATAGTAATTTTGAATCATTTTCTGGTTAGGGTCAGACAACAGCTTTAAGAGCTGTTTCTAAATGTGACCAGTAAACAGATTTGCAAACTAATTCTTAATGAAAAACAATTAAGAAAGACTGAGGTTATTCAGTCCATATAGATAACATTTAGTACATATAAGGCATTCAAGGGAATACTTTTATAAAATGTTTCTTCTTTTTTTAAACATTTGTGTTTTTAAAAAAGATTTTATTTATTTATTTGACAGAGAGAGAGTGCACAAGCAGGCAGAGAGGCAGGCAGAGAGAGAGGGGGAAGCAGGCTCCCCGCTGAGCAGAGAGCCCAATGCAGGACTCGATCCAGGACCCTGAGATCATAACCTGAGCTGAAGGCAGAGGCTTAACCTACTAAGCCACCCAGGCACCCCATAAAATGTTTCTTCTTCATCAATGGACCCTGAAGAGCTTCAAGTTCTCTTAGAGTCTTCAGATCAAGGCTAGCATTGTTGCAAAACAGAGAAACTAACTATGGATAGAAGTAAGTAAGCAAGTAAGAAACTAAGTATGGATAGAAGACTTTTGCCAAGAGTGAGGGTAATCAAGAGTATCTTTTTCTTTTAATTCTTTCAAATTAGAATATATTTTTCTTTTCTCAGGCTCTCTCTCTTGCTATAAAAGAGAGATACTTATTTATATGGGATTTTCACTTCCTGGATGAAACAGAGAACCAGTGCATTATGCTCTTTCAAAATCATTCTACTTCTTAAGTTTTACAAATTACTCAATTTTTTTTTTTGATGACTTTTCCCAATTCACAATGTCTACACTTGGCTTTTCTCATCAGCAGGATTCTACTCCTGTGGGTTCTCTCTGAAAAGGTCTACATTTAATGGTTTTAGAAAGGTTGTAGCTTATTTCTCACATTTGCAAGCTCTCAGCTTTTACTTAAAGATGAATGTATCTTAATGCAATCACTTGTACCTGGTAACTTCTCTGAACCCCTTACCATCTGAGGGTCCCTAGAAGTATGGCTACAATTGAGAATTCAGCAGTAGTCACAGGAGCCAAGGAATGGAAAACTATGACTGGCAGACTCTTAGGGAAAAGAGTTGACTGCTTCTCCAGCAATTGATTCACTACAATGCACGCTACTTCTATCAACCCAGAAGCCCACCCAACAGCAAACACAAATATTCACAAAGCTGCTTGTCTTTCATCCAATGCTAACTTGAGTAGTAAATCAAGTCATGCCGTTTATTTCGAGTTTGTGATTTTTGTTACTACTTTTTTTTTTTTTAAACAGCTAAACTTTATATAGGCACATCATTTACCCTGCTAAATTATAGCTTCCTCTTCTTTCAGGCACTGGGTAAGGAGTAACCACCTCCCTTCCTCTCTACCGCTTCTGGATTGAAGTATGGGGTTAGATTATTTTTCCTCCAGGAGAGATGGAGTGTCAGAAGCACCCTGGCAGGGGCCAGATCCACTTTTACATAATATAAAGGGCGAGATGCAGGTGTTTGCTCACTGTTTGAATAACAGTGTTGCCTGAAAGTTACCGGGCCATCGCAATATATTATTCTAAACTATTTATGACTATGAAAGCCCAAAGGGAAATCTCATGCACAATCACATTTTTATTTGATTGCAATTATACAAGAGGCCCATAAATATCTCTGCTGATCATTTGGGCAACTGGCCTTTTCAGGGAGGTCCTGGAAGTTTTTGTTCCCAAAATTCCTCCCTTAATCTCATGTTTAATTGCCAACAAGAGCACATTTAAAGTTTATGGTCCCACTTGACAAATGAGTCATGGGTTCTTACCTGAAATTGACTGCTAGTGAAAGGACCATGCCAGACTTACCCCAGATTAAAACGATGTAGCGGAGTGGAATAAAATACAAAATGATGGTGGCCACCGCCAGGATCAGACAGGCCAGGAACGAGAGGAACGGGACTGTCCAGTTAAACGTGCTGCAGACAAAGCACATCAATGTCATTTTCTCTAATGCTCTAAAGCGGCTACATAGTCATCTTGCCATGTTTATTTCTTAGTTACACAAATGAGAAAGGTCTACTGGAGAAATCTCTCTAAAACCTGGAGAGGAAGGTCTGCCAAGCTGGGGATGGCAAAAACATCGCTGAGATCCTGAGGGGAAACCAACCAAGACCAACCTCCAGCCAACATGTCAGAGTCCTGGTAACTTTGCCCTCCTGGAGCAGACAGTCTTTAAGGGAAGACTCGGCTCCCGCCAGCAATGAAGGTCATGATGGCTCCGTGCATGGAGATCTTCAAAATGAAAGGTCAGTGAGGTCACATCAAAGTTAACAATTCTCTCGGTGAAGACACGGTTGCCAGTAAATATTTAGAAAAGGCAGGATATTATTAAGGTGTCCTGGTGCTTTTGGTTTGCTTTTTTTTCTTTTTTTTTTCTTTTTGAGAGAGAGAAAGCATCTCAAGCAAGCTCCACGCTCAGCACAGAGCCCAACGCAGGACTTGATCTCATGACCCTGAGATCATGACCTGAGCCAAAATCAAGAGTCTGACACTAAACTGACTGAGCCACCCAGGCACCCAACCCAACTTTGTGTTTTCTAATTACTTATTTTTAGAATTTTTAGACTCATTGGCTCTAGAAGGTTACCAGGGAAACAGGCTCGAGGCATGTGACTATAAACCCTTATGCCCCCAATCCAGAGAGAACACAGGTTATGTGACCACACATTATTTTCACAGGGCCCCTGGCTCCTTCAGCATATCCATTGCCTCCTTTGACTTGTGTGCAAATGGAGATCTAGAACACAGGATGCAGAACTGAACAAACAGTGGAAATCCTTGCACGGCCCTAGAAGATGATCTGGAAATCCCACGTCCTGCGGAGAGCCCGTGAAAGCCTAGGGTCCTTCTTTTTCCTGGTCTTTAGCTTCACTTACATGGTGCAACTTCGCTGACATTGACCCTTGGCCTTGTGCTAGAAATACAAAGAGATTTGTCTCTTTGTTTTTGTTTTCTAGTGGTGTGTGTGTGTGTGTGTGTGTGTGTGTGTGTGCAGGAGGATAGTGGGGGACTAAACATATAAAAGCTGTTGGGCACTTAATATGTGCCATTGTGCTAATATTTTTCACATCATAATTGTGATGGTCATCATAATTTTTCCAAGTAAAGATTATCCCCATTTTACACATGAGCAAATTGAGGCTGAGAGAGATTTTTGTCTTGTTTTGTAAATAATCACAATTCCATCAAGAGTCTAAGAAAAAACCAGTCACCTCACCCTCTTGTAATAGACTGTTATCAGTGTTTTTAATCTTTACCCACAGAGAGGTATGTGTTTTTAATTGCTCAGTTTTAAAAAATTATAAGCAAATTTAAACAGTTTTAATATGCATCTAATTTGTTTCTCAAGTGATTCCTAGTTTGTTTCTTTGTGAGGTGCCACTCTTTGGGAAAGTGCTTAAGAAAATGGAATTTTAAGCAAACTGACATTGGACTGAGTTCAGGCTCCATCTCTAATTAGTTGCAGGAAAGTGATTTAATCAATCTGCACCAACATTTCTGCTCTGCAAAATGTGTATAATAATAGTAATATCTCTATCATAGAGTTCTGCCAGAATTAAACAAGAACTTGCAAGTAAGGTAGCTAGCACATTCTGTTTTTAGCACATTGTAAAAACTCAGAAAATGGAAAGCAGTTACGATTTGCCTATTGTGCCTTGAGCTGTTTTTGCTTGACTTTTTCCTCAGTGATTTAAAATATCTCTTTGGATACTAAAGAAATCAATCCTTTGTCATATTTGTTACAGTGCTTTTCCCAATGTGTTACTTTCTTGTCTTTTTTGTGTGGTTTATATATTTTTAAATATAAAATTATGTATTTTACATGACCAAATTTATCAATGTTTTCCCTGGCTGATTTCTGGATGTGGTAGCACTTATGGAAGACTTCCCCAGTCCAGCACCTTGACGTCAACAAAATGAATAATTGATATTTTCCCCACTCCTTCCTCATGCCTTTTTCTATGCTATTCTAAATTTATACATAAACATTGGTCCATTTCTAACTCCTCGCTTCCACAGTGCAACTTCTAGCTGAACTTTTTGGAGGGCGATTTCACATTTGGAGACATGTTATATGGACTTCCTAATGATCCAAATCACGCCATGGCAGGAAGTTTAACCTACAGATCTCCTTGCACAAGGATGCTGGGGCAGTGCATGAACGGCACAGTAATGGTTGCTAGTTGTTAAAAAAGTTAATAGCTTCAGTATCATTAATAGCACAAAATCTAAATAAAGGGAAAAATCTAAGTAGATTTTTACTCAGCAATATTTTACAGATTTTTTGTTTTGTTCAATTCAGCATTTATTGAGAATCTACTATATGCACACAGACTTAGATAACCTTTATTCTCTCTTTTTCTTAACATAAAGTTGCAGTTGCATCTCTCATTAAGAAACAGTGAGATCATAAAAAGGATACCCACACAAATAGCCCTTTGCCCCAACAGAGAGGCTCAATGCTAGATACAGTGAAAAAATAAATTGCATTAAAAAATGGGTATGTGTGTATATATATGCATATGCATATATGCATTTATTAATAAATGTACAGATTCACAAATACCACATATATAGTTTTTATACTGAAAAGGAACCTCTGATGGATATACTCCAAGTTGTTAATGGTAGTTCAATATGACAAAAAGAAGGGGAAGAAAAGAAAGTTCAGAGAATAAAGGGGGCATGCTGGTTGATTACTTTGATAATGGATGTATACCATACTTATAATAAAAATAAAAACAAAATATGAAATCAATCAATTACAATTAAATAAGTAAAAACAAACATGAACCTTTATGACCTAATTTTTTTGTTTTGTTTTGTTTTTTGAAAGCAGAGCCATAGTAGTAGATCCTGGATACAAGTCAATGGATAGATACCATTGATTGAGAAGGTTCCTGAGTGGGAAGACAATAAACGTTAACAATTTATATTGGGCTGTACTGAGTCATGGTGTAAACTCTAGGGCAACAACTAAAAGAAGAGCAATAGAATCCTTACATTCTGAGCAAATAGATAAAAAATAGATGAGAATAAAAAAACACTCATAACAAGGACAAAAAAACAATGAAAACCACAAATTTAAATCTAAATATATTAGTAACCACATTAAATTCGAATGGACTACATGGTACAACTAAAAGTGATTGTCTTTAGACAATCTTTTCTTTAGAAAGAGATATAAAACATAAACAGATAGGTTGAAAGTAAATAATAGGAAATTATATATTATGAGGAAACCAACAAGCAAGAGATGGTATAGCCATATTATTACTAGTTAAGGTATTAAGGTAAAATTTCATTTATTGCTTAGATATAAATAGGTCACCTCCTAGTAATGATCCAATTCAGTAGGAAAGTATAGCAATTTTAATATGCATGACCCAGACGCACCTAGGTGACTCAGTCGGTTAAGAATTTAACTCTTGATTTTGGCTCAGGTCATGATATCAGGGCTGTAAGATTGAGCCCCATGTTGGGCTCTGCACTCAGCAAGGAGTCTGCTTGAGATTCTCTCTCTTCCTCCCCCTTGCTCACTCACTCTCCTTAAATAAATAAATAAAATCTTTAAAATAAAATGTACAACCCAAGTAATACAGCTTTTGAATACAGAAGGCAAAAACTAGCCAAGTTATAAGGTGATACAGATAAATCCATGGTGGGAAGTTTTAAAACACATCTTGAACCAATTGATATAAGAAGTAAACAAAAAATAAAGATCAGTATAAATACAAAAGACTGAACACAATCAACAAAATTAATCAATGCATATATATATATACACACACACACACACACACACACAGACACACACATACACTCAATAACTTTTCCAAGCTCACATGAAGAGTTTACAGAAGTAGGCCATTTTCTTGATCAACATTTTCTGACCATAAAGCAATTAAATTAGAAATCAGAAACAAAAAGATAACCAGAAAATCTCCATATACTTGGAAATTAAGCAATATATTTCTTCACCATGGAAGGAATAAAAATAGAAAACTGGAAAAAAAGTTTTTACTAAACTTGAATGATAATGAAAATATCAACACCAAAATGTCTGGCCTGGAGCTAAAGTTATGCTTATAGGAAACTGTAGAGCTTTAAATGCTCTTAAACGTTTGGAAAATAGAATGATTGAAAGTAAGTAATCCAGTGATCTATCTTTAGTTAGGAAAAAAATGCTAAATTAATCCCAAGGGAAGTAAAAGGAAGAAAGTAATAAAAAAGAATATTAGTAATTAATGAAAAATAAAACAGGTAGCAGGAAGATTAACAAAGGTCAATGACAGTTCTCTCTAAAGACTATCGTAACTCATAAATCGCGATCAAGAAAGAAAGGAAAACACAATTAACATCAAGCATAGAGTTGCCTGTAAGCTCAGTCCGTTAAGCAGTGACTCTTGATTTTGGCTTAGGTCATGATTTCAGGGTTGTGAGATCAAGCCCCATGTTGGGTTCCATGCTAGGCATGGAGACTGTAAGAATTTTTCTCTCAATCTCCTGCTACCCACCTCCCCCTTTAAAAAAGTATCAAGCATAAAAAAGTGGACAATGCTACAGATCCTAGTGACATTAAAGGTAGGATTTTATTAAATAAAAGGGGATTTTATTAACAACTTTATATAAAAAAGTAGAGAATTTAAGTGAAATGGACGAACTCAAGAAAAGGACAGTTCACAGATGTGAGAAGAAACAGAATGGCTGAATAAATCTATATAATTTACAAAAATGGAATATTCAACTAAAACCCTTCCTAAAAGAAAACTCTGGGCCCAGATGCTTCACCAGCAAATTCTATTGAATCTTAAAAGAAGTAATGACATCAGGTTTGGGTGCCTGGGTGGCTTAGTGGGTTAAAGCCTCTGCTTTGGCTCAGGTCATGATCCCAGGGTCCTGGGATTAAGCCCCACATGGGGCTTTCTGCTCAGCAGGGAGCCTGCTTCCCTTCCTCCCTCCCTCTCTGCCTGTCTCTCTGCCTACTTCTGATCTCTCTCTCTCTCTCTGTTGAATAAATAAGTAAAATCTTAAAAAAAAAAAAAAGACACCAGGCTTATGCAAACTCTTCCAAATAATGATAAAGAGAGAACACTGCCACATGTTGAGTGAGCCTAGAATAATCTCTCCATAAGGAATTTAAGAACAGAAAATTACAGCTCAAATCTCATTAATGATTATATCTGCAAAAATCCTAACAAAGTAATAGTAAATGAAACACAGCAATATATGAAGAGAGTGTATAACATGGTAAAGTTGGGTTTATTCCATAATTGGAAGACTGGCTTAACATTTAGAAACCAAAACAATAATAGACCACGTTAGCAAAAATAAGGGAAAAAAATTATCATACCAACGAATGTAGGAAAAAGTTTGACAAAACTCACATTCACAATAAAAACTCTTAGCAAATTAAAAATAAAAGGGAACTTATTTAATCTGATAAAGCATCTTTACAAATACCTAGAGCAAATATTCTTCTTAGAGTAAAATGTTGAAAGTTTTTTTCTCTAATATCATACAGGAGAAAAGAATGTTCACCAACACCGATTCTGTTCAACATGATACTAGAGCTAGTAGCTGGTAGAATAAAGCAAGGAAACAGACAAATGTGTAAGGATTGGAAAATAAAAAAGAAAAAAAATCCCAGATAATATGTCTATGCAATAGAAAATTCATAATAATAGTCTTCAGATAAAAATCAAGATAACTAAGTTTACCAAAGTTTATAGATACAAAGTCAATGTAGGAAAATTAATTTCACTTCTATATCCTAGTAATAAATAGAGAATGAAATCTGAAAAAAAATTATCATGAAATTAATCAAGTACTTGGGAATATATCTCACAAAAATGTGTGAAACTTCTATATATAAAACCCTAAAATAATATTGACATAAATTCAAAATGACCTAAATAGACATGACTTTATGAGAAGACTTAAAATTTTATCAAGATGTCAATTATTTTCCAATTAATGCAACCCTTATAAAGATCTCAGTGGTTGTTTGTGTGTGCAAGTGTGTGATGTGTCATGTGTATTAGTGTTGGGTGTTTCATTTCTAATGAAGATGTGTATCAGACACTCTCACAAACACCCTGTCAGATCGCTCTCCCAACAGCCAAATCAGTTAACTCCTGCATTTTCCCTTCAGCAAACCACAATTCTAGCAGAAAAAGTTTAAAAGATTTTTTAGGGGCGCTTGGGTGGCTCAGTCATTAAGCATCTATCTGCCTTTGGCTCTGGTCATGATCGCAGGGTCCTGGGATTGAGCCCTGCCCGCATCAGGCTCCCTGCTCAGGGGGAAGCCTACTTCTCCCTCTCCCACTGCCCCTGCTTGTGTTCCTGCTCTGTCTTTTGTCAAATAAATAAATAAAATCTTTAAAAAATAAAAAATAAAACTTTTTTGTTTTTTAAAAAGGGAGACGTTTACTTTTTAATTTTGTTTTTTTAATTTAAGACATGGAAAAAGAAAGTCAAGGCAGTTTGCCAAAAATAATATTCATAATAGTCAATATTCTTAAGTGAATAATACATGCCATCCACTAGTCTGAGCTCTTTATATGCACTAATTCATCTAATTCTTCCAAAAATGTTATGAAGTAGGAATCATTATTACTCCCTTTCTACAAATGAGGACTCTGACTCAAAAGTTAAGAACTGGCGTTAAATCACT
Source organism: Mustela putorius furo (assembly GCF_011764305.1). Classification (NCBI taxonomy): domain Eukaryota; kingdom Metazoa; phylum Chordata; class Mammalia; order Carnivora; family Mustelidae; genus Mustela; species Mustela putorius. The sequence continues at coordinate 762,837 of NW_025422115.1, read as the reverse complement.
TAGGCTCAGTACAAGGGACAGAATTGGGATCTGAATTCAGAAAGTCAGCTCCAGAGCCTACTCTCACTGCTGTTCTATAGTAGGCACTTTTGAAACTGTAAAAGGGTACATTTTTCTCACTTAATTTAATGCTCCTGTTTATACTGAGTACTAAGTTCAAAGACATTTTGCTGTAGATCCTCTAACACTCAAGAACTTACTAGACCCTCTCTCCATTAACATAGAGTATCTTGTGCTGGTTTTCACAGAACACCCAAAGTTAAAAAAGCAAAACAAAACAAAAACCCTTTCCATCTGAAAATCAAATACTTCATTGAACAGTTCCACAACTTCCCTAATTTCCCTAACTTGAGAGCTCCCTAAATTCCTAAGAAAGGAATCTCTGACTTGGACAGTAATGAGACAAATGAGCCAAACCTTTCAATTAGTGAAAAAAGAAAAATATTCAATGAATCCCCTTCCTTCCTTCAACCATCCAGGCTTAGCAACATGTCCTAAGAATATCATTTTCAAAGGTCCAAAGCCCTAAAGAAAAATGAGTGTGTCCACATCTGGTAAAGGGGGTAACAGCTCCATCCTGTAGTTCCTCCCCCAAATGAGTGTCCCACTAGTTGACCCTTATGTCCATGGAATCTTGATTTTCCTCACTTCCCAGGCTAGGACAAATGAGGTCTTTTGACTCTTCTACCCATGGAGACAGAAATGACTGATCAGGGCTGCCTGAGTGGCTCAGTGGGTTAAGCCTCTGCCTTCAGTTCAGGTCATGATCTCAGGGTCCTGGGACTGAGTCCCTCATTGGGCTCTCTGCTAGGCAGGGAGCCTGCTTCCTCCTCCCTCTCTCTCTCTCTCTCTCTCTGCTTGCCTCTCTGCCTACTTGTGATCTCTGTCAAATAAATAAAATCTTTAAAAATAAAAAAAAAGAAATGACTGATCATATAATCTTACAGATTATTGTTTTGTTATGCATCCCACAAGATGCTTTCCTTCACGAGGTATGGTTTTTACTCTAGCTTGTGAACCTTCTCCTCTACCTCCTGTCTGGCCAACTCTTTGGTCTTTCTGCCTTCATTCTTCATTCTTTGTTCCTTTCGACAAACAGTAGGTCAATTGCTCTACCACTCCCCTGTCTTCACGGCCATCCACGCTACGCTTAACCTCCTTCCTCCTTCCTCATCTTTAGTGCCTAGTCCTTCTCAGCATCACTTCCCATCTAGAGAAGTTCTCCTTCTGATGAATGTACCTTCCAAACCGGACTCTGGAATATCTACAGGGATGACTTCCCTGTCCTGGTTTCTCATTCTTCTGTGCAGAGATTTCCTTAACCACTCAAAGATACACGTGTTGTAGGTAACACTCCATAATGAGAAGACATACAATATAGCCCTTGTCTGACCCGTCTAGCCTGCTGTTTGAGATAATATAAGGTGAATCATGTTCAGTAAATATTTTAGCCTGTTATAGATATACATTTGAAATTTGTATAATATTAGAGAAGATCATTAGAGAAAGTAGAGAAGAGTAGAAAAAGAAAATATAGTTTGTGCCATGTAGATGCAATACGATTGGGGTCTTCCGGGTCAGTAACTGGAAAGCCCTGCTCTGAGTTTTATGCAAGCTTTACTTATTTACCAGTTGCCAGAAGTTGGGTAAAAGTTTTCCTGGTCCTTTGACACTGAATTACAATGGAATTCCAACAGAGTTACACATGCCATCCCACTTGAATGCCCAGAAGGAACTTTAAGGTCACTGTGGTAATGAATGGCCCAAGAATTAATAGGAGTGGAGACTTATGAGCCTTCCTTCCTGTGCTGCAGCTGGGCAGAACAGTACTCTGTTCATGGCTGAAAATACGTCTCAGACATGGCCACCACAGCTGTGCCGGGCACAGCTGCCCCTCAGACGCACTGTAGAGATGGGGGCCTGTTTAAATCACCCTGCCTTCTTCTCTCATCAGACATATTTCCTTGACCATTATCAATCGCACAACAGCCACATTTGTCTATTCGAGACCTTCAAGCGTGGAGAAGGTTTTACTAAACACCATGGCCTTCCTTCCTCCGTCTTGCCCCTGCTCCACATCCTTTTATCCTTCTTGCTGTCACAATGTCCCTCATCCAGTTTTTTTCTTTGACTTTTTCCACCCACTCAGGATGCTGTATGGGCTTCAAGCATGAGCACTACCATCTGCTGTCACACAGACATATTAAACCCCATGCATCTCCCTGGATCTAGCACAGTCTTGGGCTTTGAACCTTTGGACAGTCTCCCACCAACTGAAGTCTCCATTCATTAACTCTTTGCTCAGCTATCTTTCCCTGTGATCAGACTTACTGATAAGATGCCCCTTCTTCAGAAATGCCCCCTGTCTGTCTTTCTCTCTCCTACATCCCTTTCTGGGCTGGTCAGGCCTCCCCTGCCACCGGTCTTATCCCTACCTCTCATCAATGCAATTGAATTCTAGTTATTACTGTTCTCCCTCACTACAAAATCGATCCCTGCAGGAAAATGGCATTGTAGTGCAATAGTGAGGGCAGGTTCAAATCTAAGCTTCTTTGCTTAGTAGTTCTGAGAGTTAATCACTCTGTGATTCCATTTTCTCATCTGTAAAATGGATATACTAAAAATCCTTAATCCAGAGGCTGGTTGGAATCTTTTCATCTGATTCCTTCCAGCAACTTCTTAAAGAAATTATTATGTGTTCAGGGTTTACAATAGCGTCTGGCTAGCACATGACATGAGCTGACGTAGCTATTATCATGGTTTTATGGAATATTTCTCATTCTTAGACCAAGTCAGTGCCTGACACTCAGGACTGAGAGTGAATGAGTGAATGAAGGGAGAAGTAAAATGCCCTCCTCATCATCTATTTCCTCTTGTCACTTATGTTTTTGTTAAACAATTTTGAGGGTAGCTTCAAAAATCATTGGTCAATTTATATGACATCTAGATGGGCATCAATATATGTAAGCCAAAACTTATATAGAACTTATTATAGAGCAGGAGCTCTTTAATTTTTCTTCTAAGACATGGATAATGGGAACAGCAACATGTAAACTCAGTAAAGCCAAATTTAAGATGATTTATAACTTACTTTATAAACAAAACAAACATGTTTATCATGCCAACAAATGGCCACGCAAGAGAAACTGGATTTGATAAGGAACCAAGAAAGATCAGCGTCCACGCAAAGTTCCACATTAGCTATTTATATTTCCTGAAGTTTGTTATAACTTACCAATTTCCCTCCACCTTGATATATAAAACTTTCCCTTGGCCTTTAGCACTAACATTAATCTCTTCTTTATCCGTGCAATTTTTTTTATGATTTATTTATTTATTTTAGAGAGGGGGCAGAGGGAGAGCGAGAGGGAGAGAGAATCTCAAGCAGACTCTGCACTGACCGTGGAGCTCAACACGAGGCTCGATCTCATGACCCTGAGATCATGACTTGAGCTGAAACCAAGAGTCAGACACTTAACCAACTGCACCACTCGGGTATCCCGACCCATGCATATTATCTTCTCTTCTTAAAGAAACTATACTGGATAATAAAATAAGAAAAAAAAAGGTATCAGTGAATCTTCAGAAAGAAGATAGTTGATATAGTTCTGGATTTGAAGAAATAAGTTTAAAGTTAAAAGAAAAAAATGTTTCAATTGCTCTGTTCATTGGTACCAAATGAAGACTGAGTTAAACAGAGTTCATGATGTCTGAAACAAAATAAACATGAATCATAGAAATAGTCCTTCTCAACCAAGACTCCATTAGAGATTTAGTCCTTGTGACCTAAGGTAGGAAGTGGCAAGCCATGGGTTGGGTTTAAGTCAACTCTAGCCTGCCACCTGTTTTTGTAAATAGTTTTGTTAGAACACATATCACAGCCATTTGTTTAGGTATCAATGATGCCTGCTTTCATGCTTAACAGAGTGGACTAGTTATGGTCCACAAAGATGAAAATATTTACTCACTGCCTCTCATAAAGAAAGACAGTTGACCCCTGTCCTAAGTGATGAGTTAACTTCCCGTCTTTGTATCCATGATGCTCCTTGCTATGTATGGCTCTTTGGTAAGTTGAGAAAAAAAGCATTTATTGTGTTCCATGTTTCAGTTGAAAAAGGCAGTTTCAGAGCATATTTGCCTCCCTTTTTATTTTTGAATATGGTACTCTATTTTTTTTTTTAATCTATAATTTATCACTCAAACGAGGATACTTCTGAGAGTGAAATAATTATGCTGGGGCAATTGGTGTGAATTTGCCATATGGTCAACCGGGTTCCAAGGCACTACCCAACTGTGAAGCTGACAAGCCCAAAGAACAAACCAACACATATAAATACGCTTGCTCCAACACTGTAGCTTTTGTTTCCTTTGTTTTTGCATTTACTGATCCCTGCCCTCCCCACCCTCTTACCCCCACTGTCCTAATACATGGCAGCTCTACTTCAAACACAACTCAAATGTAGAACTTACTTTTTAATTCTTTCTCCAAAGGAAGCTATTTCCTCCAAGATGTTTTGAACAGTTGAAACAATATCCTGTACCATATAGATTCTCTCAATTAAGCCCTTTTTCTCGGATTCCTAGGAAACATAAAAGCAAGATTTAGCTCGGTCACTTCATTTTTACTGTCCTGCTGTAGAAAATACGACACCACGTTAAAATAACATGGTTATGATGAACAGAGTGACTCCAAGAGATGAATCACATGTTTTACAATATTTATTTACAAATATTTATTGACTCCAAAGAACCATTACCCACTCATTCAGAGGCAACCATTCACATTATGTCTCAGTCACTACCTCAGTGTGAGGAAGTGATGTGTAGAAATTCCCACAGAACTAAGAGCTTCATTTCTCTGGGGAAGCTACTGCTTCTGTCAGAGGACTTGGCAACGTCCTCCACTTGGCTGACCCTGATTTCCGGTCTGGCTTCACAGGGTTATCTGCCGGCTCACCTTACCCTATTCCCTCACAGTCCTTCAGATATGTTTCCAGTATGTGACAACATGGTATGGTGCAAATCCAGGTGATAGGTCGCCTAGTACTGTGGCTTTTTTGTCAAACTCTGCTGCATTTTTAGTCATGTTTTGAACACACTGCAAGTCTGACAAACATTTCAGTCATCCTTTGGCAACCACCTCAGAAAAAGAGTTGGCACCTGGAGGCAGACTACAAAGTCACTGCTGGAGACTGCATCTTACACAGGTTACTCCCTTGGAAGATGCCTAATGACTGACTGGCTTTTCCTTCACAGAAGTAGAAGCAAATACATGTTCATCTTCCTCAGTCTCCAGTTCTTCATGTGAACCAGAATTTAGCCTCCTAAGACCATTGTCCATATCTTGCTTATAGAAAACCTCAAGTGTGTTTTACCATGTTATGCAGCTAATGCTTACAAAAAGAATTCATAAATTACCCAAATGTTGGAGAAAAGATGATTCTCTAAACTGGTATTTTTATACAAATTCTTATATTCTGGTACCATAATCTAGGTCCCTGGGAACTCTACTGGAACTGGGATTTAGCTAGTATTCCTCTTAGCTCTTGTCTATCTGGGTCATTGTAGTCACTACATATAATATATAATACCCAAAACCTCAAATTTTTCTCTATCTAGAATTTTACTTGAATTAGAATTATAGTAAGTTACGGAGCAAAAACTTCTAAATTTATGACAGCATTTTAAGAATAACCTTCTATACAGCAAAAGAAAAGACTTCACTCTCCTTGTGCATTCTCTGTTCCATCAAAATGGACACAACTTGTGTGGGAAGGAGTATCCACCACCTGGTCAGTGATTATGGCTGAAGGCACCTATATGGCAGACATTTCACAAAAGCACAAAATTCCTTTCTCCCACCTGTCCTTGTTTATGAAGCTACTTTGCAGAAACAGACCACAGGGAGGGTAGAGGTTAGAATGTACTACTGCCAGACCCTCTTTAGTAAAGAGTGCTGGGGTGATTTGAAGAACCTCTTACCATCTGGGCTGAACTACTTAATCCAAGCAATCTGTAGAGAAAAAAGCAGGTTCATTGTGCCCTCTTGTTAAATCAAACTAGCATGACACTTGTGGTTTTTCACCCCAATTTAAAATTTCTTATTTGTTTTACTCTCTAATTCTTTAAGCAGCTTGCATTAAAAATTAGGTATGCCACCGAAGCAACCTAATTCATGCTCAGCCACATCTATTAATGGGCACAATAGTGAAAACCCATCTCTGTCTGCTACATAAGTATTCATGTTTATAAAGGAGGATTTGAAAGCACTAGGGAATTTGATCCAAAGGGCAAAAGTAGCTTCCTCTTTTCAGTAGCATAGACTTCAGGTCAAAACAATTTCTTGGAAAATGACTCAAATTTCCATGTGGCTCAAGTTCATAAAAACATCCTAGTTCCATTGACTGTGTGTGTGTGTGTGTGTGTGTGTTCTCCGCCACCCCAAAGAAACACCCAAATGCCAAGGTTCTGGTTGTGAAGGAAGTATAAGTTAGCATACCAAAATAATAAATGATTGTCTCCATGCCCTTTTCCTTTTTAATGAATTTGATACCCAAAGACAAGGCTAAGAGTCTTACCATATCTAGGCTAACAGGATAAAAATTTATCAACCAAATCTCTACACTTTCAAGAGTAAAAGTAATCAGAATTATATAATTTTTGAAATACTTATCAACTATCAATTTTATTTTATATTTGGTGAATCCACATAATTATTTTATTTTTATAAGCACATTACTTCAAATTTTGTAAAAGCATACTTTATGTATATTAAAATGAAACTTATTTATGTTATTTGGACATTTCTAAATGATACATAAAGAATGATTATTTGTGCTACAGATTCACATATTTAACTGGTTTCCTAGTTATATATGTTTATAATCCCAGGTCAGGGCACTTTTCAAAAGAATGTACTTTTTAATACATTCTTTTTATATATTTCAGAAAAATTGTTCTTAATCATCTTTAGAGTTGCACTTAATAGTCATTAAGTTGACACCTTTAATTGACTCTACAGTAGCTCATAATTTTAATTACGAAAATACTCTCTCTACAGGTGCTGAGATACCTTGAAATCTCACACCCTAAAAATGTGTTACATGGAGAAAATCGTTATCAATTTAATTTTTAAATGTTGAGATCCCTATATATTTTAGCTTAAATATTTTCAAAGGCACTGCCTTTTTGTATCCATTCATATGGATTTTCTCTGTCAAACATTCTTTAGAACAAAACTCTAAGTTGTATCCATAATTCCTTTGACTGCTTCACAAAATTTATGCTGATAAATAAATGGCTTCTCAATTTCCTTCCATTCTTGGGTCAAATAGATATCTAGTCTATTAAAAATAAAAAGATTTTCCACAAATTGAGATATCCCAAAGGGTGACTTCAGAATTAAATATTGAAATGTGCACAACATTTAACCTTGTTGTTTACTTTGTGTTAAATAATACTGGTTTTTGTGGGGAGAAAAAATGCAGTGTCTTTTTTGCCAGTTCTTTTAAAATTCACCTCCACTCACTAAAAGCTTTTAAAGATGAAATTACTTAGCATTTCAGTCATTAACGATTTTGATAAAAATTTCCAACTGTTTATGACCCAAATGCAACAAAAACTGTAGAGATCTTTTTTCACAAGAGTTCAATAGCTCTGGAAAATGTTTAAGTTGACTAAGAGCTCCTCAAAGGTTCAAACATTCTTAAAAGCAAATTGATGACCAGCAGCAAAGAACAGAGTACACATTGACACACTGAAGTGTATTTTTCATATCTGAAATATCTTTGTCACAAACAACTTTGTTGTTGCTACCTAACACTGTATATACACAATATTTTTAAGTGTGGACAAGACAGCTTCTAATTCAATCAATGGAGCATTATCATTCTTCTGTACACAGTCATGGATAATCAGGGCACTGTGGCCAATCCCAAGTACACTTCTGCCTCATAAATGCCTTCATTTTGTAAAAACATCTTATAAGCCATGATGCTATCCTCCATCAAAGTTTGCATTTATACTATCCCTATAAGTTAAATAATCCCCAAATATAATTGTTTCAACTAAATTTACATCGGCATTCCTGATGTCAGAGATTTCATCATTTGTAAAATTAATTAGTAAAAGCTTTATTTTGGTTCCATTTATTGGTTGAAAAAAAATCAAAATAATTTTAGAATTAACTTATTTGACATTCTGTTTCAATCACTCGATGGCGTCCAGGTAAGACTGCTGCCATTTGACTCTGCCCAAGATTTTTCAGATATTGGTTCTATTAGAGTCGACATATTAACAGCTACCTTGCATTTTCATACACGTACAATGAAACCTCGGAATGGAAAAATCGATAAATGTACAATAGCCATTTGTCTAAAAGAAAAGTCATAGTCCACAGAGAGATATGTAAGCACAACTTCTTGGCTACATAAATAAAAGCATGTTTCCAGAAATGGTCTTCTTGAAGTAACTACTAACTGTTGAAGATTCTTTGGAAGTTTTGTAACTTAAGTTTATATACACAGATAACAGGACAATGTCCCCAGGGGACAGACAAGAAATGTAAACACACATCTCTCAGCACATCGATAATTGTCTTGATAAATAGAATATTATTCCTGGATTATTTCTTAAACAAGAATTCTGACTTTACTCATTGCAAAACTTTATCAGAGAGTTAAAAAAAAAGGGTAAATGCAGATTTACTCTTTGGAATGAGTGAAACAAAATATGATAGCCAAAGTGTTCAGACTACTTTTTATTCTCTTATCCATAGGACTGTTCAAATCTGCCTGTATTTAACGTACCCTCACCCTATCATTTCTCATCTTTCCCACTAACCCTCCTGGAACAGGCAGTTTGGAGGCTGTATGCATCATACAGATCGGGCAATAGATGTGTGCCCACAGGCTTGTATACAACGTGACTGATTGCGAGAAATGGGGAGCAAGCATCAGAGGCTTCTCCAACATCGCTTGAGACAAGTAGTGGTGAACTCATCTGAGAGCACTTTGTTTTGTCAGGGACCATCCAAAAGCTCTCCCTGAAAGCTAGGTTTTAGTGGCTTAGCCACCTGAAAAGGGGTCAGGAAAGCAAACGGGTTATCCCTGCTTGTTGGCTGGATTTAATCGGGTGTCATTAAGATCTCTGGTCACTGTTCATGCAACCCCGTGGCTACTAGGAAAAACCATAGCAGAAGCAGAATGCACAAACAAGCCTAAGCAATTAATTGCAGTGTATTTGAGTGGAAGTATTAAATATAATACTTAGAATTTAAATAAAATGGGGGGGCAGTAAATGGAAAATTTCTGGGCAAGTAGGTACATGTAACATAGGATTTTAGTCCAGAACACCAGAGCAAGTGTGTCTTCATTATAAGAAGCCCCTTAGCACCTGGGTGGCTCAGTCGACTAGGCAACTGCCTTTGGCTCAGGTCATGAACTCAGGGTCCTGGTCTCAAGCCCTGCATTGGGCTCCCTGCTTGGTGGGAAGCCTGCTTCTCTCTCTCCCTCTGCTGCTCCCCCTCTTTATGCTCTCTCTCAACCAAAAAATAAAATCTTGGGAAAAAAATGCTTACGTTCTAGTGGACATTTCACAAGGTGGGCATTCAGCTCCCACTTGTTTTTTGGGTGTTTTTTTTTTTTTTGGCATTTGCTTTTTTGATGTCTATGGGTTTTTGTTCTGTCTCTTTGTATACCATCGGATATATAATTTTGAGATATCTGACTCAGTTACATGTTGCCCCCTACTCTTTCTTTCCAGCATTACTTTGCCCAGAACTCATGAGAGTATCTTAAATGATGTCTTTTAAAACTATTTCAAAAACATTTCTTTCCATTCTTATATTTAAGAGCTGGGGTAACCAGGGATTGTTTGCACCAACAGGTAAAAAGTTAACGAGGAAAACAAACAGACCAGCCAACCATGAGACTTCAACTCTACCCAGGCCCACACATTTTGTAAATAGCAGGCTAGGGGTCAGAGAGAACTGAGTTGTGCCTGGTCATCTACCAATTTTGTGATCATGGTAAATTCCTCACCCATTCTGAATTCCAATTTAGCTATCTGGGAAAAGGGAGAGTCTAATCCTTTCCCGACTGAGTGAAGAATTAAATATTATTTGTAGCACAAGATATGTAAAGCATTTGGTACCTTATAGACACTTCATAAACGTAAGTCCCTTCCTTTTCAGAATGCAAAGAGATAAAAGAAGAAATAACCTTCGATCTAGTTGAAAGAATACAGGGGTTAATTTAAGTTTTGAAAGCAATGATCTTCCAAGACAAGTCTACTCATGTTGCCCTGCGTTGTACGAAAGATCATCTGGCAGTTTTATCTGCATCATGCTGGCTTTATTTACACATCTCAGATTGAACCACGGAATGTGGGGATAACAGTTTAGCAAACACAACATTACATCTGCTGTTGCCACCAAATTGCCTGGGAAGAGCAACAGAGATCCATTCAGGAAGACAGAACTGTTATCACGTGTGCTGGTGTGTTTCCTTAACATAGGAGGCTTCTGATTTATAGAGGGAAATGTGTAATAAAGAGTAGAAGAGTGGTGGTCATTGGGGTGATTAGACAAATGCATAAAAAAAATTATGACCAGCCATGCACTGCACTCCCCGAGCCCTACATTTGAGAAAGAATGGATTTTACTTCTTATTACAAACTTGAAAAACCAGTGAGGCATAAGACCGTTCACATGATTTGGGTCTACTTCGTGATAAAGCTTGCATCACAAAATAATAGAAGAGATGAGAGCATGCAACTTTTCAGATACAGAATTCCAATTTCACAAGGTTCCTTTGTTTTCTGATACGCCATAAAGAAGGACTGGCACTCATTGTAAGAAAAATGATGACAAAACCCATCTCTATAACCTAAAAATGTATATATTAATATATGTGTATATTATTATATACACAGATGCAAGTTCACCATTTTCTTCATTGTCTGTTTGCTTATAAAACGTGAGAAAAATAAACCTGAGTCTTTCGGCAAGGTTTGTAAAGCAGTCAGATTAAGAACAAATCATGTACTTTTTTAATAAGTAAAACCAAAAATCAATCAGGAAGCAAAAGCGTCCTTCTTCAGGTCTGGTTGCCACCCCCACGGCTCCAATGACTATAGCACTGTAGGTGTAATAAACCAGCTTGGAGCCTCTGGGAGAGAATTCACACCATCAAAATGAATTTACAACTCAGAATTAATTATATAATCAGTATGTTACTTTAAATCTTTCCCACATGTTCCGATTTAGGAAAAAAAAATATCCTCATTTCTCAATTAATTACCTAAGCAAAACCGGGGAGACAGTCCTCAAAATGGACCATGTCAGAAAAAATCCTTTTCGACAAGTTTAAAAATTGAGTAGTATTTGTCAGAGGATGGGACGCATTCCCAAAAGGAATCAATGCAAAATCAATGCAAAATTCTGTCGCAAGATCTCCTCGGTAATTCCAGCCTTCTAGAGCAAAAACACAAAAATATAACTTTGCATTTTCAATGGGACTATGTTTGGTCTGTTTTATCCTACGGAATATTAAAAGCCTATAATTTGAAAACTTGAAGAATTACAAATGCCAGGAATAGACTGGAATTTAGCATGGAAAACACACAACTGGAAAAAAAAATCAAACCTCACTATCTGTCATAACAAAGAATAAGAAGCAGTATTTCTGATAGATGAGATTAAAAACTACTCCTTGGAAGCCTGGCTTACTGCACTGGGAAAGGTCTTTAGGACTTCCTCCCATGAGATGTGGGGGATGTGCGCATGTGCTTTCAGACCTGCATGCGTGCACGCACAAAAACGCACACGCACGCGCGCACAGACACACTCAACTCCTTAGCATATGCTCTTTCCACGGGGGTAAGATTCTGTAGTTTTTCAGGAGAGCGTTTCCTTCTCAAGTATTCTTTTGCTTAGGGAAATGAATAGAGAACAGATCTGGGTTTTAAATCAGTATCATTTCTTAGTCTTTTTTTTTTTTAATTTATTTGACAGAGAGAGATCACAAGTAGGCAGAGAAGCAGGCAGAAAGAAAGGAGGAAGCAGGCTCCCCGCTGAGCAGAGAGCCCGATGTGGGGCTCGATCCCAGGACCCTGGGATCATGACCTGAGCCGAAAGCAGAGGCTTTAAGCCACTGAGCCACCAGGTTCCCCCTAAGTGGTTTTGAACCTGCTCTGTTCATTACAGAAAGCGTTTCCACGCTGACTGGTATTTACCAACGAGTTTTCTTGGCTTGCCCCAAGAATCTCATCTGGTGTTACAGGGAAGGGCTGAAAAAAGCAAAAGAAGGAACAGCACCAAGATGTTGGTAAGACACCAATGAAAAACTGCGAACAGTCTACATAATTCTTTAGCATTTAGACCTCAGGAAGATTGGTTTCTGATATGTGCCTGACCCCTCCCCACAAGAGCAATCAGGGTCAGTAAGGGCAGGTAGACCCACAAGGAGCTGCCGTTGCTGATTTTACTGTGTGTGTCCTTTAGTTTTCTCCGAGGAAGGGGAGCAGGAAGGGCAGAAGATAGAAGATCCATGCGATCAAGCAGTGCAACAAGTAATCCTTATTCCCTAAGACTCCGCTCCAACATCACCTCCTTCCACACTCCTGATTCACACACACACTTCCTCTTCCCCACCCAACCTAGTGTATAAACTAATGAAAGTAGCAAACACACTATATTCCCATTATTTACTCAGAGGACCATGTTTATAGTTTTAATCTTTGCACCTAAAGAGGCTGAGAGAGGGAGAAGACACTTGATAAATATGTAACAAGGCAGGACAATGAACTGATAAGTGAATGACATGGTTCCTTCAATGACAGTGTGGCATGGTCCAAAATAAATCTGATTTAGGTCAGAAGAACTAGATTTGAGTTTTGCTATTATCCTACCTAGTGAATTTCTCTTAATTTGTAGATGGGGAAAATATAAAATGTAATGGTTTATTTTGAGTCCTGAATGAGCTAAGGTACATAAAAACAGTAGCAAATTATAAACCCTCTGCTAATATTAATATTTTTATAAATATAATTTTTTAGCTAATATTCAAAATAATCTTGTTTTATATTATTACTTTTCTGTCCTTTATTACTTACTTTATTATTACTTTTCCCTTGAGGAAAAGAGAGGGGTCTTCTCTTATCAATTACCTTGTAAACCCACTGGATATTTGGGATTTAGGGTAAACCTAAATTTAGGTTTACCCTAAATCCCAAACGGGGTTTCATTAAGAAAGACAAAAGGAGGGGTGTCTGGGTGGCTCACTGGGTTAAGCCTCTGCCTTCAGCTCAGGTCATGATCTCAGGGTCCTGGGATCAAGCCCCACATCAGGCTATCTGCTCAGCAGGGAGCCTGCTTCCCCCTCTCTCTCTCTGCCTGCTCCTCTACCTCCTTGTGATCTTTCTCTCTGTCAAATAAATAAAATCTTAAAAAAAAAAAAAAAGAAAGATAAAAGGAACAGCTATTATCCTCAGAGAAACAATGACTTGTGGATAATGGATACACAATACACAATGTATTCTACATTAGCATGATATAAACATTTTAGGCAATGAGATATTAAATATCTAGACACAGTATAGCCTATAAAACCAGAGCCCCTGACTGTATTTTGTTAGTGCAAACATAATAATAGAAGGATGACAGGCTGATGTATCATATTTCACAATATTGGGGAATTACATACCAAACATAACCCTTACAATAGAAATCACAAAGAAAATATACAAGTACTAGGAATATTAGTGAGCCTGATATGAATAATGGTCCAAAAGGTTAGATTAGTAACATTTCTGGTTGGCTTCAAAATATAATGAAGCCAACACATTTTTTAAGAACGGGGGCTTGAGTTTTAAAAGAAAAATTTGAGCAAGTCCATGTGTCAGAGAAAAGACTGCAGGAGATAGGGAAGCCAATCCCTTCTTATTCAAAACATACATAAACTGATAATTAAGAATTGGTTAGAATCCATTTTAATATTGAAGTCTTGGAAGTAAGATGGTATGGTAGAAATGGTAGTAATTAAATCACTTCATCACTAAAAATCACATTAAATCAAATTAAAAGGAGTTAAATCAGAGCAACCATTTACTTTCTTTTCCTGAAAGTTATCCTTTTATTTTTTTAAGGCTTTATGTATTTATTTGAAAAAGAGAGAGAGAGAGAGATTGGGAACACGAGCAGGGACGAGAGGAAGAAACAGGTTGCCTACCAGCAGGGAACCCAACGTGGGACTCGATCCCAGGACCCTGAGATAAGGACCTGAGCCAAAAGCATATGCTTAACCGACTGAGCCACCCAGGCACCCCTCTGAGAGTTATCCTTAAACACGTCCTCTACAATATACCCTGTATACAGATTGCATGTCTCCCGAAAGTGTATGTGTGTATTCAACTACTACTAACCTTTCAAAGATACTGACTTTATATTTTCTTAGAAATACCATACTTTGTCATTTTAAAAGTACCACTCCTCTGTCAATAGGTTAAAAAAATCACTAATCAAATTAATTTGCTGTGTGTTTGGGGCACTCTTAAGAAGGCACAAAGGAATCATAGGCACAATGACTATCATGATGAGATTGTAAGATAAAACCTCCTCCAAGCATGATCGTCTCCCCTGGCTGGGACATATAGATCATCTTCTCTCTCTGGAATAAGAAAGCACAGGGAATGAGGCATCCTGGGCCTAGCCTACTCATCCAAAGGACAATGCAGGCTATATTACAGCAAGAACACCTTTTAAATACATACGCCATGTGGTTCTTTCCCTAAGAAGCTTCTGCTTGGAAAGAAAGGAACAGCCAGTCTGGAGAGTGGAAACCATGTTAAACACTGAAATTGATGGTTTAAAATGTACTTAAATTTTAATGATGACATCCTAATTTGTGAAAAGAGCACCGAGATATAATATTCATCTGTATCCTTTCATTACAAAATTGTTCCACGATTGATCCACAAAAATGAATTAGATGTTTATTTTCTTAAGAAAAACAACCATATCTGTTTTTTGTCAACAATTGACACAGAAGGGCAATTTCTCCTCCCTAAACACGGTAAGACAATTGTGCACTCATTGGTCATCCTAGGACAGATCATTCAAGTCCTGTTTCTGACAGATGAGTTAAAGACACACCAACTCACAATGCAGGCATTACAGCAGAGTTTCCTTATGATATAGCAATAGACAGGATTTTTTTTTTTTTATTACATGCCCTTATGATTTCTTCTTGCTGATGTTAATAGTAAATGCTAAAATATTCTGTATAAGCATTTGTTAGGCTGGAAAAAGAAAGAAACTCTAATGCAAGTATTTATACCTTCCGCAATGAAAACAAGATATTATTGCTTTGCGTGACCTTTCCTAAGTATGGGATACAGCATTTTACACAATAGTTTCTTGGTTCATGCTTCAATTACTGACCTTTACTGTGCAGAAAATTAATGCAATTTTCATTGTAATCCATCCGTACAAATAAGGTCCACATAGAAGAATTCCACATTTGGAATCTAATACAAATAGGAAATGTCAGCTGATTGCTGTTGGCTGAACTTAGCCATTATCTGTTTGTTCAGGGGTCCCCAGCAAACTACACTTGTAACAAGCAATTTCTTGCATGGGCCATCAGGAATAAGAAAGAAATATCTCCTCTCTTCAAAGTTTAGTTTGTACAGTTAGTTTCCTAAAAGCCCATAAAGTAGTTATCTGAAGGTTCTATGTTACCTCTGAAAGTGCAGAAACTCACACACACACACACACACACATGCACAATTGTGCAATCTAATTTGGCTTCTCATATAGGTCACCACCATGGACTTCTGACAGTGAAAAAGAGCAAGATGTTACAGAGATGTCATTTTACAACAATCCCCCTTCCAGACAATAAAAGTATGACAGACCCCAAACCATGTCCTGGTCTGTGCATCAGCGACTTGCAGAATATACAGAATGCATCTATCTCCTGAGGAAGCTGTGCCAGGAGGCCCCGACGTGCTTTTATCTTCCACAGTCCCCCCTTATGGTATTTGGTGGGAAGGGGTGCTAGCAATTACAGACTGTTACTTTCAAGATGGATAGTATAGAAGGAAAGGAGTTTCCTCTCTTCTGGCTTGGAAGGAAATGGCTGTGTGTTTATAATTTGTAAACAGCTCATCGCTCACTGGGTGTGTTACAGTTCCCAGAGGCACGGCCTGTCATGTCTCACATGCAACAGAAGTCAGGGGGCTTCTGTGGGTCAGCCCTTCGGTACAGCACAAGATGTAGGGCAGTGGCCCTGTGGCTGTGTGCACGGGTCTATGGCGAGCACGTCTCAGCTATGGAGCCTGGTCTATGTGGAGAAGGACGATGAACTGTAATATATATTGGGATATAGTGGGCTCCAGAAGTCTTAAAGTTGAAAATTCCTCTTTACAAAGTTCTCAGAGATGGGAGATTGAAAAGATAAGGATAAGGACCGCGAAGTTTACCAGTCTCCCTAACAGTAGAAGGGTTGTGGTAAACACAAGGAGGTTTACGTAGAAGTCAAAATTTCATTTTCATTTCAGATTTATTTCTCTGGATAATCTCAAAGACCAACAAAACTGAGGAAGCAAACAAACATGGCCATGCTATGGCCATTAAAGGCCCTGTGAGAACACTATAATAGAAGTATATCGCGAAGAGCACTGCCCCGAGGGAAATGAGGAACGTCCTAACAACCTGTCTATAACAGGGTTGGCGCATCTGTTATGGGGACTGCAATGCTTGGATAAACACAAGAGCTCCAAGGCTCTTCCATGTAGATGCTATGATTCCAACTCAGTCATTCTTACCCAGGAAGGCTTAGCCCATTTGGCTCTCCTTCCAGATGCCCAGAGCCCCAGACAGTCCTTGAGCCACCTCAGTAGAAGGCTGGCTTATGGCAACGCCTGGTCTAGACTCCATGACCTGAATTTGTTGCTTGCCAGTTCACACCACTTTTTCACTCATTTCCTTCTTGTTGGAAGCTCTGCTTTATCAGATGGGCCAAAGACACATGGTCACAATAATGCTCTCTAAAGGACAGATGACGCCCTCTTCTATGGGGAGCTCATTTTAACAGACATAGCCAAACAGAAGAAAATCTTCCTCACTTCCGAGCCTTGGTGAATAAAATTTAGCATGTGGCCTCGTAAAGGTTTAAAATAATTTCTTTCAATACGTGTGGTTCTTTTGGTAAAACAGCCTATCACCAGGCAGGCTAGCTTGGCTGTGACAATTTTTCATGTTCAAGGAGCTATATTACTCAGAAGCAGCACCCATCAATTCATCAAGAAGAAAGCTGCATCTGTGTGATCTTATTCTTTTTTTTTTTTTAAAGATTTTATTTATTTATTTGATGGACAGAGACCACAAGTAGGCAGAGAGGCAGGCAGAGAGAGAGAGGAGGAAGCAGGTTCCCCGCTGAGCAGAGAGCCCGATGCGGGGCTTTATCCCAGGACCCTGGGATCATGACCTGAGCTGAAGGCAGAGGCTTTAACCCACTGAGCCACCCAGGCACCCCTTGTGTGACCTTATTCTGAAAAGAGTCAATTCCACTTTTAAAAAATATTATGCTTTATTTTATTATGTTGCTATTAATGATCATTTTAGCACAACAAATAAGATTCCCTTTGTCATCTACCCAATTTGCTTCAAATGGGCAAAACCATCTGGCTCACCCAATTAATTTTAGGGCTATTTGTGTCATGGAGCCCGTGTTTTTTAATTCATTGGCATTTTCTGGGCATTTTATATTGGATACTTAACTCTTAAGATTCCCCCCCCGCCTTTTCACCTTTTCCCCTTCTGCCAGCCTCCTAGACACAACCATCACAAACCCTATCTACCCACAGGTTCTAGGGGGTTGGAAATCCATTAAGCTGGTAGCATCTCATTTGGCATTTCCACTTTTTTCATTTTATTCCAGAAGGTTTGTCTGAAAGCGTAATGACAACAAAAGCAGCAGATTTGAGAGATTCTCCCAGGAGAAGAAAAAGGACAGATGTACACAGACATATAGCTGAAAACATTGCCAGCAACAGCTGGGAAACTGACAGGCTCTGAAGTGGGTGACCACCCCACAGAGCGCAGACGGGAACCTAAAGGAACAGCAATTTTACTTGATTTACTTTTGACTTCCTAGACTACCTTTTATCTACCTTTTATACACCGAGGGGCAGGCTCTTACGATCTTCACTCGAATCAAATGACAGGCCTCCTCTAGGTACGCTTTTTTATAATATTTCGGTAATTCCTTATATTTTTACCCCCTTTTATCCTCACCTTATAAGATCTCTTAAAAAGGATATCCTTTATAAATTACAAATATATTACTTTGCCGGACAGTTCATAGTACTAAAAACAAACAAACAAACGGCACTTTGATTCAACCAGAAACGTGCTATCTGCTGACCACGTTAACACCCCCTTTCACGAGTTTCCCTGACTCACCTTGTCCTCTTCATCCTCCTCTTCCTCCAAGTCTGTGCTCTCCTGAAAGGAAAAACCACGGTTTGTTCATATAACATCCCTTGAAATTACTAAATGCAAATTAAACCCATATACACTTTTCACGATTTTTTTTCTTCCTACGTAACTGAAGCACTAGTGGTTTTTAAATCCATTATATAACCTCTCAAAAAAACACTCTTAAAGTTCAGGGACACTGTGGCAAGACCATAAACACTATGCATAATCTACATAAAATTTAGCTATAAATAAAGCGATTAGGCGAGTGGCCTTTGAAGGCACCCAGCTTTAAAAAGGCATCACCAGGCTGTACGTTCTGTAAACAGTTTGTTCTTATTCTGACAAATGAGCCAACTGCTATGTTAAGGCTGAGAACACCGTACTGGGTTTGTGCTGGGCTCACTGTTATAATGACTGTTCTTTTCCTCTGGGGCCATTACTGAAACATTAGACAGTAGGAAATGCATTAGTCTGAATATAATCAATCTCAGGAATAAGTTACAGGTTTCTGTGCAATATTACTGTTTTCCTTGGGACTCGGGGAGGGGGTGTGGGGGCAGGTAAAGGAAGCCAACTCGGCTCTCATGGCCACTAACAGGCACCTGGCTTCAGTCTGGGGACCAAAGCACCAGGTGCTATGAATAGACTTGTTCAGATCAGTGTAGAAATCTTGACTGTTTACCAGGTAACTTTTAATTGTGTCAGTGCAATATTTAAAAGCCAACACAGTCCAGGAGGGCCAGGAGCTCAGAGAGAACACTGGGTATTCAAAAACCAGAATCCGTTTACAGCCTGAACACTTATTTTCCGCTCAACCATGTTGCAAAGGTCAGGCATGCTGTTTAGATGTCATTTTTCTAGTAGTCAACAGAATTGTCAATACCATGTTCTTAAAGAAAGAGTAACTCTGAAGTATGCAGAGAGTACTCTACCATACTCCCTAAAACCACTGAGCAGTTACCCAGCAATTTCTCCAAGACCGGTGCTCCATTACTTCTCAGAATTCCCAAGAGCTGTAGCCAGCTTTGTGTGGGACCCTCGACGGATGCTGGAGAACTCACCTAGTCACTGTGGGCAGCACACGTTTCATGAAAGCAAATGGGTAAAAACACACATAATAAAAACACGCCATGGGAGGAAGAACACTGTAATTGGGAGTTAGAAGCCCAACTTGGGACAAAGACTTCAGCTTGGGACACTGTTCAAGGACATCCTGCTGTGTGACCTTGGGCAAATCACCTTGTCCCTCTGGGCCTTATGTTCCTCCAGCATAAAATAGAAATAGTAATTCCTGTCTCCTTCATGGTTGTGTTATCAAGATTAAAATAGGTGATGCATATGAAAGTGTTCTGTAAATTAAAAAGATTTTACACACACACATTTATAATCATATGCACATAAGTATTCTTTCGTACCTTTACATATCTACTAGCCTACACATGCATACACATCATGTATGATAGCTGGAAAACTAAAATCTGATCAAAAATTGTAAAAATGTTATTTGACAGCATTTTTTATTAGAGATGTTTCTCTGTGAAAACTTCCCTCATGCCTATTCTCATTCCCATATCTGTGTGCAACTTACTCCTTAAACAATCCTATACTTTAAAGCTATTTATTTATTAGTTGGTTCTAGCATCATTAGGTCCCTCATTATTGAAATACGTCCATGTCTCCCTCATTAAAACAATCCAATATCATACAGAATAAAATTTTGAATTTGCCTGAGGTTTTTCCTCCCTGCCAAAAAAATCTCATTTTCTCTACTTCCTTTCTATCCCCCAAATGATACCAGAATATCCCTTCAATATCCATTATTTCATAGATTTTTTTTAAATAATAGCATTATAAGGAAAAATGGGTGAAGATCATCAGCTTTTGGGTCTTGAGAAAACCACTACTATCAAGTCACAAAATCCTAGACTTTAATTTTAAAAATTCATTTCTTGACTCTGGAATTCCAAAATAATGCCCTAAAGAAGTCTACAAATACTAGTTCTTATTCACCCAGACCAGGAAAAGATCCTCTGGGCTGGAATAAATAAATAGGGGAAGCTGAGTCAGAAAGTATGATAAGTAGATGATAGGGGATATCTTGCTGTTGCTTCCTTCAAGATCATGGGAAGCTTGAGATTTTCAGGACCTGGGCACCCAAAAATGGAGCTGCCCATGCCTGCCCACTCTCTGATTTCCCTAGGAGTTGACCAGCCTCTGAAGGCATCAGGCTAGGATGTCTGGGTTGAGAGGCGTAAGGCAGTCTTCCAGATGCTTTCCATGCCCTGAAGAAGCTCAGTGAAATGCCAAAGGCTTTTTTCAGTGATGAGAATGCTATTCATAGGAGTCTTACAGATAACTAAATGGACAAACAATGAAATATGCTGCCACTTTGGTAAAGATGACCAAGCACCAGAGGGCTCTCCTCATGCTAAGAGGGTAGGCCAAGTCTTAGAAGCATAACACAGAAGGACAACTCCAGATTATGCCCAATAAAAGATCACTGCTATCACATAAATGTATGTCCAATGTTGCTCTCCTCAAGTCTCAAACCAAGTGGACTTGGGTCACGATTTGGTGGTGGTTTGTTGTTATTACCACCTTTTTTCCTCTGGTCAAATGTCTTGGTTACTAGAACCTTTGCTCACCTGGCTGTCCTGGATGCTGCCAACCTTCCCTTTTGTGGGTGTGATGAAATTGTAGATAAACAGTAGCAGTAACGCCAGGGGGATCATGTACAGTTCAAAATTCCAGACAGTGACTAAAAATACCTGATTGGAAGACAAAACAAAATCGTTGCTTGAAAAATCAGTATGGGAATAAACCTAAAATCCTTTGCATTGACTTAAGGAAATTAAATCCAGGACACTCTCTCTATAGTAGCTTTTAGGAACAGTTATAGACAGGCTAACGTGCACACACACACAATGAACAGTTTTAGAATCGGCTGTAGAATGAGGAAGATCTAGAAATGAGTAGGCCAATCACATTCTGAAATAGACAATATTGTAGCCTCATACCTAGAAATTCCATTACCCCATCAACTATATTCAGGTTTTTGCTCTGAGATTTACCAGAATTTCAGAAAGAAGTATGGAAAAATCCAAGGTCTCTGAGTGAGGCCACAGACCAAATTTTGCCAACAGTGTGGTTTATTGGAGCTGTAGACTATTAATCCCTTCTTAAATTGGCTGCTAATGTTTAAAAATCTAAACAGTTCAGATAAAAACTTCAGATGGCCAAAGTCTCTTTAAAAATCTTAAAACTTTCCAATTTTGAGGCTGGATGGTCACAAGGAAATGATGGGCTAGAAGTGCCTACATCAGACCAGGTATGTGCTTTACCAGCCCAATTGCTGTCAAGATTTATGACCCTTCCTACAGAAAGACAAGCAAGAGCTTGGGTTTGAATCTAAATATCTATGTGACAGTGGTCATGAGAGACATAAATGCAAATAAGATACGGCCCTACCTCCAAGGAATAAGCAAATTAGGACAAATAAGAAAACAACCCATGATAATTACAATATGAGGCTAGAGTGAAATCATGGGGAAATGATTTCAAAACTTGAGCCTCACTTTCTTTTCCAATCCACAGGTGGTCCAGAGGATGAAATAAGATAATCTGTGGTTGGGGCGCCTGGGTGGCTCAGTGGGTTAAGCCGCTGCCTTCGGCTCAGGTCATGATCTCAGGGTCCTGGGATCGAGTCCCGCATCGGGCTCTCTGCTCAGCAGGGAGCCTGCTTCCCCCCCCCCCCTCTCTGCCTGCCTCTATGCCTACTTGTGATCTCTCTCTGTCAAATAAATAAATAAAATCTTAAAAAAAAAAAAAGATAATCTGTGGTTATCAGCTATTAGTGCTTATAAGGGCTTGAAAAGAGTCACTCTTACATTAACGTAGAAGAGGCAAATTACTGCATCTTAAATATTGATTCTTCTTTTCTTGGAGCAATATTAGCTATTACTAAAAACATTTTATAACATGTTAAAGTTTAATTTGTAGGTATTATATGTATTTCCTGCTTATTTTTTGTTATTCTAAATGTAATAATTTCTCCCATTCTATATTTCAAGCAGATAAATAAAAGCAAATAATTATACATATTAATTTTTTAAATTAGTAACTTCATAGAATTTTCTTCAAATAGCCTTTCATTTCACTTTTGGGGAGTTTCTAAGAATACAGTCACACAATCTACAAATAAAGAATTTCTCCTGTTTCCTCTTGTTTAATATCTATAACTTACTTTCTAATAGGTATACTTACTTTCATTACTATTAACTAGACAATTTTAAATCAAACTGTTGAAAGTGATATTGTCTAATTCTTGAATTTTATAAAAATGCTTCTATTTTTATAATTAAGCATGGTGTTGATTTTTGTTTGAGCTATATAAATCACTTTGTATTAAGAATATGCAAATAAACCTTTTTTTAAATTAGAAAGTTCACATAGACGCATTCATTTTATTATTTTAAAAAATATTTACAAATCCTTTTTATAAAAATATTTGAAAAATATTTTAATAATACCACATCAATTTTAACAAGGATATATTTAATTCTTATTATTTTTAAATTCAGGAATGGAGGAGGGTGAATGATTAATTGTTCTTTCACTATCTTCTGAAATAAGGTGGGTTTTTCCTTTTCATTTTAGAACCTCAACATGATATATTATATTTATGATTTCCAAATATTGAAGTGAAGCTGTATTTCTGGAAGAAACATTCCCTTTAGTGGGCTGAAATGGTCTTACATTGTACTTTGAATTTTATTTGCTAACACTGGAAGATGTTTTACATTGATACCCATGTGCTGTCATTTCCTTTTTATTTTATTTTCAGGTTCTAGAATCAGGATTATTTTAGTATCATTACTTTGGTACACTCCATTCTTTCTCTATACCAAGGATAATATTTTCATGTCATATTAATAAATATACCAAGAATGAAAAAAATATACATAAACCTAATTTAACAAATACCCATGCACCTGCGTGCATGAAGACTTGTAAGTAAATGTGTTGTCAGTTTTCTTTCCAATTTATGTATTATTCTTTTTAAAAAATAAAATTTCAGATAACTGATATTCATTGTCAACTCTTCACCTACTACTCTCAACTGACTCTTCCCATTCCCAGAGGCCACCATGTCTGAAAATGGAGGTGAATCTTTGCCATCTGAGGACCTCTATGGTATTTTAGAAACATCAAGAGCATCAAAATGTTCCCATCACTCTGAAATTTTTTATTCAATATTATGTTCCATAGATCTGTTGATGGTATAGGTATAAATCAAGTTTATTCATTTTTAGGGGTATCCGAGTGGCTCAGTCAGTTAAGCATCTAATTTGAGCTCAGATCATCCTCGGGTGCCGGGATCAAGACCCATATATCCCTCTCCTTCTTCCCCCACTTGTGTTCTCTCTAATCAATAAATCTTCTTTAAAAAAGTATATTCATTTTAACTGATACATGGTACCCCATTCAAATTAATGTTTAGTAATTTATCCATTATCCTCTCATCATTAAAAGCTTAAGATGAAACTTTTTATACTTTTTAATGTAGTCAAACATACTCACCTTCAACCTTAAAATTCATGCTCTTCATGTTCAATGTTCTACTTAAGGAATCACATTCTACTCTGAGATGATAATGTTATTTCATTGTGTTTTCTCTCAAAAAAATAATTGTATGTGTGTGTTCCTTATTTTTCATCTCAAGTGTTTTTTTGGCTTATAACTGGAAAAAAGCATCTAATTTGGATGCTTCTGGATAGCCAACTTATACAACTAGATTGTGGTATCAATCCCTATTTTTGTTCACTATTTCCATTGACACTTCTGCTACATACCAAATTCCCACATGGGTGCGTTTATTGTTTAAGGACACTCCAATCCTGTCCATTAATACATATTCTATTTTACCAAGACCACATCTTTAACTGTAGTTTAATAACCAGATGATATGAGTGAGCAAGTTGGTATTATTTTACCTTCAAAATTATCTCTGGTAGTTCTTTGTTCTTTACCCTTCTACATGTATTTTAAAACCAATTTGTAATGTTCCATAAAATTCTTGGTGCAATTTTCACTGGGATAGCCTTGAATGTATCTACCAATTTGGAGAGAACTGACATCTTGGTACTGGCTTTCCAAATCATAAAGATTATTTGTTTCTCCATATATTCAGGACATTTCTGTATCTTAAAATATTTTATTACTTTCATCATGCTGATGAAAAACGTGATCATTCTGTGTATGTTTTATTATTATTTTTCTGTGTAACTTAAGAAAGAGTTTTGATACTATCATGAATGGGGGCATTTTAAATTTATATACTTTAATTGGTTACTCTGGGTAACCAATTAACAGGAACATAGATTTCTATATGTTGTTCACATTATTTTGGTCCCCTCTTATCAGCTGTAGGGGATTTCAAATCTATCCTTTTGGAGATCTGATGTGGAAAATCATATAAACTGCAAATCATGACAACATCTTTGTTGTTGGTGGTGGTTTTTTTGCCATCCAATCTAGGTGTTACTTCCATTTTCTTTTAGTGCTAAATCTCTAATTTTTTTTTTAAGTATAGAATTTTTAAAATGCTTTTTGAATCAATGCATATTATTATGTTGTTGATTTCCTCCAGGCTATTCATCTGGTATGCTTTATCAGTTTTATTTGCTGATTTATAATTTATATTTTCTTTTACTTTTCTTTATAAGGTTTCTTTTACTTTTATGTCTTGTTTTTCTTTGATATGATCAAAAGAGTGAAGCAGAGAAAATAGTACAGTGATTCCTCTACTAGATGAAGCTAGAGAATTTTCTAATTTTTACCTATTTTTCTTTATTTTTAAAGTTCTTTTAGGACTAGAAGTTTTAACTGATTTTAACTGTGTTCTAAATGGTTACTATTCCTTAATGTCTATCTACTGGATAAGTGAAATTTTTTGTTTTTTTACATTGCTAAATATAACTTCAAGTGAAGAGGCTGATACAAAACTATTGGGAAAAATCAGGAAATAGCATATTTTTATTTTCCTCATCATAAAGCTATTTATAAAATGTCTTTAACAAAATTACTTGTACATCAACTAATATTAGAAGGCTGTTGTGCTAGATAAATACCTCATTTGCCATAACATTTGCATCTATCAAGTATGGTTAAGTAATATAAGAAAGTGTTTTATAACAGAAATTGAGCAGCATTTAAATATCACATTTAAAGTACTAATAACTTTCAGAGCGAGTCACTAGTGCACTCAGAAATATTTTTAAGGGGTGCCTGGCTGGCTTTGTGGATAGAGCATGTGACTTTCTCTCAGAGTTGTAAGTTCAAGCCCCACGTTGATTGTGGGGCTTACTTAAAAAAATTTTTTTGAATTAATCTATAATTCCTACCTCTGTAATGAACAATTGATTTCCTAATAAACACCTTCTAGCAAAATAATAATAATATTAATAATACTAATACCTGAAAAGAAATTTTTAAAAAAAGTCCAGTGATAGATAGTAGACTCTGATAGCTGGTAGACAGACCTGAGATTCTGATCCGTGAACTTTGCATGGAAGCTCAAAGCTTAAAGAAGAAATCAGGTCTGCATGGGGTCACTGTAACGTTTGGCATCTTTCCTTCAAGAGCAGCTGCTATCACAATGATAATACCAGTTGGTTAAAACTCAAAAGAAAAATATGCCATTTTTCTGAATAGATGAAACCGGCAAAGAAATTGGGGACAATCAGGGCCATGGTATAGAGGAACACTGGAAGGAGATAATAAGCAAAGGAAAACCCCAAATTCTGTATGTGAACTTTACTGCAGTCTCTGCCATAGATGTGGGGGCAGATTCAGAACAGTCTTAACTGGGATCAGAGCTGCCACCTACAGGAGGTGTGACAGAATTTGCAGTTTGAGTTTAATGAACCCTGATATGAAGTTAAATATCTTCTTAAAAAATAAGGTCAACCTATGTGAAAGAACAGGGGAGAATCTAGGGTCTCTGCTGCATAACATTCCTAATATCTAAGGCACAATTAAAAATCACGTGACATACAAAAGGTCAGGAAAATGTAACTGATTTTTAAGGCAGAGGCAATCAACAGATGTCAACTTCAAGGTGAATTATGTTTTTTTTCTTCCAATTTTTTTTTAAATTCCCATTAGTTAGCATACCATATTAGTTTCAGGTGTAGAATTTAGTGATTTAAACTTCCATACAACACCCAGTTCTCATCCCAAGAAATACCCTCCTTAATCCCCATAACCTATTTAACCCATTCCCACACCCAAACCCTGCCCACCACCCCTTTGGAAACCATCAGTTTGTTCTTTAGAGTTAAGAGTCTGTTTCTTGGTTTTCCTCTTTTTCCCCCTCCCCATGTTCATTTGTTCTATTTCTTAAATTCCACATATGAGTGAAATCATGTGGTATTTGTCTTTCTATGACTTATTTTGCTTAGTATAATACTCTCTAGCCCCAACCACATCATTGCAAATGTCAAGATTTCATTCTTTTTGACGGCTGAATGATATTCCATTATATACACACACACACACCATCATACACACACACACACACACGCACACACACACATATATGTCTACATACATACATTTTCTTTATCCCTTCACCAACTGAACAGACATAGCATTTGGGTTCCTTCCATAATTTGACTATTGTTGAAGGGTGAATTATAAGGTATCTCAATTGATTAAGCATCTGACTCTCAATTTTGGCTCAGGTCATGCTGTCAGGGTCCTGGGATCAAGCTCCATGTCAGGCTCTGCACTCAGTGTAGAGTCTGCTTGTCTTTCTCCCTCTGCTCCTCCTCCACTTTCTTTCTCTCTCTAATAAATAAATAAAATCTTAAAAAAAAACAAAACAATGAAATCCTATCTGAAAGTGAAAAATGTTTGGAAAAATTTAATAGACTATGGTCCATGGGATAATTTCAGAAGTTCTAAAATAGATTTTTGGAATCTCAGAGAAAGGAATAAGTTCAAAATTATGTAAAGAACTAATGGCTGAACACTTTTTAGGGAAACCCAAACAGAATAGGTTTAAGAAAACCAGGCTTAGGCATCTATATTGTCATCTATATTGCAATCAATACACACACTATATTGTAATCACACAAGCATCACACTACAATGTTTGTGAACATAACTATTTGAATGGACATGAATTTCACATTAGAAACCATGGAGGCAAGAAGACACTGCAACATTTTAAAGTGTTAAAATGAACAACAGTAAGAGAAACAAAAATTGTCAACCCAGACTTCTATACCCAGGGAAAATAGCCTTTATGAATGAATGTGAAGTAAAGATTTATATATAAGAAAATTAAAAGAATTCTTTACCAGTATAACTTCATATCAATAAATGCTAAAGGAGTTCTTCAGAATGAAGGGAAACTCAAACTTCAGGAAGAAACAGAGAGCATCACATGGTAGATACATAGGACAATATTAAAGACTATTTTTAAATTTTATTTTCTTTAGGATCCATACAGTTGTTTAAAGCTATGCTTATAGCATCATCTTGATAGGATATATAATGTACTTATATCTGATATATATGAAAACTAAAATATAAAGGAGGTAGGTATGAATGGATAAATGAACTTAGATGAGTTGCAATGTTTCTATGTCTTAGATGAAGTGATTCAATAATACTTCTAAATTGACTATCAAAAGTTAAGGGAGATTACACATTCACACATGCACTTTAATCCCTAGAACCATCACTGAAAGAATATTCCAGTGAGTTAAAATAGAATGTTAAAAGGCACAAAAGAGAAACAGGAATAAGGAGCATAGTAGACAAGTAGAAAATAACAAAATGGTTATCTAAGTCCAACGATATCAATAGTTACATTAAATGTTAATGGAATAAATACTATAAGAATAAAAAGCAGAGATGAGATGAGAATTAAAACTGCACCATAGCCTTCTAAAAGTAGGGAAAAGGTAAGGATGTCTGGTCTTGCTACCTCTATTCAGCATTAGACTAAATATTCTAATCATTGCAATAAAGTAAAAGAAATGAAATAAAAAGCTCAAATAAGAAGGAAAACAACAAAACTATCTCTATAGATGACATGATTTTTAACATAGAAAATTCTAAGGAATCTACAAAGCAATCCTAGAAATAATGAAATTCAGCAAAGTCACAGAGTATAAAGTTATTTTTTAAAGTAATTTCCATATTTATATGCTAGTATCAAAAATAACCTCTGTATTATGACATTTTAAGATTTCCATTTATGGTATCATCAAAACCCATAAAATATATAGGAATAAAACTCATAAAATATGAGAATATCTCTTCACTGGAAATTATAAGATTAAAATAAGTAAGTGGATAGATACACCACTCATTCATGGGTTGGAAGACTCAATATTGTTTACATGGCAGTTATCTATAAACTTATCTGTAGAAGCAAGCAATCTTAATTTTGTAGAAATTGACAAGCTGATTCTAAATATTATCTGGAAATGCAAGTGACAGGATCATTAAAGCAATTTTAACAATAAAGCTTACATTGCCTAATTTCATAATTTATAAATATATAGTAATGAAGACAGTGTGATGCTAGCAAAAAGATAGGCATAGTGATCATTGGAACAAAAAACAGGTCCAGAAACAGATCCACATACATGCAGTTAATTAAGAAAGTGGCAGAGATAACTGTATAGGAGAAATAAGAGTCTTTTCAACAAATGACACTGGAACAATTGGATACATGTGTGAGGGAAAAAAGAAAATCATTAATCCTTACCACCTACAATATATAAGAAATAACTCTAAATGGATTATAATATTTTAATATAAATGTTCAAATTTTAGAATGTCTAAGAAAACATATGAGGAAAAACCTTTGCCATCTTGGGTGACGTTTATTAAGATACAAAACGTACAAAGAATAATGTAAATAAAAGAAAAAGTGGAGTTTATTGGCAGCAATCTTCATTTGCTCTTTGAAAGATACAGCTAACAAAACAGAAAAGTCACAAAATGGGGAACAATATTATCTACACATATACTGAAAGACAAGTTGTACCCAGAATATATAGGAAATTCTTACAAGAATTAAGAAGAAGATAATCCAATAAAAATGAGCCAAAGGGGCACCTGGGTGGCTCAGTGGGTAAATGCCTCTGCCTTTGGCTCAGATCATGATCTCAGGGTCCTGGGATTGAGTCCCACATCTGGCTCTCTGCTCAGCAGGGAGCCTGCTTCCCTTTCTCTCTCTCTGCCTGCCTCTCTGCCTACTTGTCATCTCTCTCTGTCAAATAAATAAATAAAATCTTAAAAAATAAAAAAAAAGAGCCAAAGATTTGGCCAGGCCCTTCACACGTACAGAAATCTATGTGAATACCTAAAAGCACATAAAAAATATGGAACATGATTACCCATCAAGTAAATGCAAATAAAGGCCCCTGGGAAACAGCAATGCATGCTTACTAGAAAGACTACAATCAAAAACCCTGACAAGAGAGAAAGTATTGACAGTTTGTGGAACAACAAGATCTCTCAGACACTCCAGGTAGAATTACAAAATGACACAACTGATTTGGAAAACCACCTGGAAGTTTCTCAAAAACTTGAGCATACATCTACTATAATCCATGGCCTTCCTACTCTGAAATGAAGAAATTTAACATAAATAATGAACGTCCCACAAAGACTTGTTCACAAATGTTCAGAGCATAGCAGCTTAATTCCAAATAACAGCAAAACAGGCAAGAGCCCAAATGTCCAGCAACAAGTGAACATAATATATCCATTCAATGGAACATTGCTCAGAATTGGAATACCTACAGGGCGCCTGGGTGGCTCAGTGGGTTAAGCCGCTGCCTTCAGCTCAGGTCATGATCTCGGGGTCCTGGGATTGAGTCCAGCATTGGGCTCTCTGCTCAGCAGGGGGCCTGCTTCCCTTCCTCTCTCTCTCTGCCTGCCTCTCTGCCTACTTTTGATCTCTCTCTGTCAAATAAATAAATAAAATCTAAAAAAAAAAAAAAGAATTGAAACAACTACAAAATGTCAGAACCAGTACATGAAGCTCTATTTCTCTGATACCAAGAAAGCTTCTTAACTCTATCTTGTGGGTTTCCTTCTGTCACTCCATGAGCCAAATGCAAAGGTGACCCAGTCTGTATCTTCTCTCAATACGTAACTTTAAGAAATTACCTTAAATCTTTAGCTACAGATATTTCTTCATTTTTTGCCTCAAAACTTATCAAAATTTTTATAAAAATAGATTCAAAAATAAATACATGACAAGTCTCAGATGAGGAAAAAATGATTCATAAAGAGACTTCATGTTTTTCTAGGGCAAATGTTAAAGACAGAAATATGTGTGAGAGAGTCCGTGGTACCAAGGGAGCTGTGACTGATGAACCTATCCAGCACTGCCATAGACATTTGTGTAAATCCTCTAGATATTGTTTAATTAGATATGACAGGACAAAGATGTTACTTTACATCACAAAAAGTTTTAAAGAACAAATCAGGCTATGTTTTCCTCAGGTTTCATTATGAAGTCTTTTGTAAATAAGTAATCAAGCAATCCAATGGCTGAATTACCTTCTACACATCCAAGAGGATGCCTCGCTTGCAAATATTTAACTTGGGATACCAAGTTCAATGGCACTGCTGTTTTCCTAAATACTCTGGGATAGCCTCATTTGAAATTATATTAAGATTCTGTCCTGTCCCTTGAGAGTGGATTTAAGACTAGAAAACAGCCAGATTACATGAAGCCAAGTCTCTGAATAACTCCTAAAAACACTACCTTTGTTGAGACAAACAAAACAAACATACAAATAATGATCACACATTGCCCATGAAAATAATGTTAAAAGAAACTGAAAAATGGAATCAAGATCCTCATTTCAATATAAAAGTTTTGATAGGGCTGCTCTTTTTGTTTATTTGTTCTCATAAATCATTAGACTCACCACTAATGATTAATAATATGATTAATTAATTAATTAATATGATTATTGTTTACAGAATATCACCTTGACTCAATATTGGTCAGATTAACTAGATAATCTTAAATTGCTATTCTACTGTAGAATGACATAGGATGACTTAAGATGGCATAAATACATTAAGTACATAATAAAAAATGTTCATTTTTGGTAGAAAATTGCTGAAAAACTTTTATATCAAGTTTCAGTCATGAACACTGTACTTTCTAAGTTACTCATTCCTACAACTCAAACACTGAGGTTTCTAAAGAGAGAAAAAAGAGGTCAAGATTCATTTCACAAATACAGTTAAGACTTAACATCAGAGTAAAAATGAACAGATATCCTAGAAGGAAAACAGATAAAAATTAACCCAATAATCATCTTCCTTCCTACCGGCCCAAACTCCTACCTTACTAGACCACTGAGTTAAAATCATACAGACAAGCAATATCCCAAGAAACATGAAGGAAAGGCTAGTTGATTTATTTTGGTTAAGGCACTTCTGCTTCAAAGTTCAAGAGCTTGGATTGATTATTCAAAGGGGTTAGAACGTGTTTCATCTGCAAAATACTGAAGAGGAGACTTACCCTCAGTGAAAACCACTGGAGTGGTCTTTGCCTTATGACCAACAAGAAAACAACAACAACAACAACACACATTTCTTTCCTAATATTGTGAAAATCAGTTCATTTGTTATACTGAAAATTAAAATATTTAAAAACAGTGTCTTGAAATAATCATACAGTCTTTATGAGTAACCATCCATAAGTACAGGGAATAATTTGAGAAGAGATTCTTACACATATGATTATTTTAGAATAAAGGTATTAGGTAAAAAATGAAACAAAGTTATGCTACTTCTATTCCAAAGAACTCCAAGGTTAAACAAAGAGAGAGAGTAGTATAAGAATCTGTTTTTAATTTGACCAAGTACACATTCATTGTTCTAACAAATCAGTAAGCAGCTACTTCTCAAGAAAGTAGAACTTACTTTATTACTGTGAAAAGAGAAAAAAAAGTGTTGTACATACTACTGTAATAAAGGAAAACCATAGTATACACCAAAAAACACCTCCAGGTCTTCTAATGTCCACTTATCTGATTAAAAGTCTTTATAGGTTCCTGGCCTACATTATGACATGGAGACATGATAGCTTAATATGTAAGATCTTCCTTGAACCTGCTTATATTGACTATTATTCATAAGTTAATATCCTTCACAAATTCTAGATTCAAAATCAAGATACACTCTTTGCAGACCCCATACATGAAATGGTGTTCAGGATTTTGCTTTTGAACATACCCTTTGCTCATCTAGAAAGCTACTCTTTCAGCATTTCATCACCTTGGGCATGTTTCCTTTAAACACAACGCAGAGCACTGTATACTAACCCCATCTTATCATCACTGCTTTACTTCAAGTAGAAATTCATTGTTCATTTTCCCTTCATTAAATATTTGTTGAATACTACAAACTATGTTCATTTGCTCTTTTTAATTTTTTTTTTTTTTTCAATTTGAAAGTAGTTATTTAGTAACTGACCAGATCACAAAAATAATCATGGTAGATACCTTAGTTCATCCTTCTAAATAGCCTGGGTCTTCCCTGTTGCCAGCATCTTCACTTTCTACAAAAGGAGTGCTCTTTTTCTTCATTCCCCTTTAAGGAGAAGGTAATTCGAAGGGCCATAAGAAGTTATTTCTTCTTTGAAATATTTTCCAACAGTATAGATCTCATGGATCAGAACCTCCATACCAAATCATGCCATATTTATCAATCATATCATATTTATGAGCAACCAATGTGTTATCTACGAGGGCAATTCACTTTTTCTTGATTTTGCCACAACCATGCTTATCGATCAATTCATTCACTGACTTCAGGTTTGGGTACCTCCATGCCATATATGGTTCCACAATCCTTGAACCTTTGGCTTCATACCGCTGATGCCTCTCATCCTGATGACAAACGCCAACTTGGGTTCTGCAGGTATGTAGAAGTTGCCAGCTTTTCTTGCCATCCTACCTATTTGATTTCAGTTCTGTACATCTGCGCATATCCCTTGTGGTAATGCTTAGCTTTTTCGTAGATAAACTTCCTGTTTCCCTTTCAAAGCATGTTTTGGGCAAATGTCTTACTCAGGTGGTTGATCGATAGCTCTGTGAAATTTTTTTTTTTTCCTTAAGGGTTGCTGACACAGCAGGAACCTTCCTTTTCTTCTCCTCTGTATCATCCATGGTTCCCGCGGGAAAAGCTGAACCACGTTGATTGAGAGACAAAAGTGAACAAAACCAGCAAACCTACCACCACCCCTAACAATTTCAACAATAACAAAACAGCCTTAATAGAATCTACACTGTATTTGGGGATAGGCATGAGATAGATAAAATAAATAAGCAAACTCTATATTATGTAACAGACAATTAAAAACTAGAAATGTGAAAATAAACCAAACAGCGATGAATGGAAGGTAATACAAGGCAACAGGTAAAGGGGTACAATTATAAGTGGAGGCGGCCAGGGAAGGCCTTGTGGAGGGAGCAACATGTGAGCCAAGTCCTTGGAGGAAGTGTGGAAATCCAGTTCAGTCGTGTTTCTGGTCAAAAGGAATAGTGTATCCAAAGGTCCCAAAGTGGGAGTATGCCTGGTACGTGCAAGGGATGGCAAGAACCCCTGTGGCTGATCAGAGTGAGTAAGACACTTAGAAAGAGAACAGAAGTGAGAAAGGACTAGGAGTCAGTCTTGAGGGGCCTGGAACATGGCTGTAAGATCTCTGAAGTATATTCTAAGGGAGTGGCTGTTGAAGGGCTATGAGCAGAAGAAGGACCCTTATGTTATCCACTGTCATGATCTGACTGAGGCTACGGAGGAGGAATTAGAGCTTGAGGACAGCTCTAATTACATAATCTAGACGAGAGGAAAGGAGAAAGGATTACAGAACTTGTACTACATCTGTCAAGAGGCAGATTTTTTCCAATAGCCATGCTTTCCTAAGCCTCTGCTAACTGAATATAATGAAGGTAGAGAAGGAAAGGAAATTATTTTAAAGATGGACCATGGAATTTGAGCTGGATTTTTGGTGAGGAATAATATAAAGTGGTAAGGATGCAATTTAAACACCATCAGTATACTGATTAAAAGATTAGAAGAAGCTGAAGAGAAAATAAGTGAAATGCAAAATGATTCTGAAGTAATTATTAAGAATGTAGGCCAGAGAGACAGAGATACAGATATAAAGAGAAGTTAAAAGACATGGATGATACAAAGGAGATGTTCAGGGTAGGGAGAAAGAGTTAACGCTAGAATGGGAAAGAAGCAATATATGAAGATAAAATGCCTGAGAATTTCTCAAAATTGTAGAAAGATACCCATCTAGGAAACAAACAAGAAGAAGGAAGGAAGGGAGGAAGGAAGGAAAGAAAGAAAAGATATATATACCATGATATATATACCACATGTATACATACCGTGATACCATATATACCATGATATATGAAGAATTTAGATATAAAAATGCCATAGCAGAATGGAAAAACACCTGGGAACAAAAAAGAAACTAAATCTAAAGAGAAAAAAACAGCTCAACTGCAAACAAAAAGCAATTTGAGTGACTTTATCTCAGTGCAAAAAAGAAAGCAAAAAGACACTATAGCACATATAAATTTTCAGTCTTTCAATTTAGAATAGTATATCTAGCAAATTATCTTATGAGTAAAACAAAGACATTTTCAGAAATATATGAGCCAGCAGTGCTTATCACCAAAAGATGCTCATGATTCTGTACAGATTTATTTTAAAGAGAAGGAAAATTATTCCTGGTCCAAAGGCTGAATGCAAGGATGTATGTGCTCAAAAGCAATGATAAACCTGTACACCAATCTAAATAAATATTGACTTACAAAAAAAGAGGCTACTCTGTGTGTAATGAGACAATCTAGAACAAAATGGGGAGTCAGTAAAACCCATACATTGGGAGTGGTATGGTTTGATTTAAAGAATCCTAAGACACCTTCATGTTAAACCCATGTGTTAAGGAGAAACATAAACTTCAACCTTTCAGCATGAAGTTGAAGCTCTACCTCAATCTTCCTGCAGAAAAACAAAACTCACACAAAAACAAAGACCCATAAAACAACTGTGAAGACTGGATACTACACCCAAATTAACAAACTCTAGTTGAAGACATAGGAGAACAATAAAGGTATCCAGGGACCATGGAGACAAGACCAAGAATGGAAGACAAATGCAATGAGGTGAAGCTTGGTGGCTTGGTTTGCTACTGCTTTATCTCTTTCGGGGATTTTATTTATTCATTTATTTATTTTTTGTTTCTTTTGCCCAATTCACTATGTGGGATGACATAGTGACCAGACCCAGAGTAGCAGGTTAGAGCTTGCTTCTGTTTTAGTAATCTAGGGAGCTAAAAAATCAGAGTACACAAAAACTATGGCAGCCGAAACTTCAGAGACAAAATGAACAGGAGAGATTCAAGCCCGTCATTCGCCATGCAGTTTTCCTGATTTACGATTTTCTAAGACATGCAAGTTTAGGGTGAAAGGTTGAGACCAAGCAGAAAGTGGAAACTAAAAGCTTTTAGCAATCTCACAGACTGTGAAGGAGTAGTAGGAACAAAGGGCTCTCGTAGACACAACAGGCTTTCATTAAGACACCTGAAGGGCTATGCAGAAGTGTAGGGGTAACCAGAAATAGACCCACCCTCAGAATGCCTGAAATCCTCCTACCTTGGATCATTTCAACCCTAACTGTATAATAAAGACTTGTTAGACTCTTATTACCTCCCCTAGTGGAAACAACACAGTTCCATATCCCCTTTATCATTTTAATAAATCTTATGCAATATTTAATAAAAAAATTAGTCATGGTTAGGATTAAAAAGAATGACCAAAAATTAAGAGAAAAACAGACAACCAGAATAAGTAGGTAATTAAGAGGTTAGAGTAATCAGATATAAATTTTAAAATAGTTTCAGTTACCCAGGAAAATGGGTAATAGCGTGCAGAATATCAGCAGAGAGTTGGAATCTCTAAAACAGAATCTAATGGAAGGCTAGAAATTTAAAAAAAAAAAAAAAAAAAAAAAAGATAAGTAAAAGTGTGAACTCCTAAAATGAATTTAATAACAGATCAGAAAAGAGAAGATTCATGATTTGGTGTATTGGCAGAAAAAAGATAAATATGCTAAGAAAATACAGTACAAAAACCCCATGCACACTGAGAAAAATTTCATTTATAACTAAAAATATGGAATCCAGGAGAAGAAAGGAAAGAGAGAATAGAGGAAAAGCTGTAAATGATACTGGATGAGAACTGTCCAAAATTTATAAAAGATGTGAAGTTACAGATTTAAAGAAACTCAAATATGATGAAGAAAAGGAAAACCACATGTAGGCACCTCAAAGCAAAACTGCACGTAACTGATGACAAAAATAAGCTTCAAAGGCAGACACTGGGGAGAAAAAGGAAGAAAGGAAGGAAGGAAGAAGGAAAAGGAAAGGAGAGAGAAGAGGAAGGAGGAAAGGAAAGGAAAGGAAGTCTTCCCAATGAACAACAATCAAACTGACAACTGACTCTTCCAAAAAAAATGGTAAGAGCCAGAAGATAATTGGAAGGAATGTATGTATGACAGGATTTATATGTTCTTATAAAGTTTGGTAAAATTTACCTCTAAAGTTGCCTCAGTTTATTTTCTGAAAGGATATTAAATTACTGATTCAATTATTTAATGGTTTTAAGGTCATTAATGTTCTCATTCTTTTTCAGTCACTTTGATATGTTGTTCTATAAGTTTAATATATTTCATATTTTTTTAACATTTAAAGCATAAGATTTCATAGTATCCTCTTATGTGTAATCTCTGCTTCATCTATTTTTTTCTCATTTTAATGTCAGACACTGGTTACTTGTGCCTTTATTTTGTACGTTGAAAATTCTCAGAAAATAATCAATTATACTAAGCTTTTTTTTGAAGAGACAATTTTTAATTTTATTTTCCCTTTTATTTTACAGATGTATTCTACTTCATTGATTTTGCTCTTATTTTTATTTCTAACTCATTTGGTTTCATTTTGCTGTAATTTTTCAATGTCTTGATTTTGACAGTTAACTAATTTTGAGTGTGACTTATTTTTCAATACTGGTTTTGTCTTGTTCTATTTTTGTGGACTATAGCATATCAATTCCAACTTTTATGTGGAAGGGCAAAAAGCCAAGAATAGCCAAGGCATTCCTAAAAATTAAAAATAAATTAGAACCATGCTAAAGCCAAATGATGTTTGTGTAACATTACAGGTATAGACAAGAGACTAATGGGCAAGCCCACCCACATGTGGAAACCTGATCTATAATTTTCTGAAAATTGCAGATCACTAGGAAAAAAGTAGAAGATTCAAGAACTGGAATTAGTTTAACTAGATAGCTAGAAAACAACAGTGCAATCAAAAGTAGCTTTAAAAATTTAATGTAGGGGCGCCTGGGTAGCTCAGTTGGTTAAGTGTCGGCCTTCAGCTCAGGTCATGATCACAGGGTCCTGAGATTGAGCCCCATGTCGGGCTCCCTGCTCAGTGGGATGTCTGCTTCTCCCTCTCTCTCTGCCTGCTGCTCTGCCTCCATGTGTTCTCTCTTTCTCTGTCTCTCTGTCAAATTAATAACTAAAATCTTTTTTAAATTTTTAATGTAAAAAACAAAAAATTAAAGAACATCTTTATAACTTTGGGATACGAACAATCCTCAATAATTATACAAAATACACAAACCACAGGTAAAAAAAAAACCTGATAAATCTGACATGAAATACAAGAATATTTTCATCACAAGTTAATACAGAGTAAAGAAATAAGCCACAAACTTGGAGAAGATATTTTTCTCATGAAGAATTTCTCTCTAGATTAATGAGACACTTCTATAAATCAGTAAAACGCGGAGGGGGTAAAGAAGAACAAAAGCAGCAAAAAGGCCCCCCAAACGTAGAACTCTTATTTGTAATGAGGAAAATGCACATTAAAACTACAGCAACGTACCACATCACACACCAGATGGGATAGAATTTACAAAGTCAGAGAATCCCAATAGTCTTCCAAAATGCAGAACAACAATAAGCTTTGATTTGATGGCTGGTGTTCAATCACTTGGGAAATGGTCCACGTTGACCAAACACAATGTGTAGATGGGATAACCTCGTAACTCCACTCTTCAATATAAATTTGGGAGTGGTGGGTTTCAAACATTAGTGTACATAAGAATTAGTGTACATGAGAAGTACTAGGGGGCTGGTTTAAACAAGGTTGCTGGGCCTTACCCCTGGAATTTCTGGTTCCACAGGTTTGGGTGGGGCCCAGGAAATCCCATGTCTACAACATTCCCAGGTGATGCTGTTGGCTGCTGTGCCAAGAGCCAGGAGCCTGACTCTAAACTCTTGCACATGCCCACCATGAAATGCATTCTAGTAGCTTCAAGAACACTCTTTGCAATAGCCAAAAACAAAAACAGAAACAAAACAAAAGGGCACCTGGGTGGCTCAGTGGGTTAAAGCCTCTTCTTTCAGCTCAGGCCATGACCCCAGGGTCCTGGGATCGAGCCCCATGTCAGGTTCCCCACTCTGTGGGGAGCCTGGTTCTCTCCCTTAATCCAAGTGCCCCTACCAATGTTCTTTTCTATTTTTTTTTTTCTTTCTTAGTGGTTGCCCTAGTTGGAACAAGCCCCTTATGTTACCCAGTGTTTCATAATGCCTTGTAATTGGTTCTATAAATACCAAGTAAATGTATTTTGCCTGGCATCATGGTCATTTTGTTCAAGTTTTACTCTTTGAAATCCTGAAGCATATATAATTTATATCTGTATTTCTTATAAAACATAGGATTGTGTCTTGTATGTAATAGAAACTCAAAGATTTATTGAATTGAAACGGGAGTCAAAGTGAGTGTTAAAAGTCAAACCAAATCCTTTGCATTTGAACAACCTGTCCCCCAACACTGCAGTGGGGTGACAGAACAACATAAGGCAGCTTGTAGTAATCTGGAGGGCAGACCAGGAAGCCCTAAATCAAAATCCAAAGGATGGTTTTATACCAAGGCAAGAGGATAGAACCCAAGATACTCCAGATGCAGGAATTACAACTATCCCCCCAGTACAGCATCCCCCATGTGAACACTTGTGTGTGGCTTGAAAATGGTGAGCAGGAGAAAGTCCTGGCGAGTGGTTTACTTCCATTCTACATCAATTCCCGGAAAGTCAAGATGGGCAAACATACCATAGGTTCTGAATCGATTAAAACTGCTGAGTTGATTAATTAATTCAAACTGCCATCCAACCAACATTCATGGGCTGTTTATTATGTACGGAGCACTTGCTGTTATTTTGAAAAAGGAATAAGACCCTTTCTGTCATCCAGAAGCTACAGTATAAACTCCCTCAAACTCAAGCATGTGCACACACGTGCACACACACACACACACACACGCATTTCTGGAGTTCCTCATCATGTTTTACTTACATATGGTTGTAAATAAAAATATCAGAGTACATCATTACATACGATCATACAGTAATCAAAAGAACACTTTAAATGAGAAAATAAAATTGTTAATAATTAAATTTGTGGTTGACTTTGACTATGGAGCCAAGTGCTCTTAACTACCACACTGTACTTTTCCCTGTTGTGTTATTTCCAACAGTTCTGAGGCAATTACATTTTCTAACATTAAGCATTTATTTAATGGTGCTTGGGACATACTCATTTTGATTGGATCTAAATCATGGCTCTCTCTGTCCTAGCAATGTGCTAGGAAACATTACATAATATTTTTTCATCTGTAAAATGAGAAGGATAGTATCTGCCTCGAGCACTGTTGAGAGGGACTCAAGGCAAGGATGGAAGGAGTCATCATCATCACTGCCAGGCTTCTTAAAGCAGGTGAATGACCGCATCCAAGTCAAAAGACAGTAATAGAAGCAAGAAGAAAGCCACTTGGAAGATAAGGTTTGTTGGTCTCTAGGTCACAAATTATTTCTGTGGAAAAGCATGCTGGCCATTCACTGGTTCAATAAGAAGACATTTATTCACTTATTCCTTTGCGTTTGTCCAATGCTAGAGAGGGCAGTGCTTACTTTCGACTTCTTTGTAGTAAGAGAAAGAAAGTACAAGCAAAAGACACGACAGTGGTTAAAAAAAAAAAAATTAAAGTCTTCCCATGCTTAGAGGTGGTGAGACAACTAATTGGGTGGGATCATAGAGAAATGGGGCTGGAGATAAGGAGGGTACTCAGTGGGGGCCAGCTCGACATGTATGGCATGGAAATATGTTGAAGATGCGATTATAAGCTAAACCCAAAAATAAAAGGATCGGTTATTTAACTAGATAATGTTAACTAGATAATTTTCCCCTTAATTATGGGAATGGAGTAATGAAATGAGAAACAGAAAAACCTTTTAGGAAGGAAGTGCAATGAGCCAGGAGAAAAGGTGAGATCACTTTTGTCCGCGATGCTAAAGGATATTTTACAAAGAATATAGGCTTTGGGTTTGGGGGCACCTGGGTCAGTTAAATATCTGACTCTTGATTTTGGCTCAAGTCATGATCCTGGGGTTCTGGGATCAAGCCACACGTAGGGCTCCATGCTCAGGAGGGAGTCTGCTTAAGGATTCTCTCTCTTCTTCTCCCTCCACTCGAATTCTCTCTCTCTCTCTCAAATAAATAAATATTTTTAAAAATATATTATAGGCTTTTGTTGGTTC
The DNA here is from genome assembly GCF_011764305.1 of Mustela putorius furo. Classification (NCBI taxonomy): domain Eukaryota; kingdom Metazoa; phylum Chordata; class Mammalia; order Carnivora; family Mustelidae; genus Mustela; species Mustela putorius. The sequence goes on along the minus strand of NW_025422115.1, from coordinate 721,617 downwards.
CTTAAACATGGTTTGGATTTTGAGGAACTGTGGGAAGTCACATGGGGAAACACTATGGATCTCGTGCCCAATTATACTCATCCACTCATCAGGAATTACTTCCGGGTTCTGGACAACCCTTCAAGTCATTCCTGGTCTCCTCAGCCCTTTGGGTTGGCCTATGAAACAAGCCCACCCATTACTCTTCTTGTTGGGGTTTTTATATGCAAGACCTACCATGTGGAGAGGCACACAGCTTCCTCCTAGAGGTAAAGCCCTTCATCATACACCAGTTGCCCTGAGTGAAGCCAAGTGAGCTAACCAAATACCAGAAATCTTTCAAGTTGCTGATAACATGTGACATGTATTTGTAACTACAATTCTCCCAGCCACTCTGACTGAAATGTCCATAGTCTGTAACCTCTTCCCTCCTCCCAAACGTATGGCTCACTAAGTTCCTTCCTATGCAAGGAGCCAATGCTTGCTTCATAAATCTTTACACATCAGACAAACAACAGGAATGAAGGACTGCAATGAAGGGCCTCGTTGTGGTAGGCTGAACAATGGTTCCCCAAACCATGTCCATGTCCTAGTCCCCAGAACCCGTGCATATGTTTCAGTGCAAAGGGAAACTAAGGTGGAGACAGATGGAGTTCAGGTGGCTCACCGTCTAACCTTAACATAGGACGATCAGCATGGATTACCTGGTTGAGTCCAATGACATCACAAGGGTCAGTCCTTACACGTGGAAGGTGGAGGCAGAAGAGAAAAGTCAGAAAAAGATGGGAGGGCAAAGCAAGGCCAGAGAGATGCCGTGTGAGGACTCAACAATGTTCCCTTGCTGGATGTGAGGCTGGAGGAAAGGACCATGAGCCAGGGAACATGGCAGGCTCTGTAAGTTGGAAACAGAAAGGAAATAGACACCCCCTTAGAGCCATAAGAATAGAACATAGCCCATCCAGCATCCTGATTTTTAGGCCAGTGAGATGATATTATATAAATGGAAAATGGTCCAACAATGACCCAATAAAAGTCCCCACACCACTCATCCAGGCAAAACAACACGTTTGCAAAGTAGAAAAGCACTGAACTAAATGAACGAAAGCCACGAATGGGCTGTGACTATCAGCTTTTTCCTCCTGGAACGATCATAATTTCAGGTCTTCCACCAAACAATACATTTTGCATTACGTGTTTTTGCAGAAACTGGTAATTGAGCCATCGAAAGTCTGATTTTGGTAAATACATCTTTCAAAGCCATCGGCAAATTCTCTGCTCTGATTAAAGGAAGGGAGGACAAATCTTCACCCTTCTATTTACTCCCCATAAAGCTGGGTATCTTGAAGGGGTCAAGGGAAAAAAATCTCATTGCATGTACCTATAAGTATTATTTCAGACGCGTAACAGTTGGCATGGTGGGCGCCATCTGCGGGTAGAAGTCCGATGCGGCTCTAATTGTATTCTCACTGGACAAAGCATTCTCGAAAAGTGTTCTCTGACTTTGGTCCCACGAACATCAGGCTACAATTATGACTTAAACATCACACTTAAAGAGCTTAAACATCACACTCACGACTGACTCCTTCATGTTCATAGAAAGATTAGATCAGAATGAATACAGAAAAAAATCGCCCTGGGTAATAAAGCAAGTGTATCTAATTAGCATTAGTGCAGTGATCAAGTAAAGCAGTTCACTATATTAAGTTACTCTCCTTGTAGCTTTATTTCTGGCACTAAAAGAAGGAGGTTTGCAATCCATTCCCATTAAGCCTGCAATAGCTCCATACATATTCAGTGTGCCTAAAACAGACCAAGGTGCTCTAATTCAGGAACCCTCCAAGAGTGATTAGGGAGTGACATTATTTCTAGCAAAGCACAATCCCTTGAGGAGTCTGAATGAGAATGCCTTCAATGGTCTCCCATTACCCTGACAGACTACCTATTTTCTTCATCAAAATGAACACAATTTCCATCAGAGGCCCACATACCTGTCACAACACACAAACATGAAGGCAGGTTTGGATCTTCCTCTCCCTGAAACATGCTTTTCAGAGTCCTGAATTTCTTGTGATGGGGGAATCTGAGACAATCTACAACACTGAGACATCACTATAAACCTGGAAGGAACCCCAAATAGGGTCCTTCAGTATGTACACACACACACACACACACACACACAAACACGCGCGCTCACATGTGTTCTCTTTCTCTCTCTCTCTCTTTCCTATCCACTCACACACAGTCACTCACTCGATCTTTTCCTCACCAAAATAAAAGTTCAAATCAAAACCCAGCACCGACAAATTCTGTTTTTGGCCTGTTATATTCAAAATCTGTTGCATCGTGTAAATAAATGTGCCCAAAACAACCACCACCACAACACAAATTCCTGAAACAACAATGATCCTATTTAAAGATCCTGCTTGAATTTTAATGCCTTTCATTTCAAACCCAAAATAGTAAGTTTGATGACACGAATAGAAAATGAAGTCTTCCTCCAGCCTTTCTAGGATATGATCCACTTAAGCACAGGATGAAAATATTTTAAAAGGCCCTTTAAAAACTGAGAGGCAGATGTTCAGGTAAAAGCAAAGCCAGGAGATTGTATATTTTAATAAAGCTATTATATGTGCAGCCCCAAATTAGGAATGGCATTGAGGCTAGGGCGTGTCTAAACCATCACCACCTGTTTGCCCTGAAAAATCAATTAAAGTCACACTTTCAGAGTAGTCCCCTTCTAACCAATAAAACTTAGCCAGCTTCATGGAGAGACCTGAGCTGCACCTCCAAAGGAATGTACTTGAAACCTGAAGCCTCAGTCTCCAGTTCCTGCCCTGCTTGTGTTCATATAAACGAACCACAGTAAAACCAGCCTTCAGGGGCAATGACAGACATGGGAGGAAGAGGACCAAAAAGAGAAAGAAAGAGAGAGAGAGAGACAGAGAGAAATTCTTCTATCCACTGGGTTCATCGTGAGAATCACACTTCCTTTTGGTGAATTCTAGTAATTTCTTCAAAGGCTCTTTTTTTTTCTCTTTTCTTTTTTGCTCCTGCAGAATTCTGTGCTACATTTTCTGTGCAACAGAAGAGATCCAACTTTGTAAGTTGAAAGCAAGGGCAGGAAAGCCATCCCAAGTGTTTTAGTAATTAAACGAATATGCATAATGAACCATATGCCCAAAGGGCCTGTTCTTCATGCGGGCCAGATTTTTGTTTGAATTTTTAATTTTTATATACAGATGAAACATTCAGTGTAATCTACCAACAGTGTGAGAGAGCACGCGAGAAGAAAAAGTGCGAGGGACAGTCCACGTAGGAGTAGGAACAGGAACGGGAGACACTGGAGAAATTCTGCTCTGAAGATGTTGATTCAAATGTGTTTTTTCCCCTCTAGCAATTGTTCCTGTCATCTGCTCAGAGCCTTCCGGAGACACATATAACGAATACACTGACAGCTTTATACAGTATGAGTAAAATACAGTGCCGTCAGCCGAAAAGTGTGAAAATCCCATGGGACAAACAAGGATTTCTTTAAAAAAAAAAAAAAAAATCCTTCTACACCCATCATTCAGACTACCATGGTGAATTACAGGGAATCCTCCCAAGTGTCTTTTGGAAGCTACATAAATATTATATCGTAGGCTCGAAGCCACATGTATTAGCGATTTGAACTGATCTAAGAGGAATTCTTGCCTCTCAATGATGCCACTGTGCGTAGCGGGTAGGAAACGCTCGGGGCGGAATGCAAGCTTGCCCTCCCCACTCCTTCGGCGATACACACGATGAATTTAAGGATTCAATATGCTTGCTCAGATACACAGATCCCCTATATTTCCTGAACTACCGTCACGGAAGAATTGGCAAAACCTTCCTTGAAGCTTTTCGGTGTCATTTTGAAAATACTGAGTTATAATCAAAGCAACATTAAGAGACACAGAGTCTGATAAGATTTCCTATATCCGCTCCTAGACGCACAGGATTGAGGAAGCATTCTCTAAGGCAGAAGAGAGCTTTGTAAAAATGTGTGTGTAAGACATTTGAAATTTACAGTGATGGTCTGGACAAAGTCACCCGGTCCTTCTGGTGGATTAATCTTGTAAATGCCTAATTCAGGATAAACATTTCAGAATGGGGTGTGTGTGTGTGTGTGTGTGAGAGAGAGAGAGAGAGAGACAGAGACAGAGAGAGTTTTGGGGGTGGGGGATGCCGCAGGGGAAATGCTAAAGTTCACTATCCTCCATGTCTTTAACTGAAATAACCCCAATGCAAGAGGCCACCTTGGGCCTTACAGCATGGAGAAAAGATAACAATCTGATCAAAAATCGACGGGAAGCCTTAGCCTCATTTCAGCCCCCATTTTGAACACAGATATGCTGTCACTTTCCCAATGCAAACACCAGAAATGGAAGGCAAAACATTTAAAGAGCAAATAATAATGGAGCTGTAAATAACATCTCTCATTGCTTTCACTCTTAATTCAGAGTTTATGCTTTTGACAACGGCTAGGTTACTTGATCTAGTGGTCTCAGCGGAAAGACAGATAAACTTCAACTGCAGGCACAAGACAAAAATTGACAAGGAGCGTCACCTTTCCTGACTGTTTAAATCCTTTAAGGAAGTGTCGGAGCAATTAGAGAGGGAGTGTAATCTTTGCAGAGTGCATTAACACTCTCCGACCTCCCAGACAATAGATCAGACCTCAGACACATAATGCTTCCCTAAGGCTTTTTAGCCAGCATATTTGATCTCTTAGTCACTCTGCCTGTTACTATAGGTATCATCCCCATAGAAGGCATTACTCATGATCGCTCCTGTCCACTAGGTCTGAGACTGGCTTGCAATCAAGCAGAAGCCTGAAAATCACCTTAATCCTCTGTGTACTTCCTGTATCTTTAAGATGGGAGGGGGGGAGGGAGGGAGGAAGGGAGGGAGTCTAGACTTCTGGAAAAGAGTCTTTCACAATTCTCTTATCATTGTTTAAAGCTACAGAGTCTGTTCTGTAAAAGTGAATTACAGTAGACCCCTGGTATCTGGGAGGAAGATACCTTCCAAGACCCCCAGTGGCTCCTGAAACTACAGAGTACTGAGCCCCATAGAAGCTGTGTTTTTTCCCCCTACATACACACCCATGATAAAATTTAATTTATAAATTAGACACGGTAAGAGATTAACAACGATTAATGAAACAGAACAATCCTAACAACATACTCTAACAGAAGTTACGTGAATGTGGCCTCTCTCAGTGTCTTTTGTAGGTACTCCCTCTTCTTCTTGGGATGACGAGAGATGCTAAAATACTTGGTGTGGTGAGGTGAATGATGTTGGTCCTGGGATGGAGTGCTAGGCTACCAGTGACCTTTTGATGCACGTCAGACAGAGGGTCATCTGCTCCTGGACCCTGGTTGACACTGGCTAACTAAAACCATGGGAAGCAAAATTGTGAAGGGGAGCCTCTGATATTGCTTTCTTTCATATGGACGGGTCATTAGATGAGCATGGGAGGGCAGGGAGGGGGACAACCTCCAAAATATTTGATGCTTTTTGTCTACAAGTTGAACTTCATAATCGACTCACTGAGAAAAACTCCAGGTGCGATAAACAGTACTGTAATATGCAAAAGAAAGCAAAGGTTGGGTGGCAGTGGGGGGGGGGGTCAAATCAACTCCTCGTACTCCAAGCTTTTAAATCTTCATCTGTCCTGCAGGTCATGTGGCAAGGCACATCGGTCAGGCAATAACCCATTTCCTGATGAACACATCCTGTTCCAACTGCTAATCTCACAGTGGAAGCTTGGCTTTTACCATTTATTATAAACATTTTCAAGAACTGCTTACCGCGATATATTTTTTAATGGATTAGATTTTGGTCAGCTGCTAACAGAGAACTGAATATTCTTCATACAAAGACAGCAAAATAGGTTTTCTGAGAGTCTGACTTACTTTCCACTTTTCTCCCTCATGAGTAATTGGAATAGCAATTGAAACAGAATATAAGAAGGCTGGGTTTCTTTTCTGTTCTTTTTTCTTTTCCTCCCTCTTCCATTATAAGAAATTCTGTATCTAACTTCATGGTATACAAGACCTTATTGGTTTTGAACTTTATCACAAGACTTGGTGAAATGTCCAAAAAAGAGACAAAGGCCGAAATTCACATAATTTGCTCAAGACTATTACAGCTGCCTGTTGATGACACTCAGCATCTAAAGCCTACCGCATTTAAAGTAAAATAATTACATTTTCTTAGAATCAAGGCAGTTCCCCCTTGAAAATGTGGACTGCCAAGGTTTTGCAAATGAGACTACAAGAAAAGAGAAGAGGTGTATATTAGCTTTATGTTTCAGCAAATCGCTTTAGAGTGAGCATTTTCAAACCCAAGCTTAAGAGAAAAAGAAAAAATAGCAGATGGAAATAGATACTCATAAAAACCAGTTTAAGAACTTTTGAAACTGGATTACCAAATAAAGATCTACTGAATGCTTTAACTTTGCTTCAACAATGCCTAAAATCCAAAATGAAATAATGAAAGTAACTGGAAAAAATGTGACCGTATCTACTATGCATCCTCTAATATTTTAAAAGAAATTACTTATGTTATGATTTTAATCCCCGGGTAAAATTGATCCCACTCAGATTAAAACTAACCATGAACAGTTAGCTAGGGAAGGAAATGTCTTCCTAAACCAACTGGATGTCATACTCTGATGAGAAGGTGTATCTGTGTACAGACACACTCACGCGCGCGCGCGCACACACACACACACAGCACTATGCCTAAGTAATTTAGTACAATAGCAAAGGGCTTTATAACCCTGACCAATGGCAGGCATACAATTTTAGCTAGGAAAACTAAAAATAAAGGGGGAAAACAGGTTTAAAAATGGTTGTCCTGTGAAATCTGTACCAACTTCACAATAGTCCAGATCCCATTCCTTATGCCTAAAGATGAAAAAACCATAGAATATCTGAGTGAATCATCAATCGAGATTACACAATGCCAAAACTTGAGTTTTTTTTAAACTAATATAATGATTTCTGCTCATAGATAATTGTATTAAATTAAAAATAAATTGCTGAAATTAAAATCCCCAAGAAGCCATCCACAGAAATTTGCTTTGGACTTTAATCATTTATGAGTTTCTATCGCCACCTGCAGGACAATCTTTAAGTAAACTCAAGCAATAGGCTATTTGCCATTCTTTCTTTCCCTCTTTTTCTTTCTTCTCTTCTTCCTCCTCTTCCTCTCTTAATGTCTGTGGGCGCCTATGTGTGTGCATTAAATTGCTGGGATATCAATTATTTATCTTTTGAAAATATATATATTATTAAACATGTAAATCTCACCAATGAAATGCAAACTTAAATTTTCTGAAAGAAGTGTAGGAGACTGTGGCCACAGCCAATTTTTTAAGAGCAAAGCATATCCCATTCTCCAATTTTGCAAAGTAAAATTCTGATGGAAGGTTAACCTACAGTAATTTCCTTACCAAAATGGTAAGGACTTCAATGATTTCCAAGGAGAGCAGTTTCTGCTAAGGAACAGTTTACAAAAAAGTTTATAATTGCATGTACCTGGCTTCCGGCAGAGAAGAAATCTACCAGAGAAGAAAGTATCAGCAAATTCATACTTAGGGTTTTGTTGCTCTTTAAGCAAAAGACAAATGTTAGATAGTATTTCACTAACTGTTACTGTAACCCGATAAAGAACAGGTTTTAAGGGCTGATGTCAAAGCTTAAACACAAAAGCACAGACCATCATGATCATCGTATTTATGTCTTCATCACTATCAACATAAAGTTTGGATTAGAAAGATCCATCACCTGGGGCACCTAGCTGGCTCAGTCAGTTAAGTGACCGACTCCTGATACTGGCTAAGGTCATGATCTTGGAATCTGCTCCTTGTGAGACCATGCACTGGTGAGCTGAGTCTGCTTGGGATTCTCTCTCTCCCTCTACCCTACACCCTCCAACCCAACGTATGCATGCTCTCTCTCTGTCAAGTGAATAAATACTAAAAAAAAAAAAAAAAAAAGAAAGAAAGAAAGAAAGAAAAGAAGAGAAGAGAAAGACCTACCACCTGTAAAAGAAGGGTCAGCCAGATGTATATGAAGTAAGTATACAGACTTTTGCTCCTCCAAGCCCCATTCTGAGTAGCAGGTCTGCAGACATATACAAAATCGTTCAAACATAAGACTTAAGGAAAAAATGTTCTTTTATTTCAAGAACATAATTCACAGCTACCATGCAGACATAGTTCACACTCATGAACTAAAACCTTAATTGTAAGGTTCATGACCACAAACATCACATAATAGACAAGTGTATAGGGGTTGAGCAGCATCCTCTGTTCTAATGAGCCACGAGGCCTTGGAAAAAATCATTTTACTGAATGTGAAGGGCCTCTAATTTAACATTCTATAGTTCCGTGTTTCTCCAGACTTAAAACAGTAGCCATGAGGGTCTCATTTTCAACACCTAGTAAGCTGAGAAGGGCATTTCTTTCTTTCTTCTTTTTTTTTTTCTTGACAAAATGAAGTATCTTTGGCAAAAACTTGAAACAAAAATTTTTAAAACTTTGCTCAGAAATAGAAAAGTCATTTTAAAGAAACATACACATATACGAATTCAGGAAATATAAATGTGTATATATTATTTATATATAATATATATATGGATCTGGGCTATATATATACACATATATACATATACATACATACATACATGAATGTACACACACACACACACACACACACACACACACAGGGTACATATGAATTTGGACTACAAGAAAATCCCAGTGAGATTAAAAGTCAGCAAACATTGTACAGAAACACGGCTTAGGGGAGGACCTATTGAATTGGATATTAACTGTCTTTGCATCTTTTCAATCAAAGTGAGAGCTGGAATATCAGGCCACTGAATGTCTCCCCCACACCCCGAAATTAGCTGTTATTTAAAAAGCCAATGACACAACACTGAGAGAGGAGGAAAGGCAGCAAAACACACCTTCTGAAGTCATAAATCAAACGGCAAAAAGTACAATACAGCATAGTAAACCGTCACCAGACCACAAAGAAGGTTTCTCTCCATAAACATAGGATCAGGGAGCTGGAATGATTACCAGGCTCTCCTGTAACTGTC